>NC_088379.1:34733611-35369722 GCF_037993035.2 Macaca fascicularis | reverse complement strand
TCCTTGTCAGGCAGATAATATCTGAGCATGCCATATGAAGTGGCATCATCACCTTCTATCCCTTTTATCTTCTTACTTTTTATCTTCTTACTCATTGGGCTTATCACCACCCAATAATTGACAATAATTGACTAATAAATTGACATTTATTAGTATATATTTTAATGATCTACTTCCACTAGAATATAACACTGCAAATGCAAAGTCTTAGATTAACCACTGTATTCCCAGAATCTAAAATAGTACTTGCACCTTATCTCATATTCACTTCTGAAACACATATTGAATGAATGACTCATGGCATAATGAAGTAGCTTGAAGAACAGTGATTTCACTGAAAGCTAGAAACAATGGGAAACAAAATAAAAAATAAAATCAAAAACAAACTCTTTCTAAAGCCTGTTGCTGAAATGAGGAATAGGGGTGGCCAGATTCTGAAGAACTAGCAACATTAAAGACATGGGCTAATATTTTATAGCTGCTATTTTTCTGGATGCATTTAAAGAATCTGTACACAGGACAAAAAGCTGAAAATCTAGTCTTTGCTCAGGTTGAGATGATTTTTTAAGAGAGAATAAACAGCAGAGCTTTTGCAGTCTTGTTCATGAAACAATATTGGAGACTCAAGGCACTAAAATCCTAGCAAGAATGGAGGAATAGAAAACTATAGCTGGTTTTCCTTTTAAGACATTTGCTGAATTGTGATGCGACATATAACAGTAAGCTAACAAGCTCAGCAGAAAATCTCTAATAGTGAAGTGGAGTTGTTTGTAGTCTCATGATACTAAGAATACAAAAATTCAATTGTATTTACTACCATGGAGAGAGACCCTTGTGAGCATACATGCTCTCATTTGGAAGCCTTGGGAAGCCATATGGTTGGAGCGGGTATGAATTGGAAATCTTGGCAGGTCATCATCAAAACTGCCCACAACCTCAATTCAGCTCAGTTCCATTGGATCAGGATCATCAGCCTCCTCTCTGCCAAAAGATGGAAAGGTAAATCCTTTATGGAACTTCTCTATTTTTTTTCAATTTCTGGCATTTAAAAATGAAGAAAAAAGGAAAAAAATTTCAAGACATATGACCCTTTGACCAAAACGCTAAGATGAAAATATAGACAATAGAAAGAAATCCCCAAATGATCAAGCTGTTGGAATTACCAAAGAAGGACTAAATAATAGCTATGATTAATATTATCATTAACAATAAAATAGAGAAAAACTATAGAAAATATTGGGTAATTCTGTCAGAGAATTAGAATTTTAAAAAATCAAATAAAAATTTTAGAAGTTAAAAACATAGTAACTAAAGTCAAAAACAAATGGGTTTTACAGCATAATTGACATGCACCAAAGGCTAGTGAATTGGAGACAGGTTAGTAAAAAAATCAAATATATCCAAAATGAACACATAGAAAAACAAAATACATAGATAAAAGAAGTATGTGAGACACTGTTAAAATGTCGAACATATACATAATGTGTTATCCTAAAAGGGAGGAGATAGAAAATGGGGAGGAGGCAATATTGGAGGAGAAAATGACCAACAGGTTTTTTAATGGATATGTTATTTATACCAATAGATTCAATATGTTAGCCGAACTCTAAGCAAGGTAAATTAAAAAAAAAGAAAACTACACAAAATTACATTATAATAAAACAATGGAAAAGTCACTGAGGGACTCTTCAAATCAGCCAGAGAATACTGAAACCCTAAACTTAAAGTAATAACAATGCAATGACAGTGACCTCTCACCATTAAAGATGAAAGCCAAAAAAAGAATCAATTATAATTATTAAAGTGCTATATGAAAATATATGCCAACTAGAATTCCATTTCCTTAAAATATTCCTCAAAAAAGATGGCAAAATAAAGACTACTTCAGAGAAAGAGAGATTTCCTCAATCAAACTGCATTGAAAAAAAAAAAAAAAAACTAAAGATAATATTTAAATAGAAAGAAATTGGTCCTATTTAAAAGTGCCAAAATGCAGTAAAACTAAAGAGCAAAGGAAAGTAAAAAGAAAAAATCAGGTAAACATAAATTAATATTGACTGTACTAAATGATGATATAATGTCTTGTGAATAAATGTGCAAGCATTGTCAGGGAAGAAGTGAAAGTAATAATTTGTATTAATTACAATTTTAAGGATGCATGCTTTAATTTCTAGGGTACCTGCTAAAAGAAAAGTGAAAGAACATATGACTTTCATGCTTATAGAAAAGAAAAATGAAAAACTAAAATATATTTTAGTAATTCAAAAGTAGAAAAAAAGAAAAAGGGACAAAAACAGGTCATACTGAAAACAATAGTAGTAAGGTGGCACATATAAGGCTAAATATATCAGTAATTACATACGAAACTAAGCAGTTCAATTAAAAGTAAACAGCAAGAAAACCTATACATGATCTGGTTCTCAGAGACACACATAAAATATACAGACATATGTTGAAAGTAAAAGTTTGAAAAATGTATATACTCTGCAGACATTAATCTAAAGAAAGTTGATTTCCCAAAACTAATAAAATACAAAGTTGTCTTTAAGTCAGGAAACATTACTTCAGATGGAGACATTGCTTGTAAAGGAGTGGTCATTTCACCAGGGAGTTTAATGAATTTTTTACTTTACAGTTCCAATAAAACTGTAAGCTTCAAGGGTCACAGTCCAGGTTTCACATTGATGCCATAAGAAGATGCACTCCAGACAAGGGGAAGTGCCTACTGTGGTACAAACTGAACTCTACAAATATGCTCTGGCCCCAGTGCAAGTGTATATACCACACATACTTTATACAAATGGTTACAATGATGAAAGAATTATTATTATTATAGTTTTATATTGAAAATAGTTCAGGACCTATTTAAAGGAGCCAATATACTTGAGTATATTTGTATTAATCCCAGTTTCTTAATCATTTTCTGCCCAGCTACTCAAGTACCTAATAAAAATAGAGTAGCATTTAATGAAATATATTTCTTCTTTGTTAGAAGAACTTAGCTTTTGCTCCCAAGGAATTTATCTGGTTTGTGCTATGAAATATGCATTATTATTACTAAATACTGATTCTTGCCCACTCTCAAATAAAATTGTGAAATTACCTTATAAAAGTACCTGAAACTGGCCAGGCACAGTGGCTCACACCTCTAATCCCAGCACTTTGGGAGGCCGAGGTAGGTGGATCACCTGAGGCCAAGAGTTCAAGACCAGCCTGGCCAACAAGATGAAACCCCATCTCTACCAAAAATACAAAAATTAGCTGGGCGTGGTGGTGCATACCTGTAGTCCCAGCTACTTGGGAGGCTGAGACAGGAGAATCACTTGAACCCAGGAGGTAGAGGTTGTGGTGAGCCAAGATCACACCATTGCACTCCAGCCTGGGCGACAGAGTGAGATTTCGTCTCAAAAATAAATAAATAAGTAAAAGTACCTGAAACTAAATAGTTAAATCAGTCACTTCCCACACTATGAGACTGCCGAGTTGAATCGGGAAATTAGACATATAACAAATATTTTAGAACAAGTTAGAAATCAAACATTTGACATGCTAAATCAAATTACCAGAGATGCGATGGTTCTTATGAGGATGATTTTCCAAAACATAATGACTTTCTGTTTTACTCCATCTCATGAATAATAAACAGCGTGCACTCACGGGCAAAGAACAATATGGACACATTCCAAATAAATCAGATCTTATCCAAGATTTTATAACCATATTACAAAATTACAGGATTGAGGTTTCCTATCAGGGCCTTAGTGGAAAAACTAAATCTCATTCAGTGACAGATGTAGTCCCTATGTCTAGGGATTCAAAAGCTTAAAATATTTTAAATGCACTCATACATCCAATATAATCAAAATACCAAAACTGTTTAAGTCATTTCTATCAGTTGACTATACAAATGACAAAATCAACCCTTGGGGTTATTGCGTGTTTTAAAAGACATAACCTGCAATCACTTAAAGTCATTAAACTTAAATAATAAATTCCTAGCAATACACATTTTAAATTACTACTGCAAAAGAATTAAACTCCTGGCCTCATTTGTAATCCATCACCAATCATTATAAAGTGTCCTTAAAGTAGCCTACAGACTATCAGGGGATCTTCTATTATGCCCCAGGACAAAGTATTTAAAAAGTATTTCTCTGGTGACTGCATAATATGAGTAGTCATCAGCTTTACACTTAGTGAAAAGTATTTCCAGATTGTGATAAAAGCTTATTTGGTAGTATGTGGTAACGATGTAATATTTTTTGTTTAATGTTATTTTGTGTATTCATTTGTCTATTTTGCCTTTTGGGTTTGCTTTTTCCGTTTTGTTAATGGTAATTAAATAAAAAATTTGGAAAGTCTCGTTTGTTCTACATAGATGTGATTTTATATTGGAAGTCAAGCTCTGGTCTCCCTGAATTATAATTAAAATCCATTTTCCAGCTGGATTTTGGAAGGTGCATATCCTTAGTAATTTCTCATCTCACTTCCCCAATATATTAATATTGAATCACCTTTAATAAGCAGCTCTAATAATGTACGTATCCCACTTATTGGAAATTTTGTAGGTCTCTCTACTTACCAATTATCTGACCCAGAAAAAATAGTTGCTATTTTTCCCATTTTTAGAATAATCGAGCAATCGATTAGTAAATGCAAATAGTGTGTATTTATAAAATCTTTTCTAAGCTGCTCCTCTCTGGTCCAGACAAAGAGAGAACTTCGGGGTATAAAAAGATTAGTTAATCTTACTGCAGATGACTAATGCAATTGCTGCTCTGATGTTCTTGGGGATTAAAAACTCCTTAGTTAGGGCCTGTACATTTCAGCAATTATAGTGGTGCATTTTAGTGGTTGTAGTGATGTATCTAGCATTCGAGGTGTGAAAGGCATGCCTGATTTGCAGAACAGTTGGAAGGAAAAACGATTATTGAAAGCATGTAGCATTATGTTAGTCACATGACCTAAACAAGGCAAACATCAGTTCCCTTTGCATTCATTCTCTTGTTCTCATTCACTCTTCTATTCCATTTACAAATATTTGTTGTGTATCTACTGTATGGCTGGTATTGAGCTACTTAGCAGTTTCATAATTGGATCTAAATTTGTAAGATAATCAACTAGTTGAAGAACAAGAAATTGGTTTTTATTCATCCATAATGCAAATAAACTTGCTAGCACTCTGGGATTTGATTAGAAGTTACCTAATTAACTCTCCAGGTAAACACAGCCTCCATTTTAATAAATTCCTTTTACTTTAAAAACTCTTCAATCTTCACTAAACTATATTAAAGGTGCATAAATATTTTACAAGGATAATTTGAAATGTTTTTATTTTAATGAGAAAGGTGTCATTGTTGATATCCGGAATCTAGAAGCCCAGGAGTTGAAGATACAAGTAATTCCTTTATACTTAGTATATCACTTTTAGAAAAGTACAGCATCAGGCTGGGCGCGGTGGCTCAAGCCTGTAATCCCAGCACTTTGGGAGGCCGAGGCGGGCGGATCACAAGGTCAGGAGATCGAGACCACAGTGAAACCCCGTCTCTACTAAAAATACAAAAAATTAGCCGGGCGCGGTGGCGGGCGCCTGTAGTCCCAGCTACTCAGGAGGCTGAGGCAGGAGAATGGCGGGAACCCGGGAGGCGGAGCTTGCAGTGAGCCGAGATCGCGCCACTGCACTCCAGCCTGGGCAACAGCGTGAGACTCCGTCTCAAAAAAAAAAAAAAAAAAAAAGAAAAGTACAGCATCTTGGTGGAAAACATCATCAGTAGTTATCTTGGGCAGGAGAGGAGATTTCCTAGGAAGGTAATAAGGTAACTTTCTGGCTTGGATGGTAATGTTCTATATTTTGGTAGAAGATTAGGTGCCTGTATTTAGCAACAGTTACGGAATGTACGTTTAGGATAGGTGTATTTCCTTTCGTGTAATTTTTTTTTTTTATAAAAACCTGCATGCTGGGCCGGGCACAGTGGCTAATGCCTGTAATCCCAACACTTTGGGAGGCCAAGGCAGGTGGATCATGAGGTCAAGAGTTCAAGACCAGCCTGGCCAAGATGGTGAAGCCCCGTCTCTACTAAAAGTATAAAAATTAGCAGGGCGTGCTGGCAGGCGCCTGAAACCACAGCTACTCAGGAGGCTGAGGTAGAGAATCGCTTGAACCCGGGAGGCGGAGGTTGCAGTGAGCCGAGATCACTCCACTGCACTCCAGCCTGGGAGACAAAATGAGACACTGTCTGAAAAAAAAAAAAAAAAAAAAAAAAAAAAGAGAGAGAGAGAGAAAAGAAAAAAAGAAAAAAAACCCTGCATGCTGAAGTATTTAAGGGAAATTGCTGAGTTGTTTGCAATTTACATTATTTGGATAGAAATAAGATGAATTCATGGATAAAGGAAGGGATAAATGAATCAGTAACATAATTAAGGATGTATAGTAAAATTTTAATATGGGTAGTGAATTTTGGGGTGTTCATTAAAAAGTTCTTTCAAATTTGCTGCAAGTTCAAATGTTTGCATAATAAAGGTTTGAAAGAAAATAATACCGCATTAGAAATGCATATAATTTATTCATTATCTTTAGCAATTTTTATGTCAATAAAAGTATTCAGGACTGAATTAAATTATACTTAATTTCAAAGCTGGCTTTTCATATGTAGCTACTGTTCATAAAACTGAAAACTGTTTCCTGCATGTGTTGCTTTAGAACTCAATTAACATTGATTTGTCCACTGCTGCAGACTATATTAACACGAACAACTTAGAATAAATTTGGGTTTGCTCTTTATGAATAAGTTTGATAATTTGCTGCTTTCATTCCTACTTCCTTTCCAATGGTTTCTAATTAAAAGCTATTAATGTTTGTGTTTCCTGACAATTTTACTTTTATATTCCTATTCAAATTACCATATTGCTGATACGTATATTTTTCCTAATAAATGTCGCATTTTATTGTTTGTTATTTCTATTTACAAGTTTAATGACTTTACTTGGATGTTCAACATTTAACTTTCAGAAAATGTTCATAGTTCATAAATGTAACTTGCTCTGTTTTTCTGGTATAAACTGTCCTAACAGCCAGCACTGGAGTAGTGGCCCAGAAAATGGTTCGTTACTTTAAAGGTGTCAGAAGAACATATAAAAAGTACTTTGTGACGATTTTTATTTTTAAAAAGCTTTATTAATATTTAACATATAGATTGGCTAGGACATGCTATGCTGGTCTTCATCAAACAGTCACATGTCGCAAACAGCATTTGAATTGCCTGAAGAAAGAGTGAAGGCTAGAAGATTTGAACAAACAAGTACTTTGTGGGAGTTTTCAGTTGTACGAAAGTACCTATATTTCCAACATGACCCATTTTATGATATTCCACTTCAGCAATGAAAGAAATAAATAACTACTTTTATGTGATCTCCTAGAAAAAAAAATGTAAAGGGAGAAAATAAGTTTTCAATACTGCCTTTAATAAAATGAGTGCTTTCTTGAAACACTTATTTAAATAAAACTGCTCACAAAGCAGCTTCTTAGATTCGAATGAAAAGAGAATGCCAGCGTCAAAGAACGCCACACATGAAAATCCTTCTGTTCTTATTCAGAGACACACATTGCAGTGTAATATGTTTTTCTGGGTTTCTGTGCTTTAGTTTGGAATACCCTTATTTTGCAAGAAAATTCCAAAAACCTGCTGCAAGAGTTACTCTCGTATAATTTTATACTAATTGGCTAAACCTAAAGGTAAAACACTACCAGACGTGAGTTTCAGATGACACGGTTTTGACTTTCTGGCTGAAAATACACTGCTTAGACACTGGCTGCAAATGCTCTGTGCCAAAATATGCTGTATGTATTTAGAATACAAAGCATTTGAATAATTACATTGTTGTGGATAGAATTATTAAAGTAAGATTATTCTAAAATACGGCAAAATCTTGTCAATACATAACCAAGTTTAAGAGACTCCTTCCTAGGTGTGAAAACCAAGTCTTCAGTCATCATGCAACTTTCAAAACCTCTTTCTATTGAAGCTTTCCTAAAGTCCACACTAAACAAATCTGGGTTAACAAATACATCAATAAGTAAAAAACTAATATAAAAATAACTTACAGTTTTAAATACGATGTCTTCTCTCCATTAAGATTATTTTAATAATGCATATTTAATTCAAAGAGCAATGTAAGTGTGAAAAATAATTTAAGATCAACTCTGTAATAAATCAAGATACTCACTCATGTATCTGTCTATACTCAAATGAAATATTAAGCCTTATACTCCATGTTTATTGGCTTCTTGTAATCCTTTTTAGGTGGAGTGTTTTTCTTTTCCTTTTAGCTTTCTTTAATATTATTGAACTCCTAATGTGTACTAGGTTATTCATTGGCTTCACTCATCTCATTTCAATTAGAGATGAACACCAATCTATCAGACAAAGTCAATGCTTTGAAATTTTAAGAATTGATTTCAAACAACATACTTTGAAACAGCAGAATTTGTGAATCATGAAATAAAGACATACTCAAATCAATTCCAGGAAGTCTGTAATAACTAGCCATTCCTCAAGAAAATCAAATAGTCATAAAAGGCAAAGATAGCCTCTCCTTAGGTGCCTGTGGCAATCATTTTCAATGAGACTTGGGACTCAAATTAGGAGGACCATATTTAGAACAATGAGAACAGTTTTGCCACCTGCTTTAGAGTTTTGTGGAAGAGCGTTTCTCCAAAGGACCAATTTTCTTACATTTCTTTTTATAGAAAAGCAAACATTTAATTATACAGGAAGTTTTCTCTCAAAGAGTCAGAAAAAATTTGTCAACTTAAGCTTTAATTAAACTTAAGAATAATTTATCACTTTTAAAAACACAATGTGTTCCTATCAAAATCTCACAGGCATTTTTTTAAACAGAAATAGATAAAAACAATGCTACAATTCATATGGAACTACAAAGGCCAAGAATAGCTAAATCAATCCTGAAAAAGAAGAACAAAGCTGGAGGCATCACACTTTCTGATTTGTAAATATATTCCGAAACTACAGTAATAAAAACAATATGATACCAGTTACAGACAGACATATAAGACCAATAAAACATACAAATCACAACCACAATGAGATCCTGTCTCACACCAGTCAGAATTCTTAAAAAGTATTTTTAAAATGACAGATGTTGGTGAGGCTGCGGAGAAAAGGGAATGCTTACACACTGCTGGTGGGAATGTAATTCAATTAATGTAATTAATTGAACCTCTAGGGAAAGCAGTTTGGATAGTTCTCAAAAAACTTAAAACTACCATTCAACCCAGTAATCCCATTGCTGGCTATATACCCAGAGAAATCATTCTACCAAAAAGACATATGTACCTGTTATGTCCATAGCAGCACTATTCACAATAGCAAAGACATGGAATTAACTTAGGTCCCCATCAATGGTGGATTGGATAAAGCAAATATGATTCATATATATATCATGAAATACTATGCAGCCATAAAAGGAAGGAAATCATTTGCAGCAACATGGATCAAGGGCGTCATCCTAAGCGAATTAACAAAGGAACAGAAGACCAAATACCACATGTTCTCACTTATAAGTGGGAGCTAAACTTTGGTACTCATAGACATAAAGATGGGAAAAATAGACACTGTGGACTACTAGAGGGAGGAGAGACAGAAGAGGGCAAATATTGAAAAACTACCTATTTGGTGATGATAATTCATACCCCAACCTGCAGCATCATTCAACACACCCATGTGACAAACTTGCTCATGTACCCCTGGAATCTAAAATAAAAGTTGAAATTATTTTTAAAAGACTAATAAAAATAATAAAGAGCTCAGAAATAAACCTGTGCATTTATAGTGAATTGATCAATTTTACTGGGTGTATATACTATTATTCCTCATGCATTTTACTTAGTGACTTCTAAATTAAAATTTGCTTTCACATATGTTGTGCTTACCAGGGAGACACAGCACTATCCACAAGAATCCAACGTCTGATTCCCATTGCATTCAGAGTTCTCAGTGCCATCTTCACTGCAATATATTTGGGTGGGCACCCAAAATATATGTATAATGTATATTCAAATATATTCTGAATAAAAGGAAGGGGCATGTTGGCAAGAAGATTCTGATTGCATATCAGGATTAGAGCCAGGCTGTTTGAACTTTTTGTTTATGTATCTTTCAATTGTGTGGCTTTGGGAAAATTTACTTGATCTCTGTGCTTGAATTTTCTCATCTGAAAAACGTTAATAAGAATACTAATGAAATTTCAGATATAATAAACCTAAAAGGCGCTGGAGTATGTACTTGTTAAATATTAGTTGTTGCTACTATCTGGATCTTAAGATATGTGAGTCACAAAAGAATAAGCAGTGTCCACTGAGGAGGATGAAGAAGAGGTAACCTCAAGAATAAGATGAATTCAGTTATGCTAAATGGGGAAAATGAATATTGAAAAAAATGAGTAAATTATCATAGAATTGGGGTTTCTGATAGCACAATAAATGAGTGCTGGTTCAGTAAAGAAGTGAGCAATAAAATAAAACATGAATCTAAAACTTTTACATAACAGGATGGTTGTATTGAAAAGACTAGAAAATTACACTGGCCTATAATTTAGCTTATAGACAAAATTATGAAGATGGGAAAGTCAGTTAGCTTTATATGGTCACTAAAATGAGTTTAGACCTCTCAAGTGTCAATTGTATTCACACGAATTGTCCCTTCTCTCAAATGCTACATTCTCTTAGATGGGAGATAACTTTGTCCGTTGGCGAAAGCTTCCATTGGTTGCTCAGGCACTGGGAATCTGCTTTTGTCTGGAGTGTGCTTGTATGCAGCCTGTAGGAGAACAGCTGAAAACCTGGTCTCCGCCCGCTAATCTGGTGGGCAGATGCCACGGTGGTGAGAACCCTGGTATGCAGAAGACAAAGACCTAGCACAACGCAAGTCATGTCCTATAGATCTACATCACCTGTAAGGCATGAGATCCCAGCAGGTGCCTCTGAACTCACATGGGATTCTGAAGGAGCTGCAAACATGGATAGGATCTCTAGAGGGGTGGGCACCCAAAATATATGCTTCTTGACCACGCAGGCAAGAGTGGAAAATTGTTAGCGTTTAGATTTATGTATACGGTAATATGATTAAAATATGCTTTGTTCACATATTTCTATCTAATTAAGTACTGTTCTAATGAGGTGGTTAACAATGTGTCTCAATGTTACTGTTTTGGGGATTTTGCTGAACTTGATGAACTTGCTCTACTTTGGCCTGGACAGAAAAGAAAAGAGAAACTTAACCTTCTTGGTTTCCTTGTTCTGCCTTCTTATTGTGATGGTTGAATGCTTTTGCTTAGGCTTGTAGGCCAGGGCTCTGGTTAGCTCTGATGCTTGCTCCTCTTAGATACAACTTTTGGGGTGATAGCCTTTAATTTTCTACAGCACTTCAAAAGAGATTCTTTCTGTGTTCTGCATTAGAATTTTTTTAACATCCATGTAGGAATGTTATACCCAATAAAGTCTATTTAAAAACAAAGCTTATGGCAGAGAAAGGCCAGGTGCAGTGGCTCACACATGTAATCCCAAAACTTTGGGAGGCTGAAGTGAGAGGATTGCTTGAGCCCACGAGCTTGAGACTGGCCAGGACAATATAGTGAGACCTTATCTCTGAAAAATAAAATAATAACAAAATTAGCCAGCCATTGTGGCATGAGCCTGTAGTCCCAGATACTCAAGAGGCTGAGTATTGTTCTATCAGTCCAGGAGGTGGAGCTGCAGTGAACTGTGACTGCACCACTGTACTCCATCCTGGGTGACAGAGCAAGAACTTATCTCAAAAAAGAGAGAGAGAGAGAGAGAGAGAGAGAGAGAGAGAGAATACTGGCCAGGAGCTCACTTACCTATAGGCTGGTACAATGAATATATTTTGCAATATATACCTAGTTTACAATGGCCTGGTTAATTATTCCCCCCTCTACTCAGGAAAATACAACATAGAGTAGAAATTAACAAAAGAATCTCTGGAATGAGGCATTGCAAAATTTTGTTGAAGATCTCCCACTTAACAGCTATGGAAATGGGTAAGTTTCTAAATGCTTTGTACCTTAATTTCCTCATAGGTAAACTTCTCTGACTATTGTCCCCTTCTTATCCCCTTCTCTCTTACTTAATAAATTTTCCATTCATTTTGAGGTTTTTTTGTATTTATTTATTTATTTATTTTGATAATTGTCAATAATTGCATATCTTTATGGGGTACGATGTGATGTTATGATGCATGTATATGTTTTAGAATGATCAAATCAGTCTAATTAGCATATCTATCACCTCACATATTTATACTTTCTTTGTGATGAGAACATTTAAAATCTATTCTTTTAACAATTTTGAAATGTACAATACATTATTATCACATATAGTTGCCATCCTGTATAAGAGATGACTAGAAGAATTTACTCTTCTTGTCTAACTGAAACTTTGTGCTATTTGCCTCACATTTCTTCTTTCCTCATTCTTTCCAACCCCCCAGCCTCTGATAACCATCATTCCATTCTGTATTTCTATGAGGTCAACTTTTTTGTATTCCACATGTAAGTAAGATTACATGGTACTTGCCTATCTGTGTGTAAGTTACTTCCCTGAGCATAATGCCCTCTAGATTATACATGATGTTGTACAGGACAAAATTTCCTCCTTTTCAAAGGCTGAATGGTATTCCATTGTGAATATATACCACATTCTGTTAACCCACTTTTCCACTGATGGACATTTAAATTGTTTCAATAGCTTGGCTATTGTGAATAATGCTGTGATGAATTTAGGAGTGCAACCAGCTCTTCAACATACTGATTTCAATTTATTTGGATATATACCCAGAAGTGGGACTGCTGGATACTATGGTAGTTCTATTTATAGTTTTTAAGGAAACTCCATCCTGTTTTCCACAATGCCTGTATTAATTTCCATACCTACCTACAATATACATTGTTTCCTTTCCTCTACATGCTCACCAACGCTTCTTATCTTTCATCTTTTTTATGATAGCCATTCTCACAGCTATGAGTTGATATTTTATTGTGGTTTTACTTTGCATTCCCCTGATGATCAGTGATGTTGAGCACTTTTTTTATATTATTGTTGGCCATTTCTGTATCTTCTTTTGAGAAATGTCTATTCAGGTTCTTTGGCCATTTTTTTTTAGCAGGATTATTTCTTTGTTATTGAGTAGTTTGAGTTTGTTAAATATTTTGAATTTATCCTCTTATCAGATGTATAATTTGAAAATATTTTCCCCCATTCTATAGATTGTCTCTTCATTCTGTTAATTGTTTTCTTTGCTATATAAAAGCTTTTTAGCTTGATCTAGTCTCATTTTTCTATTCCATTTTTCTTTTGTTGCCTGTGCTTTTGGGGTTTTATCCAAGAAATCATTGCTCAGACCAATGCCATGGAGCTTTTCTGCTATGTTTTCCTCTACTGCTTCAGGTCATATACTTAAGTCTTTAATCTCTATTAAGTTGATTCTTATATATGGGGTGAGGTAAAGGTCCAGTTTCAGCAAGTGAAGAGCCAATTATCACCAACATACAAATATGTTATAATAGCTAGCATCTTAACCGAAAAAAGGGAAATTAATAGAAAAATGCAAACTCCCTCTCTTGACATCATATTCTACTCCTGCTACCTCCCAATAGCTCAATAGTAAACCACTTTTAAAATCCTCTTTATAGTGTCTTATTTACTTCCATTTTTCTCTTGAAGTTTCTCTAATCAGACCCCACCACCACCAAAAAAACAAACTACTTCTAATCGAGATCACGAATGACCTCTAGTTTGCCAAATAAATTGTCTAATTCTCATACCACAGATGACTCATTTATTCAGGGGCGTTTGACATCAGTGGTTTGTGATCACTCTCTTTCCAAATCCTTCTTCACTTGGTAAACTGGACACTACATGCTAAATAAATGTAAACATAAACCACGAAATGTTCATTTGCTTATTCGTCTAAGTGCTTCTCTTCCATACTGGTGCTCATTTCCTGAGTTATGTCATCCAGAAACATTACCTCAAATATTATATATTCACTAATTACTTCAAATATGTATCTCAATTACTCTTTCTTTCATTCTTTCTCTCTTTCTTTCTCTTTTTCTTTCCCTTTCCCCTTCCCTTTTTCCCTTCCCTTCCCTTTTTCCCTTCCCTCTCCTCCCGTCTCTTCCCCTTCCCCCTCTCCTCCCCTCCTCTCGAATCGCCTCCCCTCCCCTCCTCTCCCTTCCCCTGTCCTCTCCTCTCCTCTCTTCTCCTCCTCTTTTCCCTCTCCTCTCCTCTCCTCTCCTCTCCTCTCCTCTCCTCTCCTCTCCTCTCCTCTCCTCTCCTTTCCTTTCCTTTCCTTTCCTTTCTTTTCTTTTCTTCTCTTTTCTTTTATTTCTCATGGTCTTCCTACATGTCCCAGCCCCGGAGTGAGGTGGCTCTTCACAAACATGATCACAGGGCACTACGGCCTCGAACTCCTGAGTTTACATGATCCTTACATAGCCTTCCAAGTTTCTGAAATTATATAGCTGAGGCAACAGACACATGTCATTGTTCCCAGCTTTAGACAATTTGCTTCATCTTCAAACTGTATGCCTTTAGCTTCTGGCAAATTTATGTGCATTCTTGTTATAAATTTAGAAAATGGTTTATGTTACTTGCAACCTGAAAGTCCAAACACAGTTGGCTAACTAAACTTCTGAGAATGTTGCCTCTAATATCTCGACTAAAGTTCCTATTTAAATGTTGAGATACAGACAGGGCAATTTTCAGAAGACCCTGGTTAAACTACATAAGTGAAGTATGGGAAGAAAAATGCAGTTCTCTGAGTTTTTCTTTAGTTTTTTCATATTAGCAAAAATTAGGTGCTCAAATTTGCAATTATTTTATTTGAGGGAAAACTGAGGATGTCAGTATGGTGAAGCTACTTAACCATGGGTATGATTAGACTGTAAAACCAGGAAAAAATAGATGTCTGCACATGGCAGTACATAAAAACATTTAAAGAGAGTGTTGGGGGGTGGCTCACACCTGTAATTCCAGCACATTGGGAGGCTGAGGTGGGCGGATCACCTGAGGTCAGGAGTTCAAGACCGCCTGCCCAACATGGAGAAACCCTGTCTCTACTAAAAATACAAAAATTAGTCGGGCATGGTGGTGGGCACCTGTAATCCCAGTTACTTGGTAGGCTGAGGCAGGTGAATTGCTTGAACCAGGGAGGCGGAGGTTGCAGTGAGCCAAGATCGTGCTGTTGCACTCTAACCTAGGTGACAGATCAAAACTCCATTTGAAAAAAAACAAAAACAAAAGCACCTTTGTTTCTTAGATTTATTGATTGGATGAATAAGTGAGTACGTGAGTACCCAATGAACTCTAGACCAGTGGGAGCTATTATCATGATATCCACAAAGGAGACATTAAGTAGGTATCTACTGAACCATATTTAAAAGGTATACTTGAAAGTTTTCATTTTCAGCAAGATAAACATTTCTCTTTTCATTTGAAGTTATCTTGCCAGGCATCTAAAAAATAGAAACAGTGTAGGAAGTAAAAGAAAGACACTATAAAATATTTTACAGCCAAGAATGATCTTAAAACAGTTACAAGTGCCTAATCCTTTGAGAAAATAAACACAAGAGAGCAAGGTATACTGGAACAGTCCCATAATTGTGTTAAGTCCCATAAGGTTAAAGTCCATCACATTAAGCATTTTATAATTGAACTGTTGAGAAACAAATTAAAATTTTAATGATCTTTCCTCCCTTTGGAAGTAAACGTAGTTCCTTATTACCAGTGCTGCCAGAACACATAATATTATTGTCTAATCAGCACTTAATGACCTACCCTTAGTGCTTCTAATTTTACATAATTAATGTGCATATGAAATAGGATTGCAAATGTTTTATTTTCATATGCCACATGTTGAAAAAATATAAGCAACCTACTACTAAATTATTTTTGTCTGTTTAACTTTCATTTTAGGTTTGGAGGTATATGTGAAGTTTTGTTACATAGGTAAGCATGTGTCATGAGGGCTTGTCATACACATTATTTCATCACCCAGGTGTTAAGCGCAGTACCCAATAATTATTTTTTCTGCTCCTCTCCCTTTTCCCACCCTCCCCCCTCAAGTGGACCCCAGTGTTTATTGTTTCCTTCTTTGTGTTAATAAGTTCTTATGATTTCATCCTACTTATAAGTGAGAACATGTGGTCTTTGGTTTCTCATTCCTGTGTTAGTTTGCTAAGAATAATAGCCTCCAACTTCATCCATGTTCCCACAAAAGACATTATCTCATTTTTTATGGCTGCATGGTATTCCATAGTGTATATGTACCTCATTTTCTTTATCTAATCTGTCATTAACAGGCATTTAGGTTGACTCCATATCTTTGCTATTTTAAATAGTGCTGCAATGAACATTCACATGCATATGTCTTTATGGTTGCATTATTTATATTTCTCTGGGTATATATCCAGTAATAAGATTGTTGATGGTAGTTCTACTTTTAGCTCTTTGTAGAATTGCCATACTATTTTCCCCAATGGTTGAACTAATTTACACTCCCATAACAGTGTATAAAGTTTCACTTTTCTCCACAAACTCGCCAGCATCTGTTATTATTTGACTTTTTAGTAATAGCCATTCTCATTAGTGTGAGATAGTATCTCATTGTGGTTTTGATTTGCATTTCTCTAATGATCAATGATATTAAACGTTTTCTTTGTGTGCTTGTTGGCCGCATATACATTTACTTTTGAAAAGTGTCTGTTCGTGTCTTTTGCCCTCTTCTTAATGGGCTTGTATATTTTTCTCTTGTAAATTTGTTTAAGCTTTTTATTGATGCTGGGTATTAGACTTTTGTTAGATGCATACTTTGCAAACATTTTCTCCCATTCGGTAGGTAGGTTGTCTATTCATTCTGTTGATAGTTTCATTTGCTGTGCAGAAGCTCTTGAGTCTAATTAGATCCCATTTGTCAATTTTTGCTCTTGTTGCAATTGCTTTTGGTGAGTTTGTCATCAGATTACATAAACAGAACTATGGACAAAACCCAATGATTATCTCAATAGATAGATGCAAGCTTTCCATAAAATTCAACATCTGTTCATGTAAAAAAAACTCTCAATAAACTAGGTATTGAAGGAACATACCTAAAAATAAAAAGAGCCATCTACAACAAGCCACAGTCAATACCATACTGGAAGCCGGAAGCACTCCCCTTGAAAATAGGCACATGACAAAAATGCCTTCTCTCTTCACTCCTGTATAACATAGTATTGGAAGTCATAGCCAGAGCAATCAGGCAAGAGAAAGAAATGAAAGGCATCCAAATAGGAAGAGAGGAAGTCAAACCATTCCTGTAAACAGACAACATGATTTCATATCTAGAAACCCCACAGTCTCGAACCAAAAGATCCTTCAGTTGATAACTTCAGCAAAGTTTCTAGATACAAAATCAATGTACAGCAATCACTAGCATTTCCATACACCAACGGCCAAGCCAAGAGCAAAATCAGGGAGGCAATCTCACTCACAATTGCCACAGAAAGCATGAAATACCTAGGAATACAGCTAACCAGGGAGGTAAAAGATCTCTACAATGAGAATTCCAAAGCACTGCTCAAAGAAATCAGAAAAGACACAAATTAATGGAAAAAATATTCTATGCTAAAGAATAGAAAGAATCAATATCATTAAAATGGCCATACCATGCAAAGCAATTTACAGGTTCAATGCTATTCCTATCAAACTACCAATCTAATTATTCACAGAACTAGATGCTTTCTTAAGAATTTCCCAACAGTTAGTATTATTTCACATATACGGGCATCGTATGTGTTTTGTGTCCACATGGACAAATTTATACACTGCAAGGATTTTGTTCTGCTCATCCCATCCCCTTCACCACGTCTGTTGGTTACCACTTTATGTGTCATTGGAAGGAATAACGAAGTAAATAGAACAAAAATGTATTTTATGAGAAAAACATAATTCAACTTGCAAATGCTAAAAATGACCATTTTAAACTAAATACATTATTCTTCACTTATTCAGGGGCAATCATAGAGTACATATGTCCATTTATTCGTATCTGCTTTCTCATACAAATCCCTCCAGCTATGAGTCTACAACTTCTTCTAATGGTGGTCTCCTTCAAAAACTTTCCCTAAACTAAAGAAGTTTATTTCCTTTTCCACAATTCACTGTTTTCTTTTTTTTCCTTCTTTTTTTTTTTCCTGGGCCTTCATCTCTTGGCAGCCCTACCCAAACTTCTTCTGCTGAGTAAATGTGTTTTACTGAACAAAGTTTGTCCTCAGAGCTGTTCCATCCTTATCTGCCACCTGGTCTTCATACCTTTCTTTATGACACCTCTTCTAGTCCTGCTGATCCTCCTTCATCACAGTGACTTGCTAAGTCAAGAGTATTTGGAAAAGCTTGGAATAATTTCAAGCCAAAGGCCCTAGACATAGACTTGCTCAGGAGATTGTTTTAATGGTAAGGGCACAAATGATTGTCACAAGGCCTGGGAAGGAAGCAAATTTAGAATGTGGGTATGAGGCCAGCTTAAAAATATGAGCAGGATTTTCAGGCTCAGCATTCAGTTCGGGAATGACTTCCAAAGCTTCAAGCCAACCAGAGGGCACAAGCAGAAGCCAATGTGGGCTGCACAGGCCCAGATAGGTTAGCCACCAGCAGCCCAATTTGAAAAGAAAGGCTTAAGCAGGAACATGCCAATTACACAAGCACCAACCCAGTATTCAAGCTGGGCCTGAGAAAACTATAGGAAGCATATTTTTCAAACCAGATGACTAGTAATGGCTATGCAGAATCTGGAAGAGATGTACAGATTTATATAAACAGTGTGGGGCTGGTGACTCCAGAACAGGAAATGATTTATTTTTTGCTTTGTTTGCAGTCATTTTTCTGCATGTGACTAAGGCATGGCAGGTGCAGGATGCTTCCAGAGGGAGGCAGAGCTCTGCAGGTGCCACTGTTTGCAGCAGAGGGTGAATTTCCCATAAATGGTTTTCTTCCTTCTTATCTCCCTGTCCTTGACAAATATCCGAATTCTCCCTTACTCCTTCACCTGATTTTTCCTTGTCTGTGTCTGTGCTGAAAAGAAATGATAATTATTTAAATAATATGACTATTTGTCAAAGGCATTTAGCCACATTATTTTCCCCTTTAATGAGGTAGGAGTGATATTGGGGAAATTTTACATTTAGTTGGCATAAGTGTTCTCAGAAAATTAAAATAAATGCAAAAGATGACATTTTACAAGATTGCGTTCCATTCTCAACATAATGAACAATTCAGTCACTATTGAATAGCCCAATCTATTTTATTTCTTTGAACAAATTCCATTGTAAGAGCCAACATTATCCATGTGCTTCCAAAGCAGAAAGTAATTATCATCACAATTAGCTTTTACAAAGATACGCATTTTCCTTATGGTGTTGCTTCTCATCTTCACCTTCCTCTCCAATTTGTATTCATATCTTCAAAGTGGCTGTACAAAAAAAGATATATTCAAAGTGGTGGTATAAAAAGATTATGCCTTCTGCATCTACTTATATAGCTCTGTTGAGGAACTCTGTGGAGACGTAAAATATAAGTAACTGTTGCCTGAGTCACTGAAGTTACATTTTAGCCAATATGTAAGGCCAAGACATATTGTCAGGGTCTTTTGAGATTCTGAAGTAACTCCAGAAGTATAGATGCTACTTTACACTGAGGAAAATATATTCCAAGGAATTTCTCTTTGGCTATTTGTGAAACAAATGAGGCTTTTAAACTGCTTCTCTGACCTCCATTATTTCCTGATCCTTTATAGTCTTTTGAGACAAGTAGTACTTTTATCTGAAATTGGATATACCTTAGAAAAAATAGTTGGCATAAATGCATATCTTCACTCTTCACAACAAAGCTGTGGAAGCAAATGGGAGGTTGGGCAGATGAGACTTCGTGCCCTCACGATAAAGCTGTGTAGGCTGAGATGGGCCAATCTAAGATATTAGTGGTTGTCTAAGGTAGGCTAGGACATCCAAAGGCCTGATGTTATTCACTTACCTCCTGTAGACTCTCCGGAACAAGGATGGCTCCTGCTAAATGGTGGCAGAAGACACAAAAAGCACAAAAAGGATCTAGCTTCCGAATGTAGTCATATTGGATAATCTTTTTCATTGACTAGTTATTTGATCTTATAAATTCAGTGGTAGTGAGAAGCTCTCTAAGAATGTGGAAACCAGAGAAATAAGATTATGCTCTAAGAGTTAAATCATAAAATTCGCTGCAAATGAGAGATTCACAATCACCTTGAAAAGATTAGTTGGTTTTATATCCAGAGCAATATAAAATAAAATATTAGTGAATTTTAAAAGGATTTGTTTTTTTTTAGAATCAGAGATTGATTAGCATAGAACAGAATACAGAAAACCAAAAACAGTCCAAGAGGCAACCGATGGTACCATCCCCTCCCTCCAGCCCTATTCTAGGGAAACAGTATAAGTACACAAAATGCAACCTGCTTAGTTTTGGTGCGGGTATGTCTCTATTCTGACGCGGGATGAATCTGTCTATCAAAACCCTGATGCAATTTAATATTGAAATGCTGAACTCATTCCCCTTGCCCCCATTCTATGCTTACCAATCAATTTTATGATTATAATTTTACTTTTCAAGACAGAGTTTTTCTTCAGGGAAGGAAGACTAGCTGGAGTACATGCATGCTAATCTCCTCTTTCAGGCTTAGTTAGTGTGATCACATCCCTAAAGTACAGGTCCTGCCAAAGTCCAGTCACAAGGCAGGTAAAGTTAAAGAATGACAGTGGTGAAATTAATAAGGTAAATAGCTATTTACAAGGCTGCTGACTGCCTGCCAGACAGCTTCTATGATGACACCACAATGTCAGTGCATTGGTAGAGAAGTAGGGAACCTAGTTCAAAGTGAGGAGATATTCCTAGGCTGCTTTTGTTTTTCAGAAATAATAGGCACCATACTAAAGAGTGTGAAGAGTGAAGGGAGGTCTTGAAGTGCTTTCAGAGAACAGAGACCCATGAGGTGAAAAGACTAGAAACCATGTTGTATGAAGAATTAGGGAAGACACTTAGCCCAGAGAAAAGAAGAGGGGGAGAATAAGAACATGAAAACTAGCTTTATAATCCAATGGGTTATCACATGAAAGAAGGTATAAACTGGCTGTGTGTTGATATAAGATTACATAAGAACCAAAGGGCAAAACTTATATGAAGATAGTTTTTAGATCATTATAAAGAGTATATAAAGAAGAGTAAGTATTTAATAAGTAGAACTTCTCAATGATGAAAGGATCTGTCCTATGAGAAAATAAATTTTCTGGTTTTATAGCTATACTAGCAAAAGCTATATAACAGAAACTTAGAGATATTGCAGAATAGATGCTTGGAGTAGATATTTTAGCCACTTTAAAATTTTATCTTGTATGATTCTATACTTAATAATTCTATATATTTAAAAATATAACTGAAGGATATAATTCTAAGCTATGAAATACTTACCGTGGTATATAGATAATTCATTTTATTCCTAAAGTGACACTTTTTACCTTCATTTTAACATAATTATATTAATCATTATCATTGATTCATCAAGTATCTCATCATTGACTAAGGATATTTCCTTTTATTTATTTTGAAGAATGTAATAAATTCAAGCAAGCTACCACAGCAATATCAAAAACTAACACACATGAAGTAAAGCAATAAACCTATAGAAAATATTGCAAGACAGCAAAAGCAATAAATGTTATTGAGCCAAGTTAATGAAAATTTAAATTATATGCCATGTTCATGGATTAGAAGATTTAAACTGGTAAACATGCCATTTCTCCTCAAATAATCTATAGAACCATTTGGATCTCAATCTAAATATCAATATCTGTAGGGCAAATATTTGTGTGTGAGTCTGCATGTGGATTTGTGTGTGTGTGGTGTGTATTGACAAGTTGATTCTACCATTTCTATGGAAATATAAAAGACAGAAAAAATATTCAGTGCAATTTTAAGGAGAAGCAAAAAAAAAAAAAAAAAAAAGAAGGACTTACTTTGCAAGACAGCAAGACCTATTTTAAAACTATAGTAGTTAAGATAGTGTGACATTGCAGCATGAAAAAAATAACAAACCAATCGCATAGAGATTTCAGAAATAGACTCTGCAAAATCATCATCTGATTTTTCACAAAGTTAATACTGTATAACAGTTGAGAAATAATTGTCTTTTCAATAATTGTTCCTGTTTTAGATGGACAGACATATGGAAAAAAGTCTTGACAACTACCTTGCATCATCTTCCTTCTGCCAAAATTTAGCAGATTCAATTCTAAATGTAAAACGTAATACAATAAGAGAAAATATAGAACATCTTTGACATCTTGAAGTGAATAAAAATTTCTTAAACAAAAATTTTAAAAATTTATTGATGAACAAATTGATAAACTGGATTCCTTATACATGCAATGGAAAACACTGAAAGTATCAAGTGTTGGTAAGAATTTGGAGCAACCAGAAATCTCATAGATTCTGGTGGAGATGTAAATAGGCACATACACTTTGGAAAATTCACTTAATTTTATTCCTAGGTATATATAAAAAAAATACATTATTGCTAATGTGGAAACATATCCTAGAACCTTCATAGCATCACTTTTCACAATGGCTAAAAACAGAAGATATACAATTAGCCATCAATAATAGAATTTATAAATATGTTCACAGAATGGTATAACATGCACCAATGAGAAGAAATGGTCCATAGTAACCTAGAATAGATGGATAAGTTCCTGGACACATACACCCTCCCAAGACTGAAGCAGGAAGAAATGGATTTCCTGAACAGACTGATAACAGGCTCTGAAATTGAATCAGTAGTAAATAGCCCAACCCACCAAAAAAGACCAGGACTGATAGATTCACAGATGAAATATACGAGATGTACAAAAAAGAGTGGGTACCACTCCTACGGAAAATGTTGCTGAAAAAATGGGGAGAAACTCCTCCCCAGCTCATTCTATGAGGCCAGAATCATCCTGATACCAAAATCTGGCAGAGACACACCACCACAAACCTTCAGGCCAACATCCTTGATGAACTTTGATGCCAAAGTCCTCAACAAAACACTTGCAAACCAAATTCAAAAGCACATCAAAATGCTAATTTGCCACAATTGAATAGGCTTTATCATTGGGATGCAAGGTTGGTTCAACATATGCAAATCAATAAATGTGATTCATCACTTAAAAAGAACTAAAGACAAAAACCTCATAATTATCCTAATAAGTGCAGAAAAGACTTTTGATAACATTCAACATCCTTTCATGTTAAAAATCCTCGGCCTGCGCGATGGCTCACACCCGTAATCTCCGCACTTTGGGAGGCCGAGGCGGGTGGATCACAAGGTTAGGACATCGAGACCATCCTAGCTAATATGGTGAAACCCTGTCTCTACTAAAAATACAAAAACTTGGCCTGGTGTGGTGGCGGGTGCCTAGTCCCAGCTACTGGGGAGGCTGAGGCAGGAGAATGGCATGACCCTGGGAGGCGGAGGTTGCAGTGAACTGAGATAGTGCCACTGCACTCCTGCCTGGGTGACCAGAGAGACTCCATCTCAAAAAAAACACAAAAAACAAAAACAAAATCCTCAACAAACTAGGCACATAACTCAAAATAATAAGAGTCATCTATGGCACACCCATAGCCAACATCATACTGAACAGGCAAAGCTGTAAGTGTTCTCCTTGAGACCCAAACACCACTCCTATTCAACATAGTGCTAGATATGCTAGCCAGAGCAATTAGGCAAGAGAAAGAAATAAAAGACACCCAAATAGGAAGAGAAAAGTTAAAAGATCTTTGTGGGAAATATGATTTTATACATAGACAATCTCATAGTCCTGTCCAAAAGATTCTAGATCTGATAAACAACTTCAGTAAAGTTTCAGGATACAAAATCAATATACAAAAATCACTAGCATTCCTATACATCAACAGCAGCCAAGCTGAAAGCCAAATCAGGAAGGCAATCCCATTCACAATAGCCACAAAAAGAATAAAATATCTAGGAATACTTGTAACCAGGGAAGTGGGAGATCTCTGCAATGAGAATTCCAAAACACTGCTTATAGGAATCAGAGAAGATACAAACATATGGAAAATATTTCATGCTCAACTATAGGAAGAATCAGTATCATTTAAATGACCATACTGTCCAAAGAAATTTACGATTCAATGCTATTCCTATTACTACCAATGACATTCTTCACAGAACTAGAAAAGCCTATTTTAAAATTTGTATGGAACCAAAAAGAGCCTGAATAGTGAAAGCAATAGTAAGCATACATAACAAATCTGAAGGTATCACCTAACCCGAGTTCAAACTATACTACATAGCTACAGTGACCAAAACAGCATGCTACTAGTACAAAAACAGACACACAGACCAATGGAACAGAATAGAGAACCCAGAAATAGGCTGAACACCTGCAACCATCTGATCTTCAATAAAACTGAAAAAAATAAGCATTTGGAAAAGGAGTCCCTATTCAATAAATGGTGCTGAGATAAATGCCTAGCCATATGCAGAGGATTGAAACTGGATCCCTTCCTTACACTATATACAGAAATCAACTCAAGATGGATAAAAGGCTTAAATGTAAAACCCCAAACTATAAGAGTCCTTGAAGACATCCTAGGTAATACCATTCTAGATGTCGGAATGGGCAAAGATTCATGATAAAGATGTCAAAAGCAATCATAAAAAAAGCAAATCATTAAAAATAGGATGTAATTAAACTTAAGAGCTTCCGCACAGCAAAGGAAACAATCAATATAGTAAGCAGAGAGTCTACGGAATTGGAGAAAGTATTTGCAAGCTGTGCATCTGATATACAGCATCTATAAGGGACTTAAACAAATTTACAAGAAAAAAAAAAAAGACCCCATTAAAAAGTTGGCAAAGGACATGAACAGACACTTCACTAAAGGAGACATACTTGTCAACAAGTGTATGAAAAAAAGCTCAACATCACTGATCATTACAGAAATGCAAATCAAAACCACATGAGATACCATCTCACACCAGTCAGAATGGCTATAAGTAATAAAAAGTCAAATAATAAGGAATACTTATATACTGTTGGTGGGTGTGTCAAGTAGTTTAACCATTGTTGATAGCTGAGTGACAATTTTTTAAAGACCTAAAAACAGAATTACCATTTGACCCAGCAATCCCATTACCGGGTATATACCCAAAGTAATATAAATCATTTTACCATTAAGACACATGAGCATGCATGTTTATGGAAGCACTATTCACAACAGCAAAGATATAGAATCAGTTTCAATGTCCATCAATGACAGACTGGATAAAGGAAATGTGGTGCATATACAGTGTGGAATACTATGCAGCCATAAAAAATGAGGTCAGGTCTTTTACAGGAATGGGGATGGAGCTGGACATCAGTATCCCTATCAAACTAACGCAGGAACAGAAAGCCATATATTGCATGTTCTCAAGTATAAGCGGGAGCTAAATGATAAGACCTCACGGACACAAAGAGGGGAACAACAGACACTGGGGCTTACTTGAGTGTGGAGGGTGAGAGGAGTGCAAGGATCAGAAAACATAACTATTGGGTATCAGGTTTGGTACCTGGATGATAAAATAATCTGTACAACAAACCCTTATGACTGGAGTTTACCTACATAACAAACCTGAATATATACCCCTAAACCTAAAATAAAAGTTAAAAAAAAAAATAAAATAGAATCTGTCATAAGGTGAGAAAATGTCATAATGATGCTAATGTTATAATTTTATAATCTTAAACACTTAATAATGAATTGTTTATTATATTATTTAATCTCTTCAGAGGAGTAAATTATTTATCTTATTTTAACCCTCTTCTATTCTTGCTTGTAATTTGTATTCATTAAGATCTCATTTACCTATAGTATTTTATTTCTCTACTCAATTTAAGTATGATCATCTACGAATAATAAAAAAGTGAATTTGTTTTAAAGAGTAGAAACTAAGTTTTTGGATGGCTTTGACAAACACTCCCTCATTGACAAAGCATTAGTTAGGCTCCTCTGAGCCCTTTCCTTGACTAGGCCTTGACTTTTGTCTGTCTTTAGCAAGACTCTCTTACTCTTAACAGCTGATCAGTTTCTTTACCTCCTACCTTTGGTGTCTATGTTCTTGACCTGCCTTTACTATGAATGCTGTTAGGCCAATTTAGTAACTATCCCTTTAGCCTTGATATTAGTAACTTTACCTCCACTGACTTCTTTATTCTGATAGTATAAATCGTCACTTTTTGTTGTATTTGAAGTTAAGTTCAGCCTTTCTTCACTATTGTAATAATGCATAAAATCTTTCTTGCTGTTTTAGCACATATCAGAAGGATTTTTCTGTAACAGCTTTTAATAAAAAATGCCAATTATCAGTACAGAAACTCGGCTGGGCATGGTGGCTCACACCTGTAATCCTAGCACTTTGGGAGGCTGACCTGGGTGAATCACCTGAGGTCAGGAGTTTGAGACCAGCCTGGCCAAACTGGTGAAACCTTGTCTCTACTAAAAATACAAAAATTAGCTGGGCGTGGTGGTGGGCACCTGTAATCCCAGCTACTTGGGAGGCTGACGCAGGAGAATCACTTGAACCCAGGAGGAGGAGGTTGCAGTGAGTCAGCCAAGATCGTGCCATTGCACTCCAGCCTGGGCAACAGAACGAGACTCCATCTCAAAAAAGAAAAAAAAAAAAAAAGATTTTGAATATCTATTATGAGGACAGATTAAAGAAACATTTTTTTTAATGTATGTCTGATTCTTTTCTATTTACCACATATGAGATCCAATTTAGCTTTCTGGTTAAGAGACATGGCATAGTATTTGTTACGTTAACTAACTTCATAATCTTGGGAAAAATTTGAAATTTAAATAATTATATCCTTCAAAAGAAAAACAAAACACAGCAAAAGAAATATCCTGTTTTCCCAGTTCAGTAAAAGAGGAGCAAGTGAAAGGTTTGGATCAGTGACTAAGCTTCTTAGTATAAGAAGGGATTCGATTGGTATAATGGAATACAGTTTTATTTATCTATGGTAATTTATTTAATGGGGAATGGTTGTATACAAGGAAAACAGGACACTATCAAATTAACTGAAAATGATGGACTACATCCATAGAAGGGAAATAATAGAAATAATTTATGAAACGGGAATACATTATTTCAGGTGAAATTCTTTCTTCAGAATCAATCATCATGCAGATGAAAATACCATGAATCAGAAATTGATTTTTTTTTTTTTTTTAAATTTCAGATGGAGTCTCTCTCTGTTGCCAGGCTGGAGTGCAATGGCGCGATCTCGGCTCACTGCAACCTCCACCTTCCGCGTTCAAGTGATTCTCCTGCCTCAGTCTCTTGAGTAGCTGGGACTACAGGCAAGCGCCAACATGCCCAGCTAATTTTTGTATTTTTAGTAGACACAGGGTTTCACCATATTGGCCAGGATGGTCTCGATCTCTTGACCTTGTGATCCGCCCACCTCGGCCTCCCAAAGTACTGAGATTACAGGCATGAGCCACTGTGCCCGGCCAGAAATTGAAGTATTTATAATGGAAACAGTACAGAAAAACAAACAAACAAACAAACAAAACTCGGTACAATGTCAAATGAGAGTTGACTGACTTGACCATCAGAAAGAATTGAAGGTAAAGACAAAATAATCATAGTAATTAACACTAAATTAGAAGCTGATAAGCTGATAAAAGTAGAAAAGATTCAATTAAAACTATAATGAAAAGATATGAGGCAATGTGTAAATGTGCTTATGAGAATAAAAGAAAACAAAACCAAACCTTAAAAGTAGCTCAAAAGGGTCAGAGAAAATGATGATTTTTAATGCAGGTAGGAAAACAGATCTACGTTTCAAGGTGAATTACATGAAGAAGAAACACAAAACAATCCAACAGAATTCATAGTTAAAAATATTCTCCAGGAAAACTATAGGGAAATAAAAGAAGATCTATAATTATATACAAAAAGAATACATGGTGCACATGGAAATATTAACTCAGAATTACTGACTTGAAGACATTAAAATATTTAACTTTGAAGATAACAAATTCCCCTAGGACACCAATAAAATACAAACAAAAAATAAGTCACTTACAAAAAAAATAACTTTGAACTCAGACTTTTTACAGTAACATAGAAATAAAGATAACATTAAACAACAGCTTCAAAAAAAACTTGAGGAAAGAAAAGTGTGAGCCAAGAATTTTATTTCCAGCCAAGCTGTCTTTCGAGCATAATGGTTATAGAGACACAAATTTAAACATATAAGAACTCGAGAATACTGTATCCAAAAGCCCTTCTGAGTAATTTACACAAAGTTGAGCGTCATACAACTAAGAGTTGACTAATAAAATTTTGGCCAAAAAATTAAGATTACCATTGAATATATTTAATCATATGTATAATGGAGACAGGGGTGGAATAATAGAACGAAATTATTATCTGTTCTGACATTAAAAAGTAATAATGCTACAAAAAAGATAACAGTAAGATAATGAAGAAATGAGAATACACTCAGCAAAGGTTCACTAAATGATAGGTGGAGTCAGTGAGTAGATTGTAAACTGCTACGTAAAAGAGAGGAGACCTAATTAAGGGAAAAGTGGACCAAAGACATTATTAAAGGTATTGTCCAAAAGGTGCCCTGTAGAAGAAAAACTGAAATCTTTACAAATGACAACAACAACAAAATAGAAAAGAAGAAAACAAAACAGAACACATGCAAAGAGAGAAAAGAATATATAAACTATTATACCCAGTTAAGAACAAACATATTAACCATATTCATAAGTATAAGTCAACTTAACTTGTGTATTAAAAGAAGCAACATTTTACATTGCCTTACCAACCAAAATACAATTCTATGTTTTAGGTAAAGATACACTAAAAATAAAGATATTCAATAAGACTAAAACCACAGGGGTGGACAAATGAATATGAGACAAATGTATATAACAAAATGAAACCAACTGGAAATGGGTGTTTTAATCTTAATGCAAGTTGAGGTGGAATCCAGTTAAAAAGTATTAAAATTTACAGTGATGATCACCTTAAAATATTATAGGCCAAAATGTACAATGATGATATAGTTATGAGCATTAGTACAGCAAATAGAGCAGTTACATAGAGCAAAAGACATATAAGGTATAAGGAGAAATAAGTAGAAACACATAATCAAATATTTTGACCTCCAACACACTATGCTTAGTCCAAGATAGGCTAACAAAAAATAAATAAGGATATAGAGGATATAAGTAACATAATCAATAAGGTAGATTTTATTGTGATGTGTTGGTGTGTGTTTACGTACAAATTTTACATGCATATAATACAGAATGTAGCTTCCTCTCAAGCACTAGTTTCTCTTCACAAAAGTTGATTATATAGTCAGTGTGAAATAATACCTCATGAAGTTCCTTAAAGTAGAAATAATGGTAACAACATTCTTCAATCACAGTATAACAAAACTGGAATTAACAATTAGAAAAATTGACCCTTTCATCTGTGAGGAAAAATCTGTGTTATACAAATTTAGGGGAAAGGATAAAATAGAAATAAAATTTGTAAATAAAAATAGTAAAATTTCCAAAAAATAAAAATAACCAAGGAGACAATATAAAACACAAAACTAGTCCAAACTTAAAAATCATTAGTAAGAGAAAAATAAGGCAAGTAAATACAAAGACTTAAGAAAAAAGAGTAAGTACAGGATTAGTGAAAGGGAAAACAGGAAAAAATATAATTAATAAATCAATAGACTGATTCTTTTCAGGAAAAAAAAAAACAGAAGACAAACATTAGATAATTTAATAAAGAAAGAAAATGAAAAAGTTCAAATTTACAAATTGAATAGGAAAATAACCACTGAAACAAACAAACAAACAAACAAAAAACAGAAAAATCAAGAACGGTTACTTTGTATAAGTCCATACAAATATATGTGAAAGCCTAGATGAAGGAAAAATAACCAATAAAAATTAAAATAATCAAATTTTACTAGAAGAGAGATAGAGTTTTAAAACCAAGCTATTTCCATAAAGAAATTAAGAGGATTTTTAAAAGGAACTCTACTTGAAGTGGCACCATATTTAGTTGCTTTTATAGAGGAGTTCTTACCACATTATAGATATTAGATAATTATAATTACAATGCTACATACATTTTTCCATACCAAAAAGGAAATGTTCTTTCTAATTCTTTTAATGGATCAGACATAATTATAATATATACATTGAAAATAATAGCACTAAGAACATAGATGTAAAATTATAAATAAAACATTAGCAAGTAAAATTCTATACCGCATTCAAAATATAATAAATACACTATAAACCAGTAACTTTTATTCTGAGAATGCAAGAATAGTTCGATATTAGGATGCCCATTTATATACCCCAATCCTCAAACTGTGAACATGTTTAATGGGTAAATATTTCGTGGGATTCCCATTGGTCCTATTGGTTCCTGAAGAGGACTGGCTATATAGGTATGCATCCAGTGCTGTCACACAGCTATTCATGCTTAAAAGGCAGTCTCACTTGAAATTCTTAATCATTTTGCAACAAGAAATTACTGTTAAATAATTTATTGCACATTAGGCACAAGTAGATCTTGGCTCTGTCACTAATTATCCATTTACCCTTGGGTAAGTCACTTAACCTCTCTGTGTCATGATGTTGTGCCACACTATGGTGGAGGTGAAGATGGTATGTCACAATACCAGGCAAATAGTGCCATAGTAAGTAATAGATACGTGATAATAATTATCATGATGTTAAGACTGTAGTGGCAATGGTAGTTATTGTTGTGGTGGTTTTTCCCTAGGTGTAGTAGTATTGGCCAAAAAGAGGGAGTAGGCAACTCCGATTTGAATATCAGAGATTGCCTCGTAAAGAAATAAATCCTTTAGCTGAGTCTTGACCCCTGAATCCAATCAGCCATGAAGAAGAAAGGCATTCAAGATAAAAGAAACAGCAAATACAAAGGCCCCGAGGGAAACTTGCAATCAGAGGGGAATCTATGGGAGGAAGCCTGGTAGCCAGGAGCACGGGCTTAGATGGATTTGGGTTAGAATCTCACCTCCACCAGCTGCGTGACCTTGAAATTACCTTTGCTCTCTGTGCCTTAGTTTTTAGTCATCTTTAAAAAGAGGTGATGATGTGTGGTACCTACCTCATAGAGTTATTTTGAGAATGAAATGAGTTTACATAGGTCAAGTACAGAGAAAAGCACCCAGTAAATTAGAAATGCCAAATATGATATATTATTATCCACGAAAATCTGAGTCTTGCAAAAGATTTAAAAGAATTAGGCAAGGATCAGTTCACACGTGGATTATTCCGCCACGCTGAAGTCCTTGAATGTGATCATATAGGCAATGCAATACAACTAAAGTGTTTATGCACAATTATGACATGATCTGACCTGCCTTGTAGAAAGCTGCTATGGCAGCATTATAGAGACCTGAAGAATGGCAGAAGAAAAGTTGACTTCTAGTTGCTGTTGCTTGCCCTGCTGGCGCACACGACAAAAACAATTTTAGTATAAGCAGTAGTCAACATTGAACAGAAAATTCTCAGCTCAAGAAAGTGCCTTCTGGCCACAACATTTGTCCCGAGAGGCACCCTGATGGAGGTTCAGCCATAATTCACATCAAAAACACTGCTTACACCGTGCACCCAAGAGTCAAACATGTTCTTGATTGCCACCCCTTGTACTATCTTTTCCAAATCAACTCCAGGCTCCTGGAGGCAGAGTTAATCTCCTGCTGAGAGCTTTAACACTTCCAGTCCCATGATATCCAGCGTGGTGTCCTCACTATTTGCTAGACCTGCCAGAGAATCCTTGGATTCAGGCCTGTCAGACTCATTGTCACTCACAGCAGATGTAATGACATCCAATCAACAAAAAACAAAAAAAACCAAAAAAAACCCAAAAACAAACAAACAAACAAACAAACAAAAAAACACCACCACAGGAAAGAAAGTAATGGGAGAAGTTAGTGCTCCTTGTGTCTTGTCTGACATCCCTGCCAAGAGCGTGAGTTCTTCCAGGTCATTAAGGATTATTCGATACAACTAAATATGTGACTCACAGACTACATCTCTGCCAATTTCTAAGGTGTCTGACAGTTAGGAATTCGCCAGGCATTGGACAGTTCTAAGAGAGAATTCTGAATTCTCTGTATTAGTCAAAGTGTCTGAGAATTTGTTATCCATGATCAATTATCTCTGGGTTTCAATTTGATCTATGTATTTATTGGAGCCTGTTTTCATTAGCAACAACTATTTAAAATAGTGAGAAATAAATTTTTGAGTATTCTGTTACATTTAAAGACTTTCCATAGCATCAGTGCTAAACTGTTGTTTTCCTCCAGCAGCTTGAGAGGTTTTGTTTTCTGAAGGTAAACCATTTCTAACTCTTACAGAGGGGGGAAAAAAACCCATGGTGCATACAGTAAGACTGTATTTTACAAGTTTATTTCTCTATAATTTATCCTGGCACCTTCATTCCATTTTTTTTAAGATACTCTTGGGGAAAAAAATCATGAACATTTGAGACCAAACTTCTTCATCATGAATAGAAATGTAATTATCATTTTGTGATTTTTTTTCTGAGTATACAAAAACCATGTTACATGATACCATTATCTCACTGTCAATCACTAACTAACGTGGGTGGTTACCTTATGCATTTCAAGGTTTTTTTTTTCTGCAAAATGTAATTCTCCACAGCCATTCCATAATTATATTTACAAAGATAGACGGAGGACCTTGCTACAAATCTCAAATGCGTCCAAAAATTGAGATTGAACGGGATGTCAGATTGATCAACTCTTGTGAAAGGAAAACATTCTGGAGATCCAGTTTGTGTGACAACAACATGCGTTTAACAAAACAAAAAATAATCAATTCCACACCAGTGACAGGAGGTGATTCAGCTAGCTGGCTGGCAGTAAAGGTTGTTTAGCAGGTTTCACATTCCTAATTGGGTGTCTAGCTTGCTAAGTAGCAGCTGGTCTTTAATTAGTTGAAAAATTATTATCACTAAGAGTTGCTTTAAAAAGAAAAAGAACAAAATAATTAAAATGTTAGAATCCATATGGTGGGTGCTCATCCTCACTTGTCAATAGCTGTTTTCTTTCTTTATCACTAATAAGTTTAAAAATATTCCTAAGCCACTTACTTCTTAAAGTGTAACTCACGTAAATGTAAAATCCCCAAGGACTCCCAGAATGGCAATGCAAAATAATAGCTGCTTGTCATTTAATAATTATTTTTGACTATGAAATTATCTCCAATACCCCCACTCCCCAAATTTGAATATGTGATTAGTAAGGGAATCTTGGAACAATTCTCATTATTAAAGGGACTAGTACATTTTCTGACCTGATTCGTTATAAACTATAATGACTGGAGAATATATCAGTACCTTACAGATAACAGGAAGATGGCCTTTGCACACAGATTGCTTTCAAGGACTAGCAGGAAGTTAATTTTGCCTGTAATTACAGAAAACCTGCATTTGCTATAATACTGTAATTATAATTCTATCCTATTTAGATAAAATGTTTTATAAAAATATAATATAGAGTATTTAGAGATAAACTAGCCTACATATTTAATAGGTTGTGAAATTCTGCATTTATTATACACATATTACAATGTTCCTACCTCCTGTATTGACAAATTGGTTTTCTTAGACCACCTGTTCTTAAAAAACATTTTACTTTTAAATATTTGTTTATTTTTTAGTTGAGTGGTAGCACAGTAGAAAGTGTATGAATTTGGTGCTAGTAAAACTGGATTCAAGTTTCAGCTCACTCTTTTAGGAACCTAATGTACTGCATCTCATCTTTGGTTGTATTGTTCCTTCTACAATATAAGAATAATAAAATCTAACTTACAAGATTGTTATCAGTTGAACAAAGCACCTAACACTGTTTGTGGAATGTGTCAATGACTCATGCATTCCGATATTTTCTTTTCTTACACTTATTTCAGTAGACATTTCAGTTTTCTAGAAAAATAACCATTGGGTATACCATATGCTCTTATGATATAGTATCAGTGACATATGCTTTATATAGGTATGCAATGTCATTTTGAGTCAACATATCATTTACTCATAAATCTTTGTGACTTGGTCAACTTTTGGAAGGTGAAGTTCATCTGATTTCCATGGTATTCATCTACAGTTGCTAGAGGTAATGAGACTGATTTGGATGGAAACTCCAATATGAAGTTTACCTTTCATCTTTCTGAAATTTCTAACTTACATGAAGAAAAGAGTTACTATGAAGGTATCCAAGTACAAATTGTAAGGTTCACCCAACCCTATGATCCCATGTGGTTGCTTCTGGGAAAATATGCCTGTCTCTCTTAACAGAATCACAAATATCATTTTTTTTAATCTTTAAATTCTTCTTCAAACCACTTCTGTTCTTTATTTTAATGTGCACTCTTCAAGTTTATTACAGGACAATAAAATGAATAATTTCCAATTAAGTTTTGCATCAACGTTCATGCCCACTTTCCAGCTTGCTTTTCAGCACTGTCTAAGGTCTCTGCCCATGAAATCTCTCCATTATTATGTCCTGCATGTTATCGAGTTCACTGCTGAAATTCAATAGATACCAAATTATTATGATCATTCAATGGCAATTTGGAAAAACACTAACATGTGGTACAGTAAGATGCAAATCAGGCAATATAGATTAATAGCAAACATTCGGTTGACATCTCTAATCTCACATGGATTGAAACTAAAACTTTATTGCACTTCTCTGTGGTCTGCCATACTGCCAGCTGCCTTTCCTACAGATGTTGCCAACATATGAAAGGGAGTCTGAGCATTAACCCCCCATTGCATACCAACAAGATGCAGATGATCATGCAATAATTTGCTCCCTTTTCAACTGAGGACCTAACTGTTGATATGACATGATGGAAAACCTCATTGTTATACATTGTTACAAATATCTGTAATTACTTCTGCTACACAAGCAAATGATTCATCTCATCCATTGCATCACACTCAAAGGGGACCCAAGTGACATTTTATTTTCCTCTGTCCTTGATTTTTCCCAACTCATAGCAGGTGCCAAACTCTTTGGCCAAATCACAGGGAGCCTAGTTAGGACATTTAAAGTTTTATCATGTCTAGTCTGTAGGGTGACAGTGACTGCTTTTGAGCAAGTTAAGGACAAGATATAAACAATAATGGAGAACGCCTTGGTAGCTATGTCCTGAATTGACTGATGACAAGGAGAGACTGGCAACACTGCATGAGACTTTATGATAAACACAAATCCAAAATTTCAGAGAAAGGATGCTTATCTCAGAGATTTTCATATCGTTTCTTGAATTTTCTTCTCCATGTATTATTCTCTGATGTTACCGAAATAGTACAGGGAACTCTCAGGTTCTAAGTTTTCTCCTCTTGCAGCCTTGAAATGTAATACGATATGCCAAATCTCTGTTATCCTTGTTCACTGATCAAAATGAAATGTTGGAGGGGATGTTTGTTCCTCTTTCTGAACCCTTTAGTCTTCTCACTTTTCCTATTACCACTTCTCTATCATGCACTCTGGAACTTGACTCTTCTCTGAGGATAATGCTTTCTGTGACTTTCTTGAGAAAAGACTCTTATAGAAGCTGCTTTGTGATGTGTAGTTGGTGGCCTTGTAACCCCTATGTTTAATCTAAATTATTACTTCTTCACCTTCATGTAAATGTAATTGCTTTTTTGCATCAGCCTTAATGCCTCTCCAGGCTGCCATCCTGGGATTGCCTGCTCACTCCCCGCTCACTGGAAGCATAAGTATCTGGCTTCCAATCTTTCTTTTCCTGCCAAGTCCTGCCGCTATCTTGGGTAAGATTTACCCAACATCCTCATCTCTTAGTTTTTAATCTCTTTATGTCAAATTATCTTATCTTCCACTTTATAACAGCCACCTACAGGTATGGCTGTGATCCTTAAACATAAGTGTAGCTGGAATTTCCCCACCTCTGAAATTAACAAAATAATTGTCAGCCTAGTTGCAGACAGCAGTTTAGTCTCTTTCCTAATCTACCTCTCCACTGTAGTCATGCATCACATAATGATGTTTCAGTAAATGATGGACTACATATACTATGATAGTCCCATAAGACCGTATTACATATTTTTGCTGGACCATATCTATGTTTACATAGGTTTAGATACACAAATACTTACCATTGTGCTACTATTGCCTACGCTATACAGTGCAGTGCCATGCTGTGAAGGTGTGTGGCCTAGGAGCGATAGGCTATACTATATAGTCTAGGTGTAGTGATCTACAACATCTAGGTTTGTGTAAATGTACTCTGAGGTTCACACAACAAAACCGTATAATGACTCATTTCTCAAAATGTATCTCCATCATTAGATGATGTGTCATTAGATGATATTTATGACATCAACTCATAAACTCATTGACATGCTCACCAGCAGTTCTCCTGTTTTTCTCTATCTACTTGAAATCACCAATTCCAATTTCTTGTTCAGTATATCACATATCCTGTATTAAGCTGTTCCTGCATTGCTATTAAAAATACCCGAGACGGTAATTTTTAAGAAAATAGACTGAATTGGCTTATTCTAAATTCTGCAGCCTGTACAGGAAGCCTAGTGGCATCTGCTTCTTAGGAGACTGCTACAAGCTTACAATCATGGCAGGAGGTGAATCGGACCTTTCATGTCATATGGTAAAATCAGGAGCGAAGGAGGCAGAGGTGCCACACAATTTTCAATGACCAGATCTCGTAATAACTCATTTACTATTGTGAGAACAGTACCAAGATGATGGTTCCAAACCATTAATGAGAAATCTGCTCCCATGATTCAATCATCTCCCACCAGGCCCCACCTCCACCATGGGGGATTACAATTGAACATGAGATTTGAATGGGGGACAAAGATCCAAATCATATTATATCCTATGATTTTTTTTAAAAAATCACCCTTTATTTTTAGTACACTTAACACTCTTGCCCACGAACCTTCTGTTTCACTTGATTGAAAAACAAGAAACACTGTTGACTTTATTTGACTGCTTGCAACTCATAGGCACCTGGATGCTGACGCACCTGGATGGTGAAAGCAGTGGTGGAAACTTGGTACCAGTATAACTTTATGTACAATTATCTCCTTTCTGAATAGCTGCATAAGCACAATTCACAGGCACCTCTAACCTATCATTTCCAAGGGAACATATCATCTTTCCTTCTTAACTATTTCTTCTCGTTTTTCTGATCTAATTGAATCACATGTACATTCACCCAGTTTTTTAAACATTGGAAACTCTCTTTCTTTCTTGCAATCCACCTAATTTGTAATTAAGTTTTGTATATTCTTTCTTGTGAATTGTTCTTGAATCATTCACTCTTCCAAACTTTGCTAGCACTACCAAGGTCTAGGTCACCATTATATCTAACTTGAATGTCACAGCCACTTATTGATCTTCATGACTTAGATATCATCTCCATCCAGGCATGCAACCAAAGGTGAACTTTCAAAAATCCAATTTCCATCATCCACTCTGCAGTCTAACCAGCAGTCTTCACTTATCCACTGTTTTACTTTCTGTGATTTCAGTTTTTCTGCAGTCAACCGTGGCCAGAAAATATTTCATGGACTGATACAGAAATAAACAAATCATAACTCTTAAATTGTGCATCATTCTGAGTAGGGTGATGAAATCTCATACCATCCACTCCATCCCTCCCATCCCAGCATCCATCCTGCTTTTTAACGTGAATTATTCCTTTAACCAGTGTTTCTATGCCACATGTGCTCACCTTTCCATTAGTCACTTAGTAGCTGTCTCAGTTATCAGCTTGATTGTTGTGTTTTGTTTTTCTTTATTTTGGATCGAGAGCAGAGTTTTACTTTTTTCATCCAGGCTGGAGTAAAATGGCATGATCTCAGCTCACTGCAACCTCTGCCTCCCGAGTTCAAGCAACTCTCCTGCCTCAGCCTCCTGAGTAGTTGGGATTACAGGCATCCACCACCACACCGGCTAATTTTTGTATTTTTAGTAGAGGCGGGGTTTCACCATGTTGGCCAGGCTGGTCTCGAACTCCTGACCTCAACTGATCTGCCCGCTTTGGCCTCCCAAATTGCTGGGATTACAGGTGTGAGCCACTGCACCATGTCTGATTGTGGTGGTATTATAATAACAGTGCTTGTGTTTAAGCCACCCTTATTTTACTTAACAATGGCCTTCCTTGACAAGAATAGTGATGCTGGCATATAGATATTGTTATTCATCTGTTACTATGCCTAAATTATAAATTCAACTCTGTAATAGGCATGTATGTATAGGAAAAAAAACATAGTATATATAGTGTTCAGTACTATCTGAGGTTTCAGACCTCCACGGAGGGTCTTGGAACATAGCTCTGTTGAATAAGGGGAGACTACTCTCTCCTACTAAGTTTGTCGTGGGACTTAAGGAGAAATTATAACCCGTTCCTGTATCTTATAACACCTAATGAGAACTTTTCCCTCCCCTCCCTCTTTCTAACTTATTTCTCACCACTCCCACCTTCACACTCTATACTTCAGTTCTTCATATATTTTCTCATCTCATACCTTTTGTATTGGCCCTTTGATCTTCCTTTGACTGCCTTCTTTCATCTTTTCACCTAACATCTACACATCATTCTTGTTTTGGTTTACAGGAAGCCTTTCCCTGGGTCCACCCTTATGATGTATACATGTATACATACACACAAAGACACATCTACAGTATAAGATGAGGAAGATTGTTATCTGATATTCTTCCAGGTCAATCTTCCATCATAGCATGTATCACAATTCCTAAAATTATTTTTAAGTTTTCTTTTGTCCTTGTTAAACCAAAAGCTCTGTGAGATTTGAACTATGCTTGCTTTGTTTGCCATGTAATTTTGAGCTCCTAGTACATTGACAAAACTGATCATTCATACATTAAAAGGGTTTATTTCAACGGAATAATAATATGTGATATCCAACCATTAACAGTATATGATACATCAGCAAATGCCACTCTGCAAGAACAGCATCACTTGAGTGATTGTGGTCTTCACTGTAACTTCACTACTTATTCTACTACGGAACAAAGCATAACTAAAGATGAAAACAAGAGAAAAGTATTACGATAAAGGTAGCTTTCTTTTGTGACAATTTTTTAAAAGATGTATTTTAAATATATATGCAAAGTATATTAGATCTTTGTATATGAGTTAAGACATAAATTCAACAGCTGTTATCAGAAATCATCAAATCGTTTCCTAAAAGACAAAATTTATTTCTCTTACGCCAAATTCCAAGCTGCTCTCCTCTGTCTATATGCCATTTTTCTTTAGCTTGGCCCTCCCTAGGATGTTGACCTCATCCACATTGTTCAAAAAGATTCAACCCTATCTACCTTCAAGATAACAAGAAAGTAGAAAGAGAAAAACAGAAATCCTACCAATCATTTTCCAGAGTCCATGCTAAAAGTTGCTCATGTCACTTCTGTTTATATGTGAATGACCAGGACTTAGTCACCTAGCCACATTTAGCTGCACAGGAGGTTGACAAGTCTGGCCTTTATTTTAGGAAGTATATGCTCAGCTAATGTTCTATTTAGATGGAAGGTGGGAAAAGTCGATGATGGGAGAAAATAATCAATCTTACTCATATTTGCATGAATGTAAGTGTTCACATGATTTATTTGCTGAATACCTCAAATCAGATCAATTGTGTGGTGCTGCCCTCATTTAGAATGTACGTCTGGAGGTATGTATTAACTTCATGATTTTTAGGCAATTCTAATAAACTTACATTTTACTTTTCAGCTGAGTTTTTTTTTTTTTGAGGTATTGAGTGAGTTGTATCTCATATTCTGTGAAGTATGGTGGTTGCAACAGTTCTATGTTGCTGTTGGTCAAGTGCAGAGTCAGGTGCTTTATAACAAATACCAAATATCAGAGCAAGTGAGTTGGGTTGACAATTTCTGATAGAATATTGAGAACCCTAACGAACACCCAAGTCAGTGTAGACCATTCCAACTCTTGAAACTCATGACCTCAGTCATGGTGCTCCCCAATAACTTTTGGGTCTTCTCTAACATAGGGACAAATAAGTGGTGAAGGCCCTGACATGATACACTTCATGGCCACAATAATTTAGACTCAAAACATTTTAAACTTTGTATACTTTAGGTCACACACTGAAAAACTAAATAATTTTATTATAAACTTGAAATTGTATACATTTCATATGTCATAAAAATACAGTAAATACATTCAACACAATTTATGTACAATCAAAATGGACTTTATCATAGATACTATAATAGAAGAATTCAAATAGTCATACATGATTTTTGTTAAGTCACTGTCATCTCTTGCCTCCTCACCAGTCCTCCTGCTTCCACCCTTTCTTCTTTTTGCTCTATTTCACTGCTCAGAAATCCCCTCAGCATAATAGCCAAAGTTTACAAAAAGGCCTTGACCAAGTGTCTCGCAAGGCTTTGATATGAACCCTTACCACTCTCTGACATCTTGCTGCATTTTTCCTTCACTCACTACATTGCAGTCATCAGATTTACTGTTCCAGGGGTACAGGAAACACATTTCTCCCCAAGACCATTGCCCATTCTGTTTCTTCTGCCTGGAAAATTCCACAGAAAGCTTTTTACCGCTTTCTTAGGTCTTTGCTTAAATGTCAGTGCATAAAGTACACATTCTCTGATCACTATTCTCTGTAAAAGAGTAACTCCTCCCATCTCCCTTTCTCTCTTAGTCTCCTTATCCTGGTGTGTTTTTCTCTGTTTCTCATCATGACCTGACATACGGAATGGTTTAATTGTTTTCTGTCTCTCCCCCACAGTATGTAAGATGCATGAAGGAAAGAACTTAGCTTTTTGTTCAGTGCTGTCTCCTTAATGCCAAGAACAGTGATTGGCATACAGGAGGCTCTCCATGTTTATTAAATACATAAGTGAATGAGTCTATCTCATTTAAAATGTGTCAACATTAATGATTTAATAAGAAATAGATATCAGTTTTTCATTTTTATCTTGACATCAAATTGAATTATATATTTGAATATGAGTTTCATGGAAATTATGTGTGTGTGTGTATATATATATATATATTTAAGCTTTCAACTGTCTCTTTATGTCCTGGGCTTCAGGATTTTCAGGCTTGTGCAATTCAAGTAGCATATGGTAAAACAAATGAGCATGGGTTTGACACAATCTGACCTTTAAATGACAATGAGAGTGGAAGGGCAGAATGAATGTGGCCTTGTCAGACTTATGAGAATAGAAAATTTCTAGCAGCCCCAGGAAGGTCAAACAAAGTGTACCATAAATGGAATGAGGCTCCACCTGAAAGTTTTTCATTGAATGAGGGTGACAGACAGAGGTCTCTCAAAGAATACATAATGAGGATCATCCAAGTCATTCAAATCGAAGAACGGCCAAGAGGTTGCAAGATTTATCTCACATTTTCAAGTGAGGCGTGTTCATTATGGAGAAATAATATATTTTTAACATAACACATGATCATGGTATAAAAAGTCAAAGAGTATCAAAAAGTATAAAGTGCAAAGTCTTTTTTACCCGATGTACCCTTTAACTCTCTGATTCCCTTCCTCAAAGATACCCACCGGTACTAATTAGTATTATAAATTTCTAAAGATATTCTATGCAAACACAATCTGGATTATATTTAACTTAAAATTCTCTTAACTCTGAAAGATTTCAAGCAGGCAAGAGCTATAAAAGATAATAGAACAGACATCAGTGTACATATCAAATAGATATTATGAGTAATAACGTTTGTGCAAAATGCTTTAGATATATATTAAGAAGCAAAATGTTGTAGACGCAGTGGAAATCTCTACTGCTTTCATACTCTTCTATTCACAGAAGTAAACATTATCCTGAAGCTTATGTGCATTTTTCCTAGTATATTATTTCATATTCAAATTTACATACACCCATAATAATATATAGCATTATATGGCTTTTTAAGTTTAAATAAGTCCTATCATACTATACATATTCTTCTGTAACTTGCTTATTCATTAGAGATTTTAATTTCCAAAATTAATACTTATTGACATATGCCAGTAGTTCATTCATTTCAACTAACTACTATGTAGTTTTTGGCTTATGCATGTACTCTAATTTGTGTATCTACTTGGCAGACATTAAATTGATTTCTTGTTTTTCCATTTGCAGACAATGCTGTGATTTGCACCTTATACTTGCTTTCCTTTACACATATGCAATGTTTTTTTAGAGTATTTCCATGGACGCGGAATTGCTGGTTTGGAGGCTATGTGCATATTTATTCCTGATGTATATTGCCAAATGCTTCTTGGGATTTATCAAACACATTACAACACTATCAATAATCTGTAAATATGTTTACATATTCTTGCTATTACTTGGATAGAGACTGAAAACATGGCCACAGGATATTGCAACTTCTCACTTCAACAGGTAGAATCTATTTTCCATCTATTGAATTTGGCTTGCTTTGCTAATAATAAACTTTGACCAGTAGAATGCGGTGGAAATCACATTCTGTGAGTTCCATAGCCTATTCTTTGAATGACCTTGCAGATTTTGCCTTCTCCTATTTGGAACCTACATAAAGTTTGGTAAAGCAGGCAAGACAATGCCACCTTCTCATGATGATTTTACAAAGCTTCATACTATGAGTTCTTGAAAAATGTGTATCTTCCACAGGAAAGAGACGAGGTCAGAATGTGAAACACATCCCCAAGGGAGTTTTGACCATCCGTAACATGAGTTAGCTGTTGTGCAATCTGCTCCATAACCCTGGAATCTCCTTTCTACTCCGAGGGAACCAGATGTACAGCATGAAAAAGTATGCCCTTTGGAAATGTAAATGAATACAGTTAAGAGGCTACACCTCCCTTTAAAAGAGTTCTTCTGATCTCTTAGGAGCTTTGCACTTTGAAGAACATGGATGGATGAGAAACTTGATGTGGATTGTAAGGGCTTTTGCTGTAGATTTTATAAAATTATACAAATGTGCAGGGCAAGCTATGCAGAAAATATGTCTGTCACCTTTACATTGAACTATAGAGACCCACTTACATACATATTGATAAAGCAAAAGCACATTCAATACTAAGTAAAGTTGAAAAATAATCAGTATTATAAGGATATCAAAGAAGACAGGTGGCTGGTTGGAGTCTTTAAGAAAACGTGTTAAACAAGGGAGAAATGGCATGTTTTCTATCAAAGTAAGCATAATTTATTGACCTGAGGTCCAAGTTGTACCTGACAAAAATAAAATGTTTTAAAGTCATGAGACTAACACTTTTTGCTGAAGCAAAATTTTACATCTAGAGAGTTTTCAAATGAAAAACATAACATTTTCTAAAGAGCCTGGAAATCACAATTGACATATTATGAAGAATCCTAGACATTTTAATTTACACATTCTAAACATTTCATATAAATAATTCATTGGAAATTATTTAATAACGACATACCATAAAAAAATGTTGAGGCCATTTCCTTTATGATCATTCCACAGCGCTTTAGGTATTTTAGAATAATTGATAAATCTAACACATCCTTGCTTTAAGTTGTGAAATAATAATGCATTATTATCATTAATAATTTTGAAAGTATAAAGTATTTTCACCCCCATTAACATGACAAAGAACTATTCTAAACCTGATATCCATATCTTTTTTCTCTGTGAAGAGAGAAATATAACTTTCTTCTGTTTCAGTTTCCCTAATTCCACTAATATGCTGTGTTTACAACCTTTAAAAACTGTGATATATACTTCATATTCAAAAGGGGCATGTAATTATATGTATGATTTAAAGAATAATGATAAGTGCCTATATGCACAATTATCGATATAAGAAGGAGAATGAGGGTGCATTCGTAGATGTTATATGTTCTCAATCCGTTGCGTTCCCTTCCTGCCAGAAGTGACTAATCATCACAGTCACTATCTCTAAACCATCAGTGTGCTCTGTGGGTGTTTGTAAGATTCTGGGGAAAAAGAGTTTGATGATAAAATAAGTCTAGGAAACTTAAGATGTGAGCTAGACTTTCAGGCAGACTTGGTCTACTGTAGAATTTACAGGGCCTTAATATACGAATCAGCATTTAAATCTACATGCAATTTTATTTTTAAAAGTCTATTTTATTTTATAAAACATATTTTACAAAATATTGTCCTAAGCGTTTTATCAAACATTTGTATAATTCGTAATGAACCAAAGGTCAGACAAATACAGACATTTCCTTATAAGACTTGAAAAACATGTAATGGTGGTTGAGGTTTTATAGTGGATGAGCAAAATGATGCTTCAGTAACAAAACTAAAAATCTCAGTAGCATAAAAGGGTAAAGAGTTATTTCTCACTCACAAGACATGTCCATCATAGGTTTGGTAGGAGTTCTGTTCTGAGCAGTCTTCACTTTGAGCCATTCTTTCTTGGACATTGCTGGATGGAGACACTTTTGATCAGACACAAAACAAAAGACACAAGATACAATTGACCTTAAAACCTCAACTACCATTAAATGTTCTTCAAGTCTTATAAGTAAATGTCTGTATTTGTCTGACCTTTAGTTCATTATGAATTATACAAAAGTTTGATAAAATACTTGGGCAATATTTTGTAAAATATGTTTGACACAAGACATCAAGATACATGACAGAATTCATTTGGCAGAACTAGTCAAACTGCTCCACCCACAAAAGCCAGCCAGGCAATGCTTTCTTACCATATATCTCACAAGGCAGGGAGCTGGAAATATTTGGGGAACAGGTTTAATGATTATTCTTAGAGGCTAGGGGGAAGGCCATTAGTCTATTTAAGGGGTTCAATTTATGGGAAAGGCAAGAGGATTCATTAGGTCATTTGGTTTGAAAAAAGCCTTAGGTCCTTCATGAATCTGATGAGGGAGCAGCAGGATGGCAGCTGGGTGACAGAATTCTTGTCTTTGATAAGCACAAATGTATCCAGTGCCTAAGAAGCTGGTGCTTGTATGTGAATCAGTGTCATCTCACATATGGAGGGAAACCTGGGACTGGGAAATGAGGCACTTGACATATCCATAAAATGTACAAATAGGCAGTTAATGGCTCCTTACTGGTCATAGGTGGTTGGTCAGGGTGACTCTGGAAAATATGCTAATTCATAGTAGGACTAGACCATTGTATAGAATGAGCAAGCTGATTTCTCTTTTTAGCCTTTTCTTTATTTCTTTTCAATGATTTCAAATAGTATATATATGTAATATATAATGTATATTTATTAATATTTTTTCTAAAAATGTTCATCCATATCAGTTACATATAATATACAATATATAAAATATAATATATAGCACAATATTATCATATAGCATATAATATTTAACACATGACAATATGTAAATATATTTATTTATAATCTTTTCTCTGAAAATACTCCCTGACCTCAGCTGTACCTTTCACCAGAGGGAGAAAGTACTGTTTGCCTTTGAATCAAATGGTGAAAATAACTTTTGTGTGTAGTATACAACTGAGGACCTATGTGATGGTAGCAACAAAAAATTAACAGAAGAGAAAAACAAATCTCAAGGAAAGAGAGAAATTTAGTATGAAACAACCTTGAACATTTAGAAATTTTCCATTCATGATTCCACATCCCCCCAAAAAAATAAACAAGGAGCTTCTGAATTTTATTTCTTTCTTTTTTTTTTTTTTTTGTGAGACGGAGTCTCGCTCTGTCGCCCAGGCTGGAGTGCAGTGGCGCGATCTCGGCTCACTACAAGCTCCGCCCCCTGGGTTCAGGCCATTCTCCTGCCTCAGCCTCCTGAGTAGCTGGGACTACAGGCGCCCGCCACCACGCCCGGCTAATTTTTTGTATTTTTAGTAGAGACGGGGTTTCACTGTGTTAGCCAGGATGGTCTCGACCTCCTGACCTCGTGATCCGCCCGCCTTGGCCTCCCAAAGTGCTGGGATTACAGGCGTGAGCCACCGCGCCTGGCCTCTGAATTTTATTTCAACAAGAGAGAGGGGCTTTCGTAGACAGAATCGCCTTCTCCATCTGGAAAGAGTTCCTTTTTCATCCCCTGGCTTCTACCAGAACAGCATTTGATTTTTCTCAGTGAAATAAGAAGGTACCAAGTTTTAAGATATTCCTTTAGAAAGTTTTGATGCTTTAAATAGACTTAGTGAACTCTGTAACATCTTTTTTTATCAACCTGTATTTTGTAATCAGGGGATAAATATGCAGGTCTGATACAATGGTATATCATGTGATATTGATGTTTGGAGTGAATCTGTCAGCCAGGTAGTGAACATAGTATCCAATAGTTAGTCTCTTTCAATCCTTACCCTCTCCCTTTATCCCCCCTCTTGTATTTCCCACTGTCTATTGTCCCCATTTTTATGACTAGACCATGTATACCCAATGTTATCTCCCACATGTAATAACATGCATTATTTGGTTATCTGTTTCTGTGTTAGTTTGCCTAGGATAATTGCTTCTAGCTGTATCTATGTTGCTGCAAAAGACATGAAATCATTCTTTTTTATGGCTGCATAGTATTCCATGGTGCATACGTACCACATTTTAAAAATCCAATCTACTGTTCATGGACTCCTGGGTTGATTGTATGTATTTGTTATTGTGAATAATGCCGTGATGATTCTTTTTGGTAGAACAATTTATTTTCCTTTGGGTACATACTCAGTAATGAGATTGCTGAGTCAAATGGTAGATCAACTCATAACGCTTTAAGAAATCTCCAAACTGCTCTCCACAGTGGCTGAGCTACTTTATATTTTCAGCAGAAGTGTATGTGTTTCTTTTTTTCCATAGCCTCACCAACATATGTTTTTTCTTGACTTTTTAACAAAAGCCATTCTGGTTGGTGTGAGATGGTATCTCATTGTGGTATTGATTTGCATTTCTCTGATGATTAATGACAATTAACATTTTTTCATATGATTGTTGGTTGTATGTATGTTTTCTTTTGAGAAGTGTCTGCTCTAGTCCTTTGTCCAATTTTTAATAAGGTTATTTGTTTTATACTTGTTGATTTGTTAAAGTTTCTTATAGATTCTGGATAATAGACCTTTGTTGGGTGCATAGTTTGCAAATATTTTCTGTCATTCTTTGGGTTGTCTGTTTATTCCATTGATAGTTTCTCTTGTTATGCAGAAACACTTTACGTCCCATCATTAGCCAATTTTTGTTTTTGTTCTATAAATTTTTGTTTGAGGATTTGTCCATAAATTCTCTGCCAAGGTTGATATTGAGAAGGGTGTTTTCTAGGGTTTCTTCTAGGATTTACAGTTTGAGGTTTTACATTTAAGTCTTTAATCTATCTTAAGTTAATTTTTTGTATATGGTGGTACGTAGGAATCCAGTGTAATACTTCTGCATATAGACATGCTAGCTGTCCCAGGAGCACTTATTGAATAAGAAGTCATTTCCCCATTGCTTATTTTTGCAAAGTTTGTTGAAAATCAGATGGTTATACGTATGTGGCTTTAGTTCTGGGTTCTCTATTCTTTGCCTTTGGTCTATATGTCTGTTTTTGTACTAGTGCCATGCTGTTTTGATTAGTGTAACCATATAGTATAGGTTGATGTCAGGTAATGTGACGCCTCCAGATTTATTTTTTGCTTAAGATTACTTTGGCTATTTGGGCTGTTTTTGATTCCATATGAATTTTAGAATAGATTTTTTTCTAATTTGTGAAAAAATGACATTAGTAGTTTGATAGAAATAGTATTGAATCTGTAAATTGTTTTGGGCTTAATGGGTATTTTAATGATGTTGATTCTTCCAATCCATAAGCATGGGTCATTTTTCCATTTATTTGTGTTGTCTTGTCTTTCTTTCTTCAGAGTTTTGTAATTCTGCATGTAGAGATCCTTCATCTCTTTGGTTATCTGTACTTCTAGGCATTTCATTATTTCTGTGGCAATTATGAATGAGATTGCATTCTTGGTTCGGCTCTCAGCTTGAAAGTTATTGCAGTATAGAACTGCTGCTGATTTTTGTACACTGATTTTGTATCCTGAAACTTTGATCATGCCACTTTACTCTAACCTGGCTGACAGAGCAAGATCCTATCTCTGAAAAAAAGAAAAGAAAGCACAGTATATTTATGATTAATAACATTTAATTTCATTGAGATTCAATGTCAGTTGAAATTACCTGTTTATGGGTATATTGAAATATCTATGTAGATAGCCACTGAACTAGCCGAAGGCCCCTGTAGCAAATGTCGTCAAATTTGGTAGCTTAAACAGTACTGAAATTGATTCTCTCATGCTTTGTGGGGTCAGAAGTCCTAATTAAAGGTTCAGCAAGTCTTTGCTCCCTCCAAATAATATAGGAGATATCTTTCCTTGCCTCTTCTGATTTCTGGTAGCTTCAAACAATTTTTGGCTTGAGATGACATAGCTTCAATCTCTGCCTCCATTTTACAAGAACTTTTCTTCTCCCTTCTCTCTCTGTCTTCTCTGTTTGATTTGGTTTTCTCATCCTTCTTATCAATGGATGTCTTCTCTGTTTTTAAGGAAACTTGTGTTTTGATTAAAGGCCCACCTGGTTAATTTAGGATAATTTCAAGTTACTTTACTTAATTGCATCTACAAAGACTCCTCCCAAATAAAGTCATATTGACAGGTTCTAGGCAGAACCTAGAATATATTTGGCGGTCCACAATTCAACTCTCTACAAGTACCAAGCTAAATACATTTTACTTTGACATTGTTCCATCATGTTTAGATATTTTTTTCAAATTGATACAGCTATAGTGCTAAATTTAGGTTTATGTCACTCTCTCTCTCTTTTTCTTTTTTTAGAGACAAGGACTCCTTCTGTCACCCAGGCTGAGGTGCAGTGGCCTGATCACAGTTCACTGCAGCCTTGAATTCTTAGAGTCAAGCGACTCTTCCACCTCAGCCTCCCAAGTAGCTGGGACTACAGGCTCATACTACTTCACCTGGGTACTTTCTCTCTTTTAAAATATTTGTTGTCTTTTCCAATTTTAATGAAAATTGTATACATATATATGTAACACATCAGTTAATATAATTTACTCGTATATATTATATAAACGGTCACTTCCCCGTGAATTTGCAAAACAGTTCTGTTTGCTTAGAATGATTGCCAACAATATGTTTTAAAATTTAAAGATAGCCTACTCTCATATACAGCAGATTTTTTTTTAATATATAAAAATAATTCCACATTTTATTTTATTTTCTGTTGCAAAGGCAAACAATTTTGGAAGTCTTTTTTAAAAGTTAAATCAATGTCATAATATACTCAAATTGCTACAAAGAACAGTCCATTGTAACACCCTGAGATTTACTGATCACAATGAAGAGTCTGGACTTTGGAGCCAGGAATCCTTGCTTCAGTTATTGGTTCTACTACACACTAACCACAGGATCTTAGGCTAATGGCTTAACCTCATTTCCTATCTGCATAATTACATAAAAATGCTCTCAACTCATGAGTCAGTGCTCCTCAAGTGTTTATGACAGTGATAATGTATAATACAATAAGAACTCACCAAACGTTTAAGACACTATTTCTTAAAAATCAAGACAGTGAAAACTTCTTCCTTAGCTGTCCATTTTTCTGCTACAGTAGGTTCAAAATTATTTTTCAGATAGCCCTAGCCCTGTATAAGGTATTCATCTGACCTCTCTCAGAGGAGTGGAATAGTCCTCTCTTCAGAACATACCCATGTCATGGTCCTTGGGTCTCCTAACCCTTCTCTTTTCTCATCTGTCAGTTAAGGCTTTGTCTTTAGGTGCTAACATAGAGCTACATTTTAAGAGCCCATAATTCAATATGGAAACAAACTCCCTGGCACATTCTATATCTTGAAAGATTATCAAGGAGAATCAACAACTGGAAGGTAGTGTTGCCCAGAAGCTAGTTGCATCAAATGGTTCCTCTACAGGAACTTTTGTAGAAATTGCACTTGCTCGTAATGCCACTGGTCTACCCTGAGAGACTCTTTAAGAAAAAAACAGATCCTAAAGCTTTGAAGATATTCACTCCATTACACAGTATATTCTTTTTGAGAACCCTTAGGAGACAACTTTTTTTCTGATACTAATATTAGAAATACTGTCACTTTACTGCATTTGGTGTTTGTCTTAAGGGCAATGTGAAATACATGACTTCCTAGATTTTCTTCCTTGAGTTTTCTGTTAAACAGCTTAGAGGCAAAATTGTGATCAGTTTATGGTAAATGTATAGAATTTTATAGCATAAAATTTTGACTAGCCTCATTTGCGAGTGGATTTTCATGTTTTATCCTGTATTTGCTTACTTTTCTTACCTTACTCAATTTATTCTATTTAGGTGTATTGTACATTTCTTACAAAATCACCTGATTTTGTTTTTGGAACTATGTGACTTAGTATTTAATAACTATGTCTCTTATAGTGAAAATTATAAACCTTTTCATAATTTTATAAAGTACCATGGTATGTAACTAATAAAAAACTAATAATTAAAATATAAATGTTTTGTTGTTGAGACAAAGTTTAAGGTATATGGGGAAACAATCCAATTCAATTTTATAGGCTTTATCATACAATCAGTGAAATACACTTTTTGATTACATGTTAGTTTGGATTCTAAGAGTTATTCATACAAACATTTTAAACTGCTTGCAAATACAATAAAGGATGAAAACTTAATGATATTTGGATTTTCTTTTCACAAAATTTTATTTCTTCAGAACATATAAATTTTTGCCATACAACTAAATATTTTTCCATACATTTCTTAGAAATAAAATTATAAATGTCAAATGGCAATAATATACAAGGATAAGGTAAATAAAACATAATTTACTAGGGAAATTGATTTTTTATCAAGTGTTTCTCTTCATTTAAATTTCACTGTGCCAAATTTAGGATTAATATCACATGAAATATAATTTGTATGTTAATAGGAATATTTTAAGAAAAAATATGAGGGTGTAGAGTTATGTGCTTTTTCTTATCCATTTTGACAAAATGCTAAACTGAGAAACTCAAGGAAATATGTTTCCTCAGAACCATAATTATTTAAAGTGACTATCATAGTCTTCCTCCATAAACTATAGGTAAGTATTAATTTTAAAAGATTACATGACAAGTGAATCATAAGCAAAACAGATAGTTCCTTGTGGTGACATACATTTGTCAAAAGAAATTATCTCTCTTTTAGATCGTGCTCTTTGAGTACTCAGAAATGACAAGCATTTGTTACATATGTTCAGCTGACAATGAGTCAGTGTCACTTGAAAGACAAGAAAGACAAGTAAAAAAAATTGGATTAATTTTGTTATAAAGAGATTTACATTTTGCTCTTTCTAACATGTCTTTTGGAGATTGATGAATAAGAAATGAGATAAGAGGGCCCTTCAGAAACTACTATTGCTGAATATGGTAGAAAAATTGCTCTTGCTGGAAGATGTATCAAGTTTTTGTCAGGTAAAGCCAGGGAAAATTCTCTTGTGTTATCTACTAATCTTACCAGAGAGGGAATGTTATGCAAGATGAATGACACTGCTTTCTCCCGCTCCCAGAAGTCAGGCGGTTGTGCACTATGCCAGTCTAACAAGATTTCTGCACCTTCTTTTTATTTATTTACCAGCTTCGCTATGAGTCTAAAATATTGTCTGACATTTCCCATCCACTATGCTGCTTCTGGAAGTTTTTCACCATTTTAGATTAATTATTAAATATTTAATGACAACAATAAACCGATCTATTGAAGTTATTTGCTTTATTATTTTTTTCAATTATTTTCCTGATTGAAATCTCTAACAGTGAGTAGAAGGTAACATTTGAATTCAAGGATTACGTATTCTGTTACTTTACCTCTTCAAAATCAAAAGCACGTAACATATGCCTTCTCATAGAGGAGACCTTGTCTGTGTCATTCATTGCCCAGGATATTGTTGGTGCTCACTAAATGTGTGTTTAATGAATAAATATAATTCCTAATTCTTTGAAGTACATACTCTTCTGTTAACCATAATCTTATTTTTTTCTTCAATAACCTTTATTGTTACTGTAATTCTGTTTAATATTAATATGCTATGGATTTTACTAATGTTTTGCCGAGCACAACACTTGCAATAAAAATCAACTTAGTGTGAAAACTCATTCCAAGAAAAACATTTAAGAAGCCTAGACTTAAGTATACCAGAGTAAACAAACAATAGAAAGAAAATGCCCATTGCAAACAGGATATTTTTCAATCCCCATAGGAGGTATTTAGTGATGTATTTCAGTATCTTGAAATAACATTTGAGAACATTTGGAAGATCTTGGATACTTTTTTTTAGGGGATGGAATCTCTCTCTGTCGCCCAGGCTGGAGTGCAGTGGTGCAATCTAGGCTCACCGCCTCTGGGGGTTCACGCCATTCTCCTGCCTCTGTCTCCCGAGTAGCTGGGATTACAGGTACCCGCTACCTTACCTGGCTAATTTTTTGTATTTTTAGTAGAGACGGTGTTTCACATGTTGGCCAGGCTGGTCTCAAACTCCTGACCTCAGTTGATCCGCCCACCTCGGTCTCCCAAAGTGCTGGGATTACAAGCATTAGCCACCACGCCCGATGGATCTTTGGATTCTTGTAATAGCTGATCCAACAGTGGTATCTCGGGGAGAAGAAAAAATCCATGTTTCAAGCACCTTTGACTATTAAAACAGAAAAAAATGATTACAATAAGTCATGTAATTCATTACCTAAAACCCTAAATGACATATTTTTTTTTTTCACATAGAATAGAACTCTCATGTTCCATATCTTTGCCTGCAAAGTTTTCTACACAGTCACCTGCCCTCAGTTCACCTTCCACTTAGTCCTCATTGTAAAGCTCTGTCCTTTAGACAAACTCTGTTTGCTACAATGGGCCTCTTTGTAGTTCTCAAATGTGCTGAGTTCCTTTGAAGGAGCTGTTCTCCCTGCCTGTAATAACCTGCCTTAAGATTCTTTACCTAGTTTGCTACTTTTGATATTCAATTTTCAGTTTAAATGTTACTTTTCTAGCAAATAACTTTTTGATCATTCAACATAGACTTTCAATCCCTTTCCATTACATCAGCCTGTTGAATTATTTTTTTTTGTCAATCCACATATGAACTACCTAATATATACATTCCTGTTTATTGCTTATCTCCTACTGTTATAGCATATGCTTTCTCATAGCAGAGACCTTGTCTGTCATTCATTGCCCAGCATATTGCTGGTGCTCACTAAATATATGTCTAATGAATAAATATAATCCCCAAATTATAAAAAGATAGCTATCTTGATATTATATAATTTGTATAATAGGACCTCACTGTATCTCTTTTAAATGATCAGTTGGGTTTATGGATAGAATTGTTGAAATCTCTCAATTATGTATATGAAAATATACCCCAATTTTTGTGTATTGCTGAAATAAACATTGTTTGATTTCTATATGTATGAGTGGAATATAATTTACATCCCCTGATTAAATCTTCAGCTACTTTTAGTATGTTCTATAAATTTCAGGTTCTATCACTATTTTGGGGGTTTCTCCTATATGGCAGCTCTTGGCCTAAATGAGTCCACATATTTCAGTTCTACAAAGTAGTTAATATCATCTCATTTTATAAATGAATCTTAATGTAAGAAAGTGGTATGCAATTCTTCCTATTTCAGGGTTGTGCTGTTCTATAATTTTATGTTGCCCTGGCATCCATTTTGAATATAGGCTTAACTTTCTTATATCAGAAACAGAACTTATTCACTCTTGACACAGTTTCTAGTCTTATATCTCCTCCCAAGTCCTCAATGTTGTCAGTCCAGATATCTGGCTTATATAACCACCTCCTGGTGACCACCTCTCTCTGGGACATATAGGTACAACCCTCTCGACTGATTCCATCAACCCCCACAATCTTCATGGACTGGGAAGATTGGTAAACACCTTTCAGTCACAGTATGACCACTTAAGAGTACCTGCCTGCTTCCTCTAAAGCTACTTATTAGAACTCCTCTTGGGAAAGCTGCTTGGGTAATGCCCTGGATCACAGTAAAGTCCTCCACCCATATATCCATTTCTTTCTGGCTCCCCACTTGCTGATTGAAAATATTGTCCCTGTTAAATTCCCATTGGCCCTAATCAGTCTCCCTCTTCTCCCGCAGACCTGTGAGTAATAAACTGCTCCTGTAGTTTCATCTGTTTTTATTTTGTTGCCTCCTCTGGGTCTCACTCAGCTGACACATCCAACCTAACTTTTCTCCCAGTCGAGGCTCTCTCAAAGAGAGGATATCTTGGCAGAAATAAACTAGATACAGGTCAGGCAAGAGCAACAGACAAGAGCAACAAGGGCATCTGCCAGTATAAACAAGTTTCCTGTGAGAGGGACACCTGGTCACCAGTCAAACACTTAGGCATCAGGCTGTCTGTCAGGTCAAAAAATATTTTGTGAAAGACACCTTGTAAACATCCATGACCAAATTCCCTGGAGGCCAGTCAGGGCAGTGCGAGAGTTTATAGCCACTCTCCAGAGAGACTTCTAGAGAAAATCAGAGAAAAATCCAACAAAGGTGAAAGCTTTTTGCACAATATCAACAATCACTTCTTAAAATTAAGGCACAATAAAAAATCACTTTTCTCTGCATATTGTCATGACAATAAATGTGAGACTAGAGTAAGAAAATGAAATCATTTATGTAAATTATAACAGGTACTAGTGTACATATGTCCCAAAGTTGAAAAATCAAGGCGAAGACATGCTACTGAACAAAATATTATTAGAGTTTTGTTAAATAGAAAAATCGAGTTTGCTATCTGGAAATAAGGAAAATTTGTTTACTGGAAGAAAATTGGACTGAAGGAAAAATCAAAACAAATATAACAAGGCAAACTCTAGCCAAACAACAAAGAAAAAAAAATCCACTAGCTTTTATTTTTGAATCTGAAAGCAGTGTTTTAATGCAAGGTTGCACGATTATTTTTATATTGTTTTATTCCTTCATTAATGAGATATGGGTAATCAATTTTTTAGTAATCTTTCAGTATAGCTAAAAGGAATGATTGAAGTGACATGATATTTGCTTTGATAGAGCAGATGTATGATTCAATTAGAATGACAAGTACAGAGATGCAAAGTTATATGTCATATTTGAAGCCTGTGGTCTCCCTTAATGAAAGTCAAAGTTCACATCTTGAAGATGGAAATTTGACCCTTGTTTGGAGAAGAAGCTCAGAGAATCTATTACAAGTGATTTTTAAAATTAAATATCAGTTTTGTTTTTTACATAGAAAGACTTAGAATTAGAATTATTTTAGTACTATTTCTTCCTTTCTCCTGTGCTTCATATATACTAATTTAATATAAAATAATTGAATCAAACATAATACAAGCAGTAAATGTGTCCTTAAATGATATGTGCCAAGGAATAAAAAGTGGGGTAACATGCCTAAGACCTGCTTACATACTGTGTATATTCTAAAGTCCCATCCATGACCATTTTATCTTTGTTTCAGGGAAGTAGCTGGTAGAAACACAGATGCACTTACTAGAACTGTTTGCAACCACAGCATCGACTACTATGATTTTACTTGCTCTTGTCTTACATACCACTGTCACCCATGACTTCTTTCCTTGTGATGCGGTTCTAGCTAGTTTTTCTTAATAGAGTAATTTTCCCCTTAAACAGAAAAATATATGTTGAGATCATCTAGAAAAGCAATTTCAGGTTGTAAATATGGAAGCAGTTGTGTTTGACAGACCCCCATGAAAACTATGACATAGTATTCTCTTTACAGTGGGCATCTTCATTATGGAAAAGGACCCTGTTTTCAATGTTCCAAAACATAAAGCATAGAAAATAAAATAATAGTTTTGATGCAATTATTACAGCATCTTTAGCTCCATTTTCATTCTAATATAATTAACATGTAACTGGATTTACTTAAGATCATAAGTGTGTGATTTAAAGTGATTTACTCACGAAAATGAGATGCCTCATTTGTTTATGAATAAACTCAGTATTTCGAGGTTGATCTTTCCATTTTATGTTTTAGCATTATGATACAAGCAGAGTTTATGTAGCCAGAGCAGTAACATTAAGTGAGACAAACATAAAAATGAATTTATTGGTTCTCCAGTGAAAAATCAACTTAGAAAGATTTATTCTAGGCCATGAATCCATTTTGTATGCCATACATTATAATTCAATATAAACCTTCATTTCAAATATCTACTTTTGTTTATTCCATATTACCTATGCTAACTTTGAGCAGTGGTTCTCAAACTTGAGTGTGCATCAAGTATCAAGAGAGCTTGATAAAGCACGGACCTCTGTGGCATCCAGAGTTTCTGAATTTCTAGGTCTGAATTGGGGCCCAAAACTGCATTTCTAACAACATCTCAGAAGATACTGATGCTTCTGGCTCAGGGACCAGAGTTTGAGAAACTGCTTCGGATAAATTTAATGTTTCGTCTCTCATCTATCTAACCTGTGAAATGATGATGTTAATTAAGCTAAATGATTGTTCAACAAGCATATATTAAGTGACTTATGTGTCAAATACTTTGCTAGGCATGGCCCCCGCCTTTAGAAGATCTCAGAGAAGAAAGTGATTAATTCTCCATGTGGTAGAAAAATTGGGAACACTTCATATTTGAGATGAAATGTTCAACGCTTTATTGGTTTTTGAAATAGTCTTTGATATAGTTTTAATATCTGTCCCCATGAAATCTCGTGTTAAATTGTAATCTCAGTGTTGGAGATAGGATTTGGCAGGAGGTATTGGGTCGTGTGGGTTGGGGGATGTCTCATGGCTTGGCACCATCTTTGTGATAGTGAGTGAGTTCTCTCGAGGTCTGGTTGTTATGTGTCACTACCTCCTCTCTCTCTTGTTCTCGCTCTTGCTATGTGAGACACATGCTCCCCCTTCACCTTTGGCCATTATTGTAAGCTTCCGAGGCCTCCGCAGAAGCTGAGCAGATGCCAGTGTCATGCTTGTGTATCCTGCAGAACCACAAGCAAATTAAACCTCTTTTCTTTAGAAATTACCAGTCTCAGGTATTCCTACAATCTACACGAAGAATGCCAAATGCAGGCTTGTGGTAAAAAGTTAAATCACATTGAAACACACACATTTAGAAAAAATTACCTCTAGTTCTCTATCCTCACCTCAAATTCATCTCAGAATTCCCACTTTATAGATAGAAAGCTATCAATAGTTCAATGAAAAATCTGCCAAAATGTCTCTAAGTTTTCCTGCCTTCTGGAGCGATTTAATATAGCCAAATAAAATGACCTAAGCTCTATAGCTCATATACTATCAAAAGTTGAGTAAATATTTCCAAACATTGCGTAGGATTCCCCAGTATGTAGGGGATGTTTTGCCATTAGCTCTGGTTCCAAATTCTTGATATTGGCTCCATTTTGATTCTGCACTCTTAGTTTTTTGTTCTGTGATACTGTCTTTTCTTTGCCCTGCATTGCTTGATACACAGACATCTTTATATCTTCCTTCCCCAAAGCACCACACGTCCAAGGCTGATGTGTATAACACACTTACAGTTCATATTTTGAGTTAACAATGAACAATTTCAGCACTGAAAAGGAAACACGTTCAAAATGAAATGTTAAATATTATAGTTTCAGAAACTAAGCAGACATTCCTCACAACACGAAATCTATCAGGGCTGCGTATCTGTTCTTACCATGAGATCTACTGATGTATTGTGAGGAAATATTCTCTTCCTATCAGAGAGCTTTAACTGATGTCCATGACACTCACTCTTAATTTCGGCGCAACCAGTGGTCACCCTTAAATTCCTGTTACTCTGTCATGTTAAGTATGTTTCTATTATGCTAAACATCAGTCTCTTCTCAATTAGACTACTTATGTGTCCTACATTTTATAATTAAAATCTATTGTTCTCTTAAATTGGGCCTATATCCTTAGAAACACAAAACAGAAGTTTTAAAAACATCTATTTGTTCAATAGCATACATTATCAGGTTTACTCATATGTCACAGTTCCAATTCATTTACAATATTTTGGATTGCAAACAATTTCTGTAGAATACAGTTCTAGGGGTGGAATTGCTGAGCTTGATTTTTAAATTGTATTTTTAAAAAGCTTATTCAAAGCAGCACAATGCGGTGGCTTGCACCTGTAATCCCAGCATTTTGGGAAGCCGAGGCAGGTGGATCACTTGGGGCCAGGAATTCAAGACCAGCCTGACCAACATGGCAAAATCCTGCCTCTACTAAAAAATACAAATATTAGCTGGGTGTGGTGGCACATGCCTGTATTCCCAGCTACTTGGCACTGGGGAGGCTGAGGCATGAGAATCACTTGAACCCGGGAGGCAGAGATTGCAGTGAGCTGAGATCACGCCACTGTACTCCAGCCTGGGTGACAGAACAAGAAGCTATCTCATACACACACACACACACAAATATTATTCAAAGCAAAGTTAGGCAAAGTTATCAGTTTATGGCAGAGATATGAGGCAACCTTTTGAGTGAGCATCTAAGAAATAATGTCAATGGTCTTGATGAGAAATTATGAAGATATGAATGAAAGTAGTGAGTGTGAACATGAACTTTGGATTTATATTTAGGAGATAGAATTTATAATACTATAAGAAAGATTGTATATAAAGGATATAAAGGATGAGAAAGAGGAAGAGTTTGCAAATAAAGTCCTTGATTGTTTTCAGAGTTATTGAATGAGTGGTTATGTCATTAACTTTTTTTTTTGAGGGGAGGCTGTGTGTGGAGTCTTGCTCTGTGGCCCAGACTAGAGTGCAATGGTGCTATCTCCATTCGCTGTAAACTCTCCCAGGTTCAAGTGATTCTCCTGCCTCAGCCTCCCTGTGTAGCTGGGATTACAGGCATGCACTACCACACCTGTCTAATTTTTGTATTTTTTGTAGAGATGGGGTTTCATCATGTTGGCCAGGCTGCTCTGACTTCAAGTGATCTGCCTGTCTTGGCCTCTCAAAGTTTTTCATTAATTTTTATCTCTATTATTTCGTATTTCAGGCTTTGTTTCCATGTCAGTTATGTGTTTGAGACTTGACACATAACAAGAACGTGGCTGTAGAGAGGTGGCCATTAACATACATTAGGCACAAAGTTAGACTGAGAAATGTAAGTCTTTTATCTAAACTATTATAAACACATTTTAGGTATCAAAATAAGATGTGTTTGTTTTTACCTGGCTGAAAATAGTAAACAGTTGATAACAACTCACATTTAGAAAAAGAATAAAATGTTTACCAAATGATTTCTAGTGACAAAGAAAGCCAAGTGACATAATAGGATCATAGAGAGATGCTGCTCCAATGTACACATAGGACATGGCACACATCAGCAGACTATATGTGAGATATCAGAGATCTGTGATGACACCAGGAAATCCAGAAGTTGACAACAAAGTATAACTGTGACAATGGAAAAGTTGTTACCTAGACAGATTAAAAGTTTGTTACCCAGAGAGATTAAAGAAGAGTTAAATATATAAGCTATCAGAGGCAAGTTCATAACTCTAATTCAACTCTCTTTTTGTCTCTTGGGAAAACATGAGCTAGAATTTTTAAGTGACTTGTGATAGATTAAGTCAAAAATTACAGGAAAAAAGATAAAGGTAAAACAACAGTATACAGCAATTTTTTTCTGTCTCTCTTTTTTTTTTTAGACGGAGTCTCGCTCTGTCGCCCAGGCTGGAGTGCAGTGGCCGGATCTCAGCTCACTGCAAGCTCCACCTCCCGGGTTTATGCCATTCTCCTGCCTCAGCCTCCCCAGTAGCTGGGACTACAGGCGCCTGCCACCTTGCCCGGCTAGTTTTTTGTATTTTTTTAGTAGAGACGGGATTTCACCGTGTTAACCAGGATGCTCTCGATCTCCTGACCTCGTGATCCCCCCGTCTCGGCCTCCCAAAGTGCTGGGATTACAGGCTTGAGCCACTGCGCCCGGCCAGCAATTTTTCTTAATTCTTGGAGTGTTCTCTTCTGCTGAAACTATGGTCTGTCCTTAAATTAATACAAATATGCATACAGATATATAGATTTGAAATAGTCCTAATAAATGCTGCTTTAACAAGGATTATTTCTGAATGTGTGTGCTAAATAACACCCTGTATAAATGTGTGAACCTTGAAGCAATATAGAGATAAATTATTTTCCACAACCCCAACTAAAGTGGTTCGCCACATGATAAAAGAAAAAAAAAATCATATTGACTTTTCAAGGTACTTTTAAAAATAAAAATGTATGGTCTCTAACAGCTTTATATAATATAACGAGAAGATTGCTGTGCTTTGGGGTAAGTTTCCACGGATTCAAATGCTTAAAAAAGGTTTAGGATTTCTTTGATTACATTTTATGTTCTAAAATCAAATATCTTGAGAATATTTTCCCTTTCATTAGACTAACTTCTTAAGGTTTTGTTAGTCTTAAAGAATTTATAGGCTGGGCACAGTGGCTCACGCCTGTAATCCCAGCACTTTGGGAGCCTGAGGTGGACGGATAAACTGAGGTCAGGAGTTCGAGACCAGCCTGGCCAACATGGTGAAACCACATCTCTACTAAAAATACAAAATAAATTAGCCGGGAGGGGCGACATGCAACTGTAATCCCAGCTACTCGGGAGGCTGAGACAGGAGAATTGCTTGAACCCAGGAGGCAGAGGTTGCAGTGAGCCAAGATCGCGCTATTGCACTCCTGCCTGGGCAACAAGAGTGAAACTCCGTCTCAAAAAAAAAAAAAAAAAAATTATAGAAATTTTATAAAAAGTGGAAGGCAGTTTCTCTTGTGAAATTATATTTATTTCTTTTATGGTGTCAGAACAATAAATTATATCTTTTTCTAAAAAATACATATGCTATTGGTTTCCGTTTCTGTTTTTTCTTTGTTTTGTTACTTAGGTGAAAAACTTAACCTATGAAAACAAAAAGTTCTCTGAGGCATTTTTTTTTCTGATGACATTACATTTTATTTCACTTTTGAAATGTGCTTATTGAGATACTATTCACATACCATAACATTTACTAGCTTTTACTATATAGACAGTTTAAAGTATTTTTCCTGACCTCGTGATCCACCTGCCTCTGTCTCCCAAAGTGCTGAGATTACAGGCGTGAGCTACTGCGCCCGGCCGAGACAATCCTGGCTAACACGGTAAAACCCCATCTCTACTAACGAAAAAAATACAAAAAAATTAGTCAGGCGTGGTGGTGGGCGCCTGTAGTCCCAGCTACTGGGGAGGCTGAGGCAGGAGAATGGCGTGAACCCGGGAGGCGGAGCTAGCAGTGAGCTGAGATCTTGCCACTGCACTTGTCACTGGGTGACAGAGCGAGATTCCTATCAAAAAAAAAAAGAAAAAAAGAAAAAAAAATTAAAATATTTTCATCATCCATAAAATGAACTTCATACCCATTTACTATCACACCCATCACCATCCCTCCTGCCCACTCCCCAGTCATTGGTAAGCACTAATGTAAATTTTGCTTCTATAGATTTGTGTATCCTGGACATTTAATATAAATGGAAACATACAATATATGGTCTTTTGTGAATGGCTTGTTTCACTTAGCACAATGTTTTCAAGTTTCATCAGTGTTGTTGCATGTATCATCAGTACTTTGTTTATTTTTATCACCAAATAATATTTTATTTGTTCATCAATTGATGGATATTTGAGTTGTTTCTACTTTTGACATTTATAAATAATGTTACTATGAACATTTATGTATAAGGTTTTGTGTAGAAATATGTTTTTATTTTTCTTGCGTATGTACTTAAAAATAGAATCGTTGGGTCATATAATGATTCTATGTCTAACCTTTGGAGGAAGTGCCAAATTGTTTTCCAAAGAGGCTGCACCATTTAACATTCCCACTAGCAATGTATAAAGGTTTCAGTTTATCCACACCCTCACCAATACTTGTTATTGCGTGTCTCTTTGTGCTCTTGTGTGTGTTATTGTATCTTGTCTCCTAGTGGAAGTGAGATCTCTTAGTGGAAGTGAAATTGCATCTCATTGTGCTTTGGATGTGTATTTGCCTAATGTGCTCATTGTCCATTTATATCTCTTCTTTGGAAAAGTTTCTATTTAGTTATTTTGTCCATTTAAAAAAATTGGGTTATTTGTATTTTTATTATTGATTTGTAACAGTTCTTTGTCTCTTATCATGTATATTACTAGTAAAAATTTTGTTTTCATTCTGTGAGTGGTCTTTTGATTTTTTATGTTAAAAGAAGTTTTAACTTTTTAATGTGGCATCATTTGTAGCACAATATTTTTTTAGGTTTGATATAGTAAAAGTATTATTTTTTTCTTTTGTTTCTTGTGTTTTTGGTGTCATCGCAAAGAAACTCATGCCTAATCCAACATAATGAACATACACGCATATGAATGTTTTTGTCTAAGACTTTTATAGCTTTAACTTTTACAGGCAATTTTTTTCAACCATCTACAGTTTATATTTTTATATTTCTATATTTTCATGGTGTAAGAGAGGAATTCAACTCATTGCATGCAGATATTCAGTTGTCTTAGCACCACTGGTTGAAAACACTTCCTTCCTTATTTAATTCTCTTGGAACTCTTGAGGAAAATATATTGCCCATTAATGTATGGGTTTATTTCTATACTTTCAAATCTATGCAGTTGTTTTATAATTCTATTTTTACACAAATACCACATTGTATTAATATTATAATGGTGTAATAACTTTTGAGATCAGGAAATGTGAATTCTTCAACTTTTCTTTTTCAAAACTTTTTTCACTGCACTATGTTCTTTGCATTTTCTATGAGTTTTAGGATTACTTCATCAATTTCTTCAAAAAAGAATGGTAGTTGGTAATTTGACGGGATTGTATTGAATCTGCAGATCAATTTGGAGATTATTGTCATTTTAAAATTGCCTCCCAATTTATAAATATGGGATATCCTTTCATTTGTTTAGGTCTTTTTAAATTCATTTCAAAAACGTTTTCTAGTTTTCTGTGTGTAAGTCTTGCATTTATTTTGTTAAATTTATTCTGGTTATATCCTTTTTTATTGTATTATACATAAATGTTTTCTTAATTTTTAAATTTTCTTCATTTCATTTTTGTACTGCTTATTCCTAGCATATAGAAATAATTTTTGTGTGAGTGTTGATTTTATAATCTATAATTATGCTAACCATATCTATTAATTCTAATAGTTTTTTAAAAGTCTTCACATTTTCTACACACATTATACCATCTATTTATATAATTTTATTCTTCCTTTCAAATCTTGATGTCTTTATTTATTTTTCTTTTCTAATTGTCCTGGCTAGCATTTGAAGTACAATGTTGAATAAGTGATGAGAGTGGACCTTGTGTTGTTATTCCTGATACTGGAGGGAAAGCTTGCTGTCTTTCATCATTAAATACGATTTTAGCTATCAGATTTTATAGAACAATTCCTAATTTATTGAGTGTTTTTATCACAATAGTGTTAAATTTTTGTCAATGTTTTTGCTGCATTTATGTAGATGATCTTATGGCTTTGTCATTTATTTTGTTAATACAGAGCATAACACGGATTGACTTTTGTATGTGAAAGCAATCTTGCATTCCTGGGATAGAATCCATTTGGCCATGTAATAAAATTATTTTTAAGAGTTGTTGGATTTGGCTTATTGAATATTTTACTGAAGCTTTTTGCAGTAAAATTGTATCAGTCTGGGGTTTTCTTCTGATGTCTTTGGTTTCATTATCAAGATAAAATTGGCTCCATAGAATAAGTTGGGGAATAATCTCTCCTCTATTATTTTTTGGAAAAGTGCGTGAAAATCATTGTTAACTCTTCAAATATTTGATAAAATTGACCAGTGAAGCCATCTTGATCTCAACTTTTCTGCTTGGGATATTTTTTTCACTAACTCAATCTTGTCAGAGATCTAGTCAGATTTTCTATAACCTTTTTGAAACAGTTTGTGGTAATTTGTGTGTTTCTCAAATTTTTAGAAATTTTATTTAGGCTAATTTGTTGGCATGCAGTTTTTCATAGTATTCCCTTTTTATCTAATCTAGTTAAATGTTACTTTTTCAAATAATCCAATTTTGATTTTTATTATTTAAAAGTTAGTTTTCTCCATTGTATTCATTTTCTTTCAAATCTTTACTATTTTCATGTACTTATGTTTAGATTTAACTTGCTCTTCTTTTTCTATTTCTTTAGGTAAAAAGTTAGGTGATTGAATTCAAATACATATTTTATTTGTATTATAGGCAGGCATAGCTATAATTTTTCTGTACTACTGTAGCTGCTTTCCATATGTTTTTGTATATCGTGTTTGTGTTTTCATCCACTTTAAGGTGTCTTTGAATTTCACTTGTGATTTCTCCTTTGATAGATTGTTTATTTAAGAGCAGGGTATTATTTAACTTCTACATGTTTGTAAACTTTCCAACTTCTTTTTGTTATTGATTTGTAAGCTAATTCCTTTGTGCTTACACCAATTTTTTGTATAATTTCAGCTCACTTTAATTTGTAGTAGCAGAATATACTTTTTACAATTTCAACCTATTCAAAATTATTGAGGCTTGTTTTATATCCTTAAATATTGTTTATCCCAAGAATGTTCTATATACCTTTAAGATTAATGCTTATTTTGCTATTTTGCTGTTCCTGGGTGAAATATTCCATACATATGTATCTGTTAAGGATAGATAGGTTACAGTGTTTTCCACATATTCCATTTCTTTTTCTTTTCTTTATTTTTATTTTTATTTTTTGCCTAACTTCTCTATCTATTGTTGAAAGTGGGGTATGCTGCGCGTGGTGGCTTGTGCCTGTAATCCCAGCACTTTGGGAGGCTGAGTTGGGCACTTAGGGACTTGAGGTCGGGAGTTCAGACTGGCCTGGCCAACATGGTGAAAACCTGTCTCTGCAAAATATACAAAAATTAGCCAGGCGTGGTGGTGGGCACCTATAATCCCAGCTACTAGGGAGGCTGAGGCACAAGAACGGCTTGAATGCGGTGGGGGTGGAGGTTGCAGTGAGCCAAGATCACGCCATTGCACTCTAGCCTGGGTGACAGAGCAAGACTCTGTCAAAACAAAAACAAAAACAAAAACAACAAAAAGGTGGGGGTGCGGGTGCTACTTTGCTTAAGTTTTGTTTGCTTTGTTTTGTTTTGTTGTTTTGTTTTGAGACGGAGTCTCACTCTGTCGCCCAGGCTGGAGTGCAGTGGTGCGATCTCGGCTCACTGCAAGCTCCACCTCCCGGGTTCATCCCATTCTCCTGCCTCAGCCTCTTGAGTAGCTGGGACTACAGGCACCCACCACCACGCCCGGCTAATTTTTCGTATTTTTAGTTGAGACAGGGTTTCACCGTGCTAGCCAGCATGGTCTCGATCTTCTGACCTCGTGATCCGCCTGCCTTGGCCTCTCAAAGTTCTGGGATTATAGGCGTGAGCCACCGCGCCAGGCCACTTAAGTCTATTAATTTTGAATTGTCTTTGTTCCTTAAATTCTGTCAATTTTTATTTCATGTATTGTGGTGCTTTTTGTTAGGTGCTTTCAACCTTCTACATCATTAAATCTAAAGTAAGTCTCCTGTGAACGGCGTATAGCTGGATCTTATCATTTGAGCCAATATGATAATTTTTAACTTTTAATTGGGTTTTTAAATTTATTCACATGTAATGTTACTATTGACATGTGTGCATTGACCTCTGCCATTTAGTTTTTTGTATTCTATATACCTCGTGTCTTTTTGTTTTTCTATTCCTGTAGTGACTTCTTTATTATCAAGTAGATACTTTCTAGTGTAATAAAAACCACTTTAAGGTTTTTATTATATTTTTCAACTATGTTTCTTGTGGTTTTTCTAGGGCTTAACATATACATTGCAAGTGACCAAAATTAACTTCTGATTTAAAAATAACATTATTCCAATGGATGATAGAAACTTTCTCTAAAATATGTTCATTCCCTTCCCCTATTTTTTGTGCTGTTATTGTTTTCTTTATTGTGTTACATACATTACAAGCCCAATCAAAACTGTTGTAATTACTGCTTTGTATATACTCTCATGATGCCCTCCAAAAAGTTGAGAACAGAAAGGAGAGCAAATATATATTTATAGAATTTTTTATATTTACCTTCTAAATTACCAATTCTGATTCTCTTTCTTCCCGTGTATTCCAAGTGACCATTTTGTTCTAATTTCTTACTTCATTACAACTTTGTTCCCACCCATTATCTTCGGCTGTTATTGGTAAATACATTTTGTTTTTGTATAAAAGCAACAGTTCACTTACATTCATATTGTTCTATGCACTTACTTTCGTTTAACTTTTATGTAAGGTTCAGGGATACATGGGCAGGTTTGATAAATATGTAAATTGTGTGTCACAGGTGGCTGGTGTAGATTGTTTCATCACCCAGGTAATAAGGATAGTAACTAATAGGTAGTTTTTCAATCTCTTTCTTCCAACCCTTCACCCTCAAGTAGACCCTGGTGTTTGTTGTTTCTTTTTCTGTATCCATGTGTACTCAATGTTTAGCTTCCACTTACAAGTAAGAATATGTGGTATTAGCTTTTCTATTTTGGGTTTAGTTTGTTTTGGATTATGGCCTCCAGCTCAATCCATATTGATGCAAAGGACATGATCTCATCCTTTTTTATGCCTGCATGATATTCCATGGTATATATATGCCACATTTGCTTTATCCAGTCTACCACTGAGGGGCATTTAGGTGGATTCCATGACTTTACTGTTGTGAGTAGTGCTACAACAAGCATATGTGTGCATGTGTTGTCAGGAAGAACGATTCTTATTTTTCCAGACATATATCCAATAATGGGATTGCTAGGTAAAATGGTACTTTGTTTTAAGTTCTTGAGAAATCCTCACACTTCTTCTTACAAGGGCTTAAATAATTTATGTTCCTACAAGGAGTGTATAAGCATTCCCTTTTCTTTGCAACCACACCAGCATTTGCTATTTTTTGGCTTTTTATGAATAGCCATTCTGAGTGGTGTGAGATGGTATCTCATTGTGATTTTGATTTGCATTTCTCTAATGATTACTGATATGAAGCATTTTCTTAATATTCTTATTGGCCATATGTATGTATTCTTTTGAAAAGTGTTTGTTCATGTGTTTTTCCCACTTTTTAATGCAGTTGTTTGTTTTTACCCATTGATTTATTTATATATTCCGTATATTAGTCCTTTGTTAGATGTATAACTTGCAAATATTTTTTCCCGTTCTGTAGACTGTCTATTAATTCTATTGATAGTTTCTTTTGCTGTTGAGAAGCTCTTTAGTTTAATTAGTTCCCACTTGTCTATTTTGTTTTGTTGGAATTGCTTTTAGCATCTTTGTCATAAAATCACTGCCAGGGCCTATGTCCAGATTGGTATTTCCTATGTTATTTTCAAGGATTTTTACAGTTTGAGATTTTACACTTAAGTCTTTAATCCATGTTGAGTTGGTTTTTGTATATGCTGTACGAAAGGGGTCCAAGTTCAATCTTCTGTGTATGGCAAGCCAGTCAGCCCAGCACCATTTCTTAAATATGGAGTCTTTCCACATTGCTTATTTTTCTTGACTTTGTTGAAGATCAGATGGTTGTATGTGTGTGGCTTAATTTCTGGGTTCTTTGTTCTGTTTCTTTGGCCTATATGTCTGTTTTTGTACCAGTACCATACTGTTTTGGTTACTGTATTCTTTTAGTATAGTTTGAAGTTGGATAAAATGATGCCATCAACTTTGATCTTTTTGCTTAGGATTATCTTGGCTATTTGAGCTCTTTTTTGGTCCCATATCAATTTTAAAACAGCTTTTCCTAATTAATTCTTTGAAGAATGTTATTGGTAGTTTGACAGGAATAGCATTTGTCTATAAATTGCTTTTAGAAGTATGACCATTTTATTAATATTGATTCTTCCTAACCATGAGGATAGATTTTTTTTTTGTATCTGTTTGTTTCATCTCTGATTTCCCTTAGCAGTATTTTGTAATTCTCATCATAGAGATCTTTCCTCTTTCTGGTTAGCTGTATTCCTCAGCATTTAATTCTTTTTGTGGCTGTTGTGAATGGGATTGCATTCTTGATTTGGCTCCCAGCTTGAACTTTGTTGGTGTACAGAAATGCTACTTATTTTTTATATTGATTTTGTATCCTGAACTTTTACTGAAGTTGTTTATCAGATCTAGACTTCTTTGGGCGGGGACTATGGGGTTTTCTATGTTTAAAATCATATTGCCTACAAACAAAGATCTTTTGACTTCTCTCTTCCTATTTGGGTGCCTTTTATTTCTTTCTCTTGCCTGATTGCTCTGGTTAACATACCCAGTACTATGTTGAATAAGAGTGGTGAGAGTAGGCATCCTTGTCTTGTTCTGGTTCTCAAGAAGAACGCTTGCATCTTTTGCCTGTTCAGTATGATGTTGGCTGTGGTTTTGTCACAGATGGCTCTTATTATTTTGAGGTATTTTCTTTCAATGTCTAGTGTTTTGAGGGTTTTTAACATGAAAAGATGTTGAGTTTTATCAAAAGCCTTTTCTGCATCTATTGAGATGATCATCTTATATTTGTTTTTAGTGGTGAGTAACAATTTTTGATTTACATATTTTAAGTCAACCTTTTATCCTAGGGATAAAGCATACTTGATCATGGTGGATTAGCTTTTTCATGTACTGCTGGATTCATTTTTCTAGCATTTTATGAGGATTCTTGCATTTTTATTCATGGGGGATATTGGCTGCAAGTTTTTGTTGTTGTTGTGTTTCTGCCAGGTTGTTGTATCAGGATGATGCTGGCCCATAGAATGAATTAGGGAAGAGTCCCTCCTTAATTTTTTCATATTCTTTCAGTAGGTGTGGCACCAGTTCTTTTTAGTTCTTTTTACATATCTGATAGAATTTGGCTATGAATCTATACGGGACTGGGATTTTTTCAGTTGGTAGGTTTTTTATTTACTGATTCAGTTTTGGAACTCATTATTGTTCCATTCTGGGATTCAATTTAATTCTGGTTTTGTTTTGGGAGGTTGTATACTTCCAAGAATTTGTTCATTTTTTCTAATCTTAATAATTTGTGTACACAGAGGTGTGTTTTTTAGCCTCTGGGAGGTTTTTTTTTTTTCTTTTTTTCTTTTTTTTTTTAAGTGGTGTCTGTGGTAACATCCCCTTTGGCATTTCTGATTGTGCTCATTTGGATATTTTCTCTCTCTCTCTCTCTCTCTCTCTCTTTCTTTTAATTAGTCTAGTTAGTGGTCCATCAATCTATTGACTCTTAAAAAATCAACTCCTGGATTTATTGATTTTTTGTATGGTTTTCTCTGCCTCAATTTCATTCACTTCATTTCTGATTTTGGTTATTTCTGGTCTTCTGCTAGCTTTGGGTTAGTTGGTTCTTGTTACTACACTTCCTCTAGGTGTGATGTTAGGTTGTTCATTTCAGATCTTTCTATATTTCCAATGTAGTCATTTAGCACTACAAACTTTCCTCTTAATACTGCTTTAGCTGTGTCAAAGAGACTCTGCTATGTTGTATTTGTATTCTCATTATTTCAAAGCATTTCTTCATTTCTGCCTAAATTTCATTGTTTACTCAGAAGTCATTTAGGAGTAGGTTGTTTAACTTTTATGTAATTGTATGATTTGGAGAGATTTTCTCATATTAATTTTTATTTTTATTGTACTGTGGTCCAAGAGTGTGTTTGTTATGATTTCAAATTCTTAATTTACTGAGGATTGTTTTATGGCCAATTGTGTGTTCAATTTTAGAGTATGCATCATGTGCAGTTGATAAGAATGTATATTTTGTTGTTTTTCAGTGGAGAGTTCTGTAGATGTCTGCTAGGTCCATTTGGTCAAATATCAAGTTCAGGTCTCAAATATCTTTGTTAGTTTTCTGCTTTGATGATCTGTCTAACATGGTCAGTGACATGTTGAAGTCTTCCAGAATTATTATATAGTTATCTAACTCTCTTCATAGGTCTATAAGAATTTGCTTTATAAATATGTACTCTTATTTGTCTGTTTGTTTTTTATCCATCCTCCCAAGCATTTATCTTTTGTGTTACAAACAATCCAACTATACTTCTTTAGTTAGTAATTAAAGACTATAGTCACCCTGTTGTGCTATCAAATAGTAGGTCTTAATCATTCTTTCTAACCATCATAGTTTGTACCCATCAAGTATCCAATCCCCCAACCTGCTAGCTCCCCAGTAGCTTTCCCAACCTCTGAAAACCATTGTTCTACTCTATGTGTCCATGAGTTAAATCATTTCAAATTTTAGATCCCACAAGGAAGTGAGAACATGTGATGTTTGTCTTTCTATGTCTGGCTTATTTCAGGTTACATAATGATCTCCAGTTCCATCCTTGTTTTTACAAATGACAGGATCTCGTTCTTTTTTTAATGGCTGAATAGTACTCTATTGTGTGAATGTACATTTTCTTTATCCATTCATCTGTTCATGGACATGTAAGTTGCTTCCAAATCTTAGCTACTGTAAATAGTGATGCAGTGAATTAGGAGTACAGATATTTCTTTGATATATTGATTTCCTTTCTTTTGGGTATATACCCAGCAGTGGAATTGCTAGATCATATGGTAGCTCAATTTTTAGTTTCTTGAGTAACCTACAAACTGTTCTCCATAGTGGTTGTAGTAATTTACGTTACCATCAACAGTTTATGACAGTTCCCTCTTCTCCACATCCTCACCAGCATTTGTTATTGCCTGTCTTTTTGGTTATAAGCCATTTTAACAGGGGTGAAATGATATCTCCTTGTAGTTTTCATTTGCATTTGTCTGATGATCAATGATGTTGATCACATTTTCTTTTTTCCTTTTCTGTTTTTTTTTCTTTTTCCTTTTCTTTTCCTTTTTCTTCTTTTTCTGTTCTTTTTTTTTTTTTTTTTTTTTTTTTTTTTTTTTTTTTTTTTTACAGGGTCTGGCTCTGTTGCCCAGTCTGGAGTGTGATGGCACAATCATGGTTTACTGCAACCACTTCCTCTCAGGCTCAAGGGATCCTCCCACCTCGACCTTCCTAGTAGCTGGGACCACAGGCTTATGCCACCATACCCAGCTAACTTTTGTGTTTTTTATAGAAATAGGGTTTTACCCTGTTGCCTAGGCTGGTTTACAAACGCTAGACGTAAATGATTCACCTGCCTTGGCCTGCCAAAGTGCTGGGATTACACTCATGAGCCACTATGTCCAGCCTTTTCATATGTCTGTTTGCCATTTGTATGTCTTCTTTTGAGAAATGTCTACTCATTATTGCTCAATAACGTCCTTTTCTTTCTGATCGAAGTGCTTTTAAAATTTCTTGTAGGACAGGTGTAGTGTTAATGACATCCCTCAGCTTTTGTATGTCTGAGGTGTCTTATTTCTCCTTTATGTTTGAAGGATTTTCAATAAATATGCTATTCTGTGGTAAATTTTTTTTTTTTCCTTCAGCAATTTCAATATGCCTTGCCACTCTTTTCTGGCTGACGTTGTCTTTTTCTGGCCACTAAAAAGTCTGCTGCCAGACATATTGGAGATCTATTGCATGTTATTTATTTTCTCTTGCTGCTTTTAGAATCCTTTCTTTATCCTGGATCTCTGGGAGTTGGAGAGTTGAATGCCTTGAGGTAGTCTTTTTTGGGTTAAATCTGCCTGGTAGTCTAGAACCTTTGTACTTGGACATTGGTGTCTTTCTCTAGGTTTGGAAAACTCTCTGTTATTCCTTTGAATACACTTTCTAAGCCTATCTCTTTATTTCCCTTCTGTTTAAGGCTAATTACTCTTAGATTTGCCCTTTTGAGGCTATTTTCTAGATCTGTAGGCATGTTTCTTTGCCTTGCATTTGTCTTTTTCTCTGTGTCTTCTGACTATGTATTTTCAAATAGCCTGTCTTCAAGCTCACTAATTTTTTCTTCTACTTAATCGGTTCTTCTATTAAGTGCTCCTATTTGGGGTATGTATATATTTAGAATAGGTAGGTTCTCTTGTTGAATTGAAGCTTTATCATTATGTAACACCCCGTTTTTTAAATCATTGTTGGTTTAAAGTCTATTTTGTTGGAAATTATAATAGCAATCTCTACTTTTTTCCTGTTTTTCATTTGCATGGTAGGTCTTTCTTCATCCCTTTATTTTAGACTATGGGAGTCATTGCATGTGATATGGTTCTCTTGTGTGCAGCATAAGTTGTGTCTTGCTTTTTCATCCAAATTTTAATTGGGGCATTTAGTCCATTTGCATTCAAAGTTAATATTGATATGTGCTAGTTTAATCATATTTATCCTGTTGTTAGCTGGTTAGTAGGCAGATCTGATGATGTGGTTTCTTTATAGAGTCAATGGTCTCTGTACTTAACTGTACTTTTGTGGTGACCAGTAACAGCCTTTCTTCTCCACATTTAGCACTTCCATAAGGACCTCTTGTAAAACACATCTGGTGGTACTACGTGTTGGGAGCAAGTCCCCCCAAATCTGGACATAAACTGGCCCCAAAACTGGCCATAAACAAATCTCTGCCACACTGTGATATGTCCATAACGGCTCTAACACCCAAGCTGGAAGGTTGTGGGTTTATGGGAATGAGGGCAAGGAACACTTGGCTCTCCCAGGGTGGAAAACTGCTTAAAGGCATTCTTAAGCAACAAACAATAGCATGAGCGATCTGTCTTAAGGGCATGTTCCTGCTGCAGTTACCTAGCCCAACCTATTGATTTAATTCGGCCCAGCCCTTCGTTTTCCATAAAGGGATACTTTTAGTTACTTTAAAATCTATAGAAACAATGCTAATGACTGATTTACTGTTAATAAATATGTGGGTAAATCTCTGTTTGGGGCTCTCCGCTCTGAAGGCTGTGAGACCCCTGATTTCCCACTTCACACCTCTATATTTCAGTGTATGTATCTTTAATTCCTCTAGTGCTGCTGGGTTAGGGTCTCCCCAACTGAGCTGGTCTTGGCAAGTGGCGCTATCCATTCATGGGGACTCAAATCCAGGTCGAAGGGTTGCCAAAGCGATGTTTGGAATGGACAACTAGCTGGAGGATACCCGAGTACTCTTAAAGCAATCCCTGTGGTGAGTAAGAAGGGGAGCTCAGAAGCATCAGGGTAACCATGGGGCAAGTTTGGGGTCTGGATCGTTTCACCTTGGAACTTTTTCACATTGATGACGAGGAGGAACAAGAGTATAACGAGGTAACAGAAGAGGTTACAGAGCAGGTTTATTTACCAGCTAAAGCTAAAGTGGCAAAGGAAGGAGAGGTTCATCCCTACCCTTCTGCACCCCTTCCTTATTATTTTGAAGAAAATGACCCCCCCAGATCTTTTTTTCCAGAAGACACTGGGCAAAAAGTAGTTGCCCCAGTGACTGTTCGAGCAGCACCTCAAGCGACTACTCTTAGTTCCATTCAGGCAGGAATTCAGCAAGCTAGACGAGAGAGGGTGATTTGGAGGCTTGGCAGTTCCCTCTTAGAATACACCCCCCAGATCAACAGGGAAATATTACAGCTACATTTGAGCCTTTTCCTTTTAAATTATTCAAAGAATTAAAACAAGCAACAAGTCAGTATGGACCAGGTTCTCCTTTTGTAATGGAACTGTTAAAGAATGCTGCTGTTTCCAGATGAATGATTCCTACTGACTAGGATGCTCTTATTCGAGCTCGTCTAACCCCTGCTCAGTTCCTATAATTTAAAACTTGGTGGGCAGATGAAGCTTCCATTCAGGCTGCTTGCAATGCCCAGGCCCAACCTCAGATTAATATAACTGCAGACCAACTTTTGGGGGTTGGTAGCTGGGCTAGTTTAGACGCACAACTGATCATGTAGGATGATGCCATAGAACAGCTTAGAGGAGTGTGCATTAGAGCTTGAAAAAAAAATCACTTCAGGTGGGGAACAATACCCTTCCTTTCGTGCTAAAAAACAGGGACCCACAGAATCATATGTTGATTTTATAGCTCGGTTACAGGAGTCTCTTAAAAAGTTGATTGCAGATTCTTCTGCTTAGGATATAGTGCTGCAGTTATTAGCTTTCGACAATGCTAATCCCGATTGCCAGGCTGCTCTGCGACCTATCAGAGGGAAAGCACGTTTAGTTGATTATATCAAGGCCTGTGATAGTATCGGAGGTAATCTGCATAAAACTACCTTGTTGGCACAGGCAATGGCAGAACTGAGAGTGGATAAAGGAAATACTCAATTTCCTGGAGCTTGTTTTAACTGTGGGAAGCATGGTCATACTAAAAAAGAATGTAGAAAAAATCAGCAAGTCAGGCTGCCAGATAGGGGAAAAAAGAAAACTGTTGAGCCTGAAATATGTCCAGAATGTAAAAATGGAAAACCCTGGGCTAGTCAGTGTCACTCTAAGTTTGATAAAGAAGGGAACCCGATTTCAGGAAAGGCCATAAGAGGCCTGTCCCGGACCCTGTTCTAAACCAGGGCATTTCCAGCTCAGGCTGTTCCCTCACCCCTGTACAATGTCTGTCCCCTGCCACAGGCAACAATGCCACAGTAGATTTATGTTGCATAAAAGCTGTGAACCTTCTGCCTGGGAAACCCCCATAAAAGGTCCCAACAGGAGTCTGTGGACCCTTGCTAGCAGGGACAATAGGATTACTTTTAGGAGGGTCTAATGTAAGTTTAAAAGGCATACAAATACATATAGGAGTCATTGATTCTGATTACAATGGGGACATTCAAATTGTTATATCTACTTCTGTTCCCTGGAAAGCAGAGCCAGGAGAGCACATAGCACAGCTCCTGATTGTGTCGTATGTGGGAATGGGAAAAAGTGAAATTAAACGAACAGCAGGATTTGGAAGCACAAATAAACAAGGCAAAGCAGTGTATCGGGTAAATCAAATTACTGATAAACATCCTACCCGTGAAGTAACTATTCAAGGAAAGGAATTTAAAGGTTCGGTAGATACAGGAGCGGACGTTTCAATCATTTCTCTACAGCACTGCCTGTCCACCTGGCCAATTCAACCTGCTCAATTTAACATAGTTAGAGTTGGTAAAGCCACTGAAGTACATCAAAGTATATTTTGCATTGTGAGGGGCCTGACGAACAATCTGGGACTATTCAACCAATTATAACTTCTGTACCTATACATTTATGGGGAACAGATTTGTTACAACAATGGGGAGCACAAGTTCTAATTCTAGAACAATTATATAGTCCTCAAAGTCAACATACAGTGCATGAAATGGGGTATGTCCCTGGTATGGGACTAGAAAAAAATTTGCAAGATTTGAAAGAACCTCTTCTTGCAGGAAAACAAAGTTCCCGCCAAAGATTAGAAAATAATTTTTGATGGTGGCCATTGTGAAGCCTCTGGAACCTATACCTTTAAAATGGTTAACAGATAAGCCCATTTGAGTAGAACAATGGCTGCTAAGTAAAGAAAAACTGGAGGTTTAGAGACATTAGTTACTGAACAATTAGAAAATGGGCACATAGCTCCAACATTATCTCCTTGGAATTCTCCAGTTTTCGTAATTAAGAAAAAAATCAGGAAAATGGAGAATGTTAACTAATTTAAGAGCCATCAATTTAGTTATACAACCTATGGGAGCATTACAGCCAGGATTGCCTTCTCCTGCTATAATTCCAAAAAGTTGGCCTTTAATAGTCATAGATTTAAATGACTGTTTCTTTACTATCCCTTTAGCTGAGCAAGACTGTGAATGGTTTGCATTTACTATTCCTGCAGTAAACAACCTGCAACCTGCTAAATGTTATCACTGGAAAGTGTTGCCATAGGGTATGTTAAACAGTCCGACTATTTGCCAGACGTATGTGGGGCAAGCAATTGAACTTACTCATAAAAAATTTTCACAGTGTTATATTATTCACTACATGGATGATATACTTTGTGCTGCCTCCACTCGAGAAACATTACTCCAATGTTATGATCACTTTTAAAATTCAATTTCTCGCACTGGTTTAATTATAGCTCCTGACAAAAATCAGACTGCTACTCCTTATTCCTACTTGGGGACCTTAGTAGATGACACTACCATTGTGCCACAGAAAGTAACCTTACGTAGGGATAAATTAAAAACATTAAATGATTTTCAAAAATTACTAGGGGATATTAATTGGATACAACCTGCTCTAGGCATTCCTGCCTATGCTATGAGTAATCTGTTTTCTATCCTTAGAGGAAATCTTAGTCTCACTAGCCCTCGGCAATTAACAAAAGAGGCTGAGGCAGAGTACAACTGATTGAGAAGCAAGTCCATAAAGCTCAGATAAATAGAATAGATCCAGAGAAGACTCTAGATTTGCCAATTTTTTCAACTCAGCATTCACCTACTGGTGTACTGTCCAAGAACAGGACTTAGTAGAGTGGCGCTTTCTTCCACATACTAATTCATGGACAGACTGTAAGTCCTTATTTAGATCAAATCGCTACTATGATAGGGATTGGGAGAACTCGGACTGTTAAATTACATGGCTATGATCCTGGAAAAATTATTGTCCCTCTCACGAAGGCACAAATACAGCAAGTTTTTATAAATAGTCTTACTTGGCAAACACATTTAGCTGACTTTATGGGTATTCTCGATAATCATTTTCCTAAAACGAAACTTTCAGTTTTTGAAATTAACTAATTGGATTTGCCCTAAAAGAACTAAATTTACACCAATTGAAGGTGCTGAGAATGTTTTTACAGATGGGTCTAGTAATGGTAAAGCTTCTTATTTTGGCTCCCAAAGTAAAGTTTTCCAGACGTCCTATACTTCAGCTCAAAAAGCGGAGCTTGTGGCTGTAATTAAGGTATTGACTTCCTTTGATATGCCTATTAATGTGATTTCTGATTCTTCACACGTGGTTCATTCCACACAGTTAATTGAAAATGCTCAGTTATGATTTCATACAGATGAACAACTGATGACTTTATTTACCCAACTGCAAACAGCAGTTAGGAGTAGAATGCACCCTTTTTACATCGCTCACATTAGAGCTCCTACACCTCTTTCAGGACCTTGACTGAAGGGAATCAAATGGCTTCTCACCTAGTTGCTACTGCAATATCTAATGTGAGACACTTTCACAGTCTAAACCATGTTAATGCCTCTGGTCTCAAACGCAGATACAACATTACCTGGAAAGAAACTAAAGTTATTATCCAGTGATGCCCAACTTGCCAAATGGTACATTCCTCATCTTTTACAGGAGGAGTTAATCCTCGAGGACTGGAACCTAACTCTATTTGGCAAGTGGATGTCACACATGTTCCCTCGTTTGGGAGAGTAGCTTATGTACATGGATGTGTGGACACCTTTTCTCACTTTGTCTGGGCTATAGGCCAAACAGGGGAGTCTTCTGCCTGTGTTAATTGTCATCTTTTGCGGTGTTTTGTGGTGATGGGCATTCCAGCTTCTATTAAAACAGATAATGACCCAGGCTATACTAGCAAAACTCTAGCTACATTTTTCTCTGTGTGGAATATTAAACACTGATATCCCATACAATTCTCAAGGACAAGCCATAGTGGAAAGAATGAATCGCTCCCTAAAACAGCAGTTGCAAAAGCAGAAAGGGAGAAACAATGATGGATGCAACTGAACTTAGCATGATTAACTTTAAATTGTTTGAGCCTGCCCAAAGGCCAGATGTTATCAGCAGCTGAACAGAATCTACAGAACCCAGCTGCAAAGACAGAAACAGAACAACTGATTTGGTGGAGAGATTCGATAACAAAAAGTCGGGAAATAGATAAAATAATAACTTGGGGTAGAGGTTATGCTTGTATTTCTCCAGGCCAAACTCAACAGCCAATTTGGATACCATCAAGACACCTGAAACTTTATCATGCGCCAGATGCCAAGGAAGAGACTCTGGGAGGATCCCGAGGACTCCACCAGTTGCAGCCATTTTGAGACTGATGCTGAGGAGGACCCCAACTGTCACAAGCAACACCCGTGGAACACAGCCACCCACCTGGGGACAAATCAAGAAGCTGTCACAGATGGCGGAAGAAAACCTGAGGAAAGTGGAACAACCAGTCACAATGAATAATTTAATGGTAGCTATGATAGTGGTTATCACCACTGCCGTGAGTAATCCTATGATAAGGGCTGGTAATAATGCCTGGATGCAATCACTCTATGACACAGTTACACATGCTTTCTGATCTCAGTATTTACCATAATAAATCTGCTCCTATAATTGAAGCATACTGCCCTCAAAAACCTATTTGTAAATAGGATTGGACCCAGTTAGAAAAAATGAACATATTTGTTTAAGAAGATTGCTTTGCAGAACAGGCAGAGGTGCTGCACAACGATTCCTATGGAATCATTATTAATTGGTCCCCTAAGGGGATGTTTAGCTTAAATCACACCTCTCAGTCTGCATGCCATGGCCACACTATGTTCAGATGATCTGAACAAAACGGTCAGATGGTAGAAATGATAAGAAGTGGGGGAAAAGTTCCTATTATCTATCTGGAACCATGACAGTATAGTGACACCTCAACCTCAAATGATATGGCCCTCTCTAGGAGCTAAACATAAGGATTCCTGGAAACTATTAAATGCTCTTAAAAAGATCAAAATTTGGGAAAGAATAAAAAAGCATCTAGAAGGACATTCTACAAACTTGTCTTTGCATATAGCAAAATTAAAAGAATTAAAATATTTAAAGTGTCCCAGGCACACCTGACCTTAATGCCAGGAACTGGAGTGCTTAAAGGAGCTGCAGACAATTTAGCAGCTAGCAACCCATTAAAATGGATAAAAACACTTGGAAGCTCTATGATGTCAATAATGACTGTGCTTTTAATCTATGTTGTTTGTCTTTGTATAGTCTGCAGAAACAGATCCCGACTCCTGCAAGAAGTAGCTCACCATGACAAAGCTGTCCTTGCTTTTATCTCTGAAAATCAAAGAAGGGAGACGTGTTGGGAGCAAGCCCCCCAAAATCTGACCATAAATTGACCCCAAAACTGGCCATAAACAAAATCTCTGCAGCACTGTGATATGTTCATAATGGCCCTAAACGCCCAAGCTCGAAGGTTGTGGGTTTACACGTATTACAGCAAGGAACACTGGCCTGCCCAGGGCGGAAAACTGCTTAAAGGCATCCTTAAGCCACAAACAATACCATGAGCCATCTGTCCTAAGGGCGTGTTCCTGCTGCAGGTAACTGGCCCAACCTAGTCATTTAATTCGGCCCATCCCTTCATTTCCCATAAGGAATACTTTTAGTTAATTTAATATCGATAGAAACAATGCTAATGACTGGTTTGCTGTTATTAAATATGTGGATAAATCTCTGTGTGGGGCTCTCAGCTCTGTAGGCTGTGAGACCCCTGATTTCCCACTTCACACCTCTATATTTCTGTGTGTGTGTTTTTAATTCCTCTAGCGCTGCTGGATTAGGGTCTCCCCGACCGAGCTGGTCTTGGCACCAAGTTTTCTTAGCATTTGCTTGTCTGAAAAGAATCTTATTTCTCTTTTGCTTATGATACTTAGTTTGGCTGGATCTGAAATTCTTGGTTGGAATTTACTTTCTTTATGAATGCTGAATGTAAGCCCCCAAACTCTTCTGGCTTTAGAATTTCTGCTGAAAGTTCTGTTGTTAGCCTGATGGGGTTCTTTTGGTAAGTGACCTGCCCCTTCCTTCTAGCTACTTTAAACATTTTTTATTTCAAGTTTGGAGTATCTGTTGACTATGTATCTTAGGGATGGTCACCCTGTGTAGTAACTTGCAGTTTTTCTCTGCATTTCCTAGATTTGAATGTTGGCCTCTCTAGCAAAGGTGGAGAAATTTTTATATGTGATATCCTCAAATATGTCTTCCAAATTGCTTGCTTTCTTTCATTTTCTTTCAGGGATGTTATCGAGGCATACATTTGGTTTTGTTACATGATTCCATATTTCTCAGAAGTTTTGTTCTTTCGCCTTCATTATTTTTTCTTTATTTTTTTCTGACTGAATTATTTTGGAGAACAAGTTTTTAAATTCTGAGATTCTTTCCTCAGATTGGTTTAATGTGCTGTTATTACTTGCAATCGTATTATAAAATTCTTGAAGTGAGTTTTTCAGCTCTATCATTTCAGTTTGATTCTTTCTTAAAATGGCCATTTTATACTTTCTCTTTTATAACTTTTTATTGTATTCCTTAGATTTCTTGGATTGGGTTTCAAATTTCTCCTGAATGTTGATCATTTTTATTCCTATTTTATATTTTGAATTCTATTTTATTCCTATTTACATTTTGAATTCTATTTTATTCCTATTTACATTTTGAATTCTATTTCTGACATTTTAGCCACTACAGCCATGTTGAGAACCATTGCTGGGGAACCAGTGTGGTCATTTGAAGGTAAGAAGACACTGGCTATTTGTGTTGCTAGAGTTCTGTTTTTTTGTTTGTTTTTTGCACTTTTTTTTGTTTGTTTTTTGTTTTTTCTCATCCGTGTGGGCCAATGTTCCTTCAACCTTTGAAGTTGCCATCCACTTGCCCTGCTATCTAAGTGTTTCCAGGGACATGCAATTGCTTTTAAAATGAGGATAAGAATGGAGAAAATATGCTGTAATAACAAAATATGTATTTTTTAGAATAATTGCCTACATAATTCCCTTTACTTCTTTGGTTTTTCAAATGTAGATTTGAAACTACAGCCTAATGTCACTAACTTTTAGCCTGAAGAACTTCCTTTAGCATTTCTTTTAAGACAGTTCTGTTAGCAACATATTGTTTTAGCTTTGGCATATCTGGGATTAATTTTGTTTCATTTTCATTTTGGAAAAGACAGTTTGGTTTCTTGTTATTGTTCTTCATTGTTTCTAACGAGAAGTCAATTGTTAATCTTACTGGAGTTCCATCTTAAATGATGAATCATTTTTGTCTTACAGGAGACAGTATTTTCTCTTTCTCTTTGGCTTTCAGTATTTTGGCTATGATAATTTTAGCTGTGGTCTTTTATCATTTATCCTACATAAAGTTAATTGGGTTTGTAGATGTGCTTTTAATGAATTTGTAAGAATTTTCAGCCATTATTTCTTCACGCTTTTTTCTCTCCCTTTCTCCTTTCCTTTAGGCCATCTCATTACATTTCTGTTCGTGTGTTTAATGGTGCACTGTGCTCTCTGAGGCTCTATTCATTTTTCTTTATTTTTACCCACTGATCTGATTGTGTATCCTTATTGATCTGTCTTAAAGTTTGCTGATTCTTTCGTCTGTCACCTCAAATCTACTGTTGAGTTTATCTAGTAAATGTTTTTATCTTGGTTATTGTAACTTTCCACTCTATAATTTCTATGTAACTGTATGTTGACCTACTCACAACTTGACATTATATATTTATTTTCATTCAGAGAATTACACACTTTGGGTAAGAAATAGCACTTTAAATTTATATAATTAAAGATATGGAGAATGCTTCCTATTAAACAAAAACTACTGGAATACTAATACAATGTATTTCTTTTACTACTTTTATTGTGTTTTTTGGTGTGTCTGTGTATGTATGTGTATGACAAATATCTATAGCTGTTTTAATAATTGTTTACATAGCAATGTGTAAATCTAAAAGTGTCATTAAGACTAATTTAACATTATTAGACTTTAAAAATGTTTTACATTGCTGTAAATTATTCACTATATATATATATATTTCTCCCTAATTTATTATTATTTAATAAGATTAAACATCTTCTTCAATGTTAATTTGTTTTAATTAAGCATAAATACTTCCATTTTAATTAAAATTCCCAAATAAAATGTTTGAATAGAAAGTTCATGTCACCCTAAATAGAATCAGGATAAAGTAACAAATAAATTTGTACAAGCAGTAATAACTCATAGCCATTACCACAGAATCATCTAATTTAATCACAAATTATTTTTATATATTTTAAAAACAGTACACAGATATAACTATTTTGAAGATGCATGTTTTCTTGTGCTTACAAAATTTTTTGTGCAGATTTCTCAAGAGAAAGTATTGTGTGTGTATGTGTATGTCATTAGTTGTCTAGTGATTGAAAGTATTAGGTTTAAAAAGAGAAAAATTGTATTGCTTTGGTAACAGTTTGCACTCTAATCTTTAATGGCGATTCCTTCTAAATTTTTTAATTGTTTCTACTGGAACATATAAAATAGTAAACTGATATTATGGGAAAATGTTACTAGCTAGTTAGATAATTCATAGTGCATTTAAAAATCACAACTACCATATATTTAATTGTTTTATTTAAATTTTCAGATATTGAATAAATGTCAGCAACTAAGATTTTTTTCAAAGGATTACTTAATATATACCAAATTAACGTTCTCTTTTATATGTAAAATTTTAGCTTTTCGTATTTGTTATTTTATAGAGTTCTTTTTTTATTGAATATATAATAATATTTTAAGTTAAAAAAACAAAATGTTTATTACAAGCTAACTTTTTAATAAAATCACATAATTGGTACAAACTGAAGAGCAAGATTCTTCCATTTCTCTTCCCTGGGTCCATGTAAGAGGCTGTGAATGGAACAGAAAAATAGACTGGCATCATTTCAGTTTTCTGTTTTTAATCCTTTCAGTAATGGTAGTGTAACCTTGGAAATGGCCAACCTCCTTATAATTCTCTCAACCTAATTTGCAAAAGAAGGGAGAAGCCTTGATTTGATAATCCTTAGAGTACCTTCAATTGTCACATCAAAGATTCCTTTACAATCTATTCAGCTGTGTGTGTCTATGTGTATGTACCCCATGTGCATGTTTGTAGGTGTGAGAGTCTACATTTCTGTGCATAAGTATATGCAATAAAATAACAGGCTGCAGTTCAAAAAAAAAAAAAAAAAACTTTACATGAAATTGTTTCTATTATCCCTGTTTATATGTAAGCATTTATAATAATTGTGTGGCAAAGTGGTTAATGGGAAAGAAGAGACTATAATTTTGGAGATAGAGATATAAACTTACTGCAAATACCCTACACTAATGGTTGACACTGTATAGGTACCTTACTGTGTTGCATCACTAAATATCACAGAAACCCCAAGAGGAAAGTTGCCTGATCCACATTTTACAGATGAGCAAACTGAGTTCCAGAGACATCAAGTAACTTGACCAATGATAGAGAAGAACTGAGGAAGGGAACAAAGTGTGTTGGAAAAGAGAGGTATTATGAGAAAGTCAAAGAGGTGATAAGGAAATAAAAGGAAACAAGTCAGAGAAACCTGATCAAGTTTCACTTAAAATCTGATTAGTTGGAAAACTTAATTCACTGAAAGTAAAATGCTTCTGTGGTCCATAATTTTCCCAATGCTAAAAGAAATGTTATCAGTTGTGGCCAGTACATAATAATGGAAAGAAGACAGGACTAGGGAGAGAGAGAGGGAAAAAAAAAGAGAGAGAGAGAGAGACTTGTTCTGGCTCTGGCTCTGTACTTATTAATAGCATTCATTATTTATTAAGTTTTAATATGCCTGGTACTGTCCCATATTCTTTATTTATTTATTTATTTATTTATTTATTTATTTATTTATTTTGACGGAGTTTAGCTCTTCTTGCCCAAGCTAGAGTGCAGTGGCACAATTTTGGCTCACTGCAACCTCCACATCCCGGGTTCAAGTGATTCTCCTGCATCAGCCTTCCGAGTATCTGGGATTACATGCATGCACTACCACATCCTGCTAATTTTTGTATTTCTAGTAGAGACTGGGTTTCACCATGTTGGTCAGGCTGGTCTCAAACTCCTAACCTCAGGTGATCCATCCACCTCAGCCTCCCAAAATGCTGGGATTACAGGCGTAAGCCACTGTACCCAGCCCTATTGCTAAATACTAGCTAATTGGAACTAACTAGTTCCATATTGTTGAATACTAGCTAATTTGACCCCGGTAACAACCATTTGAGGTAGAAACAATTGTCATCGTCTTTTCTTTACATGTAAGGAAACTAAGTACAGAGATATTTGGTAATTTGCTCATGGTTACACTGGCAATAGGAAATGAAGCTGGGATGAGAATTCTGGCATTTTCTCACTCTAACGGCACTGTGCAATATGGCAGCCACTAGCCTCATATGTCTACTGAGCACTTAAAATAGGGATAATCCTAATTAAGATATGCTGTAACTGTAAGCCCTGAATTTTGAAGACTTCCTATGGAAACAAAAAGTTTAACTATGGATTACATACTGAAACAACATGTTTTATATAAGTTGAGTTAAATACAATGTATTATCAGAATTAATTACACCTGCTTACTCTTTTCATTTTGGAAAATGTGGCTACTTTAATTTAAAATTTTAAAACTAAATCTGTGGCTCATATTCTGTTTAGTTAGGACTATGCTGCTCTAGAACACGGTTAAAAGTGTCTTTTTAAAAAATATAATATCCTTTCCTGTTTTCTGTGTGCAACAGAATAAATCTATGTTTCTGTTTTGTTTTAGTCTATTGAGTAAATTCTCATATACTCTTGGTAGAAGTGAGATGCTGTACACATTTAACTAGGTGAATATAAGGCAGGTGGGCCCTCTTTGAGCTAGAGCTTGCCTAAAACTGGAATGGGTTAGCAAAAATTTTTTAGTTGAGATATTGACTTAGCAACTAGATGGAGAGCAAATCAATTTTCATAAGGATCTCAGGGCATTCTGGAGTGGGGGTAGGAAGCAATATCTCAACTTCAGTACTCCAGACACACAAGTTAGAGAATTAGTTAGGTGTAAAACAAAGTGGTTTAGATTATGGCCGGTAGCAGAGGGAGTAATTAGTCTTGAAAATTAAATGACCTTGAGGACTAGAAATCTAGACTCACAAAAAGGACTAAGATTTTGTGTAAGAGGATTGCTTTTGGCATAATCTGTTGCTGAAGCCAAATATCCTTTCAAGATATAGCCAACTTTGGAGACTCTGGGAGACAATGGATGAGAGGGCAAATATGAGTAGATAGAATTGGGATTTTGGTCCCCATCATGGAGACCACTACAAAATTTCAGCTGGGAGACAGAGGAGAAAGGCATCACTCCAGATACTAAGCATTTGTCTTACACTTGCTCCTCAACTTCAGTATTAATGTGAGGTAAGAAGAAGCAAGGACAGTAGTTAACGATCAAATTTGAATGCTCTCTCTGCTCTAGTTTTGGATTCAGTCTTCAAGGCTTCTGGTAATTTTTGCAAGGGAGCCCTCAGCAGATATTTTAATCACCTGCTATCTATCCTCTTGGTGAAGGAGGGATTCACCTAACCTTAGTATAATATGGCTGAAAATTAAACATCTGGCCCTAGACAGATGAGAAAATAGCCACTTATTACTCACATATACTCATAACCTAGGAAAGGAGGACACCTCATACCATGAAGAACCCCATGAGGATTACACTTGGGAACAGTATAAAAAAAAAGGCAGCTATGAGGGGAGCAGGTTTGGTAGTTACACGAGAATGAGGTATCCCCTGGTTTCTATGGGAGGATGTGATTGGTTTCAATGATTTCTTGTGTTGGTAGGGAAGTAAAACTGGGTAGGTTGAGGACTGGATGGACTGTAGTTTGTCCATCTGATAAAGAAACTGGCTATTCCCACTGGGTGGGAATCTTATCTGTCCAGAACAGAAGAAGTCACAGTTAGGCCTTCAGGGTCCAGTGAGACTCAAAGATGGCAGAGCAGCACATGACATGTAGGCTTTATAACACTACCAGAAACTTTCGGACTTCTATGACTGTCCAGGTGAGTACACGAGCAATTAATTGGAAAACGTCTGAGGGGACTGTATTTATAAACTTGTCTATTTTCTACAGTACAATGCCATTTTCTATTTTGCTCTAGAGTACATGAAAGAGCTTCATAAACCATAATGTGCTGAACAAATTGTATTTTTGCGAAGAAACATGCAGAAATGTCATTTTGGATTCTTTTCTTTGGAATTGTTCAAGCTTGAAATGGCATTCCAGAATCCCATTTTAAAATAAAAATATATTCAAATGTTGTATAAAGAATATATACTATATAAGAATGAAAATTATTTAAATCAAATAACATATTGATATGCACCTATGAAGTTTATCTTTTTGATTTACTTAGGAGCCATTTTGTTCCCCAAAAATTCACTCAAATTAATTTATATACTAGAGATAATTTTATTGAAAGGAAACAAGGCTATTTTATAAAACTCATGAGTACAAAGTATAATGAAGACCAATGAAGAAATGGACCTGGGAGCTGGTAAGAACTGACCTCTAATAACGTGACAGTTTAGCAAAAATGCAAAGAAAATGAGAGGGTTAAGATTTATTTCCCTAATTATTTACTCCTATGATAAATTTCGCTGTTCTTTCCTAGTAGTGAAACTTACTTATTTAATTATCTGAATTGAAAAATGCCTGTCTTAATTTAGAGTTGAAGCTTCATGAGAACAAGAATCACACATTTCATTACTGCAGCAGCTCCACTACATAGTGTCCAGGCACAGGGTAGGTGCATCAAGTGCTACTTGCTGTTTTTATTGAAGTATGCCATTTCTTGCAGGAACTAATTTAGTAATTTTCTGTTTCATTTTATAAGAAATTACAGATATCACGTTATATTGCTAGGGAATAGGCCAAGATATTCTAAAAGAAACCTAAAAATGTAGTGGCTCAAGTAAGATCTACCTTTTTTTTTTTTTTGAGACGGAGTCTCGCTCTGTCGCCCAGGCTGGAGTGCAGTGGCCGGATCTCAGCTCACTGCAAGCTCCGCCTCCCGGGTTCGGGCCATTCTCCTGTCTCAGCCTCCTGAGTAGCTGGGACTACAGGCGCCCGCCACCTCGCCCGGCTAGTTTTTTGTATTTTTTAGTAGAGACGGGGTTTCACCGTGTTAGCCAGGATGGTCTCGATCTCCTGACCTAGTGATCCGCCCGTCTCGGCCTCCCAAAGTGCTGGGATTACAGGCTTGAGCCACCGCGCCCGGCCATGTAAGATCACCTTTATTTCTCTCCAGGATGGCAGGTCACACAGTGCAGAGAGGACATGAAATGATCTCTTCCTGGGTGGTTCTGCCATTCTCCACCAATAAAACTGAGTGACAATAAATCATAGTTTATTTTGGTAGTATATGTTGAGTTTAGGAGAGTTCTAAAAAGAAACCAACCAGAAACTTGAGTTTCTCTGTTATTATAATCTGAATATTTGTGTTCCTCTAAAACTCATATGTTGAAACTTAATCACCAAGTTGATGGTATTAGGAGCTGCCTTGTTCCTTTTGCCATGTAAGAACAAAGCAGGAAGGCAACATTTATGAAACAGAAAATGGATCCTCACCAAATATTGAATCTGTTGGCACCTTTATTTTGGATTTCCCAACCTCTAGAACTGTGAGAAATAAATTTCTGTTTATAAGCCATCCAGTCTATAGCATTTTGTTATAGCATCTTGATTGGACTAAGGAACCTGAAAAGAACGGCTTACTCTACTCCGTAACTTCACATCAAATATGACTCATTCACTACCCATCTTATTCCAATGACCTTTTTAATCTTGATGAATTAATAAGAATGAAAATGAAAGTGACTGCAGCTGGGAGCTGTCTGAAGGGATGTTTTATGTCATTATGGCTCCAACACAAGTACCATAACTATCATTAGCAGTAGGTGGTAGCCCCCAGGGAGCAAATCCACTACCTGAAATGTTTCCTTCATTCTACCAAATTGTTTGAGAATTCAGTTCAGAATCTAGGGTCGTTTCTATGACAAAAGAGCTTAGGAACTGTATGACAAAATATCCTAAGGTGATATTTTTGTTGTTATAAACTAATGAGTACATTTAATGGCTTATGTAGCATGTACACTTGGTCTAATAACATTGCCAAAATATTAATGAAATTAGGTTGCCTTTGTCTAGATTTGTTTCCACTGAAATATCATAGCTAATGTAAGAAAATATTTTTTTCCTCTGAATCATTTAAAATTAACATTTTTTCTTTCTAATTATATTGGCTGAATTTTTCCAAATGGCTCTTATGGATTTCTATTTAATATCTCACACTTTCCTACTGTGGTTGGTTAAGCAGGCATCGTTATCCAGTTTTCTAAATGAGGTAAGGGGGTATCAAAGTTGAAATAATTCAAATATTTGGCACAACTGTAGGAGTGAAGAAAGTTGGTAAACACCTGAGTCTGCCTCTTCAGTCAGTAATGTCTCCTCTATTCTAGTAAAGTTCAATGTCTTGCTCCACAAACCCTTGCTCTCTTATTGTAACTCCAAACAGTCCATAGCAATGGGTTGTGGGCATTTGAAAAATTTCAACTTGCTAACAAACGGCCATTTGTTGAGTCCTAAATTTATGGTAGGCACAGTGCTAAGCACATTAGATGCTTAATTAATGCTCAAGGCACCCTACATTACAGACGTCTTCATCCCATTTTACAGATAAGGATAATTGACTTTTGAAGAAGTTAAATAACTAGCCCAAAGCCACATAGCCACTCTCAAATGAACACCAGAAAATTTTTATCCTCGCTAATACATTCCAGAAATTTCGGAAAGGAAGACCAAGAATTTATTCTACTCATCAAGAGTGAGGTTTTAAAAATGCATCACTTTTAGGCCGGGCGCGGTGGCTCAAGCCTGTAATCCCAGCACTTTGGGAGGCCGAGACGGGTGGATCACGAGGTCAGGAAATCGAGACCATCCTGGCTAACGCGGTGAAACCCCGTCTCTACTAAAAAATACAAAACACTAGCCGGGCGAGGTGCCGGGCGCCTGTAGTCCCAGCTACTTGGGAGGCTGGGGCAGGAGAATGGCGTAAACCCGGGAGGCGGAGCTTGCAGTGAGCTGAGATCCGGCCACTGCACTCCAGCCTGGGTGACACAGCCAGACTCCGTCCCCCCACCCCCCCAAAAAAAGCATCACTTTTTCATATTTGAAGAAAATAAATTATGGAGAAGGAGGCAAAAGGATGTCTGAGAATCAAGGTAGCATTGTTTATCCCTTCAACTCTTCAAATGGGCTGTTAGTTCATTGAATGGCAAAATCATGCCTGATTTATCCTTTAGGTCCTATTGGTCTGATAATTTGAGAATAGTAGAAGCTCATTACATATTTGTGGAAAGAATATTTTAGAAGCAGAATTTTGAAAAAAATGTGTATGTGTAACTGTCCTATTCAGGGATCTGCTTGTATTTTCTTGGCTCTCCATTGCTCCTGTACTCACCCTCTCCTTCATATTACAGACTTCTGCTGCTCCCTGCCTTAAGGCTTTTTCCTGCAACAAGACCAGGTATGTCCCTTGTGCAAGGCAGGATGAGAACGCTGGAGAGTTATTCTTCCAGAGTAATGACAGGTAGAAGTCATTGGAAAAGTAATCCACTGTCTTACTGCTTGGGTGGGAAAAATCTGAGGAATGTTCTAGTGTTACTTCGAGGTCCTCAGTTGGACTAATTCCCTACTGCCCCTCTGGGATACATGCTCATTTACAGCCCTGCTGTGTCACCCTTTTCTTCTGTGTCTCAACTCCGCAGCCTACCTGTGTGTTCTGAGATCACCTCCCAAATAAAGTCCTTGCACTAAAATTCAGGGTTTGCTTCTGGGGAAACCCCCAAAAGCTATCTTCCTCAAAGTTTCAAAATAAACCACTCAGAAGGCTATGTGTAATAGATAGTAATAGCTAGCACTTATTAGTGAACATTTACTATTTGCAAGATACAAATTGTTCATGTCTCACAATTCTAATAAGGAGATAATAGTAATTATTGCTATTTTACAGATGATAATACTAAGGCACAAGCTGATTAAGCAGTGTGCTCAAAAGCCACAGCTACTGAAGATCAACATTGAGATTCTAACTCAATAATCCAATCAGCTTTTTGATTTTAGAAGAGGTCTTGCTCTAATTATGATTAAAAATAATTGATTTACTATCAGAATGCTTGTTGAACATACTTTGGAGACGTTAGTATATTATTTTGCCTAAGTAATGCAAATGTGTGCATTTATTATTCAGTATATGCCATCACAACATTTATAACAAAAGAAACTTGTGTGTAGGGATGCTGCCAAATATCTGGCAAACTTGGACTGTGAAGAGCTGGTTTGTGTAAATTTTGACTTTCAATAAAGCACAATGAGGATGGGTATTATTAGAGTTGGTTCCTTCTGACTTGATACCCCATAGTATTTCAGTTCTATAATGAATCATGTTTTTCTTTTCTTCCCTCTACTCCTTCTGTTCTTCCTTCTCAGCTTTCCTCATTCTCTTCTTTCCACTCTATCCCTTCCCTTACTCTTCCTTCTCCTCTCTTTTGCTGTTTCTATAATGGTTCCAGAGAAAGGGAAAGTTAGTTTTCTTCCTTCCTTCGTTCTTTCTTTCCTTCCTTCCTTCCTTCCTTCCTTCCTTCCTTCCTTCCTTCCTTCCTTCCTTCCTTCCTTCTTTCCTTCCACCCTCCCTCCCCTCCCCTCCCCTCCGCTCCCTCCCTCCCCTTCCCTTCCCTTCCCTTCCCTTCCTTCCTTCCTTCCTTCCTTCCTTCCTTCCTTCCTTCCTTCCTTCCTTCCTTCCTTCCTTCCTCCCTTCCTTCCTTCCTTTTTCTTTCCTTCCCTCCCTCCTTCCTTCTTTTCTTTCCTTTGCATTACATTGTTAATTATTAAAATTCAACAATTAATAAGAAAAAGAAATTACAGAAAACTAGGAAAATTATTAGAGATCTATTAATCATCACTGATTCAGATTGCCAGAAGGACTGCTGTACACTTTAGATTTCACAGAACGATGTGCATGGATTGGATTTTCTCTTTTTGCCACAGTAAGTGAAAAGGAGATTCATCATTAGCTATAAGAAAATCATATAAGCACAAAATGATAAAGTAGCCAACTGTGAACAAACACTACACATTTGAAACATTACATTTTCAGAGCCAGTGGGAGAGAGGTTTTCTAAAATGCCAGAAAGTCAAATGTGAATATAAGTCGAATAAGTGTAAAAAATGTAGGATCGGAGGTAGGAGGGGGAGTGTGAAAAACACCCTTAAAACAGTGACTATTCCTGGAAATAAAGGTTTTAACATTTGGATGAGTACACTACTTAATAAAAATTATTACTTGAAAATAAGCAGTTATTTAAATACTATAAATAATTTCTGGGCAAAGAATTTACTAAAAAGTTAATTTATCTCTAGATTTAAAATAGTTCTACTTCAGAATTAAAATGTAACCCATCATTGAATTCAAGAATGTATCCTGGTCTTCAGTGTGAATTATTGAACTCTCGTTAAGTATATAAACATTATTACAAGTATATGTTTCACTCCATCAATACACATTCTTATGTTAATGAAAACCAGTATATTTTTTAATAAAATAGAATTTTGTGAGGAAATTCCTATAGCATGAAGATGTAAAATTATATAATTAAAGGTTTACGGCAACTCAAGATTAACTTGCAGCCACATGTATAGTTTAGAAGAAGGGCTATCTACTTCACTGTCTATTCTCTATATTGCCTTTTATAGCACTAATAAATAATCTTGTTACCAAAATCTTTCTTTCAGGTTTCTTGTTATATATACACTGATATATTACATTTTTTTACTCTTAAGAGATATGGAGTCATCCTTGTGGCTTTTAAGCCTTCTTGGTTTAATTTCTTTGATGGAATAAAATGAGTAATAATATATTTTCTAATTACTGAAAAGGGAACTCCTACCACATGACCAACTGTGTTTGGTGTCCCAGAAACCCTAATTGGGAGAGTGACTGGAAGATTACTAGTTGAGGTGGGGCTTGAAAATAGGTAATAAATATTTGTAATCCACACTGAACATACACATTAAGGAACATATTGTATAATACACATCTGAAGGAAAACAGTTTGTACTTTTTATATAGAGATATGCTTTATGAAGTCTACTGTGTTTTCAGTTTTCACGGTCTGATTTATCCTCATCTTTCCAGAAAAAAACTTCCTCTTAAGACACTTAGTAACTTTTTCCTGATGTTATATTTATATTATATATATGAACATATGTAATTCTCTACTAGATATAATGTGCCCTTGTATATTCTACAATAAATGAGCACAGTATTCTGAAAATGTTAGATACCATGAATGCATGTTGAAATGATGAATAAGAAACAGATTTGATGAATGGGTTACATGATTCAGAGCAGGCAGAATGGGAACATAGTTTTACTTTGCCACTCTGTGTTTTTTTTTTTTTGACTGATGGCAAGTCCCCACATTTTTCTGTGCTACAGTTCCATCATTTCCAAAATACAGGTCTGGGACCAGATACCCTAAAGGCCCCTTTTAGCGCTGACTTCCTATGAATTTATGAGATGGTGAAAGCAGAGTAATGAAAGTGCAAGAAGAAAAGAGGTTATTATTACAAGCATTTTGATAAACAAATGTTGCCTCTCATTAGATTTCACTAGAATAAACTTCATTTTCACTGAGATAGCAAACATCATGACACAGAAAATTATTTTGACAGATTTAATGCTATTTTTTACTTACTTTAAGATTATTTCTGATTATAAAATTAAGATTATTTTCTGATATGTGTGTGTGTTCAATATCTTAAATGTGGAGACAAAAAGAACAAAGAAGGAAAGAGATTATTCATAATTTCACCACCAGATAGAATACCTGTTAATATTTTAGAGAATTCTGTCATCTTAGTATATCTCTATATCCTTTTAAAAGTCAACATCCATGGTCTATCCATTTATGTATATATTTATTTACCCGTCTATTTTCCTATCAATAAAGAGAAATATGTTGTTTATAGACATGCACAAGACAATATCTCATCTATTCCTTTAAACCTATTCCAATTTTCTAATGTCAGTTAAATGACTCTGAAGACATTATTTTATTAGTCATTGGGATGGATAAAATTATCTGTTCAGCACCTTTTAATTTCTCCTCTTTCCTTCTTTTGGTAACAGATATTTTCTTTCTTTATGATGAATTTGTTCCGAGTAGTTCAGACCCAATGCCATAAGTCTGGGCACATGACTAAGCCATGGCCAGTCAGAACACTACATTCTTGGCTGCAGTAGTTTAGGAGAAAGCAAATCAAACCAAAACAACTAGTATGGATGAATGCTTCTATGGTGTTTTGGTGAAACCACTGAAAGATAGGTACCACTATTCCCTTGGAATAAGTAGTTATAAGATTGATGTAAGCCTATTTGCCAAGGAGAAAAGTCCACACAGAAATTAACAGTGCTGAGGGATGGTATAAAGCCAGTAAGACTTTGGATGGTATCTTCTGATTCTCTGGTTCAGTCAATGCCTGAAACTAGTATAACTATGAACTTCCTATTACGAGTTGATGGAGTCTCCCACCACCTCCTTTGTTCAATGAGTTAAGTTTTCATACCTTACAAAATAAATTGTCCTGACTAGTACATTTAGATAAGTGTCATATGAAATTTAACATATTTTTGCTGTTTATAGTATTGGATATATCCATCTTTCTTCTATAGTAGTAAAATAATGCATTTTTATAATTTAGTCTTTGCCTGTATTTCTGAAGAATGAAGTAGGATGGTAGAGGGATAGTTTCCTGAAAATGAAATTTACAGAATAAAGTGTGTGTGTGTGTGTGTGTGTGTGTGTGTGTGTTTTATTCTGTTATCAAAATGCTACTCAGGGCCGGGCACAGTGGATCACACCTGTAATCCCAGCACTTTGGGAGGCCAAGGCACTGTAACAGCTTTAGATGCTATAGTCCCAACTTTATTAAAAGACTTCAAATCTAGTTTTTGTTTTTCCTAAAGTAAAACTTGAGTATCTGTGACCTGGCGTGGTAGCTCATGCCTGTAATCCTAGCACTTTGGGAGGTCAAGGTGGGCAGATCACCTGATGTCAGAAGTTTGAGACCAACCTGGCCAACATGGTGAAATCCCATCTCTACTAAAAATACAAAAATTAGCGAAGCCTGGTGGTGCAGTCCTGTAATCCCAGCTACTCCAGTGGCTGAGGCAGGCGAATAACTTGACCCCAGGGGGATGGAGGTTGCAGTGAGCTGTGATCGCGCCACTGCACTCCAGACTGGGAGACAGAACTAGACTCCGTCTCAAAACAAACAAACAAACAAACAAACGGACTCCCCAAAAAACCAAAATGCCGTTCAGATAATTGAACGCTTGATTGTAATCAACACTAATCTTTTAGGTATATGATTCAGGGCTAACGGCTTGCAGCATAAAGCACCTCAAGTTTTGTTATCTATTATAACGTTAAATTAATTGGATGGTGCTGAAACTTCCTTTGTCGGGCAACCCCGTGATTTTCAGGCTCATTCAGTCATCATACAAAGCCATATAGCTGACAATTAAATATCCCTCCCTTCTCTGGCTTGTTTAGTGAGGACACGGAAGCATCAAGAATGGCTACTTTTCTCTTTCTCCACCTTGATATTTAATTTTTTTTCTCTCTCCTCTGACAAAGATAATTTTCTCTCATCTACATGTCTCTCTCTCCCTCCCTCGAGGTGAACTGGGAACAGGAAGAAGAAATTCAGAAAGAGAAGGAAAGTTTTTATAATACTGCTACTTTTGTGAATAGACCTTGAAATATCTAGGGCTACGAGTTGAAACACTCTCGAGAACTGTTGTGTTCTTTGAACTCCTCGCCAAAAGGAATCCCACCAGTCTTGCTCATCTCTCTTTTAGTAACATTGACAATGGCAAATACTCTCTGCTACCACTGGTTGCTTGTTCCTGTCATAGTCCCTATTACTCTCTTGAGATAGTCTCTTCTGCTAAAAATAATGTTACTGTAACATATTAGATAGTACATGATTGGTAAATAGTGGAATGATATTGATGTAACAGAAGAAGTTTCACAAGTTCTTATGTGAGTTTGTTTTTTGGCATATTCATATTTTCAGCCACCAGTATCAGCAGCTGAACGCCAAGTACACTAACAGCGTTAATCACAGCGAACTACTGAGGTATGCAGTTGCAGATATGATACCCAATCAATGCACATTCTCCCTCTGGGCCTAGCTTGGCCATATGCTCTGTCTAGGAAATGCTTGTTGCATTGTTATCTCTATTCTGTGTTCATTTTGCCCTTCTGTCCAAAAGTCTCAAGCCTTCCTATGTGCTCTACCATTGTATTCCCTTTGTCTTAAAGATAAAACCCTTCATTTACTATTGTATTTATTCATTTAGAATTTAACATGTGCTTTTACATGTTAGAATTATCCAGCTGTTTTTGAATTATATGTGTGTGTGTGCATTTGTGTGTGTGTTTGTATATGGATTTCTATTCTTTTTTTAGTAAAAAGATTACAAAGGTGCCCAGGTTTTGTCATCTCTCTCTAACCTTTTTATCCCATAAGCTCAGGTTATTATTATCATTTTTTGTTTATTTTTGAGATGGAGTCTCGCTACATCGCCAGGCTGGAGTGCAGTGGCGCGATCTCGGATCACTGCAGCCTCTGCCTCCTGAATTCAAGTTATTCTCCCTCCTCAGCTTCACGAGTAGCTGGGATTACAGGCATGCTCCACAATGCCCAGCTAATTTTTGTATTTTTAGTAGAGATGGGGTTTCATCATGTTGGCCAGGACGGTCTCGATCGCCTGACCCTGTGATCTGCCTGCCTTGGCCTCCCAAAGTGCTGGGATTACAGGCATGAGCCACCGCGCCCGCCAAGCTCAGGTTATTTTTGCATGTCATTCAGGATGACATATTTTCTTATTGCAAATGCCTGTACCTTTATCTTCTCTCTTATGAGGCCTGCTGCACCTTCCAGGTGACCCTTTTTGACAGCAGAACCTAAGAAAAGTTAATGTTGTTTCTCTTTTCTCCCACATTTTATCCATTGGAATGGTGATGGTATTCTTTTCTTCACTTTGAGAGAAACTTTGAGAGTGTGAATAGCCACAAATTTAGACGTTTCTTTTTTGCTTTGCTATAAACATGGCCCATAATCCTATATCTTGCCTGTGATCATCCAGGTAGGTGGCAGACATAAATCCACTGTGTTTTCCCATGGGGATGCATATTAAGCATGTAAGTGGTATCCTTAAGGTCTCTCTGTTTACATGGAGTCAGAAAGCAGCACAACTGACACATCCCAGTTGGGGGGTTTATATCTCCCTGAACAGCTCTCTCCAGTGAATCTTCCTCAACACTACTGTTTTGTTTTGTTTTTCTCTATGATCATCTGACGCTTTTTTATTCTTATTGTGGCATGGAATTTAAAAGCTCTTTATGACCGACAATGTACTTTTTAACTTTTATACCACTTTTGATATTGATTATTTTTCTTTTTTTGAGATGAAGTCTTACTCTGCTCTCCAGGCTGGAGTGCAGTGGCATGATCTTGGCTCACTGTAACCTCTGCTTCCTGGGTTCAAATGATTTTCCTGCCTCAGCCACCCTAGTAGCTGGGATTACAGGCGTGTACCACCATGCCCGACTAATGTTTGCATTTTTAGTAGAGACAGGATTTCACCATGTTGGCCAGGCTGGTCTCAAACTCCTGACCTCAGGTGATCTGCCCACCTTGGCCTCCCAAAGTGCTGGGATTACTGGCGTGAGCCACCGCATCCAGCATGGATATTGCTGACTCATATGTGTTCTGGAACTTTCATTCTAAGTTCCTGTTACATAGATCTCTACGTATGCACTTATCTATAACTATTTTGAACCATATTGCAGACAAACTGGTAAATTGGTATATTTCATTTACATCAAGAAACATGTAAAGCCTGTATTTTCTTCCATTTAGGATTGCTTGTATTTTTAAGATATGAAATGATTCAATTTAAACAGTCAGGCTTTTAATTTATTTGAAAAAGTGTTATTGCTCTGAAAGCAAATGGAGATACCTTAAGTGACTCCATGAGCTATGAACACGTGGCTCAGTGTTGTAGAGTTGGCTATAAAAGGATGCATCACATGCTTCAGAGTATATATGCTTCTTGATTACTTTGGTCAGAATAAATAAATGCTGCTAGTAACCATGGACTCTCTTTCTAAATATTTACCATGTGATTTTTCTCTCACATTTTTCTCCTTGCTGGGGCATACTTTTCCTGGAACCCATGGTTTCAGCTCATCACTTTCGGTTTCCAAAGGAATACATAATAAAAATACCAATGATAAGAGCATATGAACCCTGGGCAGGTTCTGAATCATTCCCTTGGAATATAAATAATACCAGTATTCAGAGACACTCTTCTGATTTAAGCTTTCTTTATCCACCTGTTAAGGAATAATTTTTTTAAAAAGCATAAAATTATGACTCTCATAGAGATATAAAATGATCACATGTCAAAGACTTTATTTGACTCATTAATTAATGAAAAAAGCAGTGAGATATGACAAATAGTTTGTAAGATAACTCAAAGCAGCACATTTATAGTCAGATAAGAGATACTAAAACACATTCACAAATGGATGCAAACTGGCAAAACCCTTGAATGTCTACAGGGCCATAATCAATTGCATTCAACGACATAATTTGCAGTTTCATGAACAGGAATTATTTACATCAGTATTACTGCACTGTAAACTAATTTCTGTCTCTATAGAGTAGTAAAATAGCCTAGTCAAAGACAAAGATAAAGACAACCCTGATAAATGAACCAGCCCAGACACCCATCAAGTTTAAAAGCCTTTTGCGAATTTCTTTAGGGAAGCATATCTCAAATCCTTCTATGTACTACTTCATATATTAGGTGGAAATGCTAAATGCTCAACATCCTGCATTTACGCTGTTAGTTAAAGCTTTTTGGTAAATGATCACCATCATCGAGCATTATCTGAACTGGCTATACAGCATGCTTTGCCTGTGTAGTTGAGTTCTGATTGCCTTGTTGTCTGATCCCTGATGAAAGTTAGGGCACTTGGAGACCAATGACTGTGCTTTGAATGCATTACCTAGCCTCGTTCACATCAGGTACTTAGTTAATGTCTAATGAAGGCATAAGCGATTTGAGAGAAAATAGAATATTCTAAGGTCACTCTACTAACTTAAAAGATATTTTTTTTCTCCTTCCCTAGAAAAATTTAGTTATTCAAAAGCAAATACTGGAAAAAAGATCTCAAGGTATATCATGCTTATGTATAAAACAAGTAAGTATTTGGCTTTTTATTTTTATAAATAATTTTGCTAAGAAAATATTAATTGGAGATAATTTTATATACTTTCAGTTCTACATCACATTATTCTAAGGCTCAAAGTATTCTTTGTCCTTAATTTGAAACATTTGGCATTTATGCTCCAAGGAGCAGCTCTGGTAATGACAGAATATGTTTTGCATACTCCTGGTCCTGCCAGTAATGTTTTCAAACTAAAAATTAATTTTTGAACAGCAGGCTTCTGTGACCATGACACTGTTGTTAAAATCTCTTTTTGGCACAATATTGTGCTTTCTTTAGTCTTTGTTGATGTTTTTATTTTTTAAAAGCTACATTTTATGCTACATTGGTAACTTTTTTCCAAAATTAATATTTAATCCAAAGTATATTGGAAAATAAAATAGAAATGTATTAACATTGCATAAGCCTGAAGTTAGTAGGATCTTAAATTTTTATTTAGTAAGTTGGGACAGGGCATATTTTTTTCTGGAAACAAATAAAAAGGATAGTAAAGGAATGTCCTAAGAACAAATAGATTAGGGCCTTCTGCAATATTTGAAGACAAAGGTAAGATAATAATGATAACAATAATAATAGTAATAAATATCCATGCATTTCCACAATCTAAATAACAAAATATGTTACAAATTAGGATTTATGTTATTTTTGTACATAATTTTGTGTTTTAGAGATGTTAAGATTTTCAAGGGAGAAGAATATCAAAATTATTTCTGTGAATTACCTTGAAAATATTACTCATCGAAACTATCTCTCATTTTTAGTTTCAGAATAGTAACACTTGGCTTTTAAAAGCAGCAGTAAGAACATTTAGTTTTAGATTATGCATCCTATTAATAATAAAGTTAGTTTGCCAGAGGCATTTGCTGGTACTTCGTTTGAAATTTGACTCTCAGTTTCCAAATTGATTCATTCCCTTTTGGAAAAAAATAGAACCACCAATTTCAGTATGCTTCTTCCAGAGAAAAATTGCTGCCTAGTTCAGTTCAAGCCAGTTCATTAAGTATCTCTTGACAGTCTATTATGTATCAGACCGTTTTGAAAGTATAGGGGTACAAGAATGACATTTTTAGACTAGTGGGAGAGATGAACACAAATACAATTTCCTGTTCAAGGGAGTAGGATGCTGAAGAATCGCTTAAAATCTCCATAAATTCAAGAAGATATTTTTGGAGAATGTGACCCCTTGGCTGAGGTGTGAACAATAAACAAGTTACAAAAAGTGGAAAGGTGTAAAAAGCTTTACAGATACGGGGTGTGTGTGTGTGTGTGTGTGTGTGTGTGAAAGAGTGTGTGTATGTGTGTCTGTGTGTGTGTGTGTGAAATGGTGAAGTGAAGTATGGCAAGGAGATGTGGATGGTGAGATGGGAGTGGTGTGTTTCTAGAAGCAGCTTTGGGTTCCACCTCGTTTCTCATTTTAGGGAACTCCCACTCTACTGTGGGTATAAATATTAAAGAAGTTTTTTAGTTGACAAAAGTGTGGGATACTGTCAGAATACTTAGGAAAGCCTCTTTATTTAGTTGGGTGTAGAGTAGACTTCTGGAATTTCCTGGTATAAGACAAAAAGAACGAGGATGCATTAGTCATAGAGAAGAAGGTAGGAGGAAAGGTTTAGCAGAGGCAGTACAGAGGCAGAAGAGAATATGAGATAATGGAGGAACTGTTAGAAGTTTGCTTACAAGTTTTTGTTGGAAGAAGTTTGGTGTGCTGTGTGCCAAGAGAAATTGGCAAGACATGAGGGTGGACCTCATGGGAACATTATATACACATATACCTACACACACACACACACACACACAGACATATATGTTTATATTTATATATATTACAATATACTATATTATATTATACATAATATATATGTGAAAATAAATATATATTTATAAATCTGAAAATTAGCTTTTTAATTTTACAACAGCATTACTTTTACAGAATTATTTCCAAGAGGGTACAGAGAGTTCTCATGTACTCTATTTCCAATTTCCCCTTTAGTATTGATAACATGTTATATTAGTACGGTGCCTCTGTTATAATTAATGAGATAATATTCATACATTATTATTAACTAAAGTCCATACTTTATTCATCCACTCAATGCCCGTTTTCTGTTCCAAGACTCCATCCAGGATACCACATGACCCTTAGCAGTCATGTCTCCACAGGCTCCCTCGGTTGTGAGAGTTTCTCAGACTTCCCTTATCTTTCGTGACCTTGGCAGTTTTGAGGACTGCTAACCAGATATTTTGTGGAGTGTCCCTCAATTCAAATTTGCTTTATTTTTTTTTCTCATAAATTAGAATGGGTCACTATGTTTTAGAAGGAATACCAAAAAGGCAAAATGCCCTTATCATCACTTCATGTCAACAGTACATATTACCAATTTAAGTAATCACGTTGATATTAACCTAGATCACCTAGCTTGGGCTACTGTCTTAAATTTATCACTGAAAGCTTCCTTTTTTTTTTAATACCATGCTCTTTGGGAAGAAGTCACTGTGCACAGTTTGGATAAGAAGTGGGAGTTGTATCCTCCTTTGTTGAAGGAGGAATACCAGCATAAGTTAGCAGGAATTCTTCTGTATAGGATATGTGTTGATTCTTTCCTCATTTAATTATTTATGCAAATAATGTATTCAATCAGTATAAATATTTGTATTTTCAAAATATTTTGAGTAATAATCCAATGTTACTTTCTTTTTGTTCTTCAAATTATTCCAGTTTCAGCCATTAAAAGATCTTTTTTTTATTATACTTTAAGTTCTAGGGTACATATGCACAATGTGCAGGTTTGTAACATGTGTATCCATGTGCCATGTTGGTGTGCTGCACCCATTAACTCATCATTTACATTAGGTGTATCTCCTAATGCTATCCCTCCCCTGTCACCCCACCCCACAATAGACCCCAGTGTGTGAGGTTCCCCTTCCTGTGTCCAAGTGATCTTATTGTTCAGTTCCCACCTATGAGTGAGAACATACGGTGTTTGGTTTTCTGTTCTTGCGATAGTTTGCTGAGAATGATGGTTTCCAGCTGCATCCATCTCCCTACAAAGGACACAAACTCACCCTTTTTTATGGCTGCATAGTATTCCATGGTGTATATGTGCCACATTTTCTTAATCCAGTCTGTCATTGATGGACATTTGGGTTGATTCCAAGTCTTTGCTATTGTGAATAGTGCCACAATAAACATACGTGTGCATGTGTCTTTATAGCAGCATGATTTATAATCCTTTGGATATATACCCAACAATGGGATGGTTGGGTCAAATGGTATTTCTAGTTCTAGATCTTTAAGGAATCACCACACTGTTTTCCACAGTGGTTGAACTAGTTTACAGTCCCACCAACAGTGTAAAAGTGTTCCTATTTCTCCACATCCTCTCCAGCACCTGTTGTTTCCTGACTAAAAGGTCTTTCATTGGCTGCCATATCCTTTTGAAATACCACCAGCATTGTAGTTTTATTATTATTATTATTACTACCATTTTCTATGTTTTGGCACTGCAGTTGCTCTGGGTTCATCTTGTGCATCTTCCTGCCACTGTCCTACAATCAGCCATTTCTCCAAGAAGCCATGATTCCTTTTATTCTGGGCACTTGGTGTGCTCATTGCTACTAAGAAGTGGTTGCTTCTAGGGCTTCCAGCTGATAGAAAAAGCAAATATATGCATGCAAATCAGCCTAACATATACACCTAACTACAAATATTTCTGTATGCAACTATCTATATCTAACATGTTGGTGCAAAAGTAAATGCAGGTTTTGCCATTGAAAGTAATGGTATGAAGCTAAACATGAGTCCCCACTGATGTCTTCCACTACATTACATTACCGCATGAACATTCTAGCTTCCTATGCTTGCTTACCCGTTAACTCTTACCCCCAACAGTGAGAAATCTGGCTCCTAACATCCATGATTTATATACTTAGCTCAATTTCAGTATAAATGTATTGTGGTTTCAATCGTTAACCTATTCTCTCTGGAAAACTACTTTACCAGTTAGAGTGCAGTGCAAACATGTCCTGTGCTTCACCCATTCAACCTCCCCATGTCCCACCAGCTTGAATTCTTGGCAACCACTGAACTATTTACCATCTCTACAGATTGCCCTTTCCAGAATTTCACATAATTGGAATCATACACTGTGTGTATGATTCCAAAAATAAACCATTTTGCAGACTGGTTTATTTCACTTAGCAATGTGTACTTAAGATTCATCTCTGTTTCACCATGGCTTGATAGCTCATTTTTTAAAATTGCTGAAAAACATTCCGTTGTATGGAGGTAAGACAGGTTTGTCGATTTTGCTTATCATATAGAAGGACATTTTGGTTACTTCCATGTTTGGGAAATTATGCATAAAACTACTGTAAACGTTTGTGTGCAGGTTTTGTGTGGGCATAAGTTTTCAAATCAGTTGGGTAAATACTAAGGAGTATGACTGCTGGATTGTAGGGTAAGACTATATGTAGCTTTGTAAGAGACTACCAGATTGGCTTTCGAAGCAGCTTTACTATTTTTTATTCCCAGCAGCAGTAAGGGAGAGTTCCTTTAGCTTCATATCTTCATTGGCAGTTAGTATGGTCAATTTTTAAGTTTTAGCCATTCGAATAGTTGTGTAGTGGTAACATATTCTTGTTTTAATTTGCAATCTCCTAAGAATGAACCATGTTGAACATTTCTGTATGCTTATTTGTCATTTGTATATCTTTGTTAGTGAGGTATCCAGTCAGATATTTTGCTTATTTTAAAATTTAGTCCTTTTCTTATTTTTGATTTTTATAATTTCTTTGCATATTGTGGATACAAATATTTTTCAAATATGTGTTGTGAAATATCTTCTCCCAGTTTTTCTTTTTATTCTAAATAGTGTGTTTTGCACAGTGGCAGTTTTCAATTTTAATAAAGTCTATCCATTTTTCTTCATGGATCAGATGCCATACTTAAAAACTCATCAACTCTGAAAAGATATTACACATCATATGTCGTCAGGGAATTACAGATAAAAATAACAACTTAATGCCACTACACATTGATTATAATGGCCAAAATTCAAAATTGTTCTACATGGCAAGAATGTAGAACAACTGGAACTCTCACTCATTGCTGGTAGAAATGTAAAAGGGTATAGCCACCTTGGAAGACAGTTTGGCTGTTTCTTACAAAGCAAAATACACTCTTAACATATGATCCAGCAATTGCACCTTTTGGTATTCACCCAAAGGAGGAGAAAGCTTGTGTCTACACAGAAACCTGCACACAGGTATTTATAGCAGCTTTATTAATAATTACTGAAACTTGAAAGCAGCCAAGCTGTTCTCATGTGAGTGATTGAATAAATAAAGTGTGACGCATTCATGTAAAGGAATATTACTTAAAACTGGAAAGAAATGAGCTATTCGGCCATGAAAAGACATGGAGAAAAAATGTACAAAGAGACTTCAAAAAGTACATGGAGTAAATGGAATTAAGAGATAAAAATAAAAATATAAGCTTTATTTGTCAGCCTAAGCTTCATCAAGATCAAGATACCTTTGTAAACAATGATACCAGCCATTTAGTCCACCCCTAAAGAACTGAGGGTCATGGGAATGAAACCACATCAATGTAGTCTCTCTTACATTATTAACTGGAAAAATAAATGAGTGCCTTTTAGAAATTGTTTTCAGATTATGAAACAAAACAAAGTTAGAAGGAGACAAATCAGGACCATAAAGTGGATGCCTAATGACTTCCCATCAAAACTCTTGGAAAATTGCTCTTGTTTGATGAGAGGAATGAGCAGGAGCATTGTTGTGGTAAAGGGTTCTGGTTAAGGTTTTCCAGGCATTGTTCTGTTAAAGCTTTGTCTGTCTCAAAGCCCCTCCCTCATAATAAGCAGATATTTTGTTCTTGGACCTTGCAGAACGTCAACAACCAAATGTTTTGAGCATCCCAAAAAAACTATGGCTATGAACTTTGCTCTTGACCAATTGACTTTTGCTTTGTCTGAATGACTTCCACCTCTTGTTAGCCATTGCTTGGATTGTGATTTTTCTTCAAGATCACACTGGTAAAGCCGTGTTTTATCTCTCGTTACAATTCTTTGAGGTCCTGAAGAAATGTTTCAGGAGCTTGATCTGACTTGTTTGAAATTTCTACTGTATGCTCTGCTCCTGTCTGCAGCTGATTTCAGTGCAATGGTTTTACCAGCGATCAAGTAGAAAATTTCCTCACATTTAATTTTTCAGTTAAAATTTTGTAAGCTTAACTGATGGAGATGCCTATGGTATTGACTATTGTTTGTGCTATAAATTGTTAATTTTCTTCAAATAGAACATGAACAAGATTAACTTTTTTGCTTGCAAATTGATGTGAATAATCTAGCTCTACAATCTTCTACTTCAATATTGCCCCATCACATTTTAGAATAAGTTATTCATTTGTAAACTGCTGATTTATTTGGGGCATTGTCTCAATAAACTTTTCATAATCCGCTAATGATTTTATCACTCTTCCACCCAGGCTTCACCATAAATTTGATGTTGGTTATTGCTTCAATATTAGCAAAATTTATGGTCCGCTGACAGGGGCTCTTTTCAAACCGATGTTTTATCCTTTGTATTTCCTGAAACCAGATCCTGCTCAACAACGTTATTACAAGTTAGTACAAGTCTATTTTGGTCCAAAACATTTGATATCTGTGCAGAGTCTTTTTTTATAATACACACGTTACATGAGCTTTTTGAAGATCCCTTGTGTATTAGTAAGCAAAAGAAGTCACATACCATTTGATTCTAACCATATGGAATTCTGGGAAAGGCAAAAACCATAGATATGGTAAAAGGATCAGTAGTTGCTATGGGATAAGGGGAGGGAGAGATGAATCGTCAAAGCACACAAGATTTTTATGGCAGTGAAACTATACTGTATGATATTATAATACATATCATTATATATTTGTCAAAACTCAAAGAATGTACAATACCAATGTACAACACCAAATGTAATACTGTGAACTTTGGGTGACATTGTTAATGTAGGGTCATCAATTGCAACAAACGTTCCACTCTGGAGGGGAAAGCTGATAATGGATGATTGATTCTATACTTTTGTTATATATAGAAATATTCAAGTTATCTATTTCTCCCATGTGAATTTAGTAGCATGTTTCTTTTAAGAAACTTGTCCATTCTATTTAAGTTACCAAATTTATGGCCACAAAGTTGTTCACAGTATGTTCTTATTATTCTTTTAATGTCACTGAGATATATAGTGATGATTCTTGTTTCATTTTTGGTATTAGTAATTTTGGTTTTTTTCTTGGTTAGCTTTACTATAATGTTTTTAATTTTGTTGATCATTTCAAAAAGTGTACTGTTGTTTCATCAATTTTTCTCTATTGTTTTTGTGTCTTACATTTCATTGGTTTCTGTGCATTATTTCTTTTCTTCTTGTTACTTTAGGCTCATATTGCTGTCCTTTCTCCAGTTTCCTAAAGTACGAATGTAGGTTATAGATTTTAGATCTGCAACACTATAAATTGCCCTCCTGTATTTGTCCATTCTCTCGCTGCTATTAATAAAATACCTGAGACTGAGTAATTTATAAAGGAAAGAGATTTAATTGACTCTTAGATGCGCATTGCTGGGGAGGCTTCAGGAAATGGGCTAGTCTAATCTGAACACCCCACTGTCTACTGGCAGGGTTTCTGCCTAGTTGAATCCTCTTGCAAGGCAGCCTCAGCTATCCTACTACAATGCTTGCCAGCACCCACCACTATATCTCTTTCTCTAGTAGACCCTGTCTCTACATTGGGTGCTTTTTTCAGATGAAACTTGTATTAGTCTGTTTTCACACTGTTGATAAAGACATACTGGAACCTGGGTAATTTATAAAGGAAAACGGGTTTAATAGACTTACAGTTCCACGTTGCTGGGGAAGCCTCACAATCATGATGGAAGGCAATGAGGAGAAAGTCAAGACTTAAATGGATGGTATTAGGCAAAGAGAGAGATTGGGTAGGTAAACTCCCCCTTATTACACTGACAGATCTTGTGAGACATTTACTATAAGGAACCGCATGGGAAAGACCTACCCCCATGATTCAGTTACATCCCATGGGGTCGCTCCCACAACATGTGGGGATTCAAGATGAGATTTGGGTGGGGACATGACCAAACCATGTTATTTCACCCCTGGCCCCTCCCAAATCTCATGTCCTCACATTTCTGAACCAATCATGCCTTCCCAACAATCCCCCAGTCTTAACTAATTTTAGTATTAACTCAAAAGTCCACAGTCCAACATCTCATCTGAGACAAGGCAAGTTCCTTCCACCTATGAGCCTGTAAAATCAAAAGCAAATTAGTTACACCCTAGATACAATGGGGGTACAGGCATTGGGTAAATACAGCCATGCCAAAAATATGTTGGAATTCAAAATAAGATGTGGGTGGGGACACAGCCAAACCATATCAAACCTCATCCAACCTGCATCTGGCCACAGCCTTCACCTGCCTGCAGCCTTTCTCCACCAACCCCCACCATGCATGTGTGTGTAAATCCCTGCCACCCTGCAAGTGTGCCTGCAAACATCCACTACCCCATTAGTACACAAACTGTTATGGACCCCCAGCCTGCCCACTGCAGTGCTTTTGCTGGCAGTCCCTGTCAGAGTGTTGTTGCTAGTACACTGACAATACCTTGGCCTCTCCAGTGCAGCAGGTGCTTGACCTCAAGGGACAAGAGAACAAAGCTGTGGTCCTTGTCCCAGCACCCTAGGATAGAGCACATAACCCAGGACTGATGAGTTGAGCCTTGGCCCCTGAAAGCATCCAGAAAAAATGCCAACTGACTAAACTCAACTTATGCCACAATCAAACCCTCAAGGGTATCAAAGAAAATAAAAGCAAAAAGCTCCATCCAGAAGACAGAAAGTTCAAAGATAAAAGGAACATCAGACTACACAGAGGAGAAAAACTAGAAGTATCTAGCAATTCTCAAAGCCAGAGTGTCTTCTTACCTCAAAAGTCAGAGTGTCTTCTTACCTCAAAATAACTGTAATGGTTCCCCAGCAATAGATCCTAACCAGATGGAAGTGGCTGAAGTGAAAGACATAGAATTCAGAATCTGGATGGCAAGGAAGTTCAATCAGATACAGGAGAAGGTTGAAACCCAATCCAAGGAAAGCAGTATATTGATCCAAAAGTTAAAAGATGTAATAGCCATTTAAAGAAAGTACCAAACTGAACTTATAAAGATGAAAAATTTACTATAGGAATTTCATAATGCCATTGGAAGCATTGACAACAGAATTGAACAAACAGAAGAATTTCAGAGCATGAAGATTGCTTCTTCAAATCATACAGAAAGACAAAAAAGGAGAAAAAAATTTTAAATGGGCAAACCTCCAAGAAATATGGGATTGTGGCAAGAGACTAAATCTACCACCCTTTAGAATTCCTGAAGATATAAGAGAGAAAGCAAGCAACTTGGAAAACATATTTGGGGATATTGTTCACAAAAGTTTCCCTAATCTTGCTAGACAGATAGACATGCAAATTCAGGAAATTCAGAGAACCCCTGTGAAAAAATATATAAGAAGACCATCCTCAGGACACATAGTTATCAGATTCTCCAAGGTCAACACAAAAGACAACATCCTAAAGGTAACTAGGGAGAAGGAACAGGTTATCTACAAAAGAAAGACCACCAAGCTAATAGCAGACCTTTCAGCAGAAACCTTACAAGCCAGAAGAGATTGGGGACTATTTTTGGCATCCTTAATGAAAAGAAATTCCAATTAAGAATTTTATATCCAGTCAGACTAATCTTCATAAGCAGAGGAAAAATAAAATCCTTTTCAGACAGGTAAACATTAAAAGAATTTGTTACCACCAGATGTGCCTAGAAAGAGATCCTTAAGGGAATACTAAATATGAAAACAAAAGAAAAATACCTGCTACCACAAAACACATTTAAATTTAGTGAATTTGCCAGGTGTGGTGGCTCACCCTGTAAACCCAGCACTTTGGGAGGCCAAGGTGTGTGGATCATGAGGTCAAGAGATGGAGACCAACCTGGCCAACATGTTGAAACCTTGTGTCTACTAAAAATACAAAAAGCAAAAAAGAAAAAAAAAAAAAATTAGTTGGGCATGGTGGCATTCACCTGTAGTCCTAGCTACTCAGGAGGCTGAGGCAGGAGAATTGCTTGAACTCAGGAGTGAAAGGTTGCAGTGAGCTGACATCATGCCACTGCACTCCAGCCTGGAGACAAAGTGAGACTCCATCTCAAAATAAATAGACAAATAAACAAATTAAGTGCATTTATGTACTTAACTATGTATTAAGCTATAAAGCAACTATGCAATCAAATATACATAACAAATAGCTAACAACACAATGACAGGATCAAATACTCACATATCAATACTGACTTAGAATGTAAACGGACTTCACACCATACTTAAAAGGCACAGTGGCAAGATCTAATTGTTTGCTGTCTTCAAGAGACCCATCTTACATACAATGACAAGGATAGGCTTAAAGTAAAGGGATGGAGAAAGATCTGTGAAGCAGAAAGAAAACATAAAACAGCAGGTATTACTTTGCTTATTTCTGACCAATCACTGTAAATCCACAATAACTAAAAGTACAAAAAAGGGCATTACATAATGGTAAACAGTTCAATTCAGTAAGAAGACTTAACTATCCTAATTATATAAGCACCCAACATAGAAGCACCCAGATTCACAAAACAACTTCTTCTTAGAGAACTGCAAAGAGAGTTAGGCAGCCACACAGTAATAGTGGAAGACCTCAATACCCCACTGAAAGTGTTTGACAGATCACAAAGACATGAAACCAACAAAGATAGGAGTTAATCCCAACAGTTTACAAAATGCATCAAATGAACATCTAGAGAATATTCCACCTAAGAACAACAGAATATACATTCTTCTCACCTTCACATAGCACATAATCTAAGATGAACCATATACTCAGCCATAAAGCAATCCTCAATAAATTTAAAAAAAACTAAATCATACCAACCAAATTCTTGGACCACAGCACAGTAAAAAAAGAAATCAATATTAAGAAAATTGCTCAAAATCACACAATCACATGGAAATTAAACAATTTGCTACTGAAAGATATTTGGGTGAAAAATGAAATTAAGGCAGAAATAACAAATAAATTTGTAACAAATGAAAACAAAGATATAATGTACCAGAATCTCTGGGACACTGCTACAGCAGTGTTAAGAGGAAAGTTTATAGCACTGCATCAAGAACTTAGATCTCACATTAGTAATCTAACATCACACCCACAGGAACTAGAAAAAGAAGAGTAAACCAACTGCAAAGCTAACAGGAGAAAAGAAATAGCCAAAATACCTAGGGATACAACTATCCAGAGAGGTGAAAGATCTCTACAATGAGAATTACAAAATGCTGCTCAAAGAAATCAGAGATCACGCACACACACACACAAAAATTCCATGCTCGTGGATAGCAAGGATTAATATTGTTGAACTGGCCATACTGCCAAAAGCAATTTACACATTCAATGTTATTTCTATAAAACTACCAGTATCATTTTTCTCATATTTTCAGAAAAAAAAACTATTCTAAAATTCATATGGAACCAAAAAAAAGTGCTCAAATAGCTAAAGCAATCCTGTACAAAAATAACAAAGGTGGAGGTACCGTACTACCTGATTTTAAACTATACCACAAAGATACAGAAACCAAAATAGCATAATACTGGTACAAAACCAGATATGCAGTCCAATGTAACAGGATAGAGGACTCAGAAATAAAGCTGCACTCCTACAACCATCTAATCTTCAGCAAAGTCAACAATAACGAGCAATGGGGAAAGGGTTCCCTTATTCAGTAGAAGTGCTGGAATAACTGGTGAACCTATGCAGGAGATTGAAACTGGAACACTTCCTTTCACTACATACAAAAGTCACCTGGAGATGAATTAAAGACTTACACATTAGTCCTAAAACAATAAAAACATAGAAGAAAATCTAGGAAATGCCATTCTGGATACAGGCCTTAGCAAAGATTTCAGATGAAGTCTCCAACAGCAATTGCAACAAAAACAAAAATAGACAAGTGGAATCTGATTAAACTGAAGAGCTTCTGCACAGCAAAAGAAACTATCAACAGAGCAGACAACCTACACAATGGGAGAAAATATTCACAAACTTTATATCTGACAAAGACCTAATATCCAGAATCTGTAAGGATCTTCAGTAAATCAATAAGCAAAAACCAAACAACCCCATTAAAAAATGAGCAAAAGAAATGAACACACACTTATCAAAAGAAGAAATACACACATCCAACAAGCATATGAAAAAGTGTTTATTATCACTAATTATTAGAGAAATTCAAATAAAAACCACAATAAGATACCATTTCACACCCCTCAGAATGGCTACTATGAAAAAGTCAAAAAGTTACAGATGCTAGTGAGGTTGCAGAGAAAAAGAAAAGTTTGTATACTTTTAGTGGGAATGTAAATTAGTTCAGTCACTGTGGAAAGCAGTTTGGAGGTTTCTCAAATAATTAAATGGAACTACCATTTGGCCCAGCAGTTCCATTGCTGGGTATGTACCCAAAGGAGTATAAATCATTCTATCGAAAAGATCCATGCACATGTAGGTTCATCACAGCAATATTCATAGTAACAAAGACGTGGAATCAACTTAGATGCCCATCAATAGTAGAATGGATGAAGAAAATGTGGTGTATATATACACCATGGAATATTATGCAGTCATAAAAAATACAAAATGTTGTCCTCTGCAGCAACATGATTGAGTGAGACACCATTATTCTAGGTGAATTAATGCTGGAAAGATAACCAAATACTGCGTGTTCTCGCTTATAAGTGGGAGCTAAACATTGAGTACACACTGACACAAAGATGGACCAAAATGCTGATAGTGCTACAGACAATGAAATCCAGGCCTAGTGGTCTCAGATGGAAATGAGAAACTTGTTGGGAACTGGAATAAAGTTCACTCTTGCTATGCTTTAGCAAAGAGACTGGTGGCTTTTTGCTTCTGCCCTAGAGATCTGTGGAACTTTGAATTGGAGAGAGATAATTTAGCATATCTGGAGGAAGACATTTCTAAGCAGCAAAGCATTCAAGAGGTGACAGAGCATAAAAGTTTGGAAAATTTGCAGCCTGATGATGAATAGGAAAGAAAACCTCATTTTCTGGGGAGAAATTCAAACTGGCTGCAGAAATTTGCATCAGTAACCAGGAGCCAAATGCTAATCACCAAGACAATGGGGAAAATGTCTCCAGGGCATGTCAGAGACCTTGGCAGCAGTGCCTCCCATCACAGGCCTGGAGGCCTAGGAGGAAAACATGGTTTTGTGGGCTGGGACCAGGGCCCTCGTGCTCTGTGCAGCCTCAGGACATAGTGCTCTATATCCTTGCTGCTTCAGCTCCAGCCATGGCTAAGATGAGCCAAGGTACAGCTCAGCCCATTGTTTCAGAGGGTGAAAGCCCCAAGCCTTGGCAAGTTCCACATGATGTTGAGCCTGTGGGTACTCTAACCTCTGCCTACATTTCACAGGATGTATCAAAATGCCTGAATACAGGCAGAAGTTTGCTGCAGGGGTGGAGCCCTCATGGAGAACCTCTTCTAGGGCAGCACAGAAGGAAAATGTGGGGTTGGAACCCCCAGAGAGAGTTCCCACTGGGGTATGGCTAGTGGAGCTGTGAAAAGAGGGCTTCTGTCCCCCAAACCCCATAATGGTAGATACACTGGCAGCTTGCACTGTGTGCCTGGATAAGCTGCAGATACTCAATGCCAGTCTGTGAAAACAGATTGAAGGGAGACTGTACCCTGCAAAACCACAGGAATGGAGCTTCCCAAGGCCATGGGAGCCCACTTATTGCATCAGCATAGCTTGGATGTGAGACATGAAGTCAAAGGAGGAGATCATTTTGGAACTTTATTGTTTAATGACTTCCCTATTGGATTTTGGACTTGCATGTGTCCTGTAGCCCCTTTGATTTGGCCAATTTCTCTCACCTGTAATGGCTGCATTTACCCAATGCTTGTACACCCATTGTGTCTGGCTAGTAAGTAACTTGCTTTTGATTTTATAGGCTCAGAGGCAGAAGGGACTTGCCTTGTCTCAGATGAGACTTTGGACTATGGACTTTTTAGTTAATGCTGAAATGACTTAAGACTTTGGGGACTGTTGGGAAGGCATAATTCATATTGAAATGTGAGAAGACGTAAGATTTCGGAGGGGTCAAGGGCACACTGATATTGTTTGGCCCTGTCTCCTAACCCAAATCTCACCTCAAATTGTAAACTCCAGAATTCCCATAAGTCAAGGGTAGGACAGGTGGAGGAATCAGATCATGGGGCAGTTTTCCCCATGCTGCTCTCATGATAGTGATTGAGTTACCATGAGATCTAATGGTTATATAAGAGTCTAGCATTTCCCCTGCATGCACTCACTCCATCCTGCCACCCTGTGAAGAAAGTGCCTGCTTCTCCTTTGCCTTCTAAGGCAAAGATTACAAGTTTCCTGAGGCCTCTCCAGCAACGTGGAACTGTGAGTCAATTAAACCTCATTCCTTCATAAATTACCCAGTCTTTAATATTTCTTCATAGCAGTGTGAGAACAGACTAATACCCTATTTGTTCTAGACTTTGTGGGAGTGTAGCAAATAGGGTCTAGGACACACATAATTATTGATTACAGAATATGTAAACCTCCATCTCTCTGTCTCATCTCTGAGTATCTCAGTCCTGCTGCTTATTCTAGCCATTCTTTTCTCTTGTCTGTCCTCCCTCTTTTCTCATAGCAAACACTCTTCATTATAGTTTCAATATATTAAATGTTTAAATATCTATTCAATATATTACATATTAAGAAAATGAAAGAGACAAAGAGAAGTCATTAAGAAAACCTATCTTTCTCCTGGATTATATCTTTAAGTTCAACAGATTTGATATTTTCTCAATGTAATATGCACCACAGGTTCACTAGCTTTGTGTATCTGTGTGTGAACACATATGTGAAAATACATATGTATAGAAGGCGGAATAAAAACATGGGAATAATGTTGGGAAGTACATACATTTAACAGTAGTCACTGCTTTTTGTTTGCCTGTTTGTTTATTCCATTACACTAACATCTTTAACCTAGGTTTTAAAAAAGGGGATCTACAGAATATTCTTTACTCTTATATTTCAACACACTTAGACTTCTAATGACTACAAGCCCTGATATATTGTGAGATTCAAAGTCTAAATGAATATGATGTAAAGAATAAAGTGTCTAAATTTCAGTGCTTTCCCCTCATTATTTCCCACACAAAATCCTAAAATAAAATTTCTACAATTGTTTAAAGAATAAATACACATTTAAATTTTTGTCTTACTGCTCTAGTATTGAAAATAGCCATAGACATTACAAAATGTATACTCAAGAATAAAGTACAAGATCCATGGTAAACCAAAGAAATTTGTTTGGAACTTATGAAGCATACAAATACTGTACTTATGGAATATAGATAAATTAGCTGAAAATAATAATTGGGTAAGGGGAGTACTCATTTAAAATACCCAATAAATTGCAGCACAATGGGAACAAAGTGCTGATGCTGGGAACTGAACTCCAGCCTTCTGTTTCCATAAGCATTTCTGTTTTCACAATGGATCTCTGTTTACAAATAACTCCCATGGCAATTTTAGTTAATATATGTGTAGTGTAGGGTTGAAAAAGAACATGTTTGTGTCTGTGTATATGTACAAGCATATAATTTAACAGCAAATATTTATTTGTCTATGATAACATGCTTGAAGTGTTTTCTAGTACGTAACATATATTTTACTCATTGTATTTTTTACAATCCTAGTAATATCACTACTATATCACTCAATATTTACATATTGGATAGATGAAATAAGAGACTTGCTCAAGGCTACATTGCAATAAACAATTCAACTTTAATTAAATACAGGATTTAAGTCAAGTAAATCTGGCTCCAAAGTCTATGCTCTTAACTCATTCATTTGGCTCACCACTCTGGGCTCATTGCATTATTGTATTAATGTCTATGTGAGTAACAGCACAATATACATATCATACACTATTTGCTTCTAATCCATCAAAGTTTTTCTTTTGAAGCAGTGATTTTAGTGTAGAATAACATAGGATTGTTTTGCCTTTTTTACAAAAAAATTCTATACTGTATTTTATTTTCAGTTTATTAAAGCTATAAGAAACATCAGAATAAGGTATCAATATACTAATATTAGTTTTATCAATAGATCTTATATTAATATTTTGTTATATGATATAAATAGATTGTTATAGTAAGTAATACATATGTATTATTATTATCTCGAGACAAAACATACAGGGACAAAAGGGTTTGCTTTATAAAACAATGGATTGATTTGAGTAACACATTATCAGTGCTTCATTCACCTACACAACCTCTAGATGCCTTCCAGTAGTTACTATTAATTCATCATTCAAATTGCAATCAAAAAGCTAAACTCCAAAATAGTCAACAATTTTTCACAATGAAAGTAATGTGAAAAGAAACCATATTTCTGAACTCTAGAATGTCAATGTGTCTTCTGGGATAAATGGTATTCTGAATATGTTCACTATTAACTTTCCCTTACAGAACACAGATTGGGTTTGTTATCAGTTATATTGATGGGTTGTCCTCAGATGGTTGAAGACTGAGGCTGCAGGGATGATTGAAATCTGTAGGCGGAAGAGACAACTGCAATTCCTGGAGGTGTTAGAAGTCTGCAGTGTTTTGGAGGTCTGGTGCTGCCATTTATATTTCTCTTCCCTGGAACTCTTTCTTCATAACAGATTTGGAACTAAAAATAAAGTAAATCTACCATGCTCTGTTAGGAGTTTGATTTTTCAAAGAAATCTTGCCACCTCCTTTGAGAAAATTTCTAATGAATTTTACACCCTTTCCTCCATTTATTATTTCTACCGATCTGGCCATATTTTTATTTTAAAATGAGAACATTGAAGTCAACATTGTCTTTTAATTTTACAACTAACTTGTATCTTTTCTTTCTACCAGTTCTCTAGAAACTCTTAGTTCTTGGAGCCAATGTTCATTAACTGTATGCTTTGATTAATTTCTTGACTTTTAAATGATATTTAGTAAAACTTTTATGTTTAGTCACCCAGTATATTACTGTGTGTGTGTGTGTGCGTGCACATGCGTGCACACACATGTGTATCTCTGTGAGGCAGAAACAGTTGAGTTTTGCTGTTTGTAAATAATATAAGCCAATGAGCTACAAATGAGTGCTTACATTTATTTAGCCATAGGCAAGATTTTTTTGGTAAATGTATATTTTCTCACTGAAAGTACATATCAAAATACTTGCAAAGAATTTTTAAAATATATAATCTTTGTTAATTTTTTGCACGATTTATATTGCAGAAGACTCTAAAGGTGAGATGATAAAAGCTTTTTCAGAAAGAGGGTAGACCTTCATTAAACCTGTACCATAGAATCTACTTCGTTATGTGCAAAAATAATTTAATTCAAAAGAACCACATTTTTAGAGATTAATTTTTATAATGTATGTCTAATACGTAGTTTTAACATATTCCAAATCCATAGTTTCAGACCCGGATACCCAGATGTTCTGCAGTTGGCAATTAATACTAATAAGCAGAGCAATTAGATGAAAAAGTACACTAATAAAATATACCCAGCTTTGGGTTTTAAATGTAGAAATTCTAGACTAATTTGGGAATTTTGAAAGTTAATAGTGTTTTTTAAATTCTAGAATAATATCTTTTGAAATAAGAGAAAGAACCCTTTATAGCAGTTCCATAAGCATCTACATTTGGGCTTTGGACATATTTTCTAGGCAAAATATTTTTTGAGACAGAAAATTATTTTGTCCTCAAGGGGAAAATCACAGAATCTTAAGTTGAAAAGGGTCTGGGAAGTCACCTGGTCAACTGACAACCAAGGTAGACATTACCTTTGTTCCATGCCTGATGGGTTACATGGTTGTCACCTAGTTGCTCTCTGGACACATCTATGAAGAGTGTTTTGACCTCTTTTTTTTTTGAGACGGAGTCTTTCACTCAGGCTGGAATGAAGTGATGTGATTTCCATGCACCACAACTTCTGCCTCCCAGTTCAAGGAATTCTCCTGCCTCAGCCTCCTGAGTAGCTGTTATTATAGGCATGCGTCACCACACCCGGATAATTTCTCTATTTTTAGTAGGGATGGGATTTCACCATGTTGCCAGGCTGGTCTCAAACTCCTGACCTCAAGTGATCCGCCGGCCTCAGCCTCCTACAGTGCTAAGATTATAGGTATGAGCCACCGAGCCTGACCTTGACCTTTTTTAAGAGTGATTCTAATTGTTACAGAGTTGAAAGTTGGCTCTCAGTAATGTCATTAGACAAAAATTTCCCCACTGAGTTATACTCTTCCTTCTGAATATAACTCAGAATAAGTCTCATTTCTTGTTGATCTAAGGTCCTTTATTTGAGGATAGCTAAACTGTTCACATTATCTTTTCTTTTCTCCTTTAAACTTAGCTTAGTCATTCAGACGAAAGAATACCGAAGATGCTTTTAGTCACTACTCTTTGGAGTCCTGGTTCTCTAACTTTACTCCTTGTTAAGGCTCATCTCTTCCTCATTTCCTCTTCTCCCTCAATTCTGTTAGTTACTATGTCTGATTCAGTAGGTTCCTCATAATTGAATTTCATTGTTTGGGATCAATGAACTTCATAGCAGGAAAATTATCATCATCATAATCACATCAACATATATGGGTAAAAACATTATAGATGTTTTGCATTCAACTATTTAATGTATTGATTTTATCTTTTAAAAATTTAGTTTTGTTTTTCCATTGTAAATCCAGAGAAATAATGTATTTCTCCAAATGTTTTGACAGTCTCTTGACATAGCACAGCACTGCTACTCTTGGGAGTAAGGCTACCACTATTTAATAAACACAATCATGTCCTCTTAGAAAGCGGCATGAGAAAAGTAGTGGAGGATTAGATTTTAACAAGTAGTCAGAGAAGGTGAATTTTATGGTTGAGATATATGATTGTTAATGCGAAGTAATATATTGGATTTTAGTAGTTAAAACATGAATATGTTTGTGTTTTAGATGCTTTCCTTAACTAGAAAGCACATCACTGTCTAAGTTGAATGCTATTTAAGGTATTCAGCAGTAAAATTCATTAAATAATTCATTCTGGCAATGTACACTAACTTATAAGAGCAATAGCTTCAGTATTTATGATTATTGCCAGATCGTCTCATCTTCAGAAATATCACCTGCTGGCTTACACCTGAGGAAGGATGCTTTTAATTCCTACTCATCAACAATTTTAATATAGTAACCTTTTTAGTATTTACTAAGATATATAGAAAATAGTTAAGCCTGTCTGGTAGGCACCTTCAACCTTGAATGTCTGACTGAGCTCAGCTGGGTTCCACTAGGAGGATTCAAAGTGGGATAGGAAAGACAAAAAAACAAAATGAAGATTTAGTTAGAAATAACTCAATCATAACATTTAGGTACTGCTGAGTATGGATGATGCTTTTATCTGTTTTACTCTTTATTTTCCAAAGAAATGACACCTGTGACGCCTGTCTAACAGTGAATATTTTACCTATCCAGAAGGAGTTATAATCAGTTTTGTCATTATAAATCTGTTCTTGTTTGTTTTCTCTTAACAAGTTCAGTCATACTCTAGTGCAACAAGAATAACTTACCATGAAAGCATAGTTATCAATACACTCAACTTTCCACTCTAATTTTAATGTCGGATGTAAATGATATGGCAAACAGATATTTATTGGGATCATGTCTCTTTCATTCTCTCAGTGGCCAAATAACTACATGAATTTATTTCATGTTTTTGTTAAATGCTGTATAATTGCCCCAAAGAGGTAGTATCTTTTTAAACTTGATTTTTCCCCTTTGTGTATGTGTGTGTATGTGTAAGATTTCTGTATTATTCTTGTAACTTCTCTGAAAGTTTGAAACTGATTAACATAAAAATTTAAAATAAACAATGTATTCAGATGTACCAAAAATATACACAAAATCTCATAATGTCTGTTAAATCCTCCTACATTTAATAATTTCAAAAACAATTTAACTCTTCCAAACAAACATATTTGGGAGTAGTTTTTGTGTATCATGGTCTTTTGTCCCGTAACATTTCAGTTAGTATTTCCTAGGACCATGGATATTCTCTTACAAAAAGGACTGTACAGTTATGTAGTATAAAAAATTAATACTGGTACTTAATTCTATGAGTCGTATTCTGATTTTTGTCCCAGTAATACCTTTGATACCTTTGTACCACCAAGAATAAGGTCCAAGACCACATATCAAATTTAGATATCATGTCTGTTTAGTCTCCTTCAATGTGGAAAAGTTCCTTAGTTTTTCTTTGCCTTTCATGACATTGCCATTTTTGAATAATCCATGCCATTATTTTATAGAATGTTTCTTAATTTGGGTTTGTCTGGTATTTCCTCATGATTTGATTCAGGTTATGCATTCCTGGCTGAAAAACAACAAAAGTGATGAGTCCTTCTTAGGTTATCAGATCTGGTGAGAAAACAATCTAATAGTAGGTTTTATTTTTATTGTTTTCTGTTTTACTTCACGTGTTTTTTTCCTCTTGAAACCCAGTGGAATTTTAAAGAGTAAAACAAGAGGTGAGGCAGCTGGGGTTGGATTTTTAGTGGTGCATTGTAGAAAGGATTCCCACTGGAAAAGGTATTCTCAGCTTAGATCCTGATTAGGGAATCATTTTTCTATCTTTTTAAACAATTTTTATTTATTTATTTATATGTTTTTGAGACGGAGTCTCTCTGTCACCCAGGCTGGAGTGCAGTGGCACAATCTCGGCTCACTGCAAGCTCTGCCTCCCGGGTTCATGCCATTGTCCCACCTCAGCCTCCTGAGTAGCTGGGACTACAGGTGTCCGCCACTGCGCCTGGCTAATTTTTTTGTATTTTTAGTAGAGACAGGGTTTCGCCATGTTAACCAGGATGGTCTCAATCTCTTAACCTTGTGATCTGCCCACCTCTGTCTCCCAAAGTGCTGGGATTACAGGCATGAGCCATGGCGCCCGGCCAGGGAACCATTTTTCTACAGAGAACATCCACCAACCCAACTATATGCCTTTTATTTCTTATAGTGTAGGTACAACAGTGATGAAATGATGCAAAAATCTCCAACAATGAGACAGCTGCCCAGTGTACTCAGAGCTAAGACAGACCAGAGGACAGGCCCATGCAGTGTCCAGGGTGAGGCTGTCAGGAAGCAGCACCATTTCTAAAGGGGCAAGAAACTAGCAGCTGCCGTGTTTGTTAGAGATAAATATACTGATGTTTAGAACCTTAGTGGTGAACAGCAAGCTACTGAAAAGTGAGATCTGGATTTAACTGGTATGTATTACCTGTAGTGTGTTGTCTAGAGACTGGTTGTTTCTGACTTGTGGTTCTTCTAGTCTCTGGCATCTGAAAATGAACAGGAGCAGGATAGATTTGACCTGGAACTCTAACTATAACTCAACACTAATGCCAGCTCTAACACTAGTTCTAACTTTAGCTCTAGGTCAAACTCTAATTCACTCTAACTCAAATCTCCTCTTAGTTTGGGCTCTTTTTACTCTTGTGTTTAAAAGATTGCAAGTCTTTTATCTTTCTCCACAAGTTCTAGTTGCTCTGTAAGAATTTTTTTCCCTAAATTATATCAACTTGACTCCTTCACGCCTCGTGGTCTCTTTTGCTGGATTTTACCACTTCACTACTTCCAAGTGACACACCATAGGCTAGCCTTTATGTTATGCATGGAAAATTGAATTTGTTAATTCCTTAATGAGATGATAATTAAAAATATATTATCAGAAAACATACTGATCATCATCTATAGTTTGTAGTAAACAGGTCTATAGTATGTCAATTCTTTCTTTTATCTTCATAAAGTCTCTAGATAAAAGATGTAATGAAATTAAACAAATACCTAAAATACAATCAATCCTCCAGTGCTTATAATATGCACCATAAAGTGAACAGATCCCCTTTGGATAATATCTTAATTTCTGTTGAGTTGTGACACGTGTCACAGCTAATTATGGTTGACACTAAAACAACTCATTTCTCTGCTTCAAATGCTTAAGATACTGGAGGAAATAAAAATTATTAAACACATATAAGACCAAAATAAGCAACATTATATTTCTATACCTTATGTTTGTCAAGCCTTGTTGGGTTGACATATCACACTTTACTATTGCTATTAATATTTTTCCTACTTGATATCATACTATTAAAATATACTTTAAAAGAAGACACAGAAACAGAATAATACAAATGTAAAAGATTTAACAAAAATGCAAAATTATAACTTGAAACCTACTTCTGAAGTAAGTTGATGACACTTATCATAGTTATTTATGATTGAACTAAGTGTTGCAATATAGATTGTAGGGCACAGGCAATATATAATGTTTGGATGACTTGGACAACAGTGAACCTGTAGCCCATATGATGATCTGTTGTGTAATTTAAGAACTTGGGAAGTAGAGAACATACCTTTAAGATGCAATGAGAAAAAGTACTTATTTTTGCTTTTAATATCTTCAGTATTTTCATGTCAATGACTGTGAAGGGAACAGAATAAGAGGGTGGCAACACCAGTAATGGTGATCACCATTTTTTGCTCTAATGATCATATATTAGACAGGTATAAGAAAAACTGGTGTTCTCACTTTGTTACTCCCTGAGTAACCTTGATTAAGGCATATAAAAACACCAAAAAATCTTAGAGTGTCCTCATCTGCAACATAAGGAAGTTGAACCAGAAACACAATCTCTGAAATAATACAATTCAGGGAAGTACTTTGCAAAAGCAATGGCACTTGCCGTCTGTCTCAGCTTTTCCTGTTGAGAAACTGACCATAATGGAATGAAAGTGTAGGAGTAATTTTCCTAAAGTAGGATCATCAATTGGGTCACTTGATTTCTTTTTAATCTGCCATTTCATCAGAAATTTCACCATGTACCTCCCCTAGGGGAAAAAATTGCAAATCTGGCCAACTAAAACCTGAAAATGGAGCAATTGCTCCTAAAAGACACTTTCTATGTAATCCTACAATTATGAGCCAAGTTTCTTCTTTCCATCTATTATATTCTTTAAGTCTAATGTATTTAAAAAGGTTCACTGCCTGAGAACGTTGTGATATTTATATAAGCTCTGAGTTCTTTTATGCCATTTGAGGAAGGTAATTAATCCACATCAAGTAAGTAGTAATAGTGGCAAGACTTAGGCCCATTTCTAATTGTTTCATCAAAGGCTCATTTTGGTTCATTATGAAGCCGTACTTTTCATTTTGGACTATTCAGTCAGGGAAAAATTAGTTGTACATACTGTGTACTCACTTTATCTTCTGCAGGTTGGACCTATGATGAAAACCTCAAGTGTTACTGAGGTGAGAAATGTGGCCCCCCAGGAGAGGGCAAGGGGAACCATATATAGAAATTAAAAATAGGTAAGTGATTAAGAAATGAACCTGGGTGACTTTGAATGAGAACCATTGAAATAATAATTTTATTCTTTGTTCCTGTTTCTTAGTATTGTTCCACTTGCACCACAGCTTCTCTGCCACTCTTTTACCTGCTTTCCCAAAGGCAACTTGGCATGTAGATTGCATTTGTCAAAACAGTAAATATAATACTTTTGAAAATCACTATATCATGATTATTGTATCAGTTTCTCAGGGTGGCTGTATCAATGCAACACACAGAATTATTTAAACAGAAATTGTTATTTTCTCATAATTTGGGGGCCAGAAGGCCAAGATTAAGGTGTTAGCAGGCCCTTGTTCCCTCTGATGGGGCTAGGGAAAGATCTGTCCTGGGCCTCTGTTCTAGTTTTTGCTGGTGTGTGATCAATCTTTGGCATTCTTTTTTTTCCTCAATTACCCTGATGTCTGCCTTCATCTTCACCTGAACTTCTCCCAGTAGGCTTGTCTTCTTCTAACGACACTAATCATATTGGATTAGGAGCCCATCTTACAACAGTATGACCTCATCCTCATTTAATGACTTGTATTTGCAACAATCCTATGTCCTACTAAGCTCACATTCTGGGTTATTGGGGTTTAGGACTTCAACATATGCATTTTAGGGGAGATATAATTCCACTCATAACTCTTATAGAAAATGATCACAAATCTGGTCACCTGCTTTGCTGTGACTCTTCTCCAAGATGAAGTCACACTTCATATTGCTGACAGTGCTTTCACCTTTGCTATTCAAGTTTTCCTGTTTTGCCTCTTTTGCTGTTATTGTCAATTCCCAGTAACTAGTGCACTTGCTGACACATGGCATGACTGTGAAATTGAAGTGAAATAGTTAATACTATGGAAACATAGCTTTCTTCCTATTTTGTCTATTTTCCTTCTATTTCAAAGACCACAGAGATTTGTCCCTGTTCTATTCATCCTTTGCCTTTACTCCATCAGTCTTATTTCCCTTCAGGTAAATGAAAAGTCAATATTATTGCTCAGATCAGCATCTGTATATGAAAGTCTTGGCAAATTTTTAAAAGCCTGTGAGATGATTAGAACTTTATGACATAATTTCTATTTCCCTTCAAATGTATAAATCAGGACAAAACGTTCCCTATGATGTGAATACTTCCATGACCACATTGATCATAATAAATAGACTTAGATTACTTTAAAGTACTTTAAATATGTAAAAGATTTTTCTAACCTTGTGATTTAAAGCAAGAAATTTCGTCGATTATTAGTTTTTAATGGATTCTTGTTGTCAATTGTTCATTTGGTGTGAAATAACATATAAATAATTGCAGCCCTTATCTGGTGATGAGGACCCATATGACATTTGAATTTGAAATCAATATACTATTGATGCTTTACAATGTAATGACTTGTAGAGATCCTAAACTGGAAGGTTAAATGTAAAATCTACTGACTATGACAATGAACTGAAGTCACTACTTATTAAGGTCTTCAAAGAAATACAAAGACATTCACTCTCTTAAAAAGAAAAAAAGCAAACCTAAATAAGTATGTTTTACAATTGCATCATTTTAAATGCTCAAAGCAATATGGGAGATACTTTTGAATTAAAAGAGACTGCTCCGTTTGTTTTCCAAATGACTGTACTACCTTTAGCCAGTCAGGGGTGATTTCAAGTAATCTTATCTTGGCAGCAAGCCAATGAGCCCCTGCACGCTTTGGTGCTAGACACAGGGCACTAGTGCATGCTTGGTCTGTCAGATCACTCATGAGACCAACTCTGCTTAGTGCAATTTTTAAATTTCTACTGTAGCTTCTATCCCAGATACACAGAAATGGTAAGGATTTCAGTACTAAAAAGTGAATGCTGCTTGTTGGTGATGCAATTAGAGAGAAGACATAAGAAATTTAGGAATTATCTCTAATTCCTGATCATTACTTCATGTTTCATTTATATGCTGACCACTTAATAAGGATTTTTTATTGTTAAAAGGTAGATGCCATAAATCTTTCCTCATTAATACCTCAGAGACCCTATACCAATGTAAATGAACAAATCCAAAACAAACCAAGAAGGACAAAAATACTGAACTGAATGTTTGTAAAATTCCAACGGAAGTTTATAATCTAAGAATTTGCTTTAAACCCTAATCCATTTCTGATTTTGGAGCTCATACTCAATTTGTCTGACATTCATAATTAGTATCTTTTTATTTGTCTCACATATATTTCATTATATTTTCAATTCCATAAAAGATACAAAGTTTTGAGATATATTTGTATAAACCTTGGTTTTCTCATCTTTACAATGGAAAGCACTGTCTCTTATACAGTATGGGATTTTTTTGAATATCAAATGAACACCTATTAAATACCTAACCATTTTCTGGGCACTGTTAAAACCAGTTAAGAACAATAATTCTAGTGCATTACTATATAAATAATAATCATTTAGAATTACAAAAAAGATTCACTTCAGCCGCTTGATGAAACCAAAAGCTGATAAGGAAGCAAGATTCACTTGTCATTTTTTCTTCCTATTTTTTCTAGTTTACTAAAACTGGTGCTCAGAATTGTTCCTTTATTCCTCAAAGCAGTGTTGTTTTGAATGCTTTTGGTTCTTTACTCAAAATTTGTAGTCTGTATTATATTAAAATTTAGATTGAAAGATTAAAAAATAACTATAGAGTTAAGAGTCTCAATTGTGGATCTGTCTTTTGCTTACTGTCATTCACATTGAATATGCTTTTCTGCCATACAGGATTACCAACAAAATCAGAAACATTAAATTTGGAAGAGACTTTTAAAATCCGGTACTTTCACAATTGCATTGAAAAGGTGGCAACTATAGCCAAGAGAGAGAATATGACTTTCAAGAGGTTACCTTTTTAGGAATAGCAGTCCTATCTGGAAACCACATTTCTTCCAAGTCCAGGCCCATTTCTTTTCTTCCCATTTTTTTCCTCAGTAGTTTTGTAATTTTAATATAATTAAGGAAAGTTTAAAAGCTCTACCAAGAACATCTAAATATTATCACATTACTTCAGGAAAATTATAGATTTTTAATTGATGTTTTTCTTATTAACAACAATAGCAACAAATCATTGTCCTCTTAGCAATGTTAGAAAAGAGTAAAGAAATAGTGAGAGGTCCTCATCCTTTAAATGTAGAGGGAGTAAATGCATATGAACAAATAATAATAATTGGGGGATATAAATGCTACGTAATAAATGCACTTGCAAAGTATTTTAGGTGGAATGAAATTAACACATGAAACAAGAATGGAAAACATAAGGCCAACCTGTAAACTTCTGAATAAATGATTTCGGGCTTAGTCAATCCTTACTATGGGTTATATTAGTTAGAAATGTGTTAAGGAGAAGGTGAGACAGTGCAGGGGCTTGCAAAATTTTAATTGCTACTCATGATAAATAAATGTTTTATTGTAGTTCAAACATACATATGTATATGTCATACATGTATCTTAAAGAAGATTCAGGAACAAGTCTTATTCTTATTAATTACGGCACACTCTGATCTATTCCTTTCCATTCCAGTGTCTGGTTGTGAACCAGGAAATTGACTTTACAATCTGTAGTCTGAAATACACTGAACTAGCATGTATCAAACATCTGTTATGTATCAGTCTTTTGGATAGGCGTTGCATGCATGCCACCTCACTGAATTTTCCCTGGATGTGGTAAGGCAAGTATTGTTCCATCTTTTTAGAAATGAGTAAGTTGAGCTGCATTCTGAGAACATCTTGTTATGCAAAGCTGGCACATCTGAATGGCGCAGTTTCTGCCCTGGTGAATGGCATGCAGGTTCAAAAAAGCTTGACAAAGGGCAAGACATAAGAAAGGTGGAGAAAGCTTGTCCATATTGCCTGCACCCAGGCCCATCAGGCTTCATACAGACCTGTTGGGTTTTGTGGTAGCCTATCCTACACTTTCCAATTCTATAAACTTCTTTTTTTTCTCCCTAATAAACCATTGTTCTTCTTACTCATAATATGGGGCATCTCTGCTCTCCATTCTAGTGATGCCACAATTCCAGTATCTGCAACATTTGCTTATAATTAACCTCAAGCTGACTGTACCTTCCACCACACGTAGCCTTCAAGAAAAGGTCAGGCATGTGTGCCTTAGGAGCTAAGTTGACCTGAGTTCAGATTCTTGACCTAGTATTTTTTTATTGTGGTGGTCTTAGCCATGTCATTCAATCTTTCTGAAAATTAATTTATTTACTTATAAATGTGCCAACCTTATGAAATATTCTGAAAAAAATGAAAATAGAACACAAACTGGCTGGCACACAGTGAACACTCACAGCATTACTCTTCCTGAGACTAGGCTCAAAGGAAGCTCTCTTGTCCATGGCACTGAATGAGCCTGGGGACCTCCTGAAGAATCTCAGCATCCTCATGGTGAGGAAGTTCCTCAGACAGACACTCTCTTTTTCCTTTGTGTCCATTTGTTCCTGGGACACATCTGTGATAATTGAAAATAGTTCTAATTCTCAATTTTGCTGACAAAATGCCCCCCAATTGTAAATTTCATGGAAAGTGAAACCATATCAACCTTTACCTTTTCATGTCATGAGGTAGTTAGTACAACTCAAGCATTAGAATAAAAGAAGGAATGCTTTGAATTACTTTCTCTCTGAACTTCTGAATGCCTGAAACTCTCAGAACAAGACTCCTGAATTAATAATAACTAACATTTCTTGAGGACTCAGTCTAGTCCAGGCAAGTATATTATGTTTCTGACCACAACTCTGTTAGACAAATTCTATCATTATTCCCATTTCACAGATAAAGGAATTAAAGGTGGTAAGCAACTTGCCTTTGATCACATACCTAAGACCTGTTCAAGCTTAGTTTTTATCTTACACAACCTAACTTTAGACACTATGCCTTTAATCATGAAATGGCACCACTTCCTTTGTGGATTAAAAAAAATCATTGTCTTTAGAGAGATCATGGGAAAATAATGAGTATATCAGAAGGAAGTATATAACACAGTAGAACTCAATGAAATTATGTTTTTATTTTAACTGGGACTCACAAATATAGAGTAGAACTGAGATACCAGGACAGAGGAGAAGTACATAGTAGTGGAATATGCTTCCACATTAAAGAGGGCATAAGTTTTAACATTATCTGTCCTCTTGTTTGTGACTAAGTCAAAGAAGACTAGATCAGCAGAAACAACCACCAAGTGGCAACTCATCCTTCAGAGGCTCCAGTGAAAGAAATTGATTGTGTCTCTTCTAACTGGTTAGAAAAATAAATTTTAAAAGGGTGGATACATGACGAGTGAGTACATGAAGTACAGAAGAGTAAGTACATGAAGAAGGCTTAGACAGAAACTCTAAAAATCAGAAAGCAACTCACAAAGAGGCAGTTAGAAAGTGATTTTCTAATTTACCATTTACATATTTTAATTGTTGACAGTCAGCTAATAAGCCTTTTTCTGTAGTAGCCAAATGTACATTTTGAAAAGTAGCTATTAATGACAGCAGTCATTCATTGCATGCTCACTAAAGATTGGGTAGTTGTTAAGCACTGCCTGAGACTTCCTCCACTGATTTCTCATAACCATCTACTGGGATATGTATTATTATTCCTATTGAAATCATGAGGAGGTTAAGGTTTATTGAGGTAGATCAACTTCCCTAATGAAAATGTTATAGTTACATATGAAGTTAAGATTTTAATATACAGGCAGAGCCATATGAAACTGTCAATATTTGACTTATTTTGATTTACAGAAAAAAACTCAAACACCATTTTATATAATTCTACCCTACAAACATTATTGCAGAGTTCATGATCATAATCTCTTGGTTTTACTGCTTTATTCAAGGGAAAAACAATGGGATTTTAGAGTCAATGGAAAGAGACTCAAATTCATTTTGATTTCTCTGAGTGTTTCATTTTTCTGTCTTCCATTTCACCTGAAAAATTTGACCATGATACCAACAAGATTATGAAAACTACTGGAAAGTGGAATTATAGAAGTGGTCTTTATTTCTGTAGTATCTGTAGTGGCTTTTCACAAATGCCCATTGACTAGAATGTAACACATTTCTGGTACTGTTCTACAATTTTGTCTAATTCTTTGTTCTAAAAAGGTTGTTAAAATGTTATTTTTAAAAATTCCTTGCTTTATTTCCAGCTTCAATAATTAAGTACTTTAATTAAAAAAATTAAATGTAAAAGGTCATTAATAAAACCTTAAAAAGGCAGAAAGTCCTTGAAAAATCTGTTTGTGACTCATAATTACAGTAATTACAGTCACTGTGACTTTTTAGAGTGATCAATATTAAAAATATTTATTTATATAAATATACCTTTAAACACACACAAATTCAACTTTAAATTCTGATGTAACAAAAGTAATGACCTTGCTTTTCTTGCTTTTACAACAGCAAAAAGTGGTAAGCTTTTAAACTTTAAGTTTTGACCAGCATCCCTTAAAGTTCTATTTTAGAAACTGTTCCCATTTACACAATTTACATTGGATACAATTTGTGCATAAAAATGAATTTTTAAGAAGGAACAAAAGGAAAGTTTAATTCTTTAAAACAGACTGATTGAAGTAGGGGTTTAAACAGCTCATCTTTGCTCACAAAACACAAGGACAAAGCAGATAGAGCTGTAGAAAATATAATTTTATGTTGCTGGAAAAATGAATTATTCCACTAGGTGGCAATGTTGATTCATCTACTCATGTTTGAACAGAAATTTTTATCGTCTTGAAAGCAGTAGGAGTCTGTTTTTCCCTTTTTTTAAAAAAAATCTAATGAAAATTCCTGCATAGGAAAGAGCTGATTTGGGCAATTCTGAACTTGAAAAATGGGTGCTTCTTGCCATTAGAAACCTTATAAATAAGCCTGCACCAAATAGGTTAGTTCTTTCGGCATACAAACAAGAAGGTTGATGACATATGTAACTTCCATTTGGATTCAATAGGTTTAGAAGCAAACTGTTTTTATCTCATCTATCTCTCACTGTTTGGAGATTCTTTTAACTAGGAGCTGTGTCATTGAAATATCTTTCCTCCCTGTTATCTGCTTTCTTTGGTAATCAGAGACTCTGGCATACCCAAGGAATCTCAATTTCCAATGACTTTTTAGTCTGTGTTGAGAGAGACAATCCAGCATAAGCCCTGAGTGTCCCTGCATATTCTTGCTGTGTATTCCAAGAATGCAAAGCCTGGACCATCTGAGCCTTCTCTCAACCTTGTTTTGTTTGCAACCCTTAACCTTGAGGGATGAGGTACTGTCTCCATCGGGCAACGAGTAGGTTTACTTTCAGTTAACATGAAAGTGGTGATGACACCAAGCTCAGCATTCTACCCATCCAATGAAAGCAATTGTCATGGATTCTTGATGTCACCACCTTGGGACTTGGGGAACATAGGGAATTTATGCAAACAGGCATAAAGATCTGGCTACTGCTTTTGCCATGAGCAATAAAGCCTTTTGTTGCTCATTTAGTTTTTTTTTTTTTCTCTGACAGCATCCATGAAACAGTGAATCCCAGATCTTACACAGTTTCTGACAGTCTATCCTGTTGTTCTCCATCTATTTACAGCAGAATAGATTTTAGTTCAGAATAGACTGAAGAAGTCATCTAGTGGAGATGAGCTTTCTAATCTGATATAGAAAAACTTTCTACAAGTTCTCCGAATAATAAGTTGTTCTTTCTTAGGTTTAACCACTCCAATGACAGGGAATTTAACATAAGTAGCTTATTGCAATGTAAAATGACTTTATTAAAAATTTGTACTTCATTCTGAACCTAATTCTGTTACTGCATGTCTTTCTCCCTGTAGAACTACTAGTTCTGCCTTCCAAAACTACCTAGATATGAGAACACTTCAGTCTTCTTTCTTTTCCAGGCTAAATGGCTCAGTAGACTCTCTTATTTCATTCATTTCTTGTATGCATTGGTTCTGAATTTTCTTTAAATTGTGACTTTTCCTCATTTATTATGTACCACTGCATTAGTTTTTTCTTAAGATATAGTCCACAAATAGAGTAAAAATACATCACATTTTAGAAATGATCTGATTCTTCTTCACTCCAAGTGCCTCTCCCCATACCTTTTCTCATGAACAAATTAAGGAAGTCAATGACTTACGCTACCTGATCTCTGTGTCATGGGTGTCAAGCACAATGCCTAGTGTATTCTCATAAACATTTCTTGAAAGCATTAATGAATGAATGAGCTGCACAGATTGGACTATTATCACTGCCACCTTTCTGAATATTAGGCTTCTATTAATGTGACATGACTTTTGTATTTAGGAAGTTTCATTACTCCATTGAATTATAGAGAGGAGCTAGGCAGGAGACAAGGCCAGGTCCTTGTTCTCAAGGAATTTACATTCAACAGTACAAGACAAAAAAGCAAACAGGTTAGCAAGAAATGGGGTAATATCAGATAATGATAAAAGCTATCTAGAAGATAAAACAGTGTAATATGGAATAGAGTATTGAAAGTGACATGCTTTATTAAAGGTGGTTGCTGAAAATTTTCTAAGGAAGTGATACTTGATTTGAGACAAGAATGATAAAAGGGAGGAAGAAATTTAGAGATCACAAAAATACTAAATGTAAATGCTAAAATACAAATACTAAAAATAGAAATAAGCTTGAAGTGTTCAAGAAATCAAAACTTTTAAGCATAAATTGAGTGATTATAAATAAAGGTAGAACAGAGGCAGATGATATTAAAGATATACCTAGATTTTTAAGACATTATATACTAAGTAAAGAAAATGTTTTGTTAAATAATAAGTTGGGGAGGTGATGAATATGCTAATTAGCTTGATTTAATCTACCTATACATAGATAAAAATGACACACTGTACCTTATAAGTATTTAAAAATATTATTTTTCAATTAAAAATCAATTAATAAATAAAATAATAGTGTTCTTTCTTTACTATTATTTATAGTATTTTTACTTCTTACTTCTGAAACTCAGTTTATTTGTTACTTACATAATAAGTAAGTAACACAATTGTAGCTTACATAATAAGTAAGTTATTTACCTAAAACTTTTAAAATAAAATTTGGATGTCATGTGATTTGGTTCACTCTGACTTCTGTATGAAGAATAAAGTTTGGGATGTGGTGGCTGGTGATTATGAGGGCTGTTAGAGCAGTTACAAGTCGGTTGTTTTATATCAGGAGAAAAGAGAAGATGGTTGGCATCCAGGAGTGAAATTTGGGTTATATTACAGAAGAAGAGCGACTCACCTTCCATGTGGGAAGGTTAGGGATGTGACAAAAAGGGAAGAATCAAGAAAGCTGCAGGCTTTTGTTCTGTATAATTGCAGAGATAGTGGTACCATTTCCTAGGGAAGTCTTTGGACAATGAATTTGGAAGGAAAAATACAGGGTGATGTTTTAGCCATGTGACATTAAAAGCGTTCAATATGTAACTAAGTAGAAATGGCATATTGGCAGGTGGATATACCAGCATTTATGATATTACGAATAATAGAAACAGATGAGTTTTCTCAAGGAAAGAATATAAATATAGGATTTAAAAAAAAAAAAAAGCTTGTATCAAGTTCTGGACCGCTTGGTATTATATTTATTCAAGAGGTAAAACCAGTAAAGGAGATCAAGAAGATAGAGCCTAAGAAGGAAGATACTGCCAATTTGTTTGAGGTACCCCAGAAACCTAGTTGCATGTTCAACCTGGTCAAATGCTGCTCGGAATTTCTGTACAATGAGGAGAAGAACTAAACATGAACTCTGATCTGTATTATGATCAAAGTTACTCATGGTTGAGTCTAAATTTACAATGAAATGTCCTAACAAGTAAACTGAGTTTCATAATAAGGAATTGTTTTGGATCTCAACTTACCTTCAATATCGATTCCCAAGTACTTTGTAATCATCAGTTTTTCCAGTAAAGCTTTATTGTTATTTATTTTAGGATGAATAAGAGCTTAGATTGATTAATTCTCATCTCTTAGGTGCCTTGGATTTAAAATGTGTTGTTATTACATCATAAAGAATAAATAAGCCAAGTACATTTTTAATTCAGATTAAAACAGATCCTCACCAAGTTATTTGTGCCTTAGTACATTTCATCATCTACCTTTTTTTTCTTTCTGTCCCACTCTTTTCCTATTTTTCCTTTCTGTTAAGGTTTTTTGGTAACTGCTTTAAAAAAAAATTTCCTTCTAGTTTACATTTTCTGAAAGCAAATTGAGAAAGCCAAATACACACACATACACATGCACATAAACACAACTTTTAAACAGCTATGATGTGCTTTAAAAAAAGACAAGTCAAGTCATACCATACACACACACAATTGCCCTAGAAGATGCCTTTTGATTAAAATGAAAACATTTTTAACTGCATCTTCAGGGTCAAAAAATAGAAATAATATTTCTGTGAGGGAAAAGTTAGTACAAGAGGCTACTTCAGAGAAAAATCGTCACTTTTCTTTTTCTTTATCGTCTAGATGGGGAATATAAATTCTTTAGTTCATTTGTCCTTCTTAGTCCAGTTAACGTTGTTGATAGAATGAAATCTCCAAGAAAATCACAGTCTAAATGAATATGAAGGTTTAGAAACTAATGAATAGCTTTGAGTATGCTCGGATAAAAATCGTTCACATCTGATAGCCTGAGTTTCTATGCTTTCCAGGGTGTTTTGAAGTTCTCTTTAACATAAAGTTCTGCTCGTTGGCTTCTCACACACTTGTTTTCTACTTTTCTTTCCATGGCTTTAAAAAACAGCATATCCTTTTTCTGTTATCTTTCTCTCCGCTTTCCTGTGAAAGTAAGTGAGATCACACTTCTCCCACCCATGTTATTTTCATCTTAATTCCCAACTAAATTTTTTGGTAATGTCTAGACAGAAAATAATGTCATGCTCTAGCAATAAACCACAGGAGAGTGATTTGTAAATTTCTCTGAGGCTCCAGTCTTAGCCTCCTCTCCTATAATATAAAAATAGGTGTAATATCTGCTTGTCTTCTTCAAGGTTTAGAAAAGAATGGAACGTGATCAGCTTCATATATGGGGGAGGTATGAATGTTCGTTATGTACATTTTCCTTAGTATCCCAGTTTTATGTAAAAAAGGTTTGAAATGAAGTACATGTTGACTTCATGACATTAATTTCTCTAATAACATTTGTCATTTTATTTATTTGTTTCATATGTTCAGGATATACTTTAATGAAAAAGCAAAAAATGTCGCATTACATATTTCCAGCTCTCTAGTCAGTGATGTCAAACTTTAATATGAGTGACGATTTCCTGAGATACCTGCTAAAAGTAGGTTCTTAGGTCCAGCTTGCAAAACTTCTTCATGGAGTAATTCCAGATAGAATCAAGGTACACGCCTTTTTAATAAGGTCCCCGGGTGATCTCTAGGCCATCTAGGAACCCCACTTTGACCAAATGCTGCTCGAATCCTGGTCTATGGAACTCTGCCAATGTTGTTTTAGTTCACGTGTTTTGAAATCAATGGGGCCAGAGTTTGAAACCCTGCGTCATCACCTTCTATCTGAATAACTCAGGCAGATTGCTGAACTTCTCTGAGTCTCTGTGTCTATATTAGTTTGCTAGGGGTGCCATAACAAACTTCCACAAACTGAGTGACTTAAAACAAGAGAAGTGTACTTTTTCCCTGTTTTGGAGGCTAGAGGTCTGAAATCAATGTATCAGAAGGACCATGTTCCCTCTAAAGGCTCTCTGGAAAATTCCTTTCTTGACACTTCTAGCTTCTAGTGACTCTGGGCAGTCCTTGGTGTTCCTTGGCATGTAGCTGCATCACTCCAGTCTCTGCCTCCGTCTTCTCATGGCTTTCTTCTCTCTGTCTGTCTCCTCTTTTTACATGTATGTGTGCCCTCTCCTCTTCCGATATGTACATCAGTCATTAGATTTAGCTTCCATCCTCATCTAGTGTAATTTCATTTCAATTACATCTGCAAATACCTTATTTCCAAAATGGTTACATTGTCAGGGTCTGATTGGATAAGAATATTGGGGGACACTATTCAATACACTACAGTGTCCCTGCATTAAGAAGAATCATTATAATAGCATTTTGAAGCATCTAGTTAGTACCTGGTAGTAGATGCTCAGTACATAATAGCTTTTCTTTCTTTATGAGTCTAGCTTAACCATTGGGTCTCAAATACAAGTCGGCAGGCCGGGAATAACTACCTGAGATTCTCTATGGGAGCTTTTGAAAATTATAGATTCTAGGTGTTTCTTGTGGATTACTGCTTTTCAATAAACCTGGGATGAGACCCAAGAAGCTGTATTTTTTAAAGCTTAGCCAGGTCGCCGGGCGCGGTGGCTCACGCCTGTAATCCCAGCACTTTGGGAGGCCGAGGCGGGCGGATCACAAGGTCAGGAGATCGAGACCACGGTGAAACCCCGTCTCTACTAAAAATACAAAAAATTAGCCGGGCGCGGTTGTGGGCGCCTGTAGTCCCGGCTACTCGGGAGGCTGAGGCAGGAGAATGGCGTGAACCCGGGAGGCGAAGCTTGCAGTGAGCCGAGATCGCGCCACTGCACTCCAGCCTGGGCGACAGAGCGAGACTCCGTCTCAAAAAAAAAAAAAAAAAAAAAAGCTTAGCCAGGTTATTCTGATGTACCGCTAGGCTCAGGAACTTTTTTTTTTGAGTCTGAGTATCTCACTCTATTGCTCAGACTGAAATGGAACAATTTATTTGACTAAGAATTTATTATTTCATTCATAAAGCTGGAATTCAAAGGTATCTCATTTGCAAAAAGTTTGCACAAAATTCAAAATATGTACTTCTTATAACCTACATTTGTCTACTAAATGATGGTGATAAAGTTCAACCAAAATTTCAAAGAGATGCAAAGGCCGTACACAGTTGTAGTACTTGGGAATAGAATCTTATCATTCTGATTCCAGTTTCAAATTTCAAGGAAAGTCTTTCTTTTCTTGATTTGGGCTTAAATAAAACTAAATATGAGTAGAAGAAAATTATAATAAGAGCCAAATACTATGAGTCTCACTTTCTCAAATCATTGTTTTCTTCTGCAAGTTCTGGCCATTTTTCATCAAGCTAATGAAGCCTCATGTATTTATTTCTTCCACCTGCCTTCTACTGAAGTCATTTTTACTAATGTTAAATGTCTTCTTTAGAGTCTCAGTAGTTTAAAATTTGCTTGCCTCTGGGAAGTCTCCATTTGCTTTCTGAAAAATCTCACAGAAATTCTTCCCAAATATTACTGAGCACAGTGGTTTCCTCACAGCCTAGCGGGCCTACTGGCATCAGAAATCGTTAGCATCCCAGGCAGTGAAAATCAGAGTGACAGTGAAATTACTGAGAATGCAGTGCGGCTTGATGATTGTAACACTCATCCACTCCTGGGGTACCCTGTTCTGTTGTCATCATCAGTTGTCACACCTAGTTTGAAAGGAATATAAATAATTATGTCAAAATAAAAAATTAGTCTTATATAAGAATTCATATTTTAAACTACATAGAACTTTAAAAAGAATATTCAGCTCTCTTTTCCATCACCCTTGTGTATTAGCTTGGCAACTGGATCTCATGCTTTAGAACAAAATGTGGATACCTGCTCTTTCAGCCAAATAATACACATTTCATGTGAAGACTTGACTAGATTTTTGTTTATGCTGAACTCAGGGAGATAAGCTAACTTTCCCTGAGTTGCCAAGGGCAACTTGATTGCACGTGAAATTAGAAGCAACTCTGAGAAAATAATGTCTAGACTCATTCTTACATTTCTTTTGAGGGAAATATTCACCTAATGTCTGTTATCTCCTGCTGTCAAAACACTGATGAATACTGCCTATCCCTGGAATCATGAATCTGAACTCTATGAAGGAGTGAGCAAAACAGAAGTGATAATATTTCCATGTAGCAAGAAACTTCATTTCACCATAGAATTGTCAAGCAGCACTAATACATTTGACTTCTTATTTTATTTCTATTTAAAATTGTTGAAGTATGTTCAGATTATGTCTGCACTTATTTCTTGAGAAATGTCACTATGTTCAAGATTCCCTTCTCTGCCACTCTCTCCTATTTTTGTTTCATGTTCAACTCCTCAAGTTGCGAGTTACAACTGTGATGCTTTTTCTTAATAGCAGGTAATTTATGTCATTTATTTCTTCTCTATACTTAACTATCATTCTGCTCAGAATGTGAATATTGATGTACATAAATGTGGCTTTGACATACGCTGTGAAAGTCAAAGAGGAATACAACTGTCAGAGGTGGAGACTGCTGAGCCACTGGAGCAGCCCCTATTTTGTGCAGTTGTATCTTTGTGGTTTTCAAGTCTCAACTTTTGACATGGAGGTCTAAAGTAACTTACACTCAGAGTGAGTTAGAAACTAGCCATGACTCATTAAAACAAAACTCATGAAAGATTAATGTGTAAACCACATACTTAGGGGGTACTTTCTCATGATAAGTAGCTGACAAGAAGATCCTAGTACTTGTACCAACATCTCGGGGCAGAATTCAAATCCACCTGGTGGAAAGTCTATCAATAAATCAATTTATACTCTGGAAGTTGATAAGTAAGCTTGGATTAGAGCAAGGGAGCAGATCAGAGGCAGATGACCCACCTAGTACTCTCTAGGATGTTCTTGCTGACCCTGTGAGTATGTTCAGGACAGTACCCTTCACCGCCACTTGGGTAGAGTTGGGGACACACTGACAGTTGTTCTTTTTTGGCTTCTTTTTGAAATTGTCTTGGCTTTGGACTTCAGACAGGCCAACCATCTAATTTTTTTCTTGGATGCCACAGTATATAATATGTCATAACTAGATTTTTATGTTTCACTAGACATATGTTTATATGTCATGCCTAGATGTTTATACGTCTGGACTATCTTCCTGTATTGAGTCTTTGAGCCATTGTATTTTTTTTTTTTTTTGTATTGTACTTTAAGTTCTGTGGTACATGTGCACATGTAAGGACATTTCACTTGCTTTAAGTGATGTTCAATCTAGAACCTCACAGACAGTTACCTGAAGGAACTCACTATGGATCAGAATAACTGACCATGGGGTACCAGCACTGTTCCTCTTGATGCCATTTCTTTTTGGAGTTTTCCAGAATTGTTTTGCCTTAAATTGCATGATCCATTTCCTTCATGTTTCCTTCCATTTCAGCAAAGCTGAGAAAGACTGGCACTTCCAAACAGGTTTAACTAAATACCATCTAGTAGTATGAAGAAATTAAAGAGCGAGGCCATTAGAAATCTAAACAATATATGTATAAAAAGAGATTTGCACTCCTAGACTTATTAGCTTTATCTTTTGAGGCATGGAATCTCAAGAAAGAGTCAGGTCATGCTGATGTCTCTTGCTTTCTCGCTTTTGGCCACTGCCATTTTAACCTGTAGCATGGAGGGGCACCTTCTTAGCTATACTTGGAGAGTATAGAAAAGTGAGATTAACTCTTCTATTGTTATCTAAAGCTTGCCCGCAGCTCTTAATTTTCCAGTATGAATGGCAATCCCTTTTTCAGATGATGGATAATAGAAATGAACTCACCCTTGAAGACAATCTTCATATTATAGATATATAACTGTATAGAGCATAATACATAGACTATACCATAGTCCTTCCTGATAGTTGACTTTGCTTTCCACGGTTTCAGTTACTTGTGATCAACTGTGGTGCAAAAATATGAAATGAAAAAATTCTTCAGCGAATAACTCATATATTTTAAATTGTTTGCCTTTCTGAGTAGCGTAATGTCATCTGGTGCCTGTTCCAGGATGTGAATAAACTTTTGTCCGGTGCACTCATGCTGTGTACACTAACCTGCCCCTGAGTCACTTAGAAGCCTTCTGTTATCAGATCAACTGTTGGGTATGCAGTGCTGGTGTTCAAGTCACCTTTATTTCACTTCATAATGGTCTCAAAGAGCAAGAGTGGTGATGCTGGCAATTAGGACATGCCAAAGAGAATCTGTAAAGTGCTTATTTTAAGTGAAAGGTGAACATTCTCAACTTACTAAGAAAAGAAAAAAAAAATAGTGTGCTGAGGTTGCTAAGAACTAGAGCAAGAACAAAAGTAACTGTGAAATTATGAACAGTATATTGTCATAATTGTTCTATTTTATTATTGGTTATGGTTTTTAATCTCTTACTGTGCCTAATTTGTAAATTAAACTTTATCATAGGTACATGTGCAGAGGAAAAATCATAGTGAGCATAGGGTTCCGTACTATTCATTGTTTCAAGGATTCGCTGTGGAGAGTGAGGGGTCTTGGAATAAGGGGGAGTACTATAGATATGTAGTGCATAGATTAATAGAGTAGTTTTGACATTCATGTGGAAAGAATTCTACCAAAGTTTTCTTCATAGAGTGACTTTATGGAGTTAGAAAAACAGTGCCAGCCTAGGTAACCAGAAATACTTCAAGATATAAAACTCATCAACATGTTGTGTAAGACACAAGCATGAAATACTAGTGAATGTAACAAAATTATTCAAAATGCAGAACTGAGTTATTATAAAAGTAAGCCAAATGCAAATAGAGAAAAATGAGGAGGAAAGCTCCAAACCAGAACAAGAAGCATGATCTGAAGGTTGGGCTGCCTATACGTATCTCTGCTTTCCAGCTTTGTTTATTTCTGTTTAATAGTGTTCAACAATTTAAAATATGAGTTGACCAAGATAAAAGTTTGATAGAAGGAAAGGAAAAAAGAATGAATGAACAAAGAAATAAGTGTAGGTGCATATGTATATACATACACACACATATATATAAACACATATATAGAACAGTATTTAATGTACTTTTTGAGTACTTACTAATACTGTAAACTGTTTTATTAAACTGAAACTTAATCTCAGTTTTTACTTAATAAGATCTCCATACTATCATTCAGCTCTTTTCAATCTAAAAAAAATAATATTTGAGAAGCATGATTTATAACTTATTCAATTAATATATATTTAATTGTTTCAGGCAGTTCAAACTATGAAACACTCAACCTTTATAAGAAATCACTTAGGGCTCACATTCTAGCCCAGAAAATATTTTCCAAAAGGTGAAAAAAAAAATGAATCACTTTGGACCTTCCAGTGAAAAATTCAGAATTAGGAACAAGAAATAGAAAGACTGAAAATCTCTGAATATTGCGGGGCTCAGCTCTGATTTTATTTCTGACCTTGTAAAAGTTCCTTCTTATCTTTTAGCTCTTTGCTCTTCAAAATGAAGCTTTTTCCAGGATTGTTTCAAAGCGGAGATATGTAATGTCCTGCCTCAAATAGTTTTTAGAGTGAAGCAAAATATGAATTATTAAATAAATAACATCTGATGTTTACAGTCTGGAGTAAAAAGTATTATGGGTCAAAACAAACAAACAAACAAACAAAAAAAACCCACCACCTTTCTTTCTCTTTCCAATCCCTGAATGAATTTTTCTCTTCTGTGATTCCATTCTCCTTCTGACCCTAAGGATTTCAAAGAGATTTATATTGGAATGAAAACTTCATAATTATCTGCTCATAATAAGGCTGGATCAGGGTGAGCATGTGAGAAACACTACAGAAAAACATTAATAAATCTTTTGTATGCTTTTTTTGCCTCACTTTTATGGACCCAATTAAAATGTTACTTGAATTGTATTGGAACAGTTGTTTTTACTCTCGATGACTGAGCATTTTAGGCTTTACAAGTAGGCACCAAGAAATGGATTGATTATTCTTCCCACTCTTGAAACTACGAATATGTTGAGACTTTTCACAACTAAAAAAATTCAAATGAAAGTCTGTATTGGGCACAATTTTATCTTACAGATAACACTAAGGAAGATGCAGCAAAATTTATTAAATTACCCTCTAATTATGCCATTTGTTTTAGAAAGTCAGCCATGTATGTTTTATTTTACATATATAATATATGTGTGTATATATATACCCTTTCTTCTCATAGATTCTAGTTGTATTAGAGTCTCTGACTTTTTCACTATAAATTAGAAAGCATGTGAAATAATTTGTTCATTTTAACCTGGTCTTGTTCAATATGGACTTCTAGGATGTTTATTAGGTAAGTTATTTTATAGGTTTTCTTGTTTATCTTTTCTCTGGGATACATCTTCATAACATTTTGCTTAAATTTATCACAAGAATTTCCAGCTTTATTTTCTGAATACTTTAGGATGATCAGTAATGTCAGTAATTCTATGTGTCCTGAATTTGTTTTATATTCTGATCAGGGAAGCTCATAACTGTCTTCAGAATTTTTTTTTTTACTCTGACTTATGAAATGTGTTTTTCCTAATTAATTTATAGAAAATAATACGTTATTTTTAAAATGAAATGTTAAATAAAAACCTCTTCTTTAATAGTCTATAATTACCCTTTGGAATCAGTTACTATATACCTTCTTTTTTGTTATAGGCACCCAGGCCATTTCTTCTCCGTTATATCCCAGATAATTGCCAGTACCTGGAGTAAAGCTTAAAAAAGTATCACATCTTTAATTAGTGATCTCTTATTAAGTTAGTTTTCTCCTTCAAGAAAGGTACTAATTAAAGAAGGGCATGAACTTTCTTATTTTGGTGAATTTCACATGTAATTTTCAACTAAACTGTATTCATGGATAACATGTTATGGCTGTTTCAAGCTCTCAAATATTCACATATTATAAAAGGGTAAAATTTGCTGCCTTCATTTTCAGGCTTCTCAGTGCTATAAGGCAACCAGCCTTTTGCCTCCATATGTGAGTTGTATGTTGACCCTTAAACTCTTATTAAATCAATAACTACTCCAACTTTCTTATTAAAATAATCACCTAGAAAACCTTTTATTATGAACATTTTTAACGTACAAAAAATAAAGCAGAAAAGTGACTCTCCACATATAACGATAATCTAGCTACAACAACTGTTAAAATTTTGACAGTCTTGTTTCATTGACCATACTTTTCTCACTTTCTTTGTTTCCTTAAGCCAAAGTATTTTTTTTTAATCCCATATACCATGTAATTGCTGGCAGAAGTTCTTCATCCTGCATCTTACTGACGAGAGTCTTTTAAGACAAACTCATATTATATTATTACACAGGGTTGAAACTAATTCTTTAATTCAATTAATAATCATCCACATTTATATTGACCTAATTGTCTCAAAGCTGTTATTTTAAAGTTAATTTGCTAAGATCAGGATCCAAATAACGTACATATATTTCTTTTTTTTTTATGTCATTGTTTGTTGAATATATCAGGTCATTTTTCTTTGTAGCATAACTTAAAGCTGGCTTATTGCTTCTAGTGATGTCATTTATCTTATTCTTCTGTCACCCATGTCACTTCAAAACTGGTACTTAGATCTAGACGTTTGATTAGATTTAGATTCAATTAGTGGGGGAAACAAACATTTTTCCTATAATAACATATCAAAAGTTACATAGTATAATAATGTCTGACTTTTAGGGATGCCTCAGCTGATGAGTTCTAACAATGCTAAATGATCCTTTTTCACAAAATTCCTCGTCAAATTCTATTCAGTGGTTTTACTGGATCATTATTGTCAAACTCCATTATTTCATTAGGTGGTACAAGCTGATAATTTTACATTTCTATTGGGTCTTTTGCATTTATTAGCTGAAGAGCTTCTTTAAAAAAGAATGTTTATACCTCATCTATTTTCTCATCTTGAAATAGAGTTTGTTCAGGCAAGGTAGTATAAATAATTGGTTTGTTCCCTTTATTGCTAAGTTTTCAAAATAATGAGTTCATACCTTAGGAACTTTCAGTGGAGACCCATATGTCTGTATGTATGTGTGTAAGGGGACTCATTTTGAATCCATGGGTTTCATACGTTAATGTGACTGAATTGTTTGAATTCAGTATTATTTTAACATTTCTTGCAAGGCAGATCTGGTGTTAATAAATTATCTTAGTTTTTGTCTGCAGAAGTCTTTTTTCCTTCAGTTTTGAAGATAATTTTGCTGGATATAGAATTATAAGTTATATTTATGTATGTGTGTATGTTTCTTAAACTCTTTAAATATTCTTCTTTACTTTCTTCTTACCTGCATAATTTCCTCTGTAGATAAGATATTGTTTCTCCTTTTTTTATTAAGAATTTTTCTTTGTCTTTATTTGTCTGCAGATTGACAATGCTACGATTACGTATAGTTTTGTTGGCATTTGCTGATTTGGTATTCTCTGAGTTTCTTGGATCTGTGATTTCATGTCTGCCATTATTTTTGGAAAGTTCTCCACCATGATTACTTCAAATATTTCTTCTACTTTTTTCTCTATGTCTTCTCCCCTGAAATTCTGATTATATGTATATTATACTTCATGAAATTGTTCCATAGTTTTTGGATGCTCTGATCTTTTTTTAAACTCCCTTTCCTTTTTGCATTTCAACATAACCTCAAACTCATGAATTTTTTCTTCATGTTCTACTGATGGCAATGTGAGGCATTCTTCATTTCTGTTACAAATTTAAAAATTTTAGCATTTACTTTTGAGACTTTCGAAGATTTGCTGCCTCTGTGCTTACATTACTAGTCTGTTCTTGCACATGGTCTACTTTTTTCATTAGAACTCTTCATGCACAAATGATAGGTATTCTAAACGCCATGTCTGATAATTCTAATATCTGTGTCATATCTGAGTTTGATTCTGATGCTTGCTTTATCCCTTCATATTATATTTTTACTTGCCTTTTGTGGTGCTTTATGATTTTTTTATTGAAAGCTAGACATGTACTGGGTAAAAGAAACTGAGCTAAATAGATTTTTAGTGTGAGGATTTATGTTAACCTCACGCTAAAGATCTAGGTGGGGAATTGGCTGTTTAATGCTTTCCGTGACTACAGGTGCCAGAGCTTTCAAATCTCTCTTGTGTTCTAGCATATACCACTCATCTTAACTTTGGGTTACATACTCTTTCCACGAGAGAGCCTGTGCCTTGCAGCTCTTATAGCTGTAATTAACTCTCTTATGATGGTGCCCTATTGCTGTGGTGGCAAGATGCTAGGAAGGGGAAAGGTTCTGTATTATATGATTAAGTCTCAGTCTTTTCATAGACATGTGTCTCTGGGCTGTGACCTTCATAACTGTTTTGTTAGTAGAAATACTTATTTTTCACTCCAGCTCTTTTCTCACTTCTCTGGCTGCAGCATTTCCAATCAATTTTTCTTGAAGCCTTGACACCTACTAATTATGCCCTCCCCCGACCCCTTATATATATAGCCTTCCTGGAGGCTAAAAGGGACCGGAGTGTGAGGAAGGATTTTCTCCCAGCTGGAATGAAGCTCTGGTAGTCTTTTTCTCTGCAAAGTAGGTTTTTGTTATGGAGAAGGCTTTGAGAATATTTCACAATGATTCCACTTTTCCCCACACAGGAACCAGCAGGGGACCTGTCTCTGGTCTTTACCCTAAAGTCCTGATGCCGTTCCTGAAGGTTTTGTCCATGAAAGTGTGAGGACCTTTCTATGACTGTGGTTCACTGAGATTTTTTATTCTCACACTAGTCCACATTCAGCTTCTAGGAATTTGTCAGAATTACCATTTAAATTTCCCTGTCAGTTCATGGCTCCTGAGGATGTTTTATAAATAAAAGGATCTTGGTTGTGGACTCTCTGGATTCATCTGTCTCTGGACATTGGTAGCAGTTTGCTCTGTAACCACAGCTCTCTGATAGGTCCAATAAAAGTTATTAATTTTCAGTTTGTATCCTTTTTTCTAGTTTTAAGAATAGGAGTGGTGAATTCCAAGCTTTTTGGATATCAGAGCTTAAACCACAAGTCAAATTCAGTATTCTTGTTGAACCTTTAAATTCTTTCAGAGCAGACTGATGAAAGTTACAGCAAATTGGTTTGTATATGATTTAGATGGATATGACCTCATTTGTATTTGATTGATTACTTTCTTTCTGGCCTAAGATATTGCAGGATCATTTTGTTTACTTTCTTTGCCAAGTCTAGGATGAGCCCTTTTTTTTTGAAGCCATGAAAATAATCATTAGAAAAAAACAAACAAATAAATGTAATATCCCTTTGATAATATTCATATGTATTTGAAACTATATGTTTATAAAGCATAAGCTATTGATGATTATGAAGCATAGTTAATAATTCTTCCATAATTCTAGACTTTTGCATTTATGGCATGCCATTTCTATAGAAAGGACAAGAAAAACACAATAAAACGTAATAAATAAATTATACAGAATCCTAGAATTTGCTAGGCACCACTGTAGAAGAGAAAATGTAGAGCAGAATAAGAGGGATCTGAAATGTGTGCATGTGCATGATGAGTTTTAATTTTACAAAGCCTGGTCAGAATAAGTCCTATTGGGTGACAAATGAGTCAAACTTAAAATGAGTAAGAGGGCTAGCCATTACCTAATGAGAGACAGTGTTCCAGGATCATTTCATGATACATATCCTACCAACTACTACCTGTCCAATTGAACAATAATGATAACAACATTTCTCCACCATTAAATTTAGGCATCAATGAGGCATCCCATGGGAGATATCCCATTATCTCTTAGACTAAGATATGAGGGTCCTACGAAGTTGAGAAATTTTGGCTGTGGAGAATTTGGTGTTTTCAGCTTCAAACAGAAAGAAACACTCAAGAAAAATAATTGTTATATAAAAATATTTATCTAATTTTTAAACAACATTTTAAAAAACTTTCCAAGTAATCATTTTTGCTGGATGTGTCTATAGTGAATTGATAGTAATACCATGCCTTGGAACATCAGTTTCTGCCATTTCCTTCTCAATCTTATTAATTAAAGAAAATGTGTTTGTTAAATAAAATTTTATTATGTGCATAAAAACAACTATGGAAAAGAAATAATTGTCACCTTCAATGCAAGAAAATAGTTATGACTTAATTTTTTTTCTATTTATTTATTTATTTTTATTTTTATTTATTGTTATTATTATTATACTTTAAGTTCTAGGGTACATGTGCATAATGTGCAGGTTTATTACATATATATACTTGTGCCCTGTTGGTGTGCTGCACCCATCAACTCGTCAGCACCCATCAACTCGTCATTTACATCAGGTATAACTCCCAATGCAATCTCTCCCCCCGATGACTTAATTATTAAACTGAAAACTAAGTTGCTACATGTTAGAGTTTTCATTTTGTAAGATAGGATAAGTAAAATAAGTCAAGAGTGAACAAAATAAGGTATGTTGGCATAACCTTGGAAAAAATGAGATCCTGGGACACCAGCAGGACATGATAACGTAAAGGAATGCAATGAATCAAAAAGAAATTACAGAGCTGGAAACAATAAGACAAAAACATGAAGACTACATCATGCTTGACAGTTTTTTTAATGCATTTTCCCATTTGGACATTTTAACTTATTTTTTGAAGTTGCATATATTAACCAGTAATGTTTGAAATTGGAATTTTGATGATTCCAATCATAATACTTCTTCATACATAAAAGTCAAAAGACTTTAATATACATGACCTTATTACTAGCCATATTTCTAAGGTTTAGAGTGTGAAGAGCTTATTATCAAAACAAGAATCAGAGACGCTAAAAGGTTCATTCTAAGTCATAATAGATCTAAAAATAGAAACCATATCTTACTGTCTCTGGTCTAGGGAGCTCTTTTTCAAATCATTCTCACATAATATTAATGTTTACCAGAAAGTCAGCCTAGATCACTGGCACTTTTAAAACAAATTACTTTGGTTTAGGAAGTTATGGGGTGATAATGTGGAGAGACAGACAGACTGGCTGAAATAAGAAGCTTAATATAGAGCATTTTATTATTAAATTAAGTAATCTTCTTATGGGTTTCTTAAAAAGAACAAAAGCAACAACAGAACGGCAACTTTTCTGAGGACTGGGATGAGATTTCCAAAGGATGAGACAAAAAGAGGTGCTCCAAAAAATCCTACTTATGTGGCAGTTAAAAATGGTCACATTTTTTTCTGAGATTCCTTCAATGAGAAATGGAGTCTATTGCCCTGTTTAGAAAAGAAAAACAAAAAAAACAACAGTTGTATCTATCTATGTATCTATTTCTATATTTATTTTTGAAGAGATGGTGTCTAGTTATGTTGCTCAGGCTGGTCTTGAACTCCCAGCCTCAGTGATTCTCCCCCTCAGCCACTCAAAGCATGGTTATTACAGATGTGAACCACCCTGCCCAGCCAGTCCCCTCCATTGAATTTGAGTAAGCTCTGTGAGGGATTGACCATTACAATGTATGAGATATAATGCTGGGCCATTTTCTGGACCCAGTTTTTAGGAAACCGGAAGCCATCACACAAGTTGTTCAACTATTTTGCTGGAAAGACATGTACAGAGTCTCTGAGACAATATGGAGAGAAAGAGAGGTGCCCAAGTGAGCCCAGCCTTCCAGCCAACCCAGCAGTATTGTGCTCTCCAGACTCACCCAGGCAACAGTTGAATTCCACTGAATGACCCTGTTCATGCCAACTAAAGTATGATAAAAGGGAATAGAAGAATTACCCAGCCATGCCCTGCCCAAATCCGGGCTTATCAGTCAATGAAATGCAATACAATGGTTGCTGTTGTATTCACTGAGTTTTGGAGTGGGTTGTTATACAGCAATAAATAAGTGGAACACACCCTTCTCCTGCATGGATCTCTTACTGGGCTATAGTATTCACTCTGATATTTTTAAGTAAGCTGTGCTTGAAATCTAAAAAGGGAAAATCTTTTCCCTAAGAGATGAACATAATGTTCTTAGCTAAGTATTCCTCATTCCACGATATAATCCTCTTTCATCTTTACACAGCTATTGACTCAGAGCTTTAAATTTTACTTCCATGAGCTGAGTTCCTCTGCCCTTTATTACCATATGTATCCTGGGCCTCCTACCAATTCCCTGCAGCCTGCACTCAGAGTAAAAGATACATAATCAGAATCTGTACACCTCATTTTTATTGTTAATCTCTGTGGTTTTCTTTTACTGGAAAATTATGCCTGCGAATTTTCTCTGCAGATGATCAGAACAAGAAGAGATCATTGTGATGTGCTGAAGCTAATTGTTTTTAATTTTACTTTGCTAATCATTCTCCACTACAAGATGGAAACAACCTATTCAACCAGTTCAAATCCCCGTTTTCATTAAGAACTTGAATTCTGCAGCAAAGGCATTACCCCAGGAGGCCAGTCTTAAAAGGTATCCATATGACTGGAAGATTAGAAATGACTGAAGTTCTAGCTCAAGAGTAGCAAGTAGTCTTTGTCTTGCATGTAAATTTCTGTTTATTGTCAATAGTCATATGCTATGTCTTGTTTTGAAGAATTCTGATACTGGACTCAAAGGCAATGAATTCTAGGGTCAATTGTTGATATCTTCTGTGGGTTCAAAAGGAAGAGTTTTCTATTATAGATAGCCTTTACATAGGTAAGACAGGTGACAACAGGAACACAGATAAAAAACAAAGAAGCAAAGTAGAGTGGTGAATTTGTTTTTGCCTAGCCCACAACTTCAGTACTGAGTTCTTTGTTCTATGCCATAGCAAAGCATGGATCCCTTAGAGTCAGCAAAAAGTACAATTCTAACTATATATATTGCTGAGAGGTGGTGTTCTCTGCAGCTTCTTTCATAGCATTCAGTGTTAAGGTGAGTAGATTTCTCATAATAGCAAAAACTTTCTGTTTATCTTTTTAAGTCATTTTTTAATACCTCATATACATTTCACCACAACATTGTGATCGGGCCAGGCAGGAAATGGGTATTCTTTTACCACCAAAAAGAAGTTAAACACAGAGAAGGGAAGCGTCTCGCCCAATATAATATATCAGGGTAAGAACTTCGATTTCTTGATGATAGATTACTATGCTTTTTTTTTTTTCCGACAATAAAATCTTCAGTCTTGATGTTGTCAGGACACTCAAAATATTGTATTAGTTGATGCTTCACTCTAAAGTATGTATTATGTTTTTGCAGTGAAACAGAAGACTTAAAATGAAATATTCATCTTTTATTAACATTTTCTAACATGTTTGATGTGACAAAATCAGAAGTGAAAAAACTTTAAAAGGACAAAATCTGTTAAATCTTCAAAGATTTCAAAGTAAATTGCTATAAACAACTAACAACACAAAACGGAAACCACGATGTTCATAAAAATGTAGGTTTATATATAGGAAACCTGACTTCTCTTCCACTGAAATCTGATCAATAGTTGAAAAACACTTCTTGAAAAATTAATGTTACAACTGTCAACACGAAACACAATTCACTTTTATCAAGAAAATCTGAATGTCAGCTTCCAAATCACATTAAGTTTAAAGAAAAATTAAGTGGATATTTCCCAACAGAAATGATATCCCAAAGGCAATATTTCTGAATAAAATTATATTTTTCCCTGTCCTGGTGTCTCTTTATTCTAAGGTTGTGGGTCCCTATAGTTGAGCCTTGATTAATTGTCCTAATTCCAGACCTTAGTCAATGATGAATAAGAAAATAATACTGATTATCCTTCAAGATTCAGAATTCAGTATTATTCTTTCTTTCTAAGTTTTATCTCTTGCTGCCTATCTCTGAGAGTTGTTAGAAGTCTTCTTTGTTTTCTGAATTCTTACCTTACTATGACCAGGTATTTTTCCTCCTAGGTATTAGGACCCCACTCCTGAGTACAAGTCTGATGGCTAGTGAATTCTTACTTCATGATGAGAACTGCCACGATAAGGACTATGAGACAGCTTGACTCAAATTCTATCTGTTTTAGATACACCCATTACATATTTTGCCTGCTTGATTGAGTAGCTATGACTTACTAGAAATACCCACAATGCCAACAAATTTTGGAGACAGTGTTCTGAATGGTCACATAGACCTCAACGTGTATCTTCTTCCCAGCCATTTTAACATGAGCAAATGTGTTTTTTGCCTAGAGTCATTCTTCTCCTACTTTGTGTTTTATTTCCCCAGTAAATAAGCATGCTGTGTTGGTTATGAGATAATGACAATTACTGTTAATAACTATTAATTAATCGTGCTTTATGTTGTAGAATCATAAACTTTCAGTGAAGAATTGCCTCAATGGTCATTTAGTAGATTCCCTTTGTGACATAATTTTAATAATAAAATGTTCGAGTATGCAATTAGAACAAGGTAAATGTGTACTATTGGTTAAAATGAAAAGCTTATTTTTACCTGTTTAGTTTTTAATGTGTTTAGCATTTTTCCTTTTTTTTTTTTACATAAGTAACTTAAGGTAAATTAAGCAAAATGAGAGTTTTAGACAAATGAGAGACTTTTAATTTTTGTCTTAGGGGATTTATAACATTAGTTTCAGTGTTAGTAACAGAAAAATACAGTTTTAAAATTAAAGTTTTCTTTGGAAAATTAATTTATCTTCAGTGTTGCTTTCACATTTGCTACTCATTTGTGAAGAAATTTATAGAAGTTCATTTTAGACATTATTGTCACCTACATGCAGTGCACAGTAAAAACAGAAAGTTAATACCTGATTGTAACACAAGACACCTGTCTTCAAAAAGATTATAGATGAATGCCTGCATTTGAAAGTCAACCTTTTGATGCTTGATTTCGATTAGAAAATATACAGGAAAAGGTATACAACAAGATTACATAGTGCTGTAATAATTCTAGGAAGGCAATATCTTGATATGATTCTGTTGCTATGATAAAATACCTGAAACCTGGTAATTTATAAAGAAAATAGTTTAGTTGGTTCGTGGTTCTAGGACGGGGAAGTCCAAGGCATAGTGGTAGCTTCTGGCAAGGGCTTTCATACTGTGTCATGGCAGAAAAGTGGAAGTAAGGGTGAACATGTGTGAAGGAGGAAAAACATGGGTGATGGCTTTGACGTATAACCCTCCCTTGTGGTAACTATTTCAGTTCTGCGGGAGAGAGAACTCGCTCACTCCCAGGAGAATTAGCACAGTCTCTAAAGAGTGACATTAATCCACCTTAATGACCTAATCACATCTTAAAGGCCCTGCTTCCCAACACTGCCACACTAGGGACCAAATTTCCAATTCATGAATTTTATGAGATACACTCAACTCTCAAACTGTAGCAGGTAGTAAGTGCTTTGCAGAGTTGTTACATAAAATTAAGTGAATCAGTGGGGGAGAAAAGTGACAGAATTTCTAGCGAATAAATGAACAAGGAGCAAAGGTACACTGAGGTGACCTTAGATGAAAGACATTCAAGGCACATTTGAGGAACAAAAGGTAGAGCTGGTTTAGATGCAATAGGAAATTGGAAAAATGAGAGAAGGGAATGAAAAAAGGACAAGAAGTTCTACAAAAAAAAATAGCAGACTCCAGATTTACATCTATCATTTCTGTATTCTATCCTACTATGATTAGATGATATGGACCTATGGATACAGGATACAGGTCCATATCATCTAATCACAGTAGAACAGAATAGGAAGAAGACGCTTGGAAAATTGACTTGTCTGGATATATACCGTTAATTTTGGAAGGAGTAGAGGTTTAAGGCAATTCTTCAATTTGGGAATTAGGATAAGCAAGAGGGAGAATCCTCAGCTTCCAGATTATGCATTATGGGAGAGCTCCAGTACCAAACATAGATTAAGCTTCTATTCAGACTAACTGGGACTCAGTAAGAGGACAAAGAGGAGAGACCCTCTTGGACGGGATCAACCTGAAGGAGAAAAGCAGGACTAAGGTAAGAACTGTAATGTATTAATGCGGGTGTCCAGAGATTACACAGAGGCCTTGTATCCTGGCAACAAAGGAGATAGAAAAATATATGAGAAATTGGTGGCCAAGACTACATCTTTATACTGTACGTCTGAGTGTCTGATATAATTCTATGCTCTGCCAGTTTAGGAACAAATCCCTATGTGATTGTTTTAGTAGGTGACTTAACACAAGCTCTTTTCATTGGGGCAGTTATCTTCTATTTTTTTCAGGGCATAAGGAGATTATCACTGTAGCACTCTGATTTTAGTTATTCAAAAAATAGGCAACCATATTTTTATTAGATGAAGATGAAATAAAAAAATATAAAATCCCTTTTAATTGTTTCACACAGCTAGATGCTTGTGATAAATTAGATCCAAGGCTGACCCAAGATTCCAGATAATTGCCATCTCTTCTTTTTCATTTTTGATGTGATTTCAAGTATCTTATAATCAATTTTCAAACTGACAGCTTTTTTGGTTCACATCAGATCTCTAGAGCCAACACATCAGATCATTTGGTGCTTTGCTGCTTGATTTATTGAAAGAAAATACACAAATATTATTCCTCCAATTTCTACTTGATTCTTTTTGCATAGGTGTTGGTTTAGGAACTTCTTTTTAACTAGTTCTATTATGCACCTCCACCCCTCATACATATGATTTCCATGTTCAAATTGGATAAAATGTCAAAATACTGCCTACCTGTATTCTGTTCATCAGGCAAGCATTCCCCACATGCCTGAGATAAGTAATCAACTCAGGGGTTAACTCCAATTTATTTACAATTTAATGAAATTTTCAAGCAACAATTGTGTTTTTTTTCATTGCAGCAATGGTATACATAATTTATATCTTGTTTCTAAGCCTAACAAATGTGTTTTCTAGAGATAAGAGGTCTATTTCCACTATACGTTTGTTCTCTGCATAGCCAAACCTTTTGAAAAGGTTTATAAACATTACGTATGATACGTTTGTTAATCATTTTTCCATTTTAATTGTGGATTTAAGCTCAATTTTGCATGCTGAAATTTCTGTCTTTGTTTTGTAACTTTAGTAACTTAACATGATCAGATTTGACTTCCAATCATTTATTAACCTAATGCCAAATTATTCTTCCTCCTCACAAACACACGTGTATTAACACCAAGTATTGACAGTTAAAATAAGTTAAATGCAAAGTCTTATTGTCAACAGGAAATTGTCAAAAGCACAGTTTAAACTTGATTTCACGTCTTTTTAGAATCTTGCCCCTGAGAATGCCATATTTTTGATTTAGGCTCTTTAATCTATTTATTAGTAAACTTCAGAAACAAAGTTAATAAAAAAAAAAAACTTTCTTGAAATTCAATAGAGGCTGACAGTGGAGAGGTTGTGCAGATTTAAGCAAAATTCCCCATGAGGTGCTGAAATCCAATAACAATGAATATCTCATATTTGCTTTTATCACATTTTAGATTTTATATAAAATGACTCTTGGAAAATAAAAATATCAGAATTACTGGCTTATAATTTTTCAACGTTTATCTAGTATTTTAATAGATGTATGTGTTGTGCAATTGTTTATTTCATAGACCAAGAAGACAAGGCCTAACTATTAATATTTATTACAGTAATGAAAAGAGTTACCACCTACTAAACTCTTTCTATACAGTAGGCATTTTGACAAGTGCTTCTATGCATTATCATATAAATCTTCATGAAAACTCTATGGAGGACAAGCACTTATTATTTCTGCTTTTATAGATGAGGGGGTTGAGGCTTAGAGGAGTTAAATGGCTCATTACTGGTTGCATGTATCTGTAAGTGCTGGGATTTGAACACTGTATTAGTTTGTTTTCATGCTGCTGATAAAGACATACCTGAGACTGGGCAATTTACAAAAGAAAGAAATTTATTGGACTTACAGTTCTATGTAGCTGGGGAAACCTCACAATCATGGTGGAATGTGAAAGGCACATCGCACATGGTGGCAGACGAGAGAAGTGAGCTTGTGCAGGCAAACTCCCCTATTTAAAACCATCAGATCTCATGATATTTATTCACTATCATGAGAACAGCACAGGAAAGACTTGTCCCCATGATTCAAATACCTCCCACAGGTCACTCCCACAACATATGGGAATTCAAGATGAGATTTGTGTGGGGAAACAGCCAAACTGTATTATTCCACCTGTGACCCCTCCAAAATCTTATGTCCTCACATTTCAAAACCAATCATGCCTTCCCAACAGTCCCCCAAAGTCTTAACTCATTTCAGCATTGGCTCAAAAGTCCGCAGTCTGAAGTCTCATCTGAGACAAGGCAAGTCCCTTCTGTCTATGAGCCTATAAGATCAAAAGCAAGTTGGTTACTACCTAGACACAACGGGTGTACAGGCATTGGGTAAATACAGCCATTCCAAATGGGAGAAATTGGCCAAAACAAAGGGGCTACAGGCCCCAAGCAAGTCCAAAATCCAGTGGGGCAGTAACATCTTAATGCTTCAAAATGATCTCCTTTGACTCCATGTCTCACATCCAGGGCACGCTGATGCAACAGGTGGGCTCCCATGGCCTTGGACAGCTCCACCCCTGTGACTTTGCAGGGTATAGCCCCCTCCTGGCTGCTTTCATGTGCTGGCATTGAATGTCTTTGGCTTTTCCAGGGACATGGTGCCAGTTGTCTGTGCATCTACCACTGGAGAACAGTAGTCCTCTTCTCAAAGTTCCACTAGATGGTGTCCCAGTAGGAACTCTGTTTGCGGACTCTGATGCCACATTTTCCTTCTGCACTGCCCTAGCAGAGGTTCTCCATGAGGGCCTTGTCCCTACAGGAAACTTCTGCCTGTGCATCTAGGTGTTTCCATACATCCTCTGAAATCTAGGCAGAGGTTCCCAAACCTTAGTTCTTGACTACTGTGCATCTGCAGGCTGAAACCACATGTGAAGTTTCCCAGGCTTGAAGCTTCCACCCTCTGAAACAACAGCCTAAGCTGTACCTGGGCCACTTTTTGTCACAGCTGGAGTGGCTGGAATGTAGGGCACCAAGTTCCTAGACTGTACAAGGCATAGGGATGTTGAATTCACCCTAGGAAACCATTTTTTCCTCCTAAATCTCTGGGCCTGTGATGGAAGCAGCTGCTGCAAAGGTCTCTGACACACCCTGGAGACATTTTCCCCATTGTCTTGGTGATTAACATTAGGCTCCTTGTTACTTATGCAAATTTCTGCAGCCAGTTTGAATTTCTGCTCAGAAAATGCGATTTTATTTTCTATTGCATTGTCAGGATGCAAATTTTCCAAAATTTTATGCCACATTTCCCTCTTAAAACTGCATGCTTTTAACAGCCTCCAAGTCACCTCTTTAATGTTTTGCTGCTTAGAAATTTCTTCCTCCAGACACCCTAAATCATCCCTCTTAAGTGTAGTTCCACAAATCTCTAGAGCAAGGGCAAAATGCCACCAGTTTCTTTGCAAAATGATAACAAGAGTCACATTTGCTCCAGTTCCCAACAAGTTCCTCACCTCTATCTTAGACCACCTCAGCCTGGATTTCATTGTCCATATCATTATCAACATTCTGGCTAAAGTCATTCGACAAGTCTCTAGGGCGTTCCAAACTGTCCTGCATTTTCTCCTGTCTTGTTCTGAGCCCTCCAATCTGTTCTAGTCTCTGCCTGTTACCCAGTTTCATAATCAGTTCCACATTTTCGAGTATCTTTTCATCAGCGACCCACTCTACTGGTACCAATTTACTCTGTTTTCACACTGCTGATGAAGACATGCCCAAGACTGGGCAATTTACACAAGAAAGAGGTTTATTGGACTTACACTTGCAAGGCTTCACAGTCTTGGTAGAAGGTGAAAGGCACATCTCACATGGCAAGAGAAGAGAGCTTTTGCAAGCAAACTTCCCTTTTTAAAACCACCAGATCTTGTGAGACTTACTCACTATTACCAGAACAACACGGGAAAGACTCGCCCCTATGATTCAATTACCCCCCAGTGGGTTCCTCCCACAACACATGGGAATTCAAGAAGATGAGATTTGGGCAGAGACACAGCCAAAGCATATCAAACACTATTCCAGATCTATTTTCATAACACTTTTCTTAACTAGTACCCAGTGCCTCATTTAGAAATTGCCTTGCTGATTAACGTAAAATTAACTAAGTGAGAGAGTATAATGGAAACTTATGGAAAGTCAACTAACATCATGTTTCCCTTACCTATTCTTTTTCCATATCCTCCAGAAATCAACTTGTACTTTTTCTTTTTTTTTGTATTGCAGAAAAAATTTCAAACTCTGATTTTTTATTCAGTTTTATCCTGCATTCTGTGTTTCAGTGTTATTTTATCCTCACAACAATTCAATAGATATTATAACTTTTATTTTATACAAAACTATGTGAAGACTCAAACTGGTTAACTGAGTTGACAAAGATCATATAACATGTCATAGAACTAGGATTTGAACCTAAGTCTTTGGACTCTATATAGTGATTTTTCCCATACAATATTATGGTGATGAATTTTATGTGTCAACTTAAAGTATGCTTTTTATGACATTGATGTTTAAATTGGTAAACTTAAAGTTTATTGCCCTCCATTATGAAGTGGGTCTCATCCAATCAGCTGAATACCTGAACAGAACAACAACAACAAAACAGCCTCTTTGTGTAAATTCTCTGGCAAAATATCTTTGGACTTATCGGTAACATTCAGTCTCCTGGGTCTCCACTTCCTAACCTACATGGCAATTTGGGACTTGTCAGCCTCCATAATAATGTGAGACAATGTCTTACAATAAATCTTATTCTACATACACACACACACACACACACACACACACACACACACTCAGCCTATTGATTTCATTTTTCTGGAGAAGCCTGACCTATATAGAGATAGTTTTGGCAGATATAATTAATATTAGAAAACTTGAGCAACAGGCAGTAAGTAAATCATACACCAAGCACTCACTGTTCACCCCATCTGGTACTTCCATTCAGGGGTCTACATACCTGTCCTAAATGTGATCTTCAGATTTAAAATAGAATTTAATAATAGTAAATATTTAGAAAAATAGTACTTGCAGAGTATTATTTTTCAATTACAAATGCTAATAAAAATTAGCATATGTAAGCAACATCCTTCATGTAAATTCTAAAAACCATTATACAGGAAAGTGAGGAATTACGGAGTGCCGATTTTTTTTTTAAGTTTGAATAAAGTAGTTGGTAACTGAACATAAAAAATTCTGCAATGCTCAGGTCTTCATCTCAGTCCATCAAATTTTACCCATAATGCCTTGTCCATTACTGTCAAAAATTCAAGGAAGTTTCTCAGAGATTATTATTAAACATTGTTTTATGTTTATTGGAAATATTACTAAAATAATCAATATAAACATAAAAAAGGGTAATGTACATGCTTTCATAATGGCTCAAAATGGAGTGTTTGTTTTTAGCATGGGGAAAATCAGGAACTTCATGCATCTGGCTTTTGTTAAGACAGGCTTGTAAGTTATAAAAGAGGCAGTACATCTGCTGAATTGAGGATTAAAAAACAAGGTAAAGAAATTAAACTTGAGTACAGTAAATACATAATATAATTTTAGGATGATTGGACAGCACAAACTGGAGGCAGGCTGGGCGCGGTGGCTCACGCCTGTAATCCTAGCACTTTGGGAGGCTGAGGCAGGTGGATTGCCTGATCTCAGGAGTTTGAGACCAGCCTGGGCAACACGGTGAAATCCTGTCTCTACTAAAATACAAAAGATGTTAGCCCGGCGTGGCGACATGCGCCTGTAGTCCCAGCTACTCGGGAAGCTGAAGCAGGAGAATTACTTGAATCCAGGAGGTGGAGGTTGCAGTGAGCTGAGATAGTGCCACTGCACTCCAGCCTGGGCGACAGAGCAAGACTCTGTCTCTACAAAAAACAAAAACAAAAACAAAACAGAAAAATAAAAATTGGAGGCAAATCTATTGAACAGAGCAGATACAGAGTGAATTTACTAAAAATAATATGAGGAGCCTAATAAATGAATTAGTTAATTTTTATTTGCAATAAAATCTAGAATATTAACATTAAAAAAGAAAAAAACATTAAGATCAGAAAATAAAGTATTCTTGTGAAAACTATTATGACAAATTTTTAAATGGAGGCAAGAAGAAAACTGCTACTCTCCTCATAGCACTTTGATACCCAAATGTGTAGGTTTTCCACACCAAGCAATTTAAAAATTCTCTGTGGACACCAGCTGGGTGTCCTACAATTTAATTTGATTCTGACAATAAGTACCCATAGTTAGCACAGACCCCACAAGTTAAGGGCTCAGTTTCAAAAACTGCCCTCAACTTCAGACACCAATCACAAGTATTTGGATCCTCATGTGTTCTGTGAAAGGGCCATACCATGCAAAGGGACCCCAGATGCCAAAGGAGCTGAAAACCAAAGAAGAAGAAGACAAATCCAGTTTGTCGGTAAACAGTGTTTTACTGGGAAACTTACAGACAACAGTATCGTCTTGGGCAGCCACAAGGCAGATAAATCTCTGCACTGTTACTCTGCAGACCCATATGGTATACTCCACATACCATAGGGAAACAGTAAATTTGCTCCAGCGAGACAATTAAAGGTCACCCACCAAAAAAGGGAAGAATTCTATATGCATCATAGCCTACAATATGTATGAAAACATCAAGCATGCTTTGTTCTTACCCTAGGGGGAGTAAATGAAGTAGAAATCTGAAGGTATTCATGAAACTGGAGCTAATCAGAAGTTAACATGGTGGATTAGCATTCAAGATGGAGCAAGATGTAGTCACTTTTGTCTCTGCACTTCAACCCTCTAATCTGGGTCTTACAATCTCAGGCACCTAGCTCTTCTGCAACAGTCCCTATACCTCCTGAAAGGAGTGGTGCTGTAGTCATTTCAATAGCATGCACACATTGCATCAATTTGGCTTCTACTTGCAAGCAGGGGCAAAGCAACAATGTAAACAATAACAGGCAATGATACTCATGCCAAGTATAAGACTATAAGAATTAATAATGTCTTTTCCCACCATGTTCCCCAGGCTCAAACAAGGAGACCTGTTATAGGGCAGAGCAGTAACAGAAGCAGAAGACTATGGGAGAAAATACCAGCGTTTAGTAGGCACTTGGTGGGGCAATTCTTCTCCATCAGACAAGATGACTGTAGTGTCATCTCTGTTAGTTGTGACAGAGGCAGCCTGATTATGGGCTGGGGGTACACACCAAACAATTTACCTGAGGGGTGAAGGTGCCAGTGATATTTTTAAGGTGACAGGGGCTGCAAAGAGTCATGTCAAATGGCTGATCAGAGTGCCTTTTAAAAGGAGCTATGTTTCAGTGTACTAGTATGTGGAGCGTTTTGGCCCAGACTCAAACAGGATCAATGGAGACCACTTTAGTTGGCCGGGGAATTCTTTACTCTCTGACAAGAAATACCCTATCCAACCTGGGGGGTGTTGCCAGTCTAATCTCCATTCAAGTATCCCCTACCCTCCCTCAAAGCCTTGAGACATCCCAAATAATTGATAATATTTGCTATTGATCTTTTACCACTTCAGGTAGAAATGCATCTGGTTGGTCCTTCGTTACCACTGTGGTTAAGAGGCCCTCCTCTGTGGTGGTCCCATGTTGTTGGTGTGGTGCCAGCCCTATATTCACCTCAACTGAGTTGGGGTTTCTAATGGCTTGAGGCAAAACCTTTGGCCACCCATGCAAAGTATGCAAACAATGCAGTTCCCACTAGGCTTATGTACCCAATCAGCTAGTTCAGAGGATTGCCAGGGAGCCAGTGTTCTAATTTTTGCTAGGGAATCAGCCTCCATGTTACCAGGGGATGAATCTAGCCAATGTGCTAAAGCATGATACAAAATTAGGCTCACCACATGTTCTTGTAGCCTTCCCAAATGATTTTTTCACATGGCAGCTCCCCATAAGGGTTTCTTAAATACATGTTAGTCATCTCGGGCCCTTTGGGCAAGCCATGTTGCAAGACCCTTAAATACTGCCATAGTGCCTGTGCAGAGAACTATAGGCCACAGCTCTTGGGTACAAACCAGCCATGCATCTCAGAGTTCTGCCCACTGGCTGCATTGCTGCATTCCTATCTCAAACCAGAGGGTATCTGTCTGCGATTGTACAGCTACTGCCCCCCATACACAAGGGGCATATAGGCTCTACCCATCTGAGTAACAAGAGTTTTCAGGAATGGGGGCCAGACCATGTCTTTGTGTACCATTGGAGGCTTCTCCTGTGGGAGCTCCACAATAAGGGCAGCGCTGGTCTGCTTTTCTACTGCAATTCATCTCCAAAGAGACTCGTGGAGAGGGCACTTGAGTTATAGTAGACATAGCTGCATGTATCTTTGGAACCTCCTTATTTAGTTCATGTGTCTACTGTCATGCTTCAGGTGTCATCTGGCTTTCTTACTGGCCATCCAGGACTCAAAGGGGCTTTGAGCTGGCTGGATAATATGTTGTTGCAGGTGTTCATGCCTCTTTTGTAAAGTGGAGCCTTGGGCAATGGTTGAGGCCAGCCTGAAAACAAAGTTCCCTTCTATTCAGCTCTTGATAGGGAGACAGTCTTCACTGTTACTGGCAAAGTAGCAGTTATGGATTCAACTTTCTGATAAACTTTCTATAAGTCCTTGTATATCCACAGGACCTGTTGTTCAATAGAGGAATAGTGGGTTTCAGCACCCTTCCATAGTTGTGGCCAGAATCCTAGCGGAACTGTTTTCCCATGTTAGACTTGTCCGAGTGCTCAACTAATCTCATCAGGGCTTATGGTCATATCCCAAGAGACTGGTAATCTAGGGAGCGAGGAACCCAAGACTTGTGCCTGAGCCACTAATATCTCAGCCTTCTCAAATGCTTCCTCTTGTTTTTTATCACAGCACCAACTAGGTCCTTTATTTACTAGTCAGTATAGGGAATGCAAATATTGAGCTAAATGCGAAATAAAAGCTTGCCAATATCCCAAAATACCTAGAAAACTTGGTAACCATTTAACTGTTTTAAGCATGGAAGAAATTGTATTTTGTCAATGAGTGTGTGTAGGATAAGGCATATCTTACCTAACCAAGTAACCCCTAGGAACTTTATGGCTGGCCCTGGGCTCTGGATCTTTGGCAGGCTGATGGCCCATCCTCTAAATTGGAGAAGGATGCACAAGGCATTAAACTGTTGCCTGTTGCCATAACAATGACGAGTCTTCAGAAGTTAGCATAGTATCATCAATGTAATGCCTGTGAGTCAGTGTGTAAAGGGATGCTATGGGAGGCACTGGCCAAATCTAACACAGCATGGTAAGTTCCTGTATTTTGTATTATTTGCTTTATCACTTGAGTTATATTAGACCCAGCTGCATGTATCTTTGGAACTTCCTTATTTAGTTCATGTGTCTACTGTCATGCTTCAGGTGTCATCTGGCTTTCTTACTGGCCATCCAGGACTCAAAGGGGCTTTGGGCTGGCTGGATAATATTAACTTTCGCCAGCTCCTGTAAGGTGGCTGTGATTTATTCTGTCCCACCAAGGAGATGGTACTGTTTCACATTAATCATATGCCATAGAATAGGAAGAGGTACAGGTTAACATATTGCTTCCCTCTTAACATAGCCATTAATGCTGGAATCCACAGGCAAAATTCTCTCACAGATGTTTGTAGCTTGCACTGTAACAGGACGTCCGTACCCAAGATGTTTTCTGGAATAGGTGAGATGAAGACAGTATAATAAGTTGGGAGCCACCACCTGATACCAAGGAGGAGGGGAGTTTGTTTCATTTCAATTGCTTGGCACCGATAACCTGCTGCCTGTTTGCTGTGTCTCTCTGGATTGCCATGAATCAAGGTGAATTCCTAAAGTCACTTTATCTATGAAAGAGAAGTTCTCTGCTTGTTATTTGGATTCCAATAGATTGTGAGCTCCACATGAAGTCTCTGTTAACCCCCTATTCCCCTGGCATGGAGGCAACCTTGGCACCACCCTAGTACCTAGACTGGGTAGCAGTCTACCCCTGGAACTCAGAAATTGAAGTCATTCTACATGGAATTTCTTCTTTTCCTTCTCCCTCCTCTAGTGGGGCTCTGGGAAAAGGCCTAAACTATTAATTGGAAGTCAGGGTATTCCAAAGACCCACTTGTATGACATTTGGTTGCCTGTGTAGGTGTATGTTTTATCTACTCCAGCTAAGATCAAATCATATCACATTTGTTTCCTAGTAATCCTAATTGGGTCTTTTTTTTTTTGACCTCCTTTTTTCAGTCTAGCACACTTTCTTTCTTTTTCCCTTTTCCCTTAGTAACCTTTTCTCTTCCCTTTTAGTTTCTCCAAAATCAGAAATGGCTTTCCAGAGCTCATACATAAATTTCCCCACCAGGGGGCCATGCCACTCCCAGATGGGCACTCTGTCTCATTTGTTCAGTTTTACTTCCTGCTAGGGAGATGCCATCCCCGCTGGTGTCCCATAGTCACACCATTCATGTAACTAAGCTTTCTCTCAGCAGCTGTTTAAAAGTTTTTGCTATGCCCAATAATCCTGCCCAGGGCTGCATGTGTTGGGCTTTTGCTTTCTGGCGCATGAGTATTTTTGCTCTCAAAAGGAGAGGATAATTATCTCCCACCTCTGAGTTAACCTCTGTGTCATCATGTGACTCACTAATTGGTTCCCAATAATTTCAGATCTTTGCATCTTACTCTAGTTTGGCAAGGGCAGACTGCACTTCTGACTGGCACAGCTTTCTCCCTCCCAGCCATACAAAGCAGCAAGCTCTGGTTTCCAATGGTGCCTCCTGAGTTTAAAGCTTATCTGCCAAATCAGGCACTAACAGATGTGGAAGTTCTCATAGCTCTTTCTAAGGGTAATTCTTTCTACAGCTTTCCTACACTCCCCTCAGCCACTACCTGTGCTTCTGTGGCCACTTGCACAGCCCCTAACAGTGGCAAACACACTGTTGTGGATGTTTTGTGATCTTTCTTATCACAGAGGGACATACGGCTTTTTACTAACAAGATTTCTAAACCCTCTGGCATTTTCAAGGCATCCCCGTACTCATGCAGCAGTCCATAGGCATCTAGCAAACAGGCAACACCGCCCTATATAGTTAACCGTGCTTCGCCCCCACCCCTCAGGATATCCCCTGCAGATGGTTCCTTCCTCTTACCCAGACTTAGGTTTCCTCACCCCTCCTTGCTGATTCGCCACTTGTTCTGTGAAAGGGCTGTATAAGCAAAGCAACCCTCAAGTACCAAAAGGGCTGAGAATCCAAAGAAGGAGGCACACATACCCAGTTTTTTGGTATAGGGTGTTGTTTTGGGGATCCTACAGACAGAAGCATGGCTGCAAAGCAGATTGATCTCTGCACCATTACTCTCCAGATGCAAGGCTTGTATCCCATTAGGAAAGGGGATAAGTACTCTAGCAAGACAATTTAAGGCAATCCTCCAGAACAGGCAAGAATGCTGTGTGCGTCACAGAGTGTAATGTGTACGGTGACACCGATTTTCTTTGTTCTTACAAATAAAGTAGAAGCAAGGAAGCGTTTATGGGACTGGGGCTATTCAGATGTCAATATGCTGGATTGGCATCTAAGATGGAGTCACTTTTGTCTCTATGACAGCTTACCAACACTTACTTCTGACTGGGCTATGGATTTGGGGTTCCCATGACCTACTTTTTACTAACAATATTTTATTATTTGTTGTAACGAATCACAGAACTGAGAGAAACATTTTACTTATGTTACCAGTTTATTACAAAGGATATTATGAGGTGTAAAATTATGAAGTGTAAAAATGAACAGCAAGATTAATTGGTACATAGAGAAAAGTCTGAACGTGTTTTGAGTGCAGGAACTTCTGTACAGTGGAGTTGGAGAGTGCCATCCTCTTGATATGTCAATGTGTTCACCAACCTGGAGCTCTCCCAACCCATCATTTCGAGAGATTCTATAGAGATTTCATTACATAGACATGACTGATTAAATCATTAGCCATAGGTGATTAGCTAAGTCTCCAGTGCCTCTGCCCTCTTTGGAGATAGGTGTGTGGGACTGAAAGTGTCAGCATTGCTTTGGTCTTTCCTTCAAGCAACCTCCATCCTGAAGCTGTCTAGAGACCCCAGCAAATAGACATTCATTAGAATCCAAAAGACACTCTTATCTTTTCAAAGATGCCAAGGGGCTTAGAAGATCTTTTGTCAGGAACCGGGGACAAAGATCAAATATTGTTAACAAAAATGCTCTTATCACCCCTATCACTCAGTAAATTACCAAAGTTTTAGGAGCTCTGTGTCAGGAACCAGAGGCAGATACCAAATACACATCTCATTATGTCACAAGAGATTATAATCATTTGATTGAATTTTGCAGGAAAAAAGTTTCCATGCGGAGACTAAGATTTGAGGGAGTTTGGTGAAGGATTGAGAAGTACCAACATAGTGGTACTTAGAATTAAACAAAACAAAACAAAAAAATCATCAAACAAATACTAAAAAAAAGTTTCCAGATCTGAAGAAAGATTTAGACATCAGATCAAAAGAGGTCACAGAGTACCAAGCAAATTGAGTGAAAATAGACACCCCATATATCCAGCAGAAAAGACAGGTTGCCTTCAAAGGATATAATTAGGTTGGTGTTAGATATTTTTTTCTCCTGATCACTAAGGGTCAGAAATCAATAGATCAACATCAGCAGTTTTAAAAAGAAAAAAAAAGATTAAGGCCTAAGAACTCTATCCCCAGAGAAGCCATCATTTATTTGCAAGGGCAGGAGAAAGATATTTGCTGACACTCAAGGACATGAAAATTATACCTCCTAAGAGTTCACACTAAAATAATTTGAAGATATATCTAGCTAATGAGAACAGGCAACAAAATAAATTTCTCAAGAAGGGAAGTTGATGATGTAGATTTGAAAAATGTGATGAACACCAAAACCAGAAAAAAGGAATATAGAAACAATTACTGAAAATACAATAAAGTGTAGTGAGAAGTTTGTCAATAGATCTCTACAAGAGGAGATTTGAAGGGAAATATTATAATTAATTCATAACAAGATTATTTTAATAAAAATAGAGTAAAATGACTTTTCAATAAATAGAAGTCAATAATTTATTAATTACTTGATAATTTTTTAAATAATGAAGCATTAATTTTTAATAAATCATTTTTAAATAATAATTTTTAAATAATAAATGCACATTAGAATAATCTGGGCAAGTTATTAAATATATGTATCCCTAAGCTTCATCTCAGAGTTTTGGTAAAATAATTTAGATTTGGGGTCTAGGAATCAAAACACTTACAAAGCTCAGCACAGTTTTTTTGTCTTTTGTTTGTTTTTAAATGCAGCTGTCAGGTAAACATTTATATACAGCTTAGCACAGCTCCCATTTGTTCTGGAAAATAACCAATCAAATATCTCAAAGGAATGAGAATCCTCCCTCTACTATGTAACTGATTTTTTTTTTTCTTCTCTTTTCCTTGGACAATTGATAGGGGTGTGGGAAATAAAACTGTGACTATTGTGTATGAGTTAAAAAGTTCCCAGAAGGTAACAAATCACAATAGGCGCAAGAACATATAGTGTCTCCAAAGATTCCATAAAAATGATGTCATTCTTTTCTGCTCCCTATTTAAAATTTGAGTGAATATTGACTCTCCTTTAAGGTCTCATATGAGTCCAACAAACAAAAATGTACAAGTGGACATCATTGTTGACCTCACATGAAACGAGGTAAGAAATTTGTGATTTGTGGTCACAATGGTTAATGTTTCCTATCCCAGGGGAAATAATACAGGAGTCAGAACACCTTCCTCCTTTGAGGCTGCTATCTGGTTGTGATTTGAGAGATTGGCCGTAGGTTATGGGTAGACAATTCTGGTTTTGCCCAAGATAAATAAATCCTGGTATTTACATGAATGCTGCTCAGGGAATAAAGATTAGCAGTACATTAGTCAACTAGACGAAGCTACTACAACAAATAGACCTAAGAATCTGTGAAGATACAAAACTCCAGAATGTCACGCAGGTAAATTACATGTGTCATGGAGGTTTCTTGTATAGATTATTTCATCACCCAGGTATTAAGCCTAGTACCTATTGGATATTTTTCCTGATCCTCTTCCTCCTACCAACCTTCACCCTCCAATAGGCACTAGTGTGTGTTGTTCCCCTCTATGTGTCCATGTGTTCTCATCATTTAGCTCCCACTTATAAGTGAGAACACACAGGACTTGGTTTCCTGTTCTTTTGTTAGTTTGCTAAGGATATTGGCCTTCAGTTACATCCATGTTCCTGTAAAGGACATGATCTTATTTATTTTTATGGCTACATAGTATTCCATGGTGTATATGTTCCACATTTTTTAAGCCAGTCTATTGATGACGGACATTTCGGTTGATTTCATGTCTCTGCTATTCTGAATAGTGCTGCAAAGAACATACGTGTGTCTGTGTGTTTATAAAAGAACGATTTATGTTTCTTTGGGTATATACCCAGTAACGGGATTGCTGGGTCAAATGGTGTTTAGGTCTTTGAGGAATCACCTCACTGTCTTTCAAAATGGTTGAACTAATTTACACTTCCACCAATAGTGTATAAGCACTCCTTTTTCTCCACAACCTTGCCAGCATCTGTTATTTTTTGACATTTTAGTAATAGTCATTCTGACTGGTGTGGAGTGGTATCTCATTGTGGTTTTGATTTGCATTTATCTAATGATCAGTGATGTTGAGCTTTTTTTCATATACTTGTTGACCGCATGTATGTCTTGTTTTGAGATACGTCTGTTCATGTCCTCTGCCCACTTTTTAATGGTTTTTTTTTCTTGTAGATTTGTTTAAGTTCCTTATAGATGCTGAATATTAGACTTTGTCAGATGCATAGATTGCAAAAATTTTCTCCCATTCTGTAGGTTGTCTGTTTACTCTGTAGATAGTTTCTTTTGTGTGAAGAAGCTCTTGAATTTAATTAGATCTCATTTGTCAATATTTGCTTTCATTCAATTGATTTTGTCCTCTTCATCATAAAATCTTTGTCCGTGCCTATGTCCTGAATGGTATTGCCCAGGTTGTATTCCAGGGTTTTCATAGTTTTGGGTTTCACATAAGTCTTTAATCCATCTTGAGTGAAATTTTGAATATGGAATAAGGAAGGTGTCCAGTTTTAGTATTTTGCATATGACTAGCCAGTTATCCCAGTACCACTTTTAAATAGTTAATCCTTTTCCCATTGCTTGTTTTCATCATGTTTGTCAAAGATCAGATAGTTTTAGATATGCAGTCTTATTTCTAGTTCTCTATTCGGTTCCATTGCTCTATGTGTCTGTTCTTGAACCAGTACCATGCTGCTTTGGTTACTGTAGCCCTGTAGTATAGTTTGAAGTCAGGTAGCATGATGCCTCCAGCTTTGTTCTTTTTGTTCAGGATTTCGTTTGGCTATTCAGGCTCTTTTCTTGCTCCCTATAAAGTTTAAGATAGCTTTTTCTAATTTCATGGAGAATGTCAGTGGTAGTTTAGTGGGAATAACATTGAAATTCTAAATTGCTATGGGCAGTATGGTCATTTACACAATATTGATTCTTCCTATTTATGAGCATGAAATATTTTTCCATTTGTTTGTGTCATCTCTGATTTCTTTGAGTAGTGGTTTGTAGTTCTTGTTGTACAGATCTTTCACTTACTTTGTTAGCTGTATTCATAGGTATTTTTTTCTTTTTTGGCAATTATGAATGGGAGTTCTTTTGTGATTTGGCTCTTAACTTGACTGTTGTTGGTGTATAGGAATGCTAGTAATTTTTGCGTATTGATTTTATATCCTGAGACTTTGCTGAAAGTGCTTATCAGCTTAAGAAGCTTTTGAGCTGAGGCTATGGGGTTTTTTAGATATAGGATATGCCATCTGTGAACAGGGATAGTTTGATTTCCTCTCTTCCTGTTTGAATGTCCTTTACTTTTTATCTTGCTTGATTACTCTGGCCAGAACTTTTTTGAATAGGAATGGTGAGAGAGGGCATCCTGATCTTGTGCCAGTTTCAAGGGAAATGCTTTCAGCTTTTGCCTATTCAGTAAAATGTTGGCTGTGGGTTTGTCATATATGGCTCTTATTACTTTGAGTTATGTTCCTTCAATACGTAGTTTATTGAGAGTTTTTAACATGAAGGGATGTTGAATTTATTGAAAGTCATTTCTGCATCTATTGAGATAATCAGGTGGTTTTTGTCATCAGTTCTATTTATGTGATGAATCACATTTATTGATTTGTGTATGGTGAACCAACCTTGCATCACGGGGATGAAACTTACTTGATTGTGGTGGATAAACTTTTTGATGTGCTGCTGGATTAGGTTTGTCAGTATTTTGGTGAGGATTTTTGCATTGATGTTCATCAAGGGTATTGGCCTGAAATTTTCTTTTTGTCTTGTATCTCTGCCAGGTTTTGGTATCAGGATGATGCTGGCCTCATAGAATTAGTTAAGGAGGAGTCTCTCCTCCTAAATTTTTTGCAATGGTTTCAGTATGAATGGTACAAGCTCTTCTTTGTACATCTTGTAGAATTCAGCTAGTTTTTTTTTTTGTTTTTTTTTTTTTTTTTTTTTTTTTGTTGGTAAGCTTGTTATTACTGCTTTAATTTCAGAACTGGTTATTGGTGTGTTCAGGGATTCAATTTCTTCCTGGTTCGGTCTTGAGAGGGTCTATGTGTCTAGGAATTTAACCAATTCTTCTAGATTTTCTAGTTTATATGCACAGAGTTGTGTATAATATTCTCTGATAATTGTTTGTATTTCTGTGGGGTCAGTGGTATCATCCCACTTATCATTTCTGATGGTGTTTTATTTGAATCTCCTTTTCTCTTTATTAGTTTAGCTAGTGGTCTCTTTATTTTATTTTATTTTACTTTTTCAAAAAATGAACTTCTGGGTCTTAGATGGTTTTTCTTGTCTGCATCCCCTTGAGTTCTGTTCTGATTTTGGCCATTTCTTGTCTTCTGCTAGCTGTGCAATTTGTTTGCTCTTGATTCTCTAGTCCATGTTCGGTTGTTAATTTGAGATATTTCTAGTTTTCTCATGTGGACATTTAGTGCTATAAACTTTCCTGTTAACATTGCCTTAGCTGTGTTCCAGAGATGCTGGTATGTTGTATCTTTGATCTCATTAGTTTCAAAGAACTTCTTGATTTCTGCCTTGAATTAATTACTTGCCCAAAAGTTATTCAGGAGCAGGTTACTCAATTTCTGTGTAATTGTAGTTTTGAGTGAATTTCTTAGTAGTCTTGATTTCAAATTTGATTGTACTGTGGTTCAAGAGACTGCTTTATTTTTAGTTTTTTTGCATTTGCTGAGGAGTGTTTTATTTCTGATTATGTGATCAATTTTAGAGTAAGTGCCATGTGATGATGAGAAAAATGTATATTCTGTTGATTTTGAATGGAGACATAACTCTAGAATCTTATTTTTCCCACAAACGGCAATCTAAGGAGGGTGCTATTTGTCATTGGTTGCCACCCTTTCACTTGGTGATGCAGACACTAGAACACTTTCTGTCTTATCACTCTGCCATCCTTGAAAGTCCCTCATCATTGCCATCCAACTGGCAGAAGGGGGAACAAATCAGTACTAAAAATGAGAAAACAATTAGAAGTAAGGAAGGTTCTGAAACATGATTTTTGGCTGGATAGCCAACAGTAGATAGCTGTTTCTAACATGAGATATGAAAGACCTAACCAGGTCTTTTTCAACATCTTTAAATCTTCATTTTATTACACTGAGAAAAGTCCAAATTGATACTAGCTCTATGAAGAATGGCACCTCAATAAGTGTAGACTAAAAACTTATGAAATTATTAGAAAAATGAAAGGATGAATCCTTTAATTGAAAAACAAAGGACCCAAATGCACAAACAAGACAATAAATATTTAAAAAAATAGTATCACTAAAATCACAATATGTAATTCGCTATTTCTCCCCTTCTCCCCAAACTGGCAAAGCACTTAACTCAGTAATTTTCTTTGTCAATAAAATTTTGCTATCCCTTCCACCTTTTGTTGTTGGACTTTTAAGAAAGTAAACTTTCTCTTTTTTGATTTATGAAAAATAACTTGGAAATATGTATGTTTAGCCTTAAAACAATGTGTACTCTTTGATTCAGTAAATTCACTTGCAGCCACATACCCTAAGGAAATCAACAGAGATATGGATCATGATTTATGAATAAGGACATTCATTTCAGCATTATTTATAATAATGAAAAATTGGTGGAAAACTTTAGCTATAGTGGAATAACTAAATAAATTACAGTATAGGCATATGGTGAGCAGTCACTCGGTTACTCCATAATATATTTCAAAAAAGTGATACACATAAAAAAGTGGCCACAATATAATGTTAATTTAAATAGGTAAGCTACAAAACTATATATATATATAACTATATGTATGTATATATATAACTATATATGTATATATAACTATATATACAAAACTGTATATATAAAACTATATATAGTTTTATATATAGTTATAGATAGTTACATGTAGTTATATATAGTATATAGTTATACTATAACTATAGTTATAGTATATAGTATATAGTTATGTATATATAGTTATATATAGTTATATGGTTATATATATAGTTAAGTATGATTTTGGTGAATAGAACAATGAAAACAAAACAATGCAAATTAATATATAGAAAAAAGTCCAAAAATATTACGTTACAATATTAATAGCAATTACAATTGTACTTGCAATGAATTACAAGTTAATTAATTACAATTATTTTCTGTATTTTGATATAGTAAGTGACAAATCTTTTCTTTTGTATGTTTCCCAGAATTTCTACAGCTAATATGGATTATTTTACCATTTTAAATATCCTGTGAAAGAATAAAATATAACATTTTATAGAGCCACAAATTTGAAAGACTTTAGATGTTATGTATTCAAAACTTTTATCAAATGCAATAATGCCCTTCCTACCAAATTAAACGATTACTGACTCATGTTAATCATCATAAGTTGTTTCTTTTAAGTTAGATAATCACTTCTGTATGTAAGCGAGCAGTCAGGAAACCAGTAGCCAGAGTCAGGGCACTAGCAATTCACTTTTTAAAAATTTATTTTAGCCTATTCTTTTTCATTAGTTAAGTCCTTTCAAATGATTGTAGTTTTTTTCTCACCAAAGAAATATTCAAATACAAATTGAATATAATGAATAATTTACAGTGAATATTTTCATTAGCAGATTGGATGCTTGCAGACAGGAATTTAAGATACGTTTTCTTCTCCTCTCTCTCCTCTCTTTTTACTAAGTGAAAACTGTCGAAAACTGCAGTGCCTATATAATAGGAACAACCCTTTCTTAGTTTTGGAGATGTTGGCTTTTTTAAAAAGCCATTTTCTATATAGGATTTCAGAAGATGCTTTTAGATAACTCTATTCTATTTGTTTTGAAAAGGTGCCTCTGAAGTAATCTATTATAAAGTATGTAGTTTTCCAAAAGCTGTAGCTAGTTGCCTAGCAACACACTTGGTTATGTCATATAATGAAAGCAATATGATAAAATGCTGTTTTTCAGGTATTAATTTTTAAACACATTTCTAACTAAAAGACTATATTTTATGGATGAAAATTTTTGAGAAATGGGTCTTGTAAAAACAAAATAAAAGAGAGTCAATACCACACTAATTGACAGGCTTTTTCTTAATGAAACAGTATTAAAATTCGAACCCAACTGTAAGGATTTGAGCACTCCTTACCAGGCCCCCAGGCACTACCTTGTGCTCCCTGAAGCACTCACTGCATTAAGAGCCACAGTAAGAGGATAAAATTGCACATCTGTGAAGGGGACTTAATGCGTTATGACATTCACAAAACACACAGGGTGCCTAAAATGTATCAGAAAACATCTAACTTTGTAAAAGTTCTTTATTGTTTTAAATGTCAAAACTGTTAGAGCAGGAACATTTTAAAAGCTAAATTTAAATCCAAGAATAAAAATCTGAAGAATAAACTCTTGGATTTTTTTTGTTTTGATTTTTAAAAAATTCATTGCTATTTTTCTTTCCATTTCTAAGTGTTACTTGAAAAAGTCCACATCTCCTAATTTTTTGTCTTTACTCTTTCCCACAAACCTGGACTTCCTTCTTCCACTATCTTTGTGTGTGCTTGTGTGTGTGTATGTTTGTGTGTGTGTGTGTAGTTGTGTATGGTGATGGTCATAGAGCATGGTGGGAAAGTTCATAAAAGATGGGAGAATCTCTCAAATAAAAATACATTTGGACTGGGAGCGGTGGCTCATACTCGTAATCCCAGCACTTTGGGAGGCCAAGGCAGGTGGATCACCTGAGGTCAGAATTTTGAGACCAGCCTAGCCAACATGGGGAAATGCCATCTCTATAAAAAATACAAAAAATTAGCCAGGTGTGGTGGTGGGCACCTGTAATCCCAGCTACTTGGGAAGCTGAGGCACGAGAATCACTTAAACCTGGGAGGCAGAGGTGGCAGTTAGCTGAGATCACGCCACTGCAATCCAACCTGGTTGACAAATTGAGCCTCCTTCTCAAATAAACAAAAACAACATCAAGAAAAATTTAATCAGGAGTTGAATATACGGTTCTTCCAGACAAGTTTGTTTTTGAGGGCTTAGAATTGAAACCTAGGCTACTGGTTTGAACCTGTCCTTTTATCTGATTTCTATTCCTTTGACACTTAATACTTATTGGCAAGTTGCTGCCCATTATACTTTCATGTTCCAAGATGTTGTTATTATCAGCAAGGGGTGGAAATGACAAGCAAGGCAAATTCCTGGCCGTCAGTCATTTTAATGCTTTATTCACTGGCAATCTAGCCTTTAGTTTGATGTTACTGTTGCCACCAGGAGAGTTAATTTTTATTAAAGGCTCTGCCCTCTCTTTCTGTCATACAAAGAGTTGGTCATAAAAGTCCTGGGGCACAGATAACGCTGTGCATTCAGCAAAGAATTTTATCACCAGAGGACTTCATGTTTTAACCCCTGAATCTAAGTGGGCCACAGAAGTGATGCTTTCCACTGGCATGAGGGTGAAAGTGGGGTGTACCATTTGCAATTTGACACAGTAAAAATCCTTGTCTTATGCATCAGCATTGTAGATTGAATATTGAGGATGGTGGAATCCAAGATACAGGTGGCCTGGATCCCTGAGGCTGAGTGACCGCTGAGTAGCAAGTCACCAGGAGAAAGCCCAGCTAGAAACGTCCATGTTTGGTTTTGCATGAAAAATAACTTTTATTGTGTCAAGTCATTTATATTTGGAGAATATTTTTTTGTGATAGTCATAGGAGTTACTGATGCTGGCTAACATAGGCCCATTCACTTTGTGTTTACATAACTAGATTAAGTCTGATGTTTAGACCTGTATACTATTATCTGCAGCAGCGTAAACCCTGTATATTCCCAAATATCTATTCTATGGGTTTATCTCTCACTCTTCCATAGCATCTCATCTAAAAATATTTCCCAAATTATCATTTTATTATATAAATTTCTTATTTCTTTCCCAAGGAAAAGTAGGCTATTGATATTCATTTTCACATTTGTATGGAATTTTTCCAAGAATTCAGCATTAAGGTACATACAGACTCCCAGGTAAGTGTGAGGGCATGACAAGGAAAGCACTGATCACATGAGGAGGCAATATTTAGGGAGATTTGGGAGCATAAGAAGTCAGGTTATCATTGTTATATCTTCCATGCTCCTCTATGTGACAAAATAGTGCATTTTGGAAATGTTATTTGTACACCTTGCTGTTGTTACTAGTTTTCTTTCCCTTTTATTACCATCCCCAATCCACCCTCTTTGATGATTTTTGGATAGTGCCTGTTTTGGCAAGGAAGAAATGCATAGATGTTTTAAAAAGAATGAGAATATAAAGAGTCGGGAGACACAGAAGACTTCGAAGACATTATATTTTGGGGTAAACATGATAAAAGTGATGACTTAGATCAAAACTTTTTGTCTCTGAGATTTGTAAAGGTTTCTAATCTGGGAATCAGGAAAGATCTAGAGGAAAAAAGAATTTTGTAAATCCCACAGGATCTTTGATATAAGATCAGAGGAGAGCTGGGTCCCCAAGAATATGGCTTCGCAATATACTTAGAAAGTCCTAACTTTAGATAGCCTTAAGAAATTCTGAGAAAAGTACAAATGCAGCATAATAGTGATGATGCACACAATAGTGAAGTGCATGCCCTAGAACACAGTGTGTTTAGGAAAACAGCTGCATAGGATATTCTGCACGTTGCAAATAAACTCTTATTTGTTTAAGAACAGCAGAGAAGTGGGACTAGGAAATGTTTCTCCACAACACATTAGAATTTTTACTAAAACTGCAAAATGCTACCTGTTTACCAGATCGATTGAAGAGCTGCAAGACCTAAAAAGCTGAAAATTATAGAACACTAAGAGTTGGCCAAACAGGAAGATTTAACCCTTAGTTGATGCCTGACAGGTTACATTGAGTAAATGTAATGAATTCAATTGATCATTCAATTTCAACTCTACCACATAGCTTGTTATTATACAAAGACCCAGGATTTTGAAATCAGTTTCAATAACAGGATGTAGAACACAAAAAGAAATAAGATTATTTTCTGCAGAGCAATGAAGTGGAGCTTTATATTCCAAGTTAATTCAGAAATGAAAATTAAATTATATTTACCATCCGCTTGAGTTTCTTACATAGAATTATAACGGCTATACTAAAGTACGCTTACATAGATCCACTTTCTCAAACCTTACTTCCTGGCTTATGTTGGTGCTTCAGGGATGCTTAAGGTTTGTTCTGATCTCTGTTTTCGGTAGTTTTCAGCAGAGTAGTTTGTTAGGCATTTTGAGTCTATCCATCATTTACCTACATCCTCCCAGATGAGTTATAATGTATTAACTGTTTACTCTAAACCTTCATACTAACTGTGGTCTCATAACTCATTCTGTCTCACTAATTGATGTCAAAAGTAGCTCTTTGGTGACTGTGAAGCTCCATGAAGACAATTATGCTATGTGGAGCTCGTGGGAGCTCAAGAGTTTCACAAATCTGGGAGAGAGATATTTATAGCAAAATCATCAAGGGAGTTGTTTCAGAATTTTTCCCCACCCCCAAAATCTGATATAATATTTAAATGTAGTTAGAGAAAGAAAGACAGCAGTTTGAATAAATTTTGACAAAAATTCCCTTGACAAAGCCAATACTCCTCACTTATGGTTGTTGATACTGTTCCTGATGCTTTCATAATGTGTTTTAGAGGATCGTTAATTCACTCAATGGATATCTATTTTGTATATCCTCTGTGAAAGATGCTGTTCTTAGGGCTAGAAATATAAAAATGAAGACAGTATACGAAGTTCTTCTGTCATGAGGCTTATAAAGTAGTGTTGAGAGAACAAAAATGAAAGATGTAAAAGTTGGGAAGCAATAATGTTTATAAAGACAAAGAAAGAAGGAAGAGAAATCAAGTGGTATATGGTTTTCTTTGTAGGACGGTCAAGAAAAACATCTTTGAGGCACTGGCTCTTTCTTGATATTTATAGGAAATTGGAGCCCAAGCCACATAAATATACTGGGAAAGGCATTCTAGGAGAAGAAAAAACAGTAAGTGTAAAACCCAGACATGGTAGTGTACCCAAGCCTGCTGGAGGAAGGACAATAACACCAGAGAAACTAGAGCTAAATTATGGTGGGGGAAACAGGTGATTAAATCATAGTGGTTATGAAATCCAGATCATATAAAGCTTTTAAGGAATTAAGCTTTTACTATGAGTGTGGTGGGAAGCTGCTGAAGTGTTGTAAGCAAGGGAAGACCATAATCTGATTTATGTCTTGACAATATTACCCATGGCTTAAAGAAGATGAGGGCAGAATTGGGGAGAACAGTTAGGAAGCTACTTCAACAAACCAGGAAATAGATGGTGCTGCCTTGCGCTGAAACAGGAGCAGTGGATATGGTGGAAAATATTCTGTTTCTGCATTTATTTTAAGGTAAAGCTAACAAGATTTGGTGGTATAATGAAGAAACTGGGTGAGACCAAAAGGATTTTGCCTAAACAACAAGGTACATGAAGTTGTCACTTCCTGGAATGGGGAAGACTGAAGGAGGAACAGGTTGTAGCAAAGGTTGAATTATATTTTGTATATGCTAAATTTGAGATTTATAGTGTTGAATATTATGTATTAAAGAGAAAATTTTGAACAGGCAATGAGTTAGAAGTTCATTAGGCAGTTCTTAGTTGGAGATGCAAATTTGGGCATTTCTAAGCATCAAATTGGTAATTAAACTCATGGGACAAGATATGATCATCTAAGAATCTTAAGTAGTGTAGATAGTGTAGATGGGAAGATATCTAAAGACAGATTCCTGGGACACTCTAATATTTAGACATAGGAGTAATAAAGATACAGAATAGAAAAGTAAGGAACAGAAGACAGTGATATAAAGAAAAAACAATAAAAATATATGGTATCCAAGAAATCAAATGACAAAAAAAATGCATTTTAAGAATATTGCAGTGAGGAAATATAGATGATAGATTAAGGCAGAAGTGGATTAAAAATTGACAAATAGATTTAGCCAACGTGGAAATCATTGATAACCTTTATAATAACAACTCTAGGAGTTGGACATAAGACTTTAATTGGTGCAGATTCAAGAGAGAAGAAGAATAGAATTAGAAGTGTTTCACTTTAAAATAGAACAGAAGATTGAAAAGGTATATGAAGGAAAATTAAAGAGAAAAGAGGTAAATTTTTAAGATATAAATAATTTGTATATATTTTACAAATACATATTAATATATTATATCAAGTTATAATATATATTTAATATAATAATACCTATAATATGTACACACAAGATTGATTAGGTTGAAGGTTGAAAGTAAAATCCATGATCCATGAGTGACCTTGAAGAGAACTGGTGTCTGAATGGATTGGTGAGTTAGCTTGGGTAAGAGAATAAGAGTTCTACCAAGGAGGGAAAGCAATGAAAAACCTGAGCACAGATACAATGAGGCTGACAGATTTGATGATGGGAGGTTGTAATAGCTTTCTGTTGGCATCTTTATTTTCTCAGTAAAGTAAACCAAGATTATCAGGTGAAATTGTGGTGGGAGGAATGTTGAAAGTTGAGAATAGCGCAGGTATGAAGCAGTCAGCTAATAAGAGAGGATATACCTCCTGGAATTATACAGTAACATTTTGGGCTAGCACTGAAACTGAGATTTCACCACGTAAAGAGAGGCCAGGTAATGCGAGGTAACTTAGTGTTCCCTTTCTTTAATTTTTTTTTTTTTTTAATTTTCTGGAGATATGCTCAGTTGTTTAGTTCCCAGAAGGAGTAAGCAGAAACATGGACTGAACTAGACACATCAGTATGACTGAGGGAGAGGTGGGAAGCGTGTGGAGGCATATATTGGCTAAGATAGTCTAAACTGCTCTAAGTAGACTCTTAACATAATGGTTCAACCAAAAAATAATAATTTATTTCTCATACACATATCAGGTAGGTAAGTGTCTCTTTCCCATTAGATGATTCAGCGGCCTTGACTTATTTATTTATTTATTTATTTATTTATTTATTTATGCTTCTAATTAGGTCAAGGGGAAGAAAAGAAAAGAAAAAACAATTAAAAAATCATTTCAAGAGTAAGACACATTACATTCCCTCACATTCTACTGGAGAGAGCTAATCATATGACCACACTTACTTCCAGTATACCTAAAGAAAGTAATTCCTGGGTGGATACTTGCTTTTCAGCTACACATTTGTTGCTATAGATGGGTATAATAAATTTTGAAGACTTCTAGTTGTCTCTGCCATACCGATTATAATGATGGGTATGGAACTGAACAAGGTATGGGGAAAAGTGAGACTATAAGGGGTTATTGAACACAGTTAAATGGATTGGAAAACTGGATGGTAATTAAAAAAATGTTGGAATTGGGCTCCTAGAGGTATTGGCCCCCAAAATGTGATGTGTTAGTCAGCAAGTAGGATATTTTCAAAGATAAAGTAATAGTCAAAGCCAATTAACCAGCTGACTTCTGTGTTACTCTGTTCTCACACTGCTATAAAGAAATACCTGAGACTGGGTAATTTATACAGAAAAGAGATTTAATTGACTTATGGTTCTGCAGGATATACAGGAAGCATGATACTGGCATCTGCTTGGGATTTTGGGAAGCCTCAGGAAACTTACAATCATGGCAGGAGGTGAAAGGGCAACAGGGGTGTCACATGGCCAGAGAAGGAGCAAGAGAGAGAGGGGGAAGGTGCAACAAACTTTTAAACAACCAGATCTCATGGGAACTCACTTGCTACCACGAGGACACTACTGAGAGGGATGGTGTAAAACATTTATGAGAAATCCACTCCCACCATGTAATTTCCTCCTACCAGTCCCCACCTGCAACACTGGGAATTACATTTTGTTACGAAAGTTGGGTGGGGACACAGATCCAAACTGTATCAACTTCCAATCTGTATGACTCCCAAAGCTATTGTTGACTAATCCTAGGGGAACTCAGCATCAGAACAGATAACCAATTCTGGTCTTAATTCTTGAACTAATAATATGAGTTCTGGGAACAAATTTCTTATCTTCTCTGAATTGTAATTTTCTTTTATAAAATGAAAATATTGAAAGAGATCCCAGTTGATTGTTGGAAATTAAGTGAGAGTGTACATATGCCATGAACTATAAAATTGTTACTGTTTATTTTTTCCTGTTTCTAGTGGAATTTCAGGACACAAATAGTTCCTATAGTTTAAAAATCTTGAAAGCTCTAGAGTGGAATAAGGGTTGCTTCTGAATTTTTATGCATCTTCCCTGACTTATGGAAGAATATGCAATGTGTTTTCCAAAAGCTGAGCCAGAATATTAGTGTAGTAAATGGAGAATATAGGAAGAGGTAAGATAGGATTATATTTCTCCAATGGAAAACTCTGTCCACTTTCTTAGAAAGAGTAATTCATTTATGAGGTTTGGATTTTCTTCTTAGGTATAACATGCCAACATTAAGTTCAAATGAAGGTTAAAATACTTTTTTATAATAAAACGTATCTTCTCCATTTGTCATAAAGTAAAACTAGTAAAGTTTTATAAAGAATTGATATTTTCCAACTTCATGATACGTAGGAAAATGTATGCACCTAAATTTGAGCCATTTTAAGAAGTAAAAGAACCAAGTATGTACTTGTGTCCTTTCCACTTAAAGAAAAATAAGTAACGGTATTTGAAATTCCTCCTTCTCTTTCTTCTCCATTGTATGAGGAATTATGTGTATTCTGTACATCTTTGACAATAAAAACAAACTAATCATCTAACAAACCTAGAGAAGATTGAAGATTAAGAGACTATCAGAATTTCCATTGTCAAAGAGGAGAGAATTTAGAGCAGAATATACTAATATTTGTAGAGAAGAAGTAAAGGGAGAAAGAGAGTTAAGAGGCTATCAGAATTCTACTGGATTTTGATAAGAGATTTTAAAGGATTTCTAGAAGGGGGAAGATACACATATTGAGGATATATAAGCATTTGTGGCTTGCATATGAAGGTAGTGCTATGATGATAGAAAGTAAAAGAGGTGGTAGAGGTGGAGATTGCAAATGGTGTGCACATGTGATACCTTAGAGAGAACTGGCTTAGAGGTCCATGATTTGGGGTCTGATTTGATGAGGGGAAAAGGGCACATGCTCTTTCTTCTGTCTGAAATACCCTCGCTATTCAACCCTTTCTCCCTCTTTGCCTTTCTTTTCACTCTTTTATGTATTTCCCAATCTTCAGATCTATATTTAGTCATCACTTCCTCAGCTCAGCCTTACCAGGTGCCATGGTCTTAAATGTTGTCACAAAATCCCATTGATTGCCTCTTCCAGACTAGCTATTATCCTTATTATCTTATTAAAATATATATCTCTCGCTAGACTGTGAGCTACCTGAGAACAGGAACTGTTTTTATTTTGCTCAATGCATTACACAGTACTCGTCGTATACAGTGAATAGTCAATAAAAATGCATTCAAGAAATTAATGATAAGAAATTTTCAAAGACATCTTGGTGTCTTTGGTAAGATATGGGTGTCATCTGCTAGGACAGAACAGGAAAAGACCAGGAGGTGAGAGAAAGACTAAGTTCACTTTTTCTCGTGACGAGTTTGAGACGCCTATGGCCCATGCAAGTGGCAATGTTGAGAGTCAGTTCTCAGGTGTTGTGGAGGATGTGTTTTAAATGCCAAAATAGATACTGTATAAAATCTTCAGTTTGAGCAGAATCTAGGAAAAGAAAGACTAAAAAAGAGTGAGCAGAGAGAAAGGTAGGAGGAAAGTTAGAAAAGAACATTTTCACAGAGGCAAAGCTGACAAGAGGGCAGAAAAATTAACTGACATTCCCTCACTCGTAAATGGAGTTGAAGCTTAGGCTGTTTAGATGCTGCAGCTTCTTAACATCCTGTCTGTACTTAGCAGTAGAGCAATGTTAATGCTTAACCAGAGTTTTCAACTCATGAAGAAATTACTTCTCCTACTTTTATTCATCTTTATGTGAATCTGCACCTTATAATTTTGCCAGATATGAAATAGCCAGAGACCTGAGTGAGCAATCATTTAAATGTACATCTGAACCAAATGAAAACCTGAGAAATCAGAGTATAAAATATTACCTTGGAATGTTTTTGCATGTATTAGCAGAAGAAATGGTTTCAGGCTAATTTGGATAACTTACTAGTGCAATGCAATGCAATTTGTTAGGTTGAAAGCCAGAGATTTTTTTTTTTTTTAATCAGAAACCTATAAATGACTAAGTAATGATTTAGGCAATATATTTGTTAAATTGATGCAGCTAAACTTTTTGTTTTATGTTTGGTAATGTCTTGAATTATACTTAACTGTCTCTTTAAACTAACTAGAAATATTCCTCTGTTATTGTCCAAGCAAAATTTAATTCCTTATACAGCATTTTAAATGTTAATCAAAGACAAAGCCAGCACTTGCCAAGAGGGGCTATGCTTATGAAACTAACATTTACACTGCACTTTTCATATGAAAAACCATTTAGGAACACAAATTAATCTTTACAACACTGCTGAGAAGTAGTTAATGACAGGAAGGATGATCATTACTCCCATATTACAGATGAGTAAAACTACGCTGTAAGTTTAGCGACCAAATTAAAGTTATTACTCATGTGGCAAATCATTTATGACTATCCCCATCTGACATTTCATGCTTCAAGTTCTTTTAATGCATAATCATCTCTTGGATGAATAACTGTATTGCTCCCAGGTCTTTAAGGGAAAAAAATACTGAAGTAATACGACAAGGCGTATGGAGTTTGGTCAGCACATGATGGAATATCATTACCCTCTACTGCACACACAGTGAGAGAGAAAACTTACACATCACTGACGTACTTCATCACTTCCCATACAGACATCATATTCAATTAAGTAGAGAGCTCTCTGTCAACAAACTTGACGTGCTCACCTAGGGAATGTCACAACCTTCCCCAAAATCAATATTCAAGTTATGATGGACTGACAGCTTCACAGATGAGTGAATGTCCCTTGATTTTTACCTATTTTTGCTGCAGAACAGAGAAAAGTGCTCAAGGCATGAACAAACAAATTTAATTAAGCTTAGGGGATATGGTTGAGTAATGTAAATCCAGAGCAAACGAAGTCATGGAGCATTAAAGAACAGCTTAATGAAATTCTGATCAACAAGAAAAAAATGAAGAGCTGCTTCATCTGATTCAATAAAGTTGGTTCTTAGTGATTTAGGAAAGCAAATGTTCACTTGTAAGTGGTTACTTTTGAGAAGTAATTTCCTAGACTCTTTAGACTGATGCATATCTTGAGAATTTCTATAGTTTCTAATATATTTGAAAAAGTGCTGCTGGTAATTTTTTTTCTTTCTTCTCTGATCTATAAAATGATTTATAACAGGCTCCAGAAATGGAAAAGAAAAACATTTTAAAGTTTAGTGGGAAAGCAGGAAGACTAGGGTTATCAGAAAACACAAGTTGCCCAGCTTTAGAAGTTTTGACACATGTCATTCTCTGGGATAACTTTTCTTTTGTGAGGAAAGTATTTCTTCTGATGGAAATCGGTTCATTTAACACATCTCTTTTCTGATCCATTCTTCTGTTCTCTGACCACTCCTTTTAGACTCTCATCTTCCTGGGGCTGTCACATTAGCCACTTATTTGTGTTAAGACATTCACAAACTACATTGAATGGCAAAGATTAAAGCATCCATGAACTAATTTAAATTACAAATGGTAGCATTAATTTAAAACTTAGTTCAAGTTGACCCATGAGTCAGGTGGAAAGCCCTCCTGAACAGGGAGTGTGGCAAGGAAGTTTGACTGGGAGAGAAAAAAGAGTGGGAAAGTGTGTTCTAACATGTCAGGTCCACAGGATGCTGGTGTTTTCTGTTCAGAAATTACAGCTTCTCTAATTTTAAATTACAAAGCTGGCTTTACTCTGTGGAAAACAATAAAGGTGAGATAGAGAAATAGAGAGAGAAGAGAGACAGAAACGTAGATACCGATTTATCCAAAGGAATAAAGATCTATCCATAAGAAAATATGTAAATAATAAACAAGGTTATGTTAACATTCAACTGTGAGAATAGACTTTTCCCTTTTTGGATTACTTCACTGCTTAGAAGAAAAATGTATAGAATATATATTTAACTTTAAGATTATCATATGCACCGGAAAAATAAAGTTAGAAATCTAGAAAAACTCAGATGTCCAGTTATTTCCATTTTTCTAATATAATTCCAAGTCAGAAAGTTGAAAAAAAGTAAAAAAAGAAGGTAGTGGCTCATGTAAATGTCACAAAGTTTGATGCTTAATGACATACATTCATCTGAAAATGCTTTTTTGAAATTTAGGTTTGGTTAAAATTTTCCAATGCAGTATCAATTAGCTATAGAAAATTAGAAGGAAAATGCATAATAGGGATTCTGATTTTGGAGTCATTTTTCTAAGTTATCAGAAGTTTAAATCCTTCCTCCTTGTATTTTTCTATTATTCCAACTATTCTTTCTTTTATTTCTTCATTGATTCAATAAACATTTTGTGTATGTAACATATCAGATGCGGAGCTGGGCACTAAAGTCATACTCATTCAATTATACAAAGGTAGGACAGTTTAATAGGTTAATTTCTATAAAAATAGGTTAGAAAAAAGTCTAACCTATTTTTGTATTTTGTCTTTTCATTTATTACTTGCTTTACCACCTTGGACAGGTTATTCAATATTTTCGATGCTTAGTTATTTTTCTACAAAATGAGAAAATAATAGAGCTGGTCAGCACCAAGCATACAATAGACATGTGGCACAGATTAATGTCATTTAGTTTTAAAGCACACATTTCAGTGATTCTGAAGATGTACCTATTTAAACTCCCCAAAAGGTTTACATACCTAAATTTTATAATTTTTATCTATCCTCAGTTTAGTTCTGTGCCCTTTCCTCCTTATAAGGGGTTTCAAGTGTATGGCACTTGGAAGATAAGCAGAGAGTTGGAGAAGAATTCATGTTTCTGGGGGTTTGGAGGTATGGGCAATGCAACTTGTCTCCACTGGGTGATGAATTCATTGTATATATTCCTTAAGTTCTCTATTTTCTACTGTCTTTGGAAAGAACCTCTGCACTTGGAATTCTAGTTTTTGTGCAAGTGCTAGCTGTTTGTCCCAGTTTTTATTTTTTTCTTTTTGCTTGAAAAGAAAATAGTGACAAACATACCAGGTTCCACCATAATAATATTGATTTGGATTCTTTATGATACATATTGTTGCTTCCAGAATCATTATATTCACCCACTAATTCCCAGAAGCAAACTCTCCTTCCTTTTTAGAAACATATCAAGCTATCCACAATGTCACCCAGAGCTGTAATTGTAATTATGGGTAAAAAATTCATGGCTTCAAACCAGTTAGATGCATTTGAAGATAAACACAAACACAAACGTGGCACAGTATTAGTGCAATGCCCTGTCTCCTGAGTGCTGCCAAGCATCTGTGTTGGAAAGAAAGAAGCAAACACACAACCAGGCCATGCTTTCTTCATCTCTGCACGTGTGTTCTGAGATGACACACCAGGGTGTATGCAAACAAATAATGAGAGAATGTTCTGATCAGCCCAACTCATTACCCAAATCTCATGTGGATTCTTGTTGGCAGTTTTGTTGTCGACTTGTGCCTCACTAGCTCTGCGGTCCTAAACAGAAAGCAAACTCAAATCAGTGTTAAATGTAATAATATTAGTTCATTTATAGGTATTTGAATGAAACATTGCAGACAGTTTAGCTACTATTACCTGAAATAATAAAAGATCGACATCAGTTTCATTTACAACAGAGCTCATTTCTTTATTACTTCTAGTTGTGTGGCATGGTGTCTCTGAATATCTTCCCCATGAGTGATGTTTTCTATAACACAAATTTGTATTGCACAAAGCTTTGCACTTGGGTTTGCCACAGATATTTGTGTGCTGATGGGGAGAATAAGTCTATTCATCAAGGCATATTCCTGCAACTGGGGTGAATCAGTTTGAGCATATGCCTTCATCTTCATTGTCAAGTAAAGTAAGCATTTATTAATTCATATTTATTATGTACCGAATACTGGGATAAAATAAGGAGCAAAACCAAAAAAAAAAGAAAAAGATTACTGCCTGATGCAGCTGAGGATCTTGTGAGAAAGAAAACTTTATATAATCAAAAACTACAACTTAGAGATAGTGCTAATAAACCAGAGGTATGAAGTACTAGTTAGCTAAGCAGAAAGGAGAAAGAATAATTAAGGTGGAGGAATCAGCCCTTGTAAAAGTCCTCTGATAAAGGGACTGAAGGAGGACAGCATAACTGTGGTTGGGAGACTGAAGCAGGAACATAACTCAAAATTAGGCTAATGAAATAGGAACCAAATTGTGTATGACATTTTGCTGTGAGACAAATAGGTAACCATGAAGGATACATTAGTCTGGCAGCCGGGTGTAAACAGCAACATTGATTAGAAGGAGTGAAGTGTGGATGAAGGTGAACAGTGTGTATTAAGGAAATTGGCTTCATCCCAAAAGTGGTCTGGCCTTTGTCCTAGACTCCTCTCACTTGATCTCTAAATCCTTGGAATTTCCTGAGTAACAGGATTGTCTTTGCTATTTACATTGGGTCCTTGTGGACCATATCTGATGGTTTTATGATAATGATAGGACCTATAGTGGTATCCTTTGGCCATGTGGTATCAGCCTGACCTTCAGGGAGACTGACTTTAACAACATGGGCAGTTAATCAATAAGTCATGCCTATATAATGAAGCCCTAATTATAACTCTGGATTTCAAAGCTCATGTGAGCATCCTGGGTTGTCAATACATCATGCATATTGTCACCCATTAATACTGAGAGGGTAACACGTTCTAAGGAGACTCTGAGAAGACTCTGTTTTATTCAACTCTTCATTTGGCTGATTTTCTACATCTTTTGCCTACAATAAATGTAGCTGTGAGTATAATAGGTTTATGTGAGTTCTATGCACCTTTTTAGTAAATTATTGAATGTGAGGATGGTTTTGTGTGAAGCCCTTTGATGATTAATTTTGTGTGTCAGTTTGGCTGTGCCATCATGCCCAAATATTTGGTCAAACATTATTCTGGATACTTCAGTGAAGGTGGTTTTTGAATGAGATTAAGATTTAAATTGGTGAATTTTGAGTAAGGTAGATTATCTTCCATAATGTGAATGGGCCTCATCCTATCAGTTGAAGGTCCTAATAACACAAACACTGACGTCCTTTGAGCAAAAATAAATTCTGCTAGCAGACTTCCTTTGGATTTAAATTGCAAACCATGGCTCTTCAGCCTTCTGGCCTGCCTTTCAGAGTTTGGACTTACCAAGCCTCCACAATTGTATGAGCTAGTTTCTTAAAATCTCCTTCTTGCTTTCTCTCTTTGTCTCTCCTTCTCACTCTTTTTCTTGTGTGTGTTTGTGTGTTTGTGTGTGTGTGTGCGTGTGTGTGTGTGTGTGTGTGTGTGTGTGTACAAACTCTCTATTGGTTCTGCTTCTCTGGGAAACCTCGGCTAATATACCTACCAAACTTGCAGTTGGTGTCAGAAGTGAGAGTGATCTTGCATGGACATTTTCCCAAATTTTGTAGGTGGACACTAACTTCTTGCTGTAGAGGTCAAAAATCCTGAGTAGACTTGTCATTCTGGAGGATTGTTTCCTTGACTTCACAGTTGTAGCGTAACATGGTAAGAGGAAACTGGATAACAAATTAAGAGGAACTTCCATAGTTGTGGAGAAGATAAAGGGCAAATGGAGATAAATAGATGGATTTGAGAAGTATTTGTTAGAAAAAATCAACAGGAATTGGTGAGGACAGTGAAGGAGGAAAAGATGTAATATTGACCAAGTCAAGAAGTGTATACATATTCTTATAGGCTCATTAGAAGAGTACACTAGTTTGCAAGGAATAGTCAATGTGGATAATTAGTATATTAATGTGATTTACATTGGCCACATAAGGTTCTCTGGAAGAAACCAACCTTTTTGGTGGATAGATGACTTTAATATCAAGAATTTATAGGAAGAACAAACATAGCCAAGCGTTAGACCCTTTGTCACTCTGCCATTGTTTTCTCCCTCCCATGCTTCTTAGCAAGCTGGAGGACACGCTCACTTCAGCTTATTCAGAATGAGCAAGTAGTCATAAGAACAGACGTCACATTTTTAGGCAATTCTGAAAGGTGCCGGCTAGAGGAAAACTACCAAAGACAAAAACCAAGTATGTGAAATTAGTAAGACATTTGAAAGAAAAAAAATACTGATGTTTGCAATTTATTGAAGGATACCAAAAACAGATTTTTTAAAAGGAATTTGGAAAGAGAGGAGAGAAAGGAAAGAGAAAAAGAGCTAGGGAGGTGCATGTGAAACACACTCAGAGGGGTGGGGCCATCCCATACCCTTCTCCCCTATTCGAAATGCACAAGTGAGGAGCGTTTTGTGGTATGTGCTTGGTGGGCCAGGGACACATAATCTGATTCTCCCTCTGCACTAGGCTCTGTGCCTCTCACTACAATTTTCAGGGCCCACATTTGCTTAGTGTATGAGTCATCTCTATTCTTGAGTAAAGAACTGATTCAGAGTACCTCCTTAAGGTGCTCAGAACACTTTCTGGCAGTATATGAATTAATGAGACAATAACTGGGATAAGTGAAGAAGCGATAGTTCCATTTTCCTTGGGCAGAGGCAAACTCTGGTAGCATCGTTTTGTGGGTTGTGTGTCAGATGACATCTTCCTTTGTAGAACGTTCTCATTGGAAATATAATATGGTAGGTTATTCAAGTTCTGCTCTCTCATAAATTCTGAATGTCTAGTGATACACTCAGGAAAACAATGGGTCTTCCACATTTGTTACAATTGCTTTCACCATGTTTCAATTTAGATTTACCTTTGGCATATCAAGTCTTTGATGATAAAACACAATAAGAGGGTTCTAATTCTATGACAGTCAGACAAGATAATATTACCCTCCTGAGTTGAAATACTAACTCATTTTGAAGTCAAAGAAGGAAGGGACATTAAGACAAGCATAATTTCAGATGGGAGACAGAAGAACTCTATTACTAATTGTGTTAGTCCATTTTCACACTGCTGTAAAGAACAACCCGAGACTGGGCAATTTATAAAGGAGAGAGGTTTAATTGACTCACAGCTCCACCTGGGTAGGGAGGCCTCAGAAAACTTACAATCATGGCTGGAGGTGAAGGGGAAGCAAGGCACATCTTACATGGTGGCAGGAGAAAGAGAGAGAGAGAGAGAGAGAGAGTAAAACAGAGCAAAGGGGGAACTGCCAAACACATTTAAAACCATAAGATCTTCACTCACTACCATGCGAATAGCATGGGGGAAACCGCCCCCCATGATCCAACCACCTCCTTCCAGGTCCCTCCCTTGACATGTGGGGATTACAATTGAAGATGAGATTTTGGTGGGGACTCAGTGCCAAACCATATGAGTAATAATGTGAAAAGGGTTTTGAAAGGAGAATCAAAAAACTGAGTTCTAATCTTATTTGTTTACCCCTCCCAACATCAGGACTAGTGACCAGTGACCTGATCCAGCTACAGAAAATTTCACAGCTTGACCTCCAGCCTCAGTCCATGATGCATAAAACAGGCACATCTGTCCCTCTTATCAAAGGATTCAGAATATTTCTGACATAATAGGCTCACCCTATTTCCTAAAGGAAAAGTGGTTGAAAGGAAAGATTCTAGTGAATAAATTAAGTCCAAATCATAGTAGATGTAGATGTATATTCTTTGCTCTAAATAGCCCTAACGGTGGTAGTAGGTTTTTTAAAATAAAGGTTAAGTTTGAGAAATATCTCCAAAGGAAAAATTCTAATCATGTATGTAATAAGTGAATTTATTGAAGGCAAAGGTTGAATACATAGAGGCTTTTAAATGTGTCTAAAATCAGTGATAAAATAGTGCACATGCTTTAGTATTTTAAAATTGTTTATCATTTGAAGATTACATAGGCTGTATTCTCACAAGCACATGTAATAAATAGATTCCCTCACCTTGTAAAACTCTATTTATCTAATATTCCACTAATGTAGAATACATATTTCTAAGCTTATTGTGGAGAATGATGGCACCTCAGCTGTCTACTGTAAATACCAAATGATGTTTAAAGCTATCCTCATACTTATTTTTAATGTAGATTTCTGATGAGAAAATATTAAAATGACTTACCCGCTTGTTTAAAGTTAGTAGGTTTCATGTGAAAATAAAGGATCAATTGTCATTTCCTCAGGGAGACTAAGTATTGTTTGATCTTCTTAAGGACAAATCTAAGAAGGAAATATTTCTCTTGAATAATTTGGGGAATCTGATAACTTAATAGTTTAAAAAGTATTATAAACTCTGCAGAAATGGAGGTATATTTACTCAGAGAACCTTAAGAACATGTAATTGAGAACATTTTGAACTTTCTTATGCTTTTAAAACACAAAATGCACCTATATAAGTCAATTATTTAAACTGTTCTAAGGTTAGCTTTTTCTCCAAAATGAAAATGTGAAGATGACATTTTCAAGACACTAAAGACTTAAATTTGACTGCTGTGGATCTGTCAGATTTGAGGAGCATGTGTGGAAATAATAGCTGTGACTCTATGACTTTACGTTTTCTAAAGACAGGAATCTCTCTTGCTGTTCAGTGGGTATTGTGATCACCTGCAGAAGTGTGCAACCAACTGGTGTCAGGAGATTGGCTCATTATGTGAAAATGAACATAAACCACCTAGGCTAGCTGTGCTTTATGAAACTGGAGCATGTGTCATATTTCTAGTTAGTATATTAGCGTATTAATATTCACCAAGAAGAATAGAGAAAAATCTCAAAGGAGGTGTAAGTTCATACTTTAAGGGAATTAGCAAAGACAATTAATAATTCTGCCTCACCTCCACCCCAGAAGCATTTAATATGTTGACACTAAACAAATATTAGTTACCATTACGTATTGATCCTAAATTTCAGAGTGTAATCAACATCATAAACCGCTCATAGATATTCTGTGAGGTAGTTGTAAGGTTAAAACTCAAAATTAACCTCTTCATCTAAATAGTGAAGAAATAAGCCCAGAGAGTTTACGAGACTTTTCTTCCTGAATGAAGGTCACACTGCAAGTAAGTAGGAAATGAGGTTAAAGTCAGGCTTTCTGACACTTATTTTGAAATGATTTTTATATTATCACTAATATTCATTTGTTAAAAAATTAATATTGATATTAATTCTTGAGCTAAATCTCTGGTCTTACTGCAGAAGCTTACCTCGACTCAATATATTCCCACTTATCTATGTATCACTATGATGATGAGGAAAGACTCAATCACATTTTAAAATCATACTGTGTCTCAATTCAATGAGTAAACTGAGGCACAGACAGGCTAAGTGATAGGTAAGGTGACTGGCTGCAAAGTTAAGACTCATGATGAAAGTTAAGGTGGAACCTCAGCAGAATCAGAGCTGTGGAAAGAGAAAGAGGAGACTTTGAAGGTGCTGTCAGTACTGGGAGGGTGTAGTGGAGTTAGGATCCTTAGGATTTGGAAATAAGGGAACATGACGATGATCGCCTTTTCATGCAAATCCCTCCTCTGTTGTGCTCAGCTGAGCTGGTTATATGGTCAGCTTCTTCCTAAAGGAAGGAGTCACTTGACCCAGGAGATGAATAGTTAATTTAAAACAATCATAATGTTTCCATTTCCTTTTGCCAGTGTTAGGATTCCTGGTAGTTTTGTGACCCGTATGTGGCCAATAAGATAAAAGGGGACTGTTCCAGGAAAAATTACCATACTTAGAAAAAGAGAGAAGTAAAATAAAAAGCTGAGGGCTGGAGATGCCTGTAAGCTCAATGCTTTGGGAGGCCGAGGCAAGTAAATTGCTTTAGGCCAAGAGTTGCAGACCAGCTTGAGCAAAATAGCGAGACCCCCGTCCCTACCAAAAATACAAAAAATAGCTGGTTGTGGTTGCATGCACTCGTAGTCTGAGCTACTCAGGAGGCTGATGTGGAAAGACCTTGAACCCAAGAGTCTGAGGCTCCTGTGAGCTATGATTGTGCCACTGCACTCCAGCCTGGGCAACAGAGTGAAAGACTATCTCTCAAAAAAAAGGGAGAAAACTCACTAACTGTCTCCTTTTTGTAGTTGTGCTCACTTGTGTAATGATGTGATGTTTGGAAATGCAAGTCTTCTTCAATCATGAGAAAATATTAGGAGACTCTTGAAATTTAGCACCACAATAGTTCCTAGTTACCTGAGTGTCGTCGAGCTGCTAAACCAACTCTGAAATTTTCTATAATCATTTTCTATAAATAAAAAAATTAATTAAATTTTGCTTAATACACTTTTAATTTGGCAATTTATTACTTATAGCCCCAAGGGTCATAATGGACATTGGTTCCTGTTCCCTTCCCTTTGCCCTCAGATCTGTTCTCTGCCCAGCTCTGTCTTGCTCTGTTCCCAGGAAGGCTTACTCCTATGATCTGCATCACCTGGAACTCTTTTCCCTCTAGTTTCTGGTTGGTATTAGCGAATGGGAGACTCCTGTAGCTCAGAGTATTTTTTTCCTACAGCTGTATTTCTGATTCAATGTGGTTCTGGCCATGCCTTGCTAAGGGGTGGCTTCTGCCTGGTAACATTTACATTATGACCTAGGCTTTAGTGATTCCATTTTCTCTTCTTTCTCTATCAGTGCTGGGGGTAGGGGGTGGTATCAGCTGATTGCTATTGCTACTTCTTGGGTGTCTCAACTTATCTGTGGTTTTCCTTAGCCTTGTCTATACCTCTTGTAGACAGATCTTTCATTTTCACAAAAATCTCAGCTGTGAATGTTGCCTGTTGCTTACTGGGATGTTGACTGATACATATACTTTCTGAGAGTTGAAATGTTACTAATAAATGAGAGTAGAGATGGGCAATGTATGTTAAAAAGCAGAATAATTCTAGGCCAATACAAGTTGCTTTCAATTAAGATGAAAGTTATACTCTACATAGGACGTTCTAGAGCTGCTATAAGAAAGTACCTGAACTACGTAGAAATTTGTTGTCTCCCAGCCCCGGAGAGAAATCTGAGATGAAGCTGTGGTAGGGCTGATTCTTCCTGAGGGCAGTGAGGGAAGGAACTGTCCCAAGCCTCTCCCCCAGCCTCTGAAGATTTGCTGGCAATCTTGGGTGATCCTTGACTTCTGCATCACTTTCTCTGCCTTCATCTTCCTCTGTGCATGCCTATCTCCAAATACCTCTTTTTATAAGGAGCCACTTATGTGGAATTAGGGACCAACCCTACTCCATATTTCTAAATAAGGTCACATTTTAAGGTACTAGGAGTTATAACCTCAATATTTTAATTTTGAAATGGTACAGTTTGATCCATTGTACCCTGTCTAAAGAAACTGGTATGAACTGGTTGTTCTGCTATGAAATAGAAAAAGGATTTAGAAAAGCTTGTCTCCTACTTGATATGGTTGATGATACTATGAACCAGGGATAAAAACTCTCCACATAAACTCTCTAATTTGAATGGTAGATATGCCCCCACATTGGAAATAGTTCTTTCTCATTCCTTTAACCTAATTCACCAAGAAACAGTCTGTCTATAATTAACCTGCTCACTTAAATCACCAAACACTTTATTATGTTTTGTTTAATTCAATTTTTACAACAGTCTTATAAGAAAGTTACCATTAGGATCATTATTTTTCATATGAGCAACTAAGATTTTAGATCAAATCACTTGACCGAGGTCTCTCAGCTAGTACCTGGTGAAGCTAGAATTAAAATGTAAGACTTCTAAAACATAATGGTTGTTCTAAACTACTATGTTTTGTTTGACCTCAGAAAGGGAAAGTTATAATTAAGGATCCCGGTGTGGCATCATCTCAGCTCAGTTTTTGTTTGTTTAATTATGAACCTGGAAATCTTGTATGAGCATCAATGTCAATAGTTTATTAAATGTTAGGCTGTCCTGGGGTTGATTGATGTTTTGTGTTGCCAGTTCTAGTCTCCAGTACTTACATCTCAGGTTCAATTTTGTCTGAGGTTCAATTGGTCTTTGCTCATTTTCTTTAAACTTTCACAAAAGCTAATATACAGTGGAGTTACTCTGCAACAAATTTAGCTAAAAAAAATTACTCTTATCTATCCAAAATATAATTTTCTATGCTTAATTTTTTAAACAATATTTTAATATCATGATTACAGAGAGACTGTCCCTCAAAACCACTCATATCCAACTACACAGGCAATTACATCCTTATAGAAGTAGACCAAATAGGTATGGGAAACAAGAGAAGTGGCATTAAATTGCAATAGAAATCAGGATGTTTGATATTTGGCACTGGCTGAGGGAAGAAAAAAAGCATGGTAAAGAACACTTTTCCTTTTTCACAGAGAAACAGATATGGAGCAAAAGGAGATACCGTTGTAAAGCAGACGGAGTTGGGAATTGAAAGATTAGCATAGCTCTAGTAATCAGACATCGCAACTTAAATTGTTTCTCTTTTTACAGATTACTTACTAATGGATGTAATTCCTTACACTTAGCTGGAGAAAAATTGCTTTATTGGGCCAGATAAACTTCCCAGGTAAATCTCGTTATCTTCAAGGATGATTAGATGCCTGTGGTCAGAGTGGGTGTGTTTTTGCTGCTGTTTCACCATTTATAATGTAGTTTAAGAGAATTTGATTATATTTCAAGCCCATATCCTTAGCTTTCATCCTCCATAATTGGGCTTCAGAGACTTGAGGTACAAATTGGTCTAGATATAAAGTCATAAGTGGAAAATTTATGGAAGTCAAATAAATTGAGAAGTTTTGGATTTTCAATATTATACACAAATGAGAGATGCATGTTGGTGAGATGCCAGCCCATCTCTTTCACATAGATGAGTTTCTTTAATTCCCTCAACAATGTTTTCAGATGGATATGCTTATATTTATCAAGTCAATGAGAATGCTGGCATTCAGAGACATTAAGTTTTCTAAATTCTCACAGGTAGCCAACAAGAAGACCTGGGAATAAATAAATCTTAATCCTAAACTCTTCATAGGATAGCACTCTACCTTATATATCAAATTAAATTTCTTACTAAATACATAATAACACAATATTTGCAAAAAGTGTGTTTTGTAGTGATTGGTTCAACCAATTCATGTAATTATTTTTCTGCCTTTCCTCTTTCTTCCTTCCCCTGCCTCCCTTGCTCTCTCCCTTTTATTCCTTCCATCACACATTTACTGTGCAAAACAATGGAACAGATCATATTCTAGTTTAATGGGACATAAGTCCCTTCATCTATATCTATTCTGGCATGATTCAGGGCATCCTAGGACTTCATAGATTAGAGTTCCAGGACTATCTAGTAGGTAAGCTAAAAAATTACATCCTCATGTTCTGACAAAAGAATGTGGACCTGGTGGGAGCGAAGGAAAATTCAGAGAATGGTGCACAGTCTAGACATCTCTAGCTAGAGCAATGAGCAATGAGCAATGTGGCTAGTCCTCCTTTTCATATGGAAATTGTATTACTCTATTTTTTGCTAACGGAGCAAACTTAAGGCCTAAATATAAAGTAACATTGACATCTTAATCTATGCTTCTTGATGAGGTATTTGGAAATGAAGTAATGACAGATTCTGAATTTGGAGGTGTGGCTGCTGGGCATTCCTTGGCCCCACATCCCTGGAGTCAGATTCAACACTTTTTTGGCTTGTTACCCGCAGGCCTATCAATGCTGATTAGAAATCAGTTCCCCTAGATCTTTTATGTGCACATAACACATCTTAAATTATGATTTGTGTGTGTGTCAATCATTTCTTTATCTATATACCAGTCTATATTAAGGTTTAACTATTTTCCTAGCCTACTGGTAGGTTCTGGAGTTACAGGAGAGTGAAACACAGGAAAGGATTCTGTTTTTCTGAACTCCATTCAAAGTGTGGCTGGATTATGCTTTGTACATTTTCACATTCTCTATCCAGCTTTCACTAATGAGCACACCTATGGCCACTATCAGAGTATACATATCAGTGTATACATATCAGTGTATTCAATGAAATGAAACACTTTGGCGCATTTTTCATCTCTTAGAATTTGAGTGTTCAATTATTTCATCTATGTAATACATTGCACAATGATATAGTACTTGTGACTAAAAAATATACAAAGATTTACCTTGTATATTTTACCTTGTGTAGTATATAAGCATTAGACCAAAAAGCTTCTCAATGGACAGTCCCAAAGCAACACTTAGAAAACCTTGAGAGGAATCTTGGATGTGTTGATTGTCATCTTGAGACAAAGAAGTGCTGAACCTTGTCAAGATTCAATCCCATCCAACTACCTTTCAGCTCATCACTTTCAGAACTTGATTTTGCATTCAACACAATCTCTTGGCATTTGAAACTCTGTCAAACTAAACAGCTCTGTTTTAGACATATGTTTTGAAAAGTTTCACAGGCACTCTGTTTGCACATACAGTATATCTTTTAAATAATATAACCTTGAAGTAGCATTCAGCTATTATTTTCATAAAAGGAAAACTGGAAACCAGGATGCTTACATATTTTCTGTCTTCATGGAAAAAAAATGCACTGCTAGCTTTATTTTTACACTGTAATGTAGTTCTGCCATCTTGAGACCATAAGCATGATTTTTTTCACAAATAATTCAGAGCCAAGATATGAGTCTGCTTCATTTCTCCCTAAACCTAAGAGCAAAGTTGGTTTTTCATCCATAAAGCAAATGTTTTCTCAAAAACTTGAAATTCTGGGACATATATTTTACCTATTCTTTGCAGCTAGAATTCCAATGAATATTATTGGTAGAATATAATCTCAATAACAATACAGAGCCCACTATGGAGTTTATGATCGGACTTAAAAGGCAGAGTGTGAACAACAGCAGAAAAAAATCATTGTTTCATGTTCTTTTTGTTATTCCATGCGCCCATCTACATTTGTATCCTAATTTTAAATTTGTTATAGGATATCACACTGTCTCATATATTAAATTGTATAGAATATACAATGCCAGAATCGTACATTCAAAGTTTTAAGTACCATGTGAATATGACAGGATTAAATGTTAAAAATTTGTTGGAGGGTAACCTTTCTCTGTGTGTATGTGTGTGTGTGTGTGTGTGTGTGTGTGTGTGTATACATTTACTTCTTTTACATCTGTATACCTACATAAATTTATCTGCAGTACAATCAGCCTGAGAAAAACACCCATGTCATTTAAAGTCAACTTGGAATCTTCGAGTTACACAGACCATTTCTATAATTTTGTCTAAATTTGAAATGAAATTACCAAAAACATTAAATAACAGGATAATTCCACTATATCAGTTTTTGTTTAGCTGTACTTTCTAGAATGGAGTACACATTTTAAAAATATATCTAAGTATGATACAATGATTCTTAATTTATTACACAGTCTGTTGAACAGGGTTTACCTTCCCCTTTAAAGGTATTGCTCATTGCTTTATATACTGTTTTTCAAATAATGGAAAAAAGAATAGAGAAGAAGAATAAATTCATTTGGAAACATTTTACTCTTTTATCCCATTCCTTCCTCTCTTGGCTCCCTGTGCTGTGTTTGCCCTTAACACATTTAAGTGCTATACTGAGTATGTTTTCCTATCAGAGGTTGCAAACTGGCAGCTAGAGGGCCACAGATGGTCCACAGATGTATTTTGTTTGACTCATACAGTGTTGGCCTACACAGTATTTATATCTCATTCTTAATTAGAACTGAGAGATTCCACTTATATGTGTGGATAACACTTTTCTTGAAAAAACATCAGAAGTTTTGATATCAGTGGATCTTTTTTTTGAACATAGTATTTATTGACTGAGTTGAGGTCACCTTCCCTGTGGTTCATCACAGTTCCTACCAATCCCTATTGCACCCTAATACTGAGGCCCGTTGTCAATTGTTATTAGAGCACTTGTGCTATTGTTCTTCTTTCTGTGTCAGAGGGAAAACAGAATATTTCTTATAGCCCATCGTTTGTCTTATACATGGCCAACATCCCATATTTATATTACCAGCCTTCTTCTAAAATTATATAATTTTAGGACCCCTATTTTATTGGATAACTTTAGCCCAATATGGTAAAAAGAATCAAGCAGATTTAGAGTCTGCAGACTGTAGTTCCAAATCCAAGTGCCATTTACTGACTATGTAATAGTATATAAATTAAGTCAAGTGATTTAACCATGCCAAGCCTTTAAAGTATCTAAAATAAAGTATTACAACTATTTCTGTACCTTTAAAGAGTCAAAAATTACTTAAAGAAATTAAGCCCATCAGTTTTGTGAGGAATAAATGAGACAATATTTGCGTAGTATCCTTGGGGCAGAGCAGGTATTGCAAACATATTTGCAGTATCCATGTGCCTTAGTGTGTTTATTCTCACAATCATTTTTTCTCAATAGTCCCCACAAGTCTTAACTTGTTCCAGAATTATCTCAAAAGTCCAAAGTCCTAAGTCTCTTCTGAAACTCAAGGCAAGTTTCTTACAGGTATGAGCCTGTGAAATCAAAAATGAGTTATTTATAACCAAGATACAATGATTGTACAGGCATCACATAACCATTCCTATTTTGAAATGGAGAATTCGGCCAAAACAAAGGGGTTAGAGACCCCACTCAGCAGGGAAGATATTAAACCTGAAAACTCCAAAAAAAAATTCCACTGATTCCATATCCTCCATCCTGGCTACACTGATGTTGAGTGGTCGGTTCTCAATGCCTAGGGCGGCCCTGTTCCTATGGCTTTTCTGGTGCTGTTTCAACGTGGGTGCTTTCACAGGTTGGCATCCAATGCATTTGGCTTTTCTTTTCTTTCTTTCTTTTTTTTTTTTTGATGGAGTCTCTTTCTGTTTCCCAGACTAGAGTGCAGTGGTGCTATCTCGCCTCACTGCAAACTCTGCTTCCTGGGTTCAAGTGTTCAAGTGATTCTTCTGCCTCAGCTTCCTGGTTAGCTGGGATTACAGGCACCTGCCACCCACCCAGATAATTTTTGCTTTTGTGTGTGTGTGTGTGTGTGTGTGTGTGTGTGTGTGTGTGTGTAGAGAAAAGGTTTCACCACGTTGGCCAAGCTGGTCTCAAATTGCTGACCTCAACTGATCTGCCTACCTTGGTCTCCCAAAGTGCTGGTATTACAGGTGTGAGCCCCCACTCCTGGTCACCTGTGGCTTTTCTAGACTGAGATTGTATTTTCCTGGTAGCTCTATCATTCTGGGGTCTGGAGGCCAGTGGCCTCATTTCCATAGCTTCATTAGGAACTATCCTGGTGGGAACTCTCTGTGGGAGCCCCAACACCACATTTCAGCTCAGCATTGCCTTACCAAAGGCTTTCTGTAGGGCTCTAACCCTGCAGCAGGCTTCTGTCTGGGCATACAGGCTTTCTGATTCATCCTCTGAAATGTAGGTGAAAGCTGCCAAGTCTCCACCACTCTTGCATTCTGGGCTCCTGCGGATCTAACATAATGTTGAGAGGTGAAGCCAACTGGACTTCCTGGGTCAAGTGGGGACTTGGATAACTTTTGTGTCTTACAAGAGCACAGCACTCGGCAAAACACACCAATCAGCAGGATCTTAAAAGTAGCCAATGGCAGGGATGATTGAAAAAAGGGCACTCTGATAGGACAGAAACAAAACATGGGAGGAGCCAATACAGGAATAAAAGCTGGCAACACCCAGCCAGCAGCGGCAACCTGCTTGTGTCCCCTTTGACACTGTGGAAACTTTGTTCTTTTGTTCTTCACAATAAACCTTGCTACTGCTCACTCTTTGAGTGACTCTTTGGGTCCATGCTACCTTTAAGAGGTGGAACACTCACTGCAAAGGTCCGTGGCTTTTTTCTTGAAGTCAATGAGACCACGAACTCACCAGAAGGAACCAACTCTGGACACAACATCTTGGGGGATTGTCCAGGATTTTGCCACTTGATGAGTACCATCAGACCCCTTTCACTTGCTATTCTGTCCTATTTTTCCTTAGAATTCAGGGGCTAGAATTCAGAATTAAACGCTTTTAACTGGACACCTGTCAGCCAGTTAAAAGCGACTAGCATGGCAGCCAGACTAAAGACATGCATGCCAGGCTTTTGGGAAAGGACTCTCTAACAAACCCTGACTCTTCAGAGTTGGGAACATTAGTTTACCTGGAACCAGCTTCTGCCTTTCCTGTGTTTCTGGGCTGAGCCGAGGGTCAACAGAGAGGAAAGCCATTCAACTCCAGGGTCCTGACAAAAAGTTGGTTGACCCTGCAGCCATGAGTGGAACTCTCAAAGTTACATCGCCCAAGAGAGACTCATCCATCTATTCTATCTGGACCCTTGTCTACTGTGTCCTAACACCTGTCAGAAAAACTTCCTCCTGCCTCTCTTCTTTGAGGCTAGTCCCACTTCTGAAAACCACTCCCTGTCTCTGGTGCCCTTCTAGTTTCTTCTATAAGAATGATTCCTAGCTTAAATATTGGAACTCTGTTCCCTTCTTTAGGCACCCAGGCTCTCCATTCAGAAAGACATAATTTTTGCCTGAAGCCCCATCGGAGTGGGGAGACCATTCGGAATTTTAGGATCCCTCCTCAGACTAACAGGCCTAACAAAGGGTATTCTGGAAGCTAGGATATCCTTTTGGGGGATATCTTTCCTATTCATATGATGAGAAGTGAGGACAAAAGGCGTCACTATTCCAACCCTGGAGATCCCTTCCGTCCCTCAGGGTAAGGCCCTCCACTCCATTTTGAGGCATATCATCTTTATAGGACAAGGATAAGGTCCCAATACCTTAACTCTGTTGGAGAAAATGCTTAGGACTCTAACAGGTTTTTGAGAACGCATCAGTAAGGGCCACTAAATCTGACCTTCTTCAGTCCTCTTTGTGATCTAGGAGGAAAACTAGTGTTTCCACTGTTGGTTCGGTGAGCACAACTATTCCTAACAGCAGGGTCCAGGGACTGCTGTGGGTTCTTTGGCAGGGAAAACAAACAAACAAACAAGCAAACATGGGCAGCTTTTTCTTTCATATGGCAAACACTCAGGCATCAACAGGCTTACCCTTGAAATGCATTCTAAGTCATTGGGACTAATTTGACCTGCAAACCCTGAAAAAGAAGTGCCTTATTTTTTTCTGCACTATGGCCTGGCCCCAATATTCTCTCTCTGATGGGGAAAAATGGCCACCTGAGGGAAGTATAAATTATAATACTGTCTTGCAGCTTGATCTTTTCTATAAGAGGGAAGGCAAATGGAGTGAAATACTTTATGTCCAAACTTTCTTTTCATTGAAGGATAATCCAAAACTATGCAAAAGTTGCAATTTACATTCCACAGGGGGACCTCTCAGCTTACCTCTATATCCTAGCCTCCTTACAGCTCCCCTTCCTCTTAATTGATAAGCCTCCTCTAATCTCCCCCACCCAGAAGGAAACGAGCAAAGAAATCTAGAAGGGACTACAAAAACCCCCAGGCTATCGGTTATATCCCCTTCAAGCTGTAGGGGGAGGATAATTTGGCCCAACCTGGGTATATATCCCCTTCTCCCTCTCTGATTTAAAGCAGATCAAGGTAGACCTGGGGAAGTTTTCAGATAATCGTTACAGGCATATAGATGTCCCACAGGATCTAGGGCAAACCTTGGACCTCACTTGGAGAAATATCATGCTATTGTTAGATCAAACCCTGGCCTTTAATGAAAAAAAAAAATGCAGCTTTAGCTGCAGTCCAAGAGTTTGGAGATACTTGGTATCTTAGTCAAGCAAATGATAGAATGACAGCTGAAGAAAGGGACAAATTCCCTACCGGACAGCAAGTCATCCCAAGTATTGATCCCCACTGGGACCTAGACTCAGATCATGGAGACTGGAGTCACAAACTTCTGTTGACCTGTGTTCTAGAAGGACTAAAGAGAATTAAGAAAAAGCCCGTGAATTATTCGGTGATGTCCACTGTACTTCAGGGAAAGGAAGAAAATCATTCTGTCTTTCTCGAGCAGCTACGAGAGACCTTAATCAAATATACTCCCCTGTCACCCAACTCCTTCAAGAATCAATTGTTCCTAAAAGATAAGCTTATGACCCAATCAGCCACAGATATCAGGAGAAAGTTCCAAAGGCGAGCCCTGGGCCCTGAACAAGATCTGGAGGCATTATTAAACCTGGCAACCTTGGTGTTCTATAATAGGGACCAAGAGGAACAGGCCAAAAAAGAAAAGTGAGATCAGAGGAAGGCTGCAGCCTTAGTCATGGCCCTCAGACAAGCAAACCTTGGTTCAGAGAGGACAGAAAATGGAGCAGGACAATCACCCAGTAGGGCTTGTTATCAGTGCGGTTTGCAAGGACACCTTAAAAAAGATTGTCCAATGAGAAACAAGCTGTCTTCTCGCCCATGTCCACTATGCCAAGGCAGTCACTGGAATGTGCACTGCCCCAGAGGACAAAGGTTCTCTGGTCCAGGAGCCCCCAACCAGATGATCCAACAACAGGACTGAGGGTGCCCGGGGCAAGTGCCAGCTCATGTCATTATCCTCACTGAGCCCTGGGTAAGTTTAGGGTTATTGGGGGCCAGGAAATTGACTTCCTCCTGGACACTGGCATGGTCTTTTCAGTGTTAATCTCCTGCTCCATACGGTTGTCCTCAAGGTCCATTACCACCAAAATCCTGGGACAGTCTGTAACCAGATATTTCTCCCACCTTCTTAGTTGTAAATGGGAGTCTTTGTTCTTTTCACATGCCATTCTTGTTATGCCTGAAAGTTCCACACCCTTATTAGGGAGGGACATATTAGCCAAAGCTGGAGCTATTATTTACATGAATATGGGGAACAAGTTACCCATTTGTTGTCCTCTATTTGAGGAGGGAATCAACCTTGAAGTCTGGGCATTGGAAGTACAATTTGGAGGGCAAAATATGCCCATCCAGTCCAATTCAGGATAAAATACCCCACCACTTTTCCTTATCAAAGGCAATATCCCTTAAGGCCTGAAACTCATAAAGGATTATAGGATATTGTTAGACATTTAAAAGCTCAAGGCTTTGTAAGAAAATGCACCAGTCTCTGCAACACCCCATTTCTAGAAGTCCAAAAACCGAATAGTCAGTGGAGACTAGTGCAAGATATTAGACTCATCAATGAAGCAGTAATTCCTCTATATCCAGTTGTACCCAATCCCTATACCCTGCTTCTCTCAAATACCAGAGGAAGCAGAATGGATCAGTGTTCTGGACCTCAATGATGCCTTCTTCTGCATATCCCTGAACTCTGACTTCCAGTTTCTCTTTGCCTTTGAGGGTCCCACAGGCCACAGGTCCCAACTTACATGAATGGCCTTGCCCCAAGGGTTTAGGGACAGCCTTCATCTGTTTGGTCAGGTACTGGCCCCAGATCTAGGCCACTTCTCAAGTCCAGGCACTCTGGTCCTTCAGTATGTGGATGATTTACTTTTGGCTACAAGTGTGGAAGCCTCATGCCAGCAGGCTACTCTAGATCTCTCGAACTTTCTAGCTAATCAACGGTACAAGGTGTCTAACTTGAAGGCCTAGCCTTGCCTACAAAAAGCCAAATATCTAGGCCTAATCTTAGCCAGAGGAACCAGGGCCCTTTACAAGGAATGAATACAGCCTATACTGGCTTATGCTCACCCTAAGACATTAAAACAGTTGTTGGGGGGTTCTTTGGGATCACTGGCTTTTGCTGACTATGGATCCCTGGATACAGCAACATGGCTAGGCCACTCTATATTCTAATCAAGGAGACCCAGAGGGCAAATACTCACCTAGTAGAATGGGAACCAGAGGCAGAAACAGCCTTCAAAACCTTAAAGCAGGCCCTAGTACAAGCCCCAGCCTTAAGCCTTCCCACAGGACAAAACTTCTCTTTATATGCCACAGACAGCGGGAATAGCTCTTGGAGTGCTTACTCAGACTCGCGGGACAACCCCACAACCAGTGGCATACCTAAGTAAGGAAATTGATGTGGTAGTAAAAGGCTGGCCTCACTGTTTATGGGTAGTTGTGGCGGTGGCCATCTTAGTATCAGAGGCTATCAAAATAATAGAAGGAAAGGATCTCACTGTCTGGACTACTCATGATGTAAATGGCATACTAGGTGCCAAAGGAAGTTTATGGTTATCAGACAACTGCCTGCTGAGATACCAGGTGCTACTCCTTGAGGGACTGGTGCTTCAAATATGAATATGTACAGCCCTCAACTCTGCTATTTTTCTCCCAGAGGATGGGGAACCAATTGAGCATGACTGCCAACAAATTGTAGCCCAGACTTATGCCACCCGAGAGGATCTCTTAGAAGTCCCCTTAGCTAATCCTGACCTTAACCTATATACTGATGGAAGTTCATCTGTGGAAAATGGGATACAAAGGGCAGGTTATGCCATAGTTAGTGATGTAATAGTGCTTGAAAGTAAGCCTCTTCCCCCCAGGGACCAGCACCAAGTTAGCAGAACTAGTGACACCCACGCCTTAGAACTGGGAAAGGGAAAAAGAATAAGTGTGTATATAGATAGAAAATATGCTTATCTAATTCTATATACCCATGATGAAATATGAAAAGACAGAGAGTTCCTAACCTCTGGAAGGATCCCCATTAAGTACCACAAGGAAATCATGAAGTTATTGCACTCAGTGCAAAAATCCAAGGAGTTGACAGTCTTACATTGCCAAAGCCATCGAAAACGTTAAGGAGAAAAAGCAGAAGGAAACTGTTGGGTAGATGCTGAGGCCAATATTGCTGCCAGGAGGAACCTCCTATTAGAAATACCTATGGAAGGACCCTTGATATTGAACAACCCTCTCCAAGAGATTAAGCCCCAGTATTTCCCAACCAAAACAGAACGGGGACTCTCACAGGGGCATAGTTTTCTCCCCTCAGGGTGGTTAATGACAGAAGAGGGAAAGATACTCATACCCTAAGTCAGCCAGTGGAAAATACTTAAGACCCTCCACCAAACTTTTCATATGGGTATTGAGAACACTCATCAAATGGCCAAATCCCTGTTTACAGGGCCAAATCTCCTCCAGACCATCAGACAAGTAGTCAAAGCCTGTGAGGTGTGCCAAAGGAATAATACCTTGGTCCATCATAAGGCCACTCTGGGGAAAGAAAGAATAGGGCACTATCCTGGAGAGGACTGGCAGTTAGACTTCACCCATATGCCTAAGTCAAGGGGATTTCAATACTTGTTGGTCTGTGTTGATACCTTTTCAAATTGGATAGAAGCCTTCCCTTGCAAGACAGAGAAGGGTCAGGAAGTGGTTAAAGTCCTAATTACTAACTTAACCTATCACCCCCATTATGAAGGAAAAGATCCTTTACAATTTCCAAATATACAATTGTTAGCTGACTTCCCCATCTCTGATAGGACTAAAAATACCCAAACAGGATGCACAATCCAGCTTTTACACTCTTACATTTCCAACCTCACCTATTACATGAGCAATGCAAAGTTCACACATGGCCCTGTAACCACAAATACCATCTTAACTTCCCAAGCCCCTTTATGCATCCAACGCAACCTGTTATCAGGCCTGCCCTGGGGCACCTACTATCCCATCATTGTAATTACACCCTACAACTTCAAGCCCCAGCTGATCATAGTAACTTCCAAGTCACCCAAACAGCTCCATTCAAACGGCTTGTCCACTTCTCACGGCCCGCCAAAATCATCACCTCCTCCCTGCTTAACAAACAGTCCGGGTTCTATAATAGCAAACATACTCCCTGCATGACCATTCACCCTGGGACCCTCTGAAGCAGCGCCCCACCACTAGTGAATGCCTTCTCATCCCCTCTTTCAATCAGTCTCTTGAATGGCTCCTACTAGATAAAAAATGTTTTTTCCCCTAATGGGAAGATAGAACACAGGGAGCCACTCAGTTGGCTCCCAACACCCCTTTCCAGCCACTCACTGGATCTATCTTGGCAAACACTCTAGGAGTATGGGGAAATGAAAACAACAAACTCACACACCTTTTTAATATACACAGCCAGTTCCGTCTACCCAGCCAAGGCATATTCTTCTTATGTGGAATTTCAACCTATATCTGCCTCCCCACCAACTGGACAGGCATCTGCACCTTAGTCTTCCTAAGTCCCAACATTGACATTGCCCAAGGAAATCAGATCCTATCAGTGCCCCTCAAAGCTCGAGTCAGTCAGCACAGGGCCATACAACTGATACTCCTATTTATAGGGTTAGGAATGGCCACTGCTACAGGAACCAGAATAGCCAGTTTATCTACTTCATTATCCTACTACACACACTGTCAAAGGATTTCTCAGACAATTTGCAAGAAATAACAAAATCTATCCTTACTCTACAAACCCAAATAGACACTTTGGTGGCAGTGACACTCCAAAACTGCTGAAGCCTAGACCTCCTCACTGCTGAGAAAGGAGGACTTTGCATCTTCTTAGGGGAAGAGTGTTGCTTTTACACTAACCAGTCAAGGATAGTAAGAGACGGTACCTACAGGAAAAGGCTTCTGAAATCAGACAACGCCTTTCAAACTCTTATACCAACCTCTGGAGCTGGGCGACATGGCTTCTCCCCTTTCTAAGTCCTGCAACAGCCATCTCATCTGGCTGTTACTCGCCTTTTGGCCCTGTATTTTTAACCTGCTTGTCAAATTTGTTTCCTACAGGATTGAGGCCATCAAGCTACAGATGGTCTTACAAATGGAACCCCAAATGAGCTCAACTCACAACTTCTACTGAGGATCCCTGGACCCACTCACTGGCCCTTTGGCCTAGAGAGCTTTCTTATGGAGGACGCTACAACTGCAGGGCCATTCCTTTGCCCCATCCAGCAGAAATTAGCTAGAATGGTCATTGCCCAATTCCCAACAGCAGTTAGGGTGTTCTGTATAGGAGGGGATTGAGAGGCAAAGTCAGCTGGACTTCCTGGGTAGAGTGGGGACTTGGATAACTTTTCTGTCTTACAAGAGGATTGTAAAATGCACCCATCAGCACTCAGTAAAAATGCACCAATCAGAGCTCTGTAGCTAGCAAGAGGATTGTAAAATGCACCAATCAGTGCTCTGTAAAATGCACCAATCAGCAGGATCCTAAAAGTAGCCAGTCACAGGGAGGATTGAAAAAAATTGTACTTTGATAGCACAGAAATGGAACACGGGAGGGCCAATAAGAATAAAAACTGGTAACCCCCAGCCAGCAGTGGCAACCTGCTTGGGTCCCCTTCCACGCTGTGGAAGCTTTGTTCTTTCACTCTTCACAATAAAGCTTGCTACCACTCACTCTTTGGGTCCATGTCATCTTCAGGAGCTCTAACACTCACCGCAAAGATCTGCGGCTTCATTCTTGAAGTTAGTGAGACCACGAACCCACCAGAAGGAACCAACTCCAGACACTGAAAGCCATCCAGGCTTATAGCTTTCATTTTCTGGAGCAGCAGCAGTGCCTACTATCTTTCAAGCCATGGTTACAGCTGTCTGGGTCCATTCTCCCAAAACATTTCTGTCCTCCTAAGCCTCTGGGCCTGTGATGACAGGGACAGCCTTAAAGGTTTCTGAACCACCCTTGGGGGGCTTTCTTCCAATTGTCTTGACTATTAGCATCTGGCTCCCTTTTATCTGTGCTAATGTTTCTAGCAAGTGGTTGCTCTGCAGTATACTTGAATTCCTCTCCTGAGAATGTTCTTTCCTTCTCTAACACACAGCCGGGCTGCAAATATACCAAATGTTTATGGTCTGCTTCTCTATTAATTATAAGTTTCACCTTTAGGTCATTCCTCTGCTGCAATTATAAATTCTTTCTCTGTCCTTTTAATGTGCATAAGTCTTCTCCCAACCGTTGACAGTTTATAAACCAGAGAATGTCTTTTTGCAGGACCTGGAACTATCTCTTTGAAATATAAATATTAAAGGAGATGGTCTATCTCTCAATTCTTTGGGAGTTTAGATGCCTAATTTCTATGAATATCATTTGGCAAATGCAGATGGCCTGATCGCAGATAAACATACTTGCAAACTCAGGAATAACTCACTGTGTTCCACATATCCCATTGGCCAACCTCTCTTGTAAAGTTCTCTGGTACTTTTCTACTAGCTCATCCCACTGCTCAAAACACTTTCAACCTTTGTTTCATGGAGGAGTTGAGTTCAGTCTCTCTCCACTGTTGCTACAACTTGAATAAATTCTTCCCATCCTGCTTAACTTTGTCTGGTACAATTTTTGCTTTGACACAACTTTGAAAACTGGAAGCCAAATTTGATGCCTGTTGCTAAGAAGAATACTGTATCTTTTGCATCATTTTCTTAATTATATATTAACACATCTTGAAATATATTTTGGTTTTCTTATTTATTTTAACTTTTATATTTTTATTGTATTTGCTTTCTAGAGAACAAATTAAATATTTTTGGAAAGATGATGGAAAAAATATGGCTTTTTGTCCCATTTCCATTTGTCACAATAAGATGGTGATTGCATTGATGGGTACAGGCAAAAACAGTGAGTGAGTTTTTTTTAAATAGCAAAGGATATAAAATTTAGGGTTAGTAAACCCAGTGGTAATACAGAGCACTCTCAGAAAGGAAAACGTCCTAAACTTCCCCCACAGGTGTAAGCAGCTATGAATAATCCATCTTGCTTAAAGGTGAGAGTGTGGAAAGCTTCTTTGATGTTCATTCTTTCAGTGTTTTTTTTTTTTTTAAGAAATATTTTCCTAACATTTTGTAACTCCTGCTTATATTACCATAATGGTCTCATATGTACTTACCCTTCAGGGGAAAATAATTGCTGCAAAAACCCTTTACAGGCCGGGCACGGTGGCTCATGTCTATAATCCCAGTACTTTGGGGAGGCTGAGGTGGGTGGATCACGAGGTCAGGAGATTGAGACCATCCTGGCTAACATGATAAAACCCGTCTCTACTAAAAATACAAAAAATTAGCCGGGCGCGGTCCGGGTGCCTGAAGTCCCAGCTACTCGGGAGGCTGAGGCAAGAGAATGGCGTGAACCCGGGGGGCGGAGCTTGCACTGAACAGAGATCGCGCCACTTCACTCCTGCCTGGGCGACAGAGCAAGACTCCGTCTCAAAAACACAAAACAAAACAAAACAAAACCTTTTGCAGCAATTGTCTTTCTTTACTGAAAGACAAAGCGACATGAACTTCAATTTTCTTAGAGCATCTCTTAGTCAGTCCAGGATTCAGCCAATCTGCAGTCCATTCTTGTGTCTCCTATCATGGAATAATATCTGGCAGTAACCCCACACTTGACAAGTACACGTTACCAGTAGGTATTAGACTGAATTAAATGAGGAATCAATGGATATTTTAAGCCTTGGATTTATGAGTGTCCTCCTACCCAAGGATATTGAAACACATTAGTTAAGAATTAAACTTGTGGAAATATCTCAGGAGTGAGTCCTCTAGGTAAAGTATAGGTAGAGTATATGACAGTTATTTTTTTCTTCTTTTTTTTTTTTTTTTTTTTTTTTGCTGTTTCCTTCCTCATTTATCCAGAGTAGAATTTCTATTCAATGACGACACACTTTCTTTTGAGATCAGATATGGCTTGACTATCCTATCGTGATGGCACCACCACCCGGGTGAGCGCAGTTGATATGTGAGATGAAACAATCTGCCAACCCAGGATCTAAGTGTGGTAAACTGGGGATACTGTCCTGTAGCATGTTTCACTTTTCTAGAAGCTTGCTCATTGCTGCTACTGGTAACTTAATGAATGTAGTAAATTAGAGTGGGAAGATGGAAAGGAGAGAAGTGCTTGGCTTTACAATTTGTTGCACAAAGCTGCCAAACTTTTAGCCATAGAATGAACACATAAATATTCCCACCATTGCCGTGGTAAAGGAACAGACTGTATTCATGTGTGAACAGTCTCTTCCAGATAATCATAATGATTTGTTGTTCATTTCAAAAATTCCCTTGATGTTGATTATAATCTAGTATCATCTAGATACCATCATAGGAGCAATTGAACAAGTATGGTGACAGTTTCACTTATCCAGTCATAATTCATAACTACTCACATCTCTGCTATAGCAATGAATTCAAGAGATAAAAAACGATCAACTAATGGAATCTAAAGACCTAGCATATGCTGGAACTCCCAAAATAATATCCCTAGTCATAACCAAATTATTTTGTTAGTTAAAGATTTAGACATTGCTATCTCTGTAATGACAGCAGTGTACTGGACAGAGAGCTACAATGTGATACATAGTATACTTGAGGCACGTTCATTTTGAAAACATTATTGAAGGACGTTCAAGGATTCTTAATATTTCAAAAATTTAATGTTTTCCAGAAAGTTATTATTTTAAAGTAATTTTAAAGTTTTACTGAGTTTATTATTTTGTTCTAAGAAATGATCTATTTATTTTAGTTGTATGTACTTGATTTTATAAAACACATAAACTAGAAAAAAAGTGTTCTGTTTATATAAATTCAGTTTACCAGGAAATGTATGCTGGAATCTATTTTTATTCCCATTTTTTTAGTAACTTTACTTGCAAAAGGGGGAATTATAGCTCTTTATTTGTATTTAGGTGTCATTTCAAAATGCAAAAAGACCAAATACAAACTAGTTGTAACATGAAATCACACATCATTTTTCATCCTGGAAACTAGGGCCAGTCAAGACTGGATTCAGGATTCAAATAATGTTAGCTCTCCCCGGCTCTGTCTCTCCCCTACTGTCAACCTCATGGGACTGGATAGTCTTTCCCAATAACTGTAACACGAAGTCTCATGGAAGATTCTGACTGACCTAGCAAGAATAACATTACCATCCCTGGTGATTGTGATTGGCCAGGTTTGGGCCCCATGCTTACATTTATAATAAAAGTGTTGGGCCTGTTACCAGCTGAAGAATAAAAGAATGAAAAAAATGAAGGGTAATCTCAAACAGCTACTGCCGCAGTAAAGTGAAGGGACCATAATTCTTATTTTGGGCTTGTTATCCTGGCATTTGTTCCAAATATTCCATATTTTAAGGTAGTATTACTGTTTGTATTAAAATAAACCAGGATACATTTGGTTAGTGTTCATTTTGTACTTCTGGCTTTTTCTGTCGTGTTTTCTAGCACTGTGTGGAAAAGTATGTGTTGTGAACAGGAAACTCACTTTAAATATAGTTAAATGTGAAAAACATAACAAAACTGAGATAGCTTCCCGGTCTTTTCCTAATGCTTTCCCAGATGTAATATGACCAATACCTCCTACTCGGGGCAGCATGCCAGACACTTCTGGATGCCATGAAATGAATTCAGACACAAGAAGGAAGCTAGAGTCAGCTAACTCCCAACTCGGGGTAGCAGTAGGTGAAGTGTTTGATGCTCATGTTCTTGTTTGCCACTATACCAGCTAGCTGTGTCATAGTACATGCTTCGCTTGAGAGACTCAGGAAGACTGCCAATTAATAGTGTCAACATTAAACATGGGAAATAATGATATGTTTAGTACTCCTGAAATATGTGCATAAGATAGGGACCAATAGGGACCAAGTTGTCTTGCCATTCTGGGTTCAAGCGATTCTCCTGCCATAGCTTGCAAAGTCACTGGGATTACAGGCACGCACCACCAGGCCCAACTAATTTTTTGTATTTTTTTAGTACAGACAGGGTTTCACCACATTGGCCGGGCTGGCCTTGAACTCCTGACCTCAAGTGATCTACCTACCATGGCCTCACAAAATGCTGGGATTACAGGCATGAGTCACCGCACCCAGCCAGTCTGAATGTTCTTGCTAGAGGGACTTTGTGTGGCGCGAATCAAGTGGCTGTTATTTACTTTTTGGTAACACTTAAAATTTTTTTAACTCAATGTCCCTTTCAGCAGTACTGAGCTAAATACAAATGAAATGCATTTTTAGTCATATGTTAAGATACTGAATTGCTGTTTTTCAAGATGAATATGCAACTTGCAAAAATACTTTTTGACATTTACCACCCACCATTTGATCATAGTGATGTTGCCAATCACATGAAATTCAAAAGAAACAAATCTGTGAGGAAGCATCAGTGCCATGTTCGCAAGTTACAGAAGACTGTGCTCAAAAAAGATACAACCTCATCAGCTCTTGTTAACATCATTTTTAAGAACCATGACTTTTCATTTTAATCAGAAGACTGTTTTTCTAAACACAATTTGGTAATTTAGAATTCCAAATATCTTGTACATTTATAACAAAGTGAGCGAGTATACATATTAATGTCTTTGCTACATTATTAGAAGAATTTAGTGGCTTCATAACTAATTTTATAAACAATTAAATGCTGCCAAGTTTACATATGTCATTAGATACGTCTAATTAACATCAGCTAACAATTTTAACAATGATTTGATTTTTCAATTCAAGGAATATATATTTGAATTCCATTGTGTTGAAGATGAAACATATGTTGTTATTGCAATTTCTCTTAAATTATTTGCTTTAACAGTGATAATAAGGATCCATTTTTTATTTGAACAACTTATCATGCTGGAAAGCAATGTCTTTAATAAATTAAGACTCCTATGGAGCAGAAATGTACTTTGAATTGGTTGAGGTATACATATAATTTATAGTTGTCTCCAAACAAAACATGATATACAACCAATCAACATAGAAGCTATAGTTGTCAAGATTGACAAGGTCATGATACTACACACACATAAATACACATACAGAACAGGTGAACTACTCATTTTTTAAAACAAAGCTGGTGTGTAATGCAAAATAGTATGTCTGCATGAAAGCAGGCGCTTTCTTTGGTGATGGCCATCAACATGTTTTTACAAATATTTGACTTTTAGAAAGGCTTATAAACAGAATATAGAATAACTCAGCAAAACCTATGTACTAAAATGATATTAGACATTTTAACATATCTTTTAAATTTGGTTTGCATTTCGGTCAAAATAATTTGGGGATCTTTTGTTATAGTATTGAATGAATCAAGCAATATGTAGTTGTTAAAAACAAAGCTTATTAACAGAAAGGCATTGACATTTTTGCATAAAATATGAAAGCAGGAACTGCAAATTAACTGATGACACCTGAAATCATGTGTAAAATTTATTTTTGGAATTCTATAATTGCACTTTGAAATATCTGGACCTATGGAAAGTGTCTTTTATAGAACTCTTATTTTTAATTAGATGAATTTTTTTATTATACTTTAAATTCTAGGGTACACGTGCACAACGTGCAGGTTTGTTTATATTCTGTGTCTGTATGAAAATTTTATAAATCTAACTTTGATGAAATGTAATTTATTTGATGAATTTGTCTTATTAAATATATTTGTCAACAAAAGCTACTTTGAATGGAGGCAAGGAGTATTAACCATGAAAATTTTGCAAATAAAATGTTTATACATTTTAATACAAAAGTAGAATTTAGAATATTGTCCATCGAGTGTATTGACTCTCTGTTTACAGATGCTTCAGCACTTTTAGTGAAAAGAGTTCAGACCACTCACTGCTGTCTCTGAGAGAAACTGCTTCAAGGAGTGTAGGTGTTTCACAGCCTTCAGCTGACACACCTATGGATCTGGTGTGTTTTTCATGCTGAGGTCACAGAGATAACCCAGCTGCTACAGATGGGATTGTGTCTCCCCAGTCCCCAAATTTATATGTTCAAACCTTTACCCTCAATTTTACTATATTTGGAGATAAGACCTATGCAGAGATACATATATTTAAATAAAATCCTAACAGTAGGACCCTGATTTGATATAACTAGTGTCTTTGTAAGTTGAAGCACCAGAGTGCTCTCTCTCTCTCTCTCTCTCTCTCTCTCTCTCTCTCTCTCCCCTCCCTCCCTCTCTCTGTGTCTCTCTCCCCCCTCCGTCTGCTATATGAGAATACAGGGAGAAGGTAGCTATCTCTAAGCCAGGAAGAGAGTCTTCACCAGGAACCAAATTGGTCAGCATCTTGATCTTGGATTTCTCATCCTCCATACTATGAGAAATAAATGTTGTTTGAGCCACCCAGTCTGTGATATGTTGTTATAGCAGCCCAAGCGGACTAACACACCAGTCAATAACTAAGCCCATTTGGGTGATTAGAACTGGGTCATTTCTTCTCAATGCAGGATCCTCTAATGGGTGACTTTTGCTTGGTGACTCCAGCAGTCTATCCTAGACTTTCTCAGAGTTTTGCTTTGTCTACATCCTCCTTCCTTCCATCTCTGCTTTCACAGGTATGAAAGGGCAGCACGATCTTGGCTCACTGCAACCTCCAACTCCCAGGTTCAAGCAATTCCCATGCCTCAGCCTCCCAAGTAGGTGGGACCATAGGCATGTGCCGCCATACCTGGAGAAGTTTTTGTATTTTAGTAGAGCCAGGGTTACATCATGTTGCCCAGGCTGGTCTCGAATTCCTGAGCTCAGGCCAACTGCCCCACCTCAGCCTCTCAAAGTGCTAGGATTACAGGTGTGAGCCATTGTGTCCAGCCTCTAAAAAAAATTTTAAGCAGAAGTATTACATAAGCTTACCAATATAATACAACACGTTTTCAGTAAAAAGTAAATATTTCAAAAGTATATAGTTTTAATTATTTTAAATAATTAAAAGTTCGTTTTAGAACTTAAAGGTGTCCTGGCTTAGACAGTAAATAATATAGTCTAACCAGCTGTAGAGTACTAATCATGATCACATTGACTATTTGCATAAAAAGACTATGAAATTTTAAAGTTTTATTTATATAAACAAGGTTATTCTTTGGTAACCTATAACCCTATATTGGATTTAAAGCACAAGCAATGGCCTATATTCTAGTTAAAATTATTCTCTTTCTAGTCTCTTTTCCCTCAATTTCATCTTCCTTACATTCTCTAAATATGAATCAAACAGTTGTTTTATTCAGTGCCTTGTACTGTAAGCTGTAGAGCTATAAGATCAGCAATCTACAAGGAACTTTCTATAACCAAACCCTAAAAATAAAAAAAAAACCACATAAAAAATTTCAGTATTACAGAGATATAATTGTATATTTATTCAAAAATATTTACTGAAAATCTACTACATGACAGACATTATTCTGGAAACAGAATACAAAAGGAGAAAAACAAAAAAGAAGTATATAGTTTTTTCATGGCATTTACATTATAACTGGAAGAAGTCAATAATAAACAAGCAAGTAAAACTTTTTTTTTCTTAGCAATATTAATTGCTTTATGATCAAGGAAAGCCTCACTGAAAGGTGACATTTAAGAAGAGACATAAGGAGGTAAATGACCAGGCTATACTATATGTCTCTGGATGAACATTCAAAGCAGAATTAATAGCTATTTTTGTCCTAAAGAACTAAGAAGGTTTGCTAATAGACGGAATTATCAAAGAATAAAGTTCCCATTTATTGACATAGGAATAGATTGTGGGAAGAGCAAGTTTGGAGGTAGGTGAGGATGTCAGGAATGTGGACATCATAGAACAAATGTTGGTAGTTGAATTTATGTGCTTGGATTTCAGGGACTAGTCCCTGGGTATAGATAAAAACATTGAAGTAATTAGTACATAGGTGATATTTAAAGTAATGGGCTGAGTTTGATAAGCATCCCTAAGTTAGAATAAGGAAATAAGCATAACAAAGGAATAGAAGTGTTTGCTGAGTGTGAATAAAGTCATATTAATCCATAGTTATTGGGGCAATGAAGAGATACTAAGAAAGGAGATTGAGAAGGGAAGAAATGCATGAGACACATAGTTGCAGTGGAATATTAGAGTCTCTGGTCTTATATGCAAGGTTCAAAACAAGATGGGTGGAGAAAAATTAAAAGCAATGGTTATATACAAGGAATGCAGGGGAAAAAAGTCAGTAGCTGGAATAGGATAGTGGGTGAGGAACATTTTTATTTTAAGATGGGAAAGAAGTAAACCACGTTTGCTGCTGGGACTGACTCTGTCAAGAGAGAAAAACTGAAAGAACTTTAAGATATTCAGGTAGGAGGGAGGTCGTGGAAACAGGAAACTGCAGCATGAAGGATAGAGAACCTGCACATGTGTAGAAACTGATAATTTTCTGTCTCTTAACAGGAGTTAAGATACTTTTCTTGCTTTGATATAAACCCAACCCATTTCCATTTGTACATATATCTGTAGCCAGAAAGCAAATGATCAGCATCACCACCTTAAAAAATCCTCCTCATGAGTGGTGATAGGTATCTTTTCTCATCTATTTTTTCCCTTCCTTCATTCTCAACCTTATACTAAATCAAAAGGCTGATATTTACCTGCTTTCATTTCCTTGTTCTTGAGTAGAAAACGACATAATGAAGTTTAATGTAGAATCCAAGAGCAGTGATAGATAAGTGATGCATTTTGTATTTGTTCCTTTTTATTCTTATCCTATTGTCAAAACTTTAAATATTTTAGAGTTATACTTTAGCTTCTGCTTTTTATGCAGTTATTATGTCTGATGTAATAGATTAAAAGAATATTTAGATTTACAATGTCTGTGTCTGTGTTATTTTGCTCCCAGTTTTAGCTGCATGAACTTTGGCAAGTCACTCAGTCACACTCAACCACAGTCTCTTCAAGTACAAAATGGGCATATCATTTCTTGATTATAATTAATTAATTAAAATAAATATTTACTTTAGAAATGTTTATATTCAATTGAATTTTTAAAATTCTTATCACTGATAGTTTTTGAGATTATCTCTGATATTACTATCATTATTATGAATAAAGTGCCTCATACTTTCAAATTTTAAAGTGTGAAGCATAGGATAATCATGTCTTTGAAAAATAACAAAGAAATTCTGGACTGTAATTGAACACTTGGCCAATGGGACCTAATAGACAGCTATAGAATAATCCACCCAACAACCAAAGAATATGCACTTATCTCATCTGCACATGGAAAATAGTCTGTGGTTGACCACATGCTTGGTTAGAATGGAAGTCTCAATACATTCAAAAAAAATTAAAATCATATAAAGCATCACCTTGGACCACAGTAGAATGAAAATAGAAATCAATACCAAACTCTTAAAACCACACAGATGCATGGAAATTAAATAACTTGCTCTTGAATAACTTCTGGGTAAACAACAAAATTAAGGCAAAAATAAAAAAAAAAATTCTCAAAACAAATTAAAATGGAGACTCAATATGCAAAATTTTCTAGGATACAGCAAAAACAGTTCTAAGAGGGTGGTTTGTAGTGCTAAATATCTACATCAAGGAGACAGAAAAATCTCAAATTAACATTCTACCTTGGCACCTAAAGGAACTAGAGAAACAAGAACAAATTAAATGCAAAGCTAGTAGAAGAAAGAAATAACTAAAATCAGAGCAGAACTACATGAAATTGGACTGAAAAAAAAAGTACAAAGAATCAATGAAACAAAAAGTGGATTCTTTGAAAGGATAAATAAGATTGATAGACTGCTAGCTAGATTAACAAAGAAAAAATGAGAGAAGACTCAAATAAGCATAATCAGAAATGACACATATGACATCACAATTGATCCCAAGGAAATACAAAAATATCCTCAAGGATTACTATGCACTCAAAGCTAGAAAATCTAAAGGAAATAGATAAATTCCTGTAAACACGCAACATTCCAAGATTGAGCCAAGAAGAAACAGATATTCTGAACAGACCAATAAATGTAATAAAATAGAATCAGTAATTAAAAAAAAAAAAGCTTAGCAATACATCCTAAAAATTCCTAGACCACATGAATTCACAGCCAAATTATACCAGGTATAAAAAGAGCTGGTACCAATCCTACTGAAACTATTCCAAAAAAATTGAGGAGTACAGATTCCTCTCTCATTCTATTAAACCAGCATCATTCTGATAGTAAAATCAGACAAAGACACAACAACAAAAAATATATCCCTGATGACCATTGGCACAAAAATCCTCAAGAAAATGCTAGCAAACTAAATTAAGCAGCACATCAAGAAGTTAATTTGCCATGATCAAGTGGGCTTGATTCATGGGCTGCAAAGGTGTTTCACTATACAAAAAGCAATAAAAATGATTCACCACATAAACAGAAATAAAAAGAAAACTGTATCAACTACTCAATAGATGCAGAAAAAAATACATTTGATAAAATCCAACATCCCTTCATGATAAAAACCCTCCACAAGCTAGACACCAAAGGAATATAGCTCCAAATATTAAGAGAAATCTATGACAAACCTACAGCAAATATTATCCTGAATGGGAAAAAGTGGGCAGCAACTCCTTTAACAAGTAGAACAAGACAAAGATGCCCATTCTCACCACTCCTATTCAACATAATAACCAAAGCAGTCAGGCAAGAGAAAGAAATAAAAGACATCCAAATAAGAAGAGAGAAAGTTAAATTATCTCTCTTTGTTCGATACATAATTCTACACCTAGAAAACCCTAAAGATTCTATGAAAAGTCTCCAAGACATGATTAGCAATGTCAGTAAATCTCAGAATATAAAATCAATGTACAAAACCGTAGCATATCTATACACCAATAATTTTCAAACTGAGAATCAAATCAAGAATGCAATCCCATTTACAGCAGCCACACACAAGCAAAAATAAAATACCTAGGAAAACATCTAATGAAGGATGTGAAAGAACTCTACAAGTAGAACTACAAAACATTGCTGAAATAAATCACAGATGACAAAAACAAATGGAAAAAGCATTCCATGCTCATGGATTGGAAAAACCAGTATTATTAAAATGTAAAATCTACAGCAATCTACAGATTCAATACTATTTCTATCAAATTACCAATGCCTTTTTTCCCCACAGAAATAAAAAATTCTAAACTTCATAAGGAACCAAAAAAAAAAAAAAGAGCTCAAGTAGCTAAGGCAATCATAAGCAAAAATAATAAAGCAACAGGCATCATGTTATCTAACTTCTTCTTGAAACTCTACTAGGAGACTATAGTTAACAGCACAGCATTGTACTGTTACAAAAATAAACACATAGACTGATGGAACAGCATTGAGACACCTGAAATAAAGCTGCATATGTACAACCAACTGATATTTGACAAAGTCAACAAAAATAACAGTGGGGAAGAGACGCCTTATTCAATAAATGTTTCAAAGAAAACTGGCTAATCATATGCAGAATAATGACTTGGACTTCGGTCTTTTAACTATATACAAAAATTAACTCAAGATGGCTTAAAGACTTAAATGTAAACCTCAAACTATAAAATCCTAGAAGAAAATCTGGCACATACTCCTCTAGACATTGGCCTAGGTGAATAATTTATGATGAAGATCCCAAAAGCAAATGCAACAAAATAAAATACAGACAAATAGAATTTAATTAAACTAAAGAACTTCTGCACGGCAAAAGAAACTATCAAGAGAGTAATGAGACAATAGAGAGAAGGGGAGAAAATATTTGAAACTATGCATCAGACAAATATCCAGATTCTACAGACTGAAATCATTGAGCAAAATACAAATAATCCCATGTAAGAGTGGGCAAAGGAAATGAACAGACATTTCTGAAAAGAAGACACCCAAGTGGCCAAAAAATGTATGTAAAAATTTTAAACATCACTAGTCATCAGAAATGCAAATCAAAACCACAATGAGATACCATCTTATAGAGTTGAAATGGCTATTACTAAAAAGTAAATAAATAACAGGTGTTAGTGAAGTTGAGAAGAAAAGGGAACACTTATTCACTGTTGGTAGGAATGCAAAAAATTTCTATAGTTCAGCCACTATAGAAACCAGTTTGGATACTTACCAAAGAACTAAACATAAAATTACCATTGGACTCAGTGATCCCGTTACGGGGTATATACCCAAAGGGAAATAAATCATTCTTCTAAAAAGACAGCTGCACTGATATGCTTATCAGGGGAATCATCTCAGGCACCTATAAATGGTAGACTGGATACAGAAAAAGTGGTACATATATACCATGGATTACAACACAGCCATAAAAATGAAAGAAATCATATCATTGCAGCAGCATGGATACAGCTGGAGGCCATTATCCTAAGCAAATTAATGCAGAAACAGAAATCATAATATTGCATGTTTTTAGTTATCAGTGGGAGCTAAACATTGCGCACACCGGGACATAAAGATGGCAACAATAGACAGTGGGAACTCCAAGAAAGGGGCAAGGGTTCTATGCTCATTACCGAGGTGATGGGATCATTCATACCCCAGACTCAAAGTCTCCCATTATACCCTTGTAACAAATCTGCATGTGTACTCCCAAGTCTAAAATAAAATTAAAAATAAATAAATAAATAAATATTCACGCCTCAGAGTTATTCTTTGTTATTCACAATATCATTATTTATTGAGGTTACTATTAACTAACCTATGTGAAAGTCTATGATCTATTTATGGAAATGATCAGTTTTTTGGTATTTGTAGAAGTCATTGTGAGTTTTTTTCTGCAACATTCGTACTTCTGAATTGTGGTTGGAATTGAACTGAACCTCAGATTGGGACTGATTTCTAATTTGTACTCACTAATCAGCCAAGAATCCCATCTCTCCAAGGCAATCAGCTTCTGGTGTTTCCCTAAGCACAGGAATCAGTTGAAAGATTGTATTATCTGTCCAAACCTCATTCTATTTGGTGGGAGAGTATCATGTTGTACATTTGTCATGCCTGAAAATGTACAACAGTTTTGCTGTCATGACCAAAGTCTGCTTGAGAATAAATTCCATTCTTAGAGTGGAACAGAGATAGTTGTGGGAAATGGAGTAACCATATGTGAAACTAGCTCTACTTCTGGACTTTTTTAAGAAATACAGACAAATCAGTACATGTCTTAAAGCAGTTTTAATTGTGCATTCTATCATTTGCAACAAAAATATCCTAATTGATTCACTTGGGCATTCAACAATGAAGGAAAAGCAGACTCCCTTTCCCAGCATTATTCCCTTTGAATGTAGCCTCTTTCAAACTTTCAAACTAAACTGTAGTCCCTATGTGCTCCACAACGTGTCTAAGATATGTCAGGAGTGGATTTTCATTATAAGACTGATTTCTCATGTAAGTAAAAGAAACTAGTTTATATTAAGTTACAGTTCCACGTTAGTATATTTTTGGTACAAGATGTTTTATGGTGGGATGGACCACATATATCTAGAGAATATGGTTGGCTATAGATTAAATTACAGGTAATAAACCATCAAGGAGAGTGACTTAAAACCATACTTTATCATCTGTTTATAATAACTGACAAAAGATCATTAAAATACTTTATTTAGTGATATGACAAATTATACATGTTTACTTAGATACTAACATGCACCATGATCTATACTAAATAATCTTTAGAATATAAAAAAAGAGTTATTGACAACCTCTTCTTTCAAGGTACTTATAATCTAGTCAGAAAGATGAAAAACTTATGAAGCATAAGAGAGAAATAGAAGACCACATCTAATTAGTTGTTGAATTATGCTTTACCCTCCAGTTCAGAGCAAAAAAAAAAAAAAAAAACCAGTAAAGACTGAATAATTCAGAGGAAGATGCCCTGAGTTTTATTGGGCTATGATCAGGAATGTTTTGATATGAAAGTGTTACATAATAAAACATGACATTTAGTATTTTAATGACTGAGGGCTCTCTTGTTCTGTAACCAAGACTCCTATTCTTAAAACAAGTGTTTTTGTAGCTGTACTTGTATCTACATTTAAAGAGTCCTTAATAATTGTGTGTATGTGTGTATGTTACAGACTGTGGATACAACTTAGCACATATTCACTGATACTAACAGTGATAAAAAGTGCTAAACTAGCAATTCAAGTTTAATATATTGTAAGAAAGTCATTTCACAAGGATAAGTTGACTTCATGAAAGGCCTGGGTTGGAGTGGAAAGCCTTGAAAACTTGGAATATAAAAAGTTTGGATTCATTCCTAGCTCTTTCATTTATCAGTTTGTGAACTTGGTCAGGTTTTCCTTTGAGTTTTAACATGCTCATATGTAAAATGAGGATTGTAATAATACCTATTGCAGCAAAAGTTCTGTGGTAATTATGTTTTTGTATAAAATACAGACTATGAAAGTATTTGTAAATTTCACAACACACACACCCACATATATATATGTGAATATTAGTTATTATTGTTGCTTGTCCTAGGAAATTTGTAAATTTCCTTTTCAATAGCTGGAGTGAAAACTTACAAAGCTATTTTCTGGTGAACGATAGAATAGAATCAAAAATCTACAAGAAACTTTGTCACTGATGGCTAACTTTTGTCTAAACTTTTAACTACTCAATGGAACGCCTCTACCCAGTCTGTAACAAAAAAAGAAAAAATGTTTTAAAAAATACTATAAAGAAAATAAACTCCTTGGCCTTCTAGTATGAGAAAAAAGTCTCCACACAATTCTTCTAAAAAATATCAGCAAAACCTGAAAGTTCAACTGGTTTGAGCTCTGAAGGTTACATGCAGGAAAAACTATACAAATAACGAAAGGAACCGAGTCTCACGCTGTATGGAAGAGTGCATTACAAACTGTGACCTTCTTATTTCGAATTTTTTTTTTTTAATTTATTTATTATTATTTTACTTTAAGTTGTAGGGTACATGTGCATAACGTGCAGGTTTGTTACATATGTATATTTGTGCCATGTTGGTGTGCTGCACCCATCAACTCATCATTTACATCAGGTATAACTCCCAATGCAATCCTTCCCCCCTCCCCCCTCCCCATGATAGGCCCCTGTGTGTGATGTTCCCCTTCCTGAGTCCAAGTGATCTCATTGTTCAGTTCCCACCTATGAGTGAGAACATGCGGTGTTTGGTTTTCTGTTCTTGTGATAGTTTGCTAAGAATGATGGTTTCCAGCTGCATCCATGTCCCTACAAAGGACACAAACTCATCCTTTTTGATGGCTGCATAGTATTCCATGGTGTATATGTGCCACATTTTCTTAATCCAATCTGTCACTGATGGACATTTGGGTTGATTCCAAGTCTTTGCTATTGTGAATAGTGCTGCAATAAACATACGTGTGCATGTGTCTTTATAGCAGCATAATTTATAATCCTTTGGGTATATACCCAGTAATGGGATGGCTAGGTCATATGGTACATCGAGTTCTAGATCCTTGAGGAATCGCCATACTGTTTTCCATAATGGTTGAACTAGTTTACATTTTATGTCACTTTTGTTTAGTGCTGTCAAGCCATGAAACCCAACTCCTAGAAATATCAGAAAAGGTGACATTAGAGCAAAACTGGTGAACTCCTGATCAGAAATTTCCTTCTCAAACTGAACAATTTTGATACGTGTGCAAACTTTAAAACTGTGTTTAGAAGGAAGAGCCCAAATCCTTATCTTTCGAAACAAACTTTTGCAAAAGGAGTATTTCAAACATCAATTAAACGAGTAAAGTTTTGAAATCTTCATAATATGAAGCAACCAAATTCAAGAACAGAATAGCTCTGTGCTGAAGAGGTGCCGTGATCTGAACATGCCTCTCAAAATTCATGTGTTGAAACTGAGTTGCCAATGTGAAAGTCTTAAGAGGTGAGGACTTTAGGAAGTGATTCAGTCATGAATGTGGAGCTTTTATGAATCAAATTAGTAACCTTATAAAAGAACTGGAGAAAACTAGGTAGGATATTTTCCCTTCTGACATGTGGGGATACAGCACTCTTCTTCTCTGGACACAGTGTTCAAAGCACCATCTGAAAACAGACAAACCACCCTCATCAGACACTGAACCTGTCAGCAGCTTGATCTTGGACTTCTCAGACTCCATAATTGTGAGCAATCAATATATGTTGTTTTTAAATTAACCAGCTTAAGGTATATTGTTATAGCAGCAGGAATGTACTAAGACAAGAGATGTAGAAAATTACCTATTTGTTTTTACCTACACTCTCTGCTTATTGCTTTTAAATCTAAATCTGAAAACCAAAGAGTGCTCTTAGAAAATTATGATGCATAATAATTTTAGTCTCCTCTTATTTTCATGCAAATTATTCTCATATTCATATGTAGAAGAAAAACAGAAGGCAAAGTGGAGATGATACTGGTATTTTTATTATTCATATATCACAAACTATTGCTCTTTTTAAAATAAAATATGTTTGTAAAGGAAAATTGATATTCCTTAAAAATAAGATGCTTACTGTAATATTTCACTTAACTGCAAAGAACAGTGAATGATGGACAACTCACTGGGAGCTATTCTAGGGAATTTAAATGACTAGCTTACCTGCTATGTTATTGTTTAATTCATTCTCCATTGATTTATATTAGTCATTTCTTTAACATGCTCATATGCACAAACAGAATGGGCTTATCACACAGTTGAAGGATCACCCAATTCTGGATAACATTGAAATATGTTATGGTTAGTACACAAACAGGAATATCGGACACATTTCCATCATGGTAACAAGGAAAGCATGCCTATCCTCTTTCTGTAAAAAAGAAAAAAAAATGTATTTTTGCCCTGTTTTCATCATAACAACTTGACACAGAATCTGCTTGTTAATGTTAATTAGAACCTTCCAAGTAGAGAAATATTTCCATGAAGAGAAATAGCATTTTTAGACAGGATTTTTATCCAAAATTAGACAGAATTTTTCTGAAGAGATAATATTTCTTTCATCTTCCTAATTAATCGTTGGTGCTTATACTGTTTATTATTAAGATTGCATCTGAGTTTGAAGGAGGATTTGTAGAATATATCATAAACATTGTTAGACCATAGAATGAGAACACAGTCATAATTATGATTACATTTCATTGATTGCTGGAGATATGAGAAAATGCACAATTATTTTATTGGTAGAAAAATGTTTAACCCTCAAATAGACACATATATCAGGTGTTCCTAATCACTATCCATGCTACAATCACTCATGGAGCATCTTGTATGTGTCTGTCACTTTGCTAAATTATGTAGACAATGCAAAATAAAGATGGGATGGTGGGGTGGGGGCAAGGAAAGCAATAGTAGGGAAATTATGCTGCAATTGTGCCTAATGATAAAAGTCAGTCTGTTTTTTTTTCTTATGAACCTTTTTGTGACTCTTGTAGCCTAGTATGCCTGTAGCTCTCCCGAACTGTACAATTGAGCATTTTTACTATTTTTATTGTTTGTCATATTTTCACTTTGTAACATTGTCACCCCAGGGTGCAGACTCCTTGAAAATAGCATTTTCATTTATTCTCTGACCTTAGTACACTTAGCACAGTGCTGAATACAAATTGCTGTGTTAGGTTAAATATGGTATGTGACACTCCAACCCACCATCAAAGTAGATACAGTAAGTTGAAAATAATTCCGCTTTCATTGCAGTTTACAGAACATAAAGGTCTTCTAATGTAGTTCTTTTTAACAGATGTCATTGAAGTGCTTTAGTCCAGAAGAAGCTTTTCCAGCATTTGACTGAGTCTCAGACTGGCATGGCCCAGAGTTGAGTCATACAGAGATCAGAAAATAAATTGGACTGGAACATTCAGAACAGACTTTCTCAGGATTCTTTGTATTCAGGCTAAGAAACAAAAAGTATTAAAAAATGCATTGTGCTATAATAATTTTCAAAGTAGTTATTTTGAGAATTTCTAACTAAGAAGGGCGTAAAGCTGCATTGTGATTGAAAGAAGTTGGGGGGTGCTTACTGCCAAATGAGTATAGCGCTTTACTTATAATTGGCACCATATCAACTGTCTCTGTGAAAGACTGAATGGCTAAGCCAGGCTCTCCTACCACCAGGAACTATCTCTAGGCTTGTACCTCACTGGTAAGAAAAGGAGTAGGGTGTTCTTTCATCTAGGTTTTAAAGATATGTATTATCAGAAAGTTCGCAATTTCCTGGAACACATACTATTGACCTCTTCCTATAAGAATGACAAACTGCATGAATAAGCACTGCTTATTATTTTCATTTCTTGAAACAAAAGAGATGTATCTTTCAAAATTCTTTGTTAGTTTCTATAGAGTGTCATTCAATATATAAATGCTGTGTTGTGTTTGTTGAATTTACATAAGTAAAATTTCTCTTATTATTAACATTCAACCTCTGTTAGGTGTTGACATTTCTCAATTCAAAAACTTGCATGTCTCTTTATTTAATGTAATACTGACAACTAATGTACAGTTAATAAGTGGCTGCCCAAAGTCTGAAACTAACATTTGATTGTAAAAATCAAGTGTGCTTTCTTAAGCCTGTGAAAAAATAGTAGACAGTATCCCATCTCATTTGATAGTTGTGTTTTTACCGTCTGGAACTATGTCCTGAATTAAATTTCAGATAAAAATCAGTAATTATCCAATTTCTATAGGGATTATGATGTCTTCCAGAAAACACAAATTAGTTTTTTATAAGAGAGTGATTTGATTAACTTACAAAAGAAGGACAACAGTTTTTCCAAAAGACATTTCTAATAGCAATGACAAGTATTCATGTGTATGTTTTCAATAATTAAGTTAGGCTCACTTGGTTGTTTTTATTTATTACCCTTCTCTCTTAAAGCTTGTATCACTTTATAAATTTATAAACAAATGTATGTGTACAGGTTTATGAGTTTATAATTTTATAAATTTTAATATTCCTTGCATTTTCCTCTAGTAAAGAGGATACATTTTTTTCCACCTGTGTATCCATGTCATCCTTTTCCATTCATCAAAATCTCATTTGTCATTAAAAAGACCCTTATAACATGGAGGTACCTAATTGCATTCCTGTTCTCAGGAGTAGAACCTGTGAGCTAGGATAAACCCTATCAGTGCGTTCCATTCTGTGGCCAATGTGATTACCTTATAGAAGGCATATGACTTAATCTAATTGGAAAAACATCTCACAATTTGCTGACTATTTTTAAATAAAGATACTCTCCCATATTCACAGAATATGAAAGATGAACTTATGCATCCTAATAGCTGGAGAAAGCATTTTGAGACCATGAGAGGAGCTCTACACGGCAGAAGACAAAGCAGAGAAAAGAAAAAAGAACATGTCCTGGTTTGGTAAAACCGTTGTGATCATGGTTCAAGCCTCAGGATAAGCATTTGAAATTGGTTTGCTGCTATTGAAGCTGAACGCATACAAACAGAAATATCAGCATTATATTTTTTTAATTCTCAGATGAAATGCATTTATGATTCTATTTTAATTGGAACTAAATGTGCCTGGTATGTCCTTCTGTAATTGCATGAATTCCTAAGCCCTGGAGCTACTTAGCTAAGAATAGAAATTAGCTCTCTTGGTTTTCTATTCAAATTCCTTTTACTTACCTCAGCATTTCCCCAGTCAATGTCCCTCAAAACACCTCTACTAGTTAATAGGATTTCCATGAAAATATTCCTTTGTGCAGGAATACATTAGAAAGTTTTATTCCAAAATTTTAAACCTATTTAAGACAGTTTCCTTTCTGTGTACATCTCAGGAAGGAATATACTAAGTGAATCCACTCAGAGAAATTTAGCTCAAACATTTCCCAGTCTTCCATAAACACCACATTTTTAAAGGTATCATTACTAATGGCTTTTAGATTAGGGCTCTAAAGAACAAAATTTTGGTAGTACCAGTTCTACCTCATATTTAACACTTTATACTGCTTTTTTAAGGGATGAGGCTATTTGCTGCGTAAATGTCTTGTCTTTCGTTATTTTATTTTATGGGATTTTGGTATTTCAAGGGATGCTGTTTTGCTATGAGATCTGCATTAGTAATGAGCTGTGCCATAGTGGGGCTCTATTTATATTTTCATATTTTGAAATATAATACGCATAATTTAAGTATCTTTAATAGGTTCACTTGACTTGGGAAATGTTGGAGGTGTTTTCATAAAATAGCATTGGAAAAAGCATATAGTAGTTAGACACGTTTATCAAATTATTGCTGTCACTACTAGTAGATTGGACACTAGAGGAAGCAGAATAATAATCATACAACACGAGAGCTAGAGATTTGTCATCACTGAATCATGTCATCAGAGGGTTAAGGTTAGAAATAAAGAGGTTATTTTAAGGTGGAACAGATCGTTTTAAAATCTAATAATTTTTACCATATTTTTAAAATGTAACATTTAGTTAGAGATAAAGGAATGAAAATGAAAATTTTGGTTAGTTTTTAAAAATCAACTTTTTAAAATTAAGTACTTATCCTATGCTCCCACCTGTGTGGGATATAAGGAAGTATGTGGATTTCACAATGCTCTTGAGGAATTGAAGTTATATCTGCAAAAGAAGATTTCAGATATAACTTAAATTCCACAAAACCATTAGAGACAAATATCTAGTCACTAAGGGCTATGGAAATACCCACTCCCACACACATAATACTATGGACTTGTATAGTGGGAAAACTTTCCAGGGGAAACACATTGGCTGAGCAGGGAAAAGCTAAGAGCATCGGGAGAGATGGAGGAATGATCACATCTCAAAGAGGAAACAATTTTCTGATATTTTGAAGCACTGTGGTTATCAGCAATTTATTAGACATTTCATTTACATATATTAAATACAAAGGACACATATATGATATATAGTCTTCACTTACAAGCCGTTACTCTTTACTCGTATCAGGCAAATTTCAGTGAAAATTGACATGCTCAAACTCTTTCATAATTAATATCTTCACTTATTGTTTAGGGTTTGTTCATCAAACTTATGATTAATTCTAAGTCATAAAATAAAAGAAAAAAGTAATTTTGGTGCGAGGAAGATAGACGTATACCATAAAAATTCTTTACTGAGTTGTTACTAGCTTCTGATCATAGTTGAGAGGATGTAGCAATTATCATTATTTTTAAGGCAAAATTCACAGATCATTTAAAAAATACATGAAACTGTCAGCCATTTTCCTCAAGATCAGAATTCTTCTACTGAACAAATGTATTTTGAAGGCCTACTCTATGCCATATGCTTAAGCAAGCAAATACAAGTCCTAGTTTACTGACAGAAAGGAAGATATCAACAGCAACAAAATTGTCTCTGCAGCCGTCCTGTTACAAACAAACTCGTTTTCTTGACTCTAGAGTTTGAGGGAGATTTCAGAAAAATCTGAGGCTGTGCTTCAATTATGTTCTTTGTCTTCTGTGTGACAGATTTATACCTAAAAGAGAAGATAGGATTGTTAGGTTGTTTTGGTATTATTCAATGTAAAGTATTTTTCAATAATTGGAGGGAGCACAAACAAGCTGGTCATCTAAAATGCAACAGAACCCATCTCACCTCACCAGGTATGTTACGTATTGGCCTCAGCTTATTTAATAGCTGATTCCCCTCTATCAGAGCATTCTTCTGCAGTGGGAAATGCAGATGATAGATGTTTCTGGGCATGTAGATTATCTTACATTGATGGCCTCAGCAGACCTTCTTGTGTAGTAATTATGCTGAGAGAAGCAACAACAAAACAAATAAAAACAAAAAGAGATTCATTCCTCCAAAGAGCTAGGGGTAGAGCCTTGGACATAATTGGGACAGTGAGGAAATTGAGGACAAGTGTCATGACGTTTAAGCCATCATTTTTATGAGAAGAAGTGTCAAAAGGCCATGTGACAATGTGACTAGATGAGCAAAACGAGAAAGATACAATTATGAAAAATCTAATAAAAGAAATATAAATTTGATAAATATTATGCTTGGCTTCTCAGCATTCATGTCTCTCCTTCCTTATTAAATAGAAACCTGAGAAGGAGGAGGAGGGGTTTTTCCAAGAAAACGGGGCAATAAAGGTACTTTCATTCGCCCCAACAATCATTTTTTTTCAGGAACTCTCATCTAAGCCAATGAATGAATCACATTGCTTTGTTGGCAGCAGTTGATTTTGGAAGAAGCATGTTATCCTCACCAAACAATAAAATGCAAGAAGAAACTTGTTGGGAAGTTCTGGGGAAATACTTTTCCATTCTTAATTTTTTGCCACAGGGAAAGACCATCTCATTTCTTCCAGACATGATTTTGCCATGCACAAGAACTGTCACTTTTTCTGCTGTTTCTTACTAGCTTTTAGATGAAGCTACACCAAGAGGAGGATAAAAGTCAAGAAGACCTCCAGCAAAACGGAGCCAGAGATGTTGGATTAAGTCACCTCAAAGACCTGCCTTAATTTGTACTCTCAGGATTGTCTTCCTAGCTAAAATACCACAGGTGTGCTTTTTTGCTACTCCTTTTAGTTGGAATCATCTCAACTGATATAAAGCCCAAAGAAGAAAATCCTGCCTACTTTTCCTGAAACTTAATGCTAATTCTGAAAGGCTAATGGGGCAAATAATTAATTATGTTATTTGTTATTTTTGTTATTCACAAAAAAAAAAACCCAATTTAAAGAAATGTTTTATTTAACCCCTAGAAATCATTATTTTGTAGCAGTAAAATTTCTTTAGAACTCTCATCAGTCCATTGAGTTTTTCTTCTTTGTCACCTCAAGCAGTGCTTCTCAAATATTAACATCTATACAAAACAACTGAGGTGAAACTTGAGATTCTGCATTTTCAGTTAGTTCCAGGAAATGTTGTTGCAGTTGGTCCATGAGTCACATTTTGACTATCAAAGAGAAAGTAGACAACAGACTTTAAACTTCTGCAGATACAAGATCAACAAATATGAGTAATTATTGGACTATGACCATGTATTGCATTATATTCAAAAAGACCAAAATGAATATATCTATGTAAAACTCAGTTCTACACAGATCTCCGCATTCATTACCATCTCAGATATTTTTAAGAAATCTTATCTCACAAATTTCTAATGCATTATGGGAAAGAGTGCTGGAGGGAAAACTTCTTGATTAAATTTTCTTTTCCCACTAATTCAATTTTAATGAAATAAATTGAATGACTACAAAAAAATGGGAAAAAATGACATATAAATTGGGCAAACTAAACAACCCCAAGATACACAGATTTATATGAAGAAGTAATGTACATATTTTGGTTGCTCAAATAGCTTAGGCTTTTTTTTTTTTTTTTGGATAGTTTTAACTAGGCATTCATCCAAATGCTATCAATGCCTTAATTAGTTGTCAATATTTTCCGTACTGTCTTTAATTATTTGTATTATTTTTTATTTATTTCTTGAACAAAACAGTACTTTGATTTACTGCTAAAATAAAAAAAACTATTAAAATGGATAAATTTTATAAAAATGAAAATTTTGGATTATGTTTCAAAGGAATATGCTATAATTATTTTCTTCTGTATTTGAAGGACATAACGTATAACGAATCCTGAATCATAATGTACCACAGTATTTTGGGAAATGCAAAAGAGGTATCCTTTCCTTTTTCCTGTCTTCACACTTGCACAACTGTATTATCTGTAGGTAGGTTATAAACATTCATTTCAAAATGTTTTATTGACTACCTAGTGATACTAGTTGGGATAACTAGATACTGCAGCACCTTAAACAAATATACCCTAATGCAGTAGAAACTTATTCTCACTTACGTTTTCCAGTGAGTGTGTTTCTGGCAGAAAAGGTAGCTCACTTCCACGTTGTTCTTTAGGAACACAGACCTGTTCTATATTTTTGCTGCTTCTTTCTCCAGTGCCTTGGAATACTCTGTATTCAGCAAGGGGAAGGCAAAAGCAAAAGTAGAAAATATGAAGTTGTTAAAATTCCTGCTCTAGAATTTATATACCACTTCTGCTAAACTTTCACCGCTGAGAACTAGTCCCCTGCATTGTATAGGAGCTGGGAAACGTAGTCCACCTTTAGGCAACTATCTCTCAGCAACAAATTAACCATATGGAAGGGAAAGCACACATTTTGGCAGACAATCATTTCTTCTACAGTTCTATGTATACATTATTTGTTAGCTGGCCCAGGTAAGCCACTAGAAAGATAAATGAGACACTGAATATTACTATCTAATGAGGTAAACAAATATTCACATAAAAAAAGTACTACAGTGTGGTAAGTACTAGAAGTTAAAGATAGCTAGAAAACAATGCTTTATCAGTAAATTTGCTTTGGAGGAAATTAATTCTATTGACATTAGAAGAAAAACAGGCCGGGCGCGGTGGCTCAAGTCAGTAATCCCAGCACTTTGGGAGGCCGAGACGGGTGGATCACGAGGTCAGGAGATCGAGACCATCCTGGCTAACACAGTGAAACCCTGTCTCTACTGAAAAATACAAAAAAACTAGCCAGGCGAGGTGGCAGGCGCCCGTAGTCCCAGCTACTCGGGAGGCTGAGCCAGGAGAATGGCGTGAACCCGGGAGGCGTAGCTTGCAGTGAGCTGAGATCTGGCCACTGCACTCCAGCCTGGGCGACAGAGCGAGACTCCGTCTCAAAAAAAAAAAAAAAAAAAAAAAAGAAGAAGAAGAAAAACAGAGTAGGTTTAGAAGAGAGAAGACTCAAGAGGAAGTTTCTTATGGTAGCATTGTCAAGAGCTTGAAGTTAGATGTTGACAATGTAGAGAGGGAGCAAATCCAAGAAACATTTACTCAGCAAACTTTTTTTCTAAATATCACATTCCAAAAAAGAAGAAGAAGGTGGCATGATTTAGTGCTGACCTTGAGAAACTGAATGGATTGAGACATTACCTGTTACAGGGAATGAAGCAGTCATGGTGGAATTTGGGTAGGTGAATTTTAATCTGTTTATTTAGAAAGACCCAGTGAAAGGCCGGGTGCGGTGGCTCACACCTGTAATCCCAGTACTTTGGGATGCTGAGGCGAGTGGATTACAAGGTTGGGAGATCGAGACCATCCTGGCTAACACAGTGAAATCACATCTCTACTAAAAAATACAAAAAATTAGCCGGGCGTGGTGAGAGGGCGCCTGTAGTCCCAGCTACTCAGGAGGCTGAGGCAGAAGAACGGTGTGAACCCGGGAGGCGGAGATTGCACCCACCCGGGAGGCAGAGCTTGCAGTGAGCTGAGATCATGCCACTGCACTCCAGCCTGGGAGACAGAGCGAGACTCCGTCTCAAAAAGAGAATAAAGAGCCAGTAAATATATGTAAAAGGTAATTCTGCATTTTTTTTTTTTTTTTTTTGCTCATGAAAGAGGCCAGAGATTGAGAAAAAGAGAGAGGATTTAACATTAGAAAAATAGTACCTAAAACCAAGATGAGAGCTGAAATTTTAAAAGCGTGTGCATAATTAGAAGAGAAAATGACTAAAGGCAAAACTAAAAATCAGGCAATGAGTGTAAATGAAATCACATGAGGAAGAGTATAGATATATCACCAGATTTTTTTGATTAAAAGAAAATAGATCAAGTGACTCAGTCTTCAGAGAAGCAAGTATAGTTGAAAAACTGTTCAATGATTCTTAATGTTTTTTGTGTTATAGACATTGTTATGGTTAATTTTATGTGTTAACTTGACAGGGCTAAGGAGTGCCTAAGCATTATTTTTTAGTGTGTCTGTGAGAATGTTTCCAGAAGAGATTAGCATTTAATTTGGTAGAAAAGACTGTCCTACCCACCATGGGTGGGCATCATCCAGTCGGATGAGGCATGAATAGAACAAAAGGCAGAGGAAAGTTGAATTTTTTTCTTTCAGCCTGTCTGCTTAAGCTGTATCAGTCTTCTGCCCCTGGACTAGGACCATTAGGTCTCTTGTTTTCAGGCTTTTCAACTTGGATTGGAATTACACTACTGGCTTTCCTGGGTGTCCAGATTACAGATGCAGCTGGTGAGACTTTTCAGATTCCATAATTATGGGAGCCAATCCCTCACAATCTTTTTGTATACACACACACACACACACACACACCCCTGTCCTAGTATCTTTGAGACCCTTGATCTCCTCTCTTAAAATATACACATATACAAATACACATTAATATTTCCAACTAACTTTGGAATTTCACAGACTCCCAGATATCCATACATAGTACACTCTAGCACAGTGTACTTAGTGGGCTAAAACTCTAAAATACTAAGTTTAAAGAACTTCAGTGACCTATTTCATTGAAGGCAAGGAAAGACCTGAATGTACTTTTGAGAAGTTGAAAACTTTAAAGGAGATGCTATTAACTCATTGCATTGATATAAAATATTTTCAACAGAGAATTTAAGAATATAATGAAATTCAGCTTTTAAAATTTTACTGTCTTTGAGTTTATCTTTTGTAGGAAAACTATGAAATATTATAAGGAAAAACATATTTTATGTTGGTCTTTTAGAGCCAGACATGTTGTCTACTTCTTTTAGAATGATATTGTCAGATTCATTAATGTTTTATTTTTATGCTCAACTTAGTTATAAAATTCCTTATAAAATCTACTGGCCTTTTTTCCTTTATATTTTCTGTCAGTAACATTTGGCTTCTGCTTCTGATTTTCTGACTATCTATAGAGAAAATTTTAAAAATCATATCGGAATAAATTGTTTATGCTCGTTAAGAGAAAAAACTTTACTGTAAACAGTGATATCAACAATACCCACCATAGGCAAAGATAACATGTACTAATGACTGAGCCAGGGGAAAAATAAAAGAGAATAAAATAATTAGATTAATTTAAGACAGGCCGGTAGAGTGTTTTTTGCAGTGTGCTTTTCTGGTGTTTTGTTCATTCTGATTTTAGAGGGCCAAAGTAACTGATATTTTTCAATTTTTTAAGGAATTGTGTTCTTTTGATTAATTTTCATCTTTTAATTTATATCACTCATTTATTGCTACAGACTACAGAATATAAATTCATATATTTCAGTTCTTTCTTAAAAATTAACATTTTTCTATATATTGTAGATTGTTGTAAATAATAGTAACATCAACAAGTTTACAGTGTCAGCTACTGCCAACTCTTGGTAATTTTTTGCTTCTCAGCAAGTAGTTAAATTTGTTGTTGTGGATTTTTGTCTTTTGTTTATTTCATTTTTGTGTTCTTGTTTATTTAGCAATGGTTACTCCATCTGAATGAGTGATTACTGCACATCTGAAGTTCAAGTTGGCAGAGAATCAGAGACATAGAGAGAGAATTAGTTATAACACTTCATGATGAGTTTATTCCATCCTTAAATCCCAAAGTCAAGATCTCATTTATACTCCACCCACAAGTAAAACAAATTTGTTCCTGTTTTTAATGATCATTCACAGTCACTATTTTTAAACTTACTTTTATTAAGTGCTAATCAGTCACTAGGTATTATATTAAGAGCTGAGGAATGACTACACAAGTTGACATATACTAAATACTGAAGGAAACATAAAGAAACTCTTAGTTCCTCCTTATAATACGAATCCAGGTTTTATTACTCATTTATTTAGCCACTTGTTATTAAACACCTTTGATTTGAGGTGTCCTCCCTTCCCATGAGCCTTCTCTGTCAACATTCTTCAGCTTTCCTGGTTCAGAGCTGACTGGATCTTCCTCTGTGGTCACAACATTGAACTTTGAGAGCAATCACTTTTAATCAAAGAATGACAAGGGGGCCATTGAAAAATGCACAAATCCCCGTATAACTGGATTGGTGACAATTCCTCATACAGGGAGACCACACTAAACATATCAAACAATGAGAGTGGAAAGAGAAAGGTAAACAATAGGAATAATAGGAGTTTTCAGTTTTCAAACTGAAAAAAAAAAGTTTAAAGGAAAGTGAAAAACACCACCAGTGGGAGATCAAGTCTGTTTTCTCCCTGACTGCACATCCCAAGCCCTGCCCCTGATATACAGTACTGCTGCAGAGGTAGAATATTGATGCGAATGTGTGAAAGACAAGAACAGAATTTGACCAGCTGTTGAAAAACATGAGAGAAACTTTATGTGGGAAGAAGGAAGAGGTTAAAGCTCTGACTCTCCCATGTCATTTTCTTTTAGGATCTGTTTTCCGGAATGGTAGCTGGGAAATTGCTATGTAGATGACCATTCCATTCTCCTTTGACCACAGATGCTGGAAAACTATAATCATCTATATTAGCAGCTAGGATTCTGAATGCAAATTTGGTTTCATCAATTACATTACATGCATTCAAGTGAGATTTGAAAATAGGAATAGGAGTTATGTTTCTTCTGTTTTGATTGTTTTCTCCCGGTCATACAGAGGTGAATATCTAGTTTACTTTTCACAGACCTGCCTAGTGTAGGCAGAAGCTACTCTTGAAGCTTCTTGTGGAGCTAGGTTTCCATAAAGGAGCTTGACAGGTGGCCAAACCCTCATAAATAGTAAACTGGCATTGTACTGAATATATTTATTCTTTAAATCCTAGTGAAATGGATGGCTGTTATACTACGTGCTTGAACAAAACATAAGTCATTGACCATCGGGGACCTGCAAACTTTCTTTTCTACTCCAGAGCAACATCTCCTTCTTCTGTGCTGCTACTTTCTCATCACTGTTAGTGTACATTTTTGTGTAAGTGGATAATTATCAGAATAGACTCCGAGCTCCTTAAGGACACAGGTGTGTGTGTGTGTGTGTGCGCGCGTGCGCGCGTGTGTGTGTATTCTTTGTTTAGGCCATTTTTCAAACTGTTTGCCGTTTTGCATTTGAGAATAATTATTGTTTTCTATTTGTCATTTCTAAATTTATATGGGTATAAGACGGAATATTTTCAGGAGTGGAAAAGTATTTTTAGATAGATATTACAGTATCGTGTACTAGAACATAGTGATCTTCAGTTCACATCTATTAACTTGGTTGGGAATTGCGGCAAGGTGTGAGTAAGTACCAGAAAGGAGATATAGGCCTTGGAAATATTGATTGCTACTTGGTTTTCCTTTTTGGACTTTGCATTTTTACCCATCTGCAGGACTTTTACTCCTTTTTTTGTGTAAGTATTTAATGCAGCACTAATGCATCCACATTTTGTTTGCAAATGTGCTGAAATTCTGCATGTCAGTGGACGTAGAACATGGAGTTTTTGAGGTAGATGGAATGTGAGTGATCATTTAACTCAATCTTATTAAATAACAGCTCAAAAATTTGAGGCTGATCTAGATGACATGTCCTCAAAGTTACTTAGCTAGTTTTCTAGCAGAACCTACATTTGAACTCAGTTTTATGACATTCCCATTACCTGCAATCTTCTTGTGCGTCACACCTCGTGACCCATAATTTGTTGTCAAAATTGCACAATTTAAAAGAATATATATACACATAAAATTATCTGCTTCATTTTTCTATGAATGCAAGATAGCAGAATGAGGAAACATTAGAAAAGGCAGTAAAAGTGTGATTACTGGCCATAGGAAAATGTCTAATGACCAGGATTTGGGGAATGAATTGAATTTATTCACAGAATTATCACAATCTTATGAATAACTTTTAAAAGCAATTAATAGGACAGGTGTGGTGGCTCATGCCTGTAATCCCAGCACTTTGAGAGGCTGAAGTGGGCGTATCACGAGGTCAGGAGTTAGAGACCAGCTTGGCCAACATGTTGAAACCCCATCTCTACTATAAATACAGAAAAAAAAAAATAGCTAAATGTGGTGGCGGGCCCCTGTAATCCCAGCTTTTTGGGAGGCTGAGGCAGGAGAATCACGTGAACCTGGGAGGCAGAGGTTGCACTGAGCTGACATAGTGTCACTGCAATCCAGCCCAGGTGACAGTGTGGGACTCTGTCTCAATAAAAATAAAAAAAATAAAATAAAAAAAAGAAAGAAAAAGCAATTAATAACTCATTGTTTCTGCATTTTACTCATGTTCACATATTTTTATATATTTTTCATAGAGTGTTTAGATTATAGAAAGTAAGTGAAAAGTGATAACTTGCATCCAAATTTTTTTAAAAAGCTCATTGTGTACTCTCATAAGGTATATTATTTAGTACATAATACTTATTGAAAGATTGCAAAATGTAGCCCTTAAATATTTTCTGCTTCAAATTTATTTATTATGGTTGCATACAAAATAACCCACTTAACTGTTTATTTGCCCTATGACTTTATTTTGATTTCTACTTTTTTCCTCTGTCCCACAGAATTTTTGTTTCAGTAAGTTTTGTTGTTAAAAAAAGAGCTAATCAGAAGTGTGAAGCATTATAAGTGATTAGCAGAGAAGGCAATTATCTGTTTAGAAATAAATATTGCCATCTTTTATATGCAAAGAATATAGTACACTGACGGTAGGATTTAACCATTGCTGGGAAATCAAAAGATGTATGTAATTCGCTCAGCTCAAATGGACCACAGTAGTCTAATTTAATGCAATACTTGTGCTAAACTGGTGATTACAGATGGTGATGTTGAAAATTAAATTTTCAGTTGGGTGTTTTCTACCTGCTAAAGATTCAATGCAAGTAGACAACTCAATTTATTCCCACCAATATGGTTTGTCTGCTTTCCATCCAAATCTCATCTTGAATTGTAGTTACCATAATCCCCATGAGTCTGGTGAGGGACCTGTTGGCAGGTAATTGAATCATGGGGGTGGTTACCTCCATGCTGTTCTCTTGATAGTGAGTTCTCCCAAGATCAGATGGTTGTATAAGCGGCTTTTCCCCTTTTGCTTGGCACTTCTTGCCGTGATGTGAAAAAGGATGTGTTTGCTTCCCCTTCCACCATGATTGTAGGTTTCTTGAGGCCTCCCCAGCCATACTGAACTGTGAGTCAATTAAACCTCTTTCTTTTATAAATTACCCGGTCTCGTGCAGTTCTTTATAGCAGCATGAGAATAGACTAATACACCCCCCAAAATGAATAGTTTATTATCTGATTTTGACAATGATTATTTCTTTTTAAACATTGCAGGCTTTCTTGAGACCTCTATGTGCAAAGTCCTGAGAAATAAGTATATGAGTTTATTCATCTTTGAAGATTTATTGCCAATCTACAGATGCAAAGGATCCAACATCAGGCTATTGCCATTAAATTTTTAGAAATACTACCACGCAGTAAGATTTTCTGACCTTGCAAGCTAATAAAATGTTTTAATGTATCAGAATCAGCAGAGCATGTGGGCGGATAAGTCACTGAGCTAATTAGTCAACCCTCTCCCAAGAGCTGTGTATGACTTAGTGGAGTATGTTTAGCATTACAAGTAAATCAACATTGTTGCGGCAGGGAAGCATAATTTCTGAGTCATTTCCATAACTCTGCCACCTTGACTTTCCAATAAAATCCTCCAAGTTTACGACTCTTATAGATTGTAAAAAGGGAATATAGTAGGAAGAAAAATGGATGCCACATATAATCATATGATAACCATTGCACACAGTAGCTTTAAAAATCCGAATGGATTCCTGAGTAATGGAAATAAAGGTGCAGTTCATGTACATAATGAACAATGATAAGCCACTTTTATTAGAAGTGACCCAAAGCTATTTTGCTAGCAGTTTTGCTTCTTTTCTACTCAGATTGTGTTAGGTTGTGGGCATAATCGAACAGAAGAAAAAACAATGAAGTTCCTATGTTGCCAGATGCAGTCGGGGTTGAATTTCAGGCAGACACTTAAAGGTGAACAGTGAAGAGAACTCTCAAGGCTATCCTTGGGAATTCTTCTAAAGAGCAAAAAGTAAACAATAATAATGTCACTAATTAGAAAACTGTCTATATAATTACATTTTAGTTTTTAAATGTTACCTAAACATTTTATAATATATCTCACAAACGTTTCCTCTTTGGACACTCTGAGTGAGTGAACCTATGAGGCAGACCAGGCAAAGCCTATTATGATTATATTAATTTTGTAGTTAGAAGATGAGATACAGAAAGGTAAAGCCAACTGCTAAAATTATGTGTTTGAAACAGTCACAACCCAAAACATCTAATAATGCCAAGTCCACAAGATTCATGGCTACCTGAAGAGCTGAGAATAAAAAGGGGGATCAAAAGATTGCAATAAGGAAGGGGTGTCCTTCCTTATTGGAGAATTGGGTAACCAGTTCTCGATAAGTAATGCCCTCTGGCCTTTTCAAGTCTATCACTTTATCATTTAATTAAGACAAAACCTTTCTGATCCTATAAATTCATTTTCTTGGCTCCACTTTTTCTGCTCTCCCACCTATTCTTCTTCTTCAATTTCAAATATCTGAAAAGAACAAACAACCTTCCCTCTCTTGCCTTTGTAAACATTTGCAACCTGGCTTATGCCTCTGACTACACTGAAATTGCTCTCTTGATAGTCACTGGTGTTTATTCTTAACTCCAATATTTTGTTCTCGTTAATCCCTCGTTGCTCCTTGAGCTCTCTACAACATTTAGAACTCTTGAAAACTTGCTTACTTAAACTTTTTCTCTGAACTTAAATAACACTGTAAACCTCAAAAAGAAATACCATTTTTCAATCACCACTCCTGACTCTTCTCCTAGATCTTTAAATGGGGCCTTGTTTATTTCTTTGGCCTCTTTTCCCATTTCTGAATTTCATAGATTCCTCTGGCTTCAAATACCATCTTATTAGCCTCTTCCTAATTTCTTTCCTCAGCATCCACTTTTCTGTTGAGCACTGGCTTATATGTCCAACTATCTGTTAGACATCTTAGTATAAATTCAGTTTAATAAAGTTAAGCTTATCTTATTCTTCAAGACCATCTCAATTATTATTCCACCACCCACTTAATTACCTAATTCAAAAAGAAGATAAAACAAAACAAGAAAACATACTTGTTATGGAATCTTCTTTTAAATTGAATCTTTTATTATTTCCTTTCGATTCTATTTCTACCCTTTTTCATCTGTTTTTTGTCTATTCTATTTTTACTATTGTCTCCCTATGTCAGATCTGTCACTTAGAGTAGTTGCCTTAGTTTTTCAACAGTAAAAAGAATTTGTATTTGTATAGTATCTTACCACTGTTAGTAGATTGAATAAGCTGTTACCAATAAAACACTTAGACCAGAGCATGGTCCAGAACAATTGTTTAACAAATTGTTTAATAAAGTGAATAGCTTTTGCTGCCACTCCTCCTCTTCTTCCCTGTACTCCTCCTGCCACTCCCAGTACTACCAGTACTATTACAATTTCTGTTACTCTCAGGACCAGCTTCATAATACATGGCACTCATTGTAAAATGAAAATGTGAGGGACCTCGTTCAGCAGGCTGAAAATAATTGTGAATAACTTTGCATTGCCTTTTATGTTATTAACCACGTTTCCAAGGTCAATGTCTGTTTGATAGAGGGACTGAGCAGTGTCAAAAAAAAATCACTAGATACTTTTTAAAAATGCGAGACAGATTTCATTGGGACCACTGTAGTAGGGGAGAAAAATGCCAGTGTAAATTGGGCTAAATTCCACCAAAACAAATGGTGAGAGACTTTTTAAATGTTCCTGTGTGCTAAAAGAAAAGTATTAAAGGGTGTTAAAGTGGGTAGGTCAATGTGACTGGGCCATCTGAGTTTGTTATGGTTTACTTTCTCAAAGGAACTGAGAGATAGAAGAACTATCTTCCTGGATTATTGCATTTTAAAGAGATGACTCCCAGGTCTTTGAGGAGTAATGTGTAGGTAGTAGGAAATTTATATCTTAAAAGGACAGAGAAAGGATTTATAATTACAAGTTTTCTAAAGTATCTGCTCTAAGAAAAGAAAGGCCAGAGGCCTATATATAGGTTTTGTCTGGAACAAACAGTAAGTTATTTTGGCAGCTGTGTTTGTCAGAGTTTTCCAGAGAAAAGAGAATAAAAGAACCAATAGAATATATATTATAATATGAATGGATATATATATATATATATATATATATGAGGTATAATGTAAGAAATCAACTGTCAGCTGGCATGATTATGAATGCTAGGAAGTTCCAAGATCTGCACATGCAAGCTAAAGACCTGTGAGAATTGATGGTGTAAGTTCTAGGCTGAACGCCAGACGGCCTGAGACCCAAAAAGACCTGTTTCAGTTTCAGTCTGAAGGCAGACTAGGTCGATGTCATAGCTCAAGGCAGTCAGTCAGGAGGACTCTCCTCTTACTCATGGGAGGGTCAGGGTTGGTTTGTTGTTGTTCTATTCAGGTCTTCAACTGCTTGGATGAGTCCCACTACTCACATTAGGGAGGGAAATATGCTTTCTTCAGTCTAGTCTACTGATTTAAATGTTAACCTCATCCAAAACCACCCTCACAGACATATCCAGAATATTTGACCAAATATCTGGGCACCTTCTGGCCCAATCAAGTTGAAACATAAAAGCAGCACTAAACTTTCTCAGGTAGGCATTTTAAGTGGGGGCTTGGATTATCCTAGGAACGTGGTCGTGGGACAATAGAAACCATGCTAAAGTTTGGTGAACTCTCTGTGCATTGAGTTGGTGGAGTCAATTGTGCCAAGAGATTTGTAGTTCTTAACTGTCAGCATTATTACTACATAATCTTTCTTGGAAGAGTTTCATGAGATTTAATTGGTAAATGTCTTAAATCAGTTTAGAATTCTGAGAAAAATTTAAATGGAGACTTGTTATGATAAAGATATTTTGATGAAAAGAGTGTATTGATTTGTGTACCTGTGCAGAATTGTGAGTTTTAAAGTTGAGCTAATTTATTTATTTTAAAGGCCTATATGTTCAGTGCATATTGTTTATTACATTCATATTGCTACCTCATGATGTCTTTACGGACATCTAGCCATGCACATGATATTAGCTACTTTGAAAAGGCGGGGGGTTGGGGGTAAGGGGAGGGATAGCCTTAGGAGAAATACCTAATGTAGATGACAGGTTGTAGGTGCAGCAAACCACCATGGCACATATATACATATTTAACAAACCTGCAGGTTCTGCACGTGTATCCCAGAACTTAAAGTATATTTTTTCAAAAAAGAAAGAAAATATGAGAACAATGAATCCAGCAATATAGATTTGTAATTTCAGAAAATATGCCTCTGTAAAATAAATAGAGAAAGTTTTATGACACATATAGTTTTCTCTTTAAAAATCAATGTTTTTCAATTTACTATTGAAGAATTTACAATTGCACACCTAAATCTTGTTATAGAATTTTATCACTACAATGAAATAAATAATGAGTATAATAAATATTTAGTAAGTGCATACATAGCAATATGTACCATGGAAAACAAGTTTTATCTCATTTTGTACACATATCTTTTAACCCCAAAACTCTTCTTAATTTGAAAGCCCCTTTCCAGGTATGAAGGCTTCTTCTTCTAAATGAAACCTCAGACCTTAAGAATTTTAACTTGTTCACCTTGCATTTACTTCTCCCTGGTGGATTTCCTAATATATGTATTATTGAGCCTTTTAAAATTCTTTTGCAGGAGAGGAAGTAATCCTGAGCCAAGTTCAGCCTCCAGAGAAAGTCTTTCTCAATACTTTCTTTTATGGCCTCTCTTCTGCATATCCAAGCCTCTTAATGTTTTAAATTATGTCCATAGAGTCAGGGTCATTTATAATACATGTGACATTCCTTTCTACAGACCATAGTCCCACCCACAGAGAGTTTTTGCTTTAGCAGGAGTAGACTAGGAGTTGTCAAATAAATACATCAAACTGTGAGGAGTTATAAGTATGATGAAAAGAAAGCAAGTAATTGATAGGTAGGTAGGCTACGATAAGTGACAACTTTTAACAGATGAACAAGGAGGGTTTCACTCTTAAGGTAACGTTTCAGAAAGGAGCCATGAGAAATAAATAGATGAGTAGTTATTATTTTTTATTTTTTAGATGGATTCTCTCTCTGTACTCAGGCTCCAATGGAGTGCTGTGGTGCGATCTCAACTCACTGCAACTTCTGCCTCCTGGGTTCAAGCAATTCTCCTGCCTCATCTTCCCGAGTAGCTGGGACTACAAGCTTGTGCCACCATGCCCAGTGAATTATTTTGTATTTTTAGTAGAGATGGGGCTTCACCATATTGGCCAGGATGGTCTCGATATCTTGACCTCGTGATTCACCCACCTCGGCCTCCCAAAGTGGTGGGGTTACAGGCGTGAGTCACTGCGCCCAGCCTAGATGAGTAGTTTTTAAGGAAATTAAGAATAAAAGATTCTAAGCAGTTTGTAGAAAGTGTGAGTGTCCTGAGGCAGAAGTGAACTTAGTCTATTCTAGGAATTGCAAAGAGGCCAGTGTGGCTGAAACAGAGTAAATCATTGAAGAATGGTGAGAAAGAAGCTTTGAGAATAATGGTGGGTCAGGTCTCATAGGTCTTTGCATACTATTGTAAGGATATTGTCTTTCACTTTATATTTAAAGCCATTTAAGTGTTTTGTGAAGAGTAGTGACATATTTGACCTACATTTTAGAAAAATTACCCTTGCTGCTGTGTTGAGAATAAATTAGAAGAGGGTGAGTTGGGAAGTAGAAAAGTGAATGAGATGCTGTTGAGATAATGGTGACTTGGATAAGGGTAGTAATATAGAAAGTAATGCAAAATGACTTGATTCTGGGCTTATTTTGAAGGTAGAGCTAACAAGTATGATCAGACATTTGAGAAATAGGGAAATTAAGAATGAATCCAAAACTGTTGTCCTGGAAAATTAAAAAAGACACCACTTTATGTGTTATTTTCTAGGAAGGGGCACTATCCAGAGTTCCATAGCTGACAGGATATTTCTGAAATTCTATTATTGCTAATTTGAGAAGAAATAGACTAAATAGTTGGTTGTGTGAGCCGACAAAGTCTTGGCCAGACATATATGTTTAGGAGTTGTCAGCATTTCAATGGTGTCTAGACCAATGAAGTTAGATGAGTTATGGAAGGAGCAAGGTAGATAGAGACGGTAAGAGCCCCAGTGATTAAGTCCTGTGGTCTTCTCAATATCTGCAGACTGAAGACACAGTACACTACAGTGTCTTTCCTCTACAGTGAGGAAATCAAGATATTGTCCTGGAGCTCAGTGAAGAACTTATTTCAAGAAGGAATAAATGACCTGTGATAGTTGGCCACTGGATTTAGCAATGTAGAAATTGTTGGTGATCTTGACAAAAGCGATTTCAAAGGAATGATTGAGTGAAAGCTTGAATAAACTTGTTTCAAAAGAAAATTGGAAAAAAGTTGTAGGACTCGGAAAATATCAAAAATATCAAAAACTCCTCAGATTTTGAGTTATGTTATTGCTAATAAAAGGGACCAGATATATAGGATCAAGAAAGAGTTTATTAAAGAAGGGTGAAATTCTATCATCTTTGAATGTCCCAGGAAAAGAATTTTCAATTCTATTTCTACTTATAGGAGAGAGTCCCTTAGGAATCTCAGTGTCATTTAGAAAGTTATTCAGATAAAAGAAATGTCATCATGACCAGAGTCAGCTAGAGAACACAAAAGAAACAGTAACCATAGACAAGTCAGTACATTGGACTGAAAAATAATAAAGACTGACTATCATTAACTCTGGAAAGCTTGAATCTGAAAATTAGGAAACTTTCATCTGCCTTAAATGTATATACTCTTTTTTCTAACCACGTATATATGAATTATTTTATATTCTCAATAATGTTGGTAGTAAGTGGAAGCTATTGTGCTCTTACACTGAGGCAAGAAACTGCTACTTCCAAAGTTGAGTCTTAACCTAACCTCTCTAGCAATTTTTACTTTCATATAGTGCATTGATGCCACAGGATAGACTAGGGCCCCTAGTTTTCCATTCTAAAGAGAAGATCCATATTCAAGGAAGATGACTAATAAAAAAGATAAACAGTCATGTAAAACATAAGCAAAAGGTGAATTGAAAAATATAGTAAAATATATTTATAGTTAAGTAAAACAGTGCAGTTGACATGGGACAATCACATTGTAAACATTGAAATCAAGGGTGATTTAGTACCAGATTGTCTCTAGGCCCACAGATAGAGCCAAAGCATCTAAGAAACAAACATAAGATAAAATTAGTTTAAGGACTCTGACAGGGAGTTAATTACAGAATAAACCCTGTTATCTGTTGTAGAGAGGAAGTTTGCTGTCCTTGTTAAACAGATTTTTTAATTAATAAGGAATTATTGCATACACTATACGGCAGGATTATCAATTTTCCAAAGAATTAGAAAACAATGGAATATATTTAACACTAAATTAAATCAAACACAATTTAATCTTTTTAATGACTCCAACCCCGTGAGATGTACTTTACATAAGTAAATGAGATTCAGCAGCAGTAGAATGTGACACAAATATATAGCGATGAAGTAAGAAACCAGGTTATTGATTAAATTCTAAGTAAGGGGTGAAGTTGATAATACTAAAGTCCAAATCATAGAAATGTATAGATATGTCAACTGTTTGTTATATAATACCAGAAGATTAGTTGTGATAATTGAAACCACTCATTCATTATTTTTTTCATCCCACATTTGTTCAGTCTTCAGCAAGCTTGTTATTGTATTATTGTATTGTTATCCATTGGAATTATATTAACAAAGCATTATTTCTTCAGGAAGTTGACAGTGTAGTTCAGAAGGCAGAAAAATAAAAAAAGACAGAAGTATGCCTGATGGTATGGAAGCAGAGATTCTTCTTCATCTTTTTTTTTTTTTTGTCCCAAGAATTGGATTGGAAATAAGAGAAAAATTTCTGGAAAGGTTCACATCTCTAAGTTTGAAATTCTGGGATTTCTTGCCATTGTATCAAGAAGACATACAGGAACATATTTAACAGAAGAGATAAGTGGACCTAGTTGGGTAAAGAATTGGAGGTGAAGGTCTTGAATGTTGTCCATTCAGACTAAAGTACATGAAAGAACAATTCCTCTTGGTGACCTTAAGTGATGACTGAAAAGGTATGGGAAATCTTGTTTCACTGAGTTATTAATGCCCAGAACAGCCCATTTTTCACATAGGAAAGTGAATGTTTATTCACATGCAACTCTGGTTTCTTTATCAGTGCTTACAGCTTAAATTTCACAAGAATTCATTGATTTCATACATCAATAAGCAATGATATTCAGGCAAAAGGATTTAAGCAACCATTTATTAATCCTTAATAATAGCATATGTATCATTCAGAGTCCAGTGAGGAAACAAGCTACGGCAGTTGCTTTTTATTGTCATTGTTGTTTGTTTTTAACCAAAAGCACTTAATATAAAGATTTGATACCAGTTTTTGGAGTTCTGCAGAGGCAGAAAGATTATACTAAAGTATTGGGGATAGTAAGTACTGAAGGTAGTTTCAATCTAAGGCTGGGGCAATTAAATTTTGGGGTTATTAAAACTTTGGAGATGGAGTAGGGATTTTGCAAAGCAGAAACTCAGATGTTGGAAACTTAGGTGTCTGAGAAGTTACTGCTCCCTGCATTGAAGTTGATGTCTCTGGGATGGAGGGTGTGTGATGAAGTTGTTTCTGAAAGTGTTGGGAAAAGTGCAAACTGAAATCAACTGCTGTTATTGAAATGAAATGTCACTGTCAAGGTGAAAAAGTGCTGCCATGGTGATGCTGAGAGCAGCAGGAAGCAAAATCAAGGAAGACAAAATAAACAGTAAGGAGTGTGTTTCTTAGTTTTCCTCAATTCGTAAAGTGCTTTTCTAGTACCTTCTACTGGCTTACAGGAGAGACTTACAGAAGCCAAGAAAACACAGCAGAAATATGATTGGCAGGTCGCAGCACCACATCATGAAGGGTGAATTTGAAACTGAGAGCAGTAGTAATAACTGAAACTAAACTTACAACACAGATACCCCAGGAGTTAACATATTTGCACATAGTTCTTTATTAGTCCCATGTAATTTAAATTGTGAGAAAAAATTTGAAATTTATCGAGAATTTGCTTTTTCTCCCATGGAATTAAATGCTGATACTCAATACATTTACACTTTGAAAACGTTTGATTTGACAAATGCTATAGAATATTGTCAATTAGTGTCTCAATATACTTCAAAACACAGAAAACTCGGCTGAGTAAATGGTTTGGTGTTGGTTATTTTATTCTTTGCTGTTTTACTTAAGATTAATGTTCAATTTGGTTTCTTGGAATTCAGTGTGGAAATTTTGCCTTTATTAGGTATATTAGAACATAAACTACAAAATACGTATTAAGACAAGATAATGCTTTTGCATTTCTTTCCTTTTTCATGTTACTTAAAGGAGACTGCTTTTAGTTTCAAAATAGTCTCATTTCAGCCTTATTATGCTTTTATAATTATCTCAAATATCAGCCAACAATTAGTAGTTGGGAGAAATGAAAGAAACTGGTTGTTTGATTATCTGTGTAAAAATCTGAAAAGAACATGAGATTAGAAGAGCCGTAAGCTAAACTATTGGAACTCCTACAAAAGCTATAGATATTCCTCAACTCAAAGTCACTCCACGATGAAATAACATTTACAGGAAATTATTTATTTTACATTATTAATGTTGGTGTTAAATCATTCAGTTGTGTTTCATGTCAAAACTTTGTTTCTTAAGGGGAAAAAGGTAGGCAGAAAATTTGATCAAGCAAAACAGTAACAAATAAGATTTTGTAAAATAAGTAGATTTTAATTGAATGAATTGCTAAAGCATTATTTTCTCCCAAGTATTCTAAGTCAATTTTTCATATGCATCACTGCATAACACCAACATTACTTACAAAACCCACTTATCTTTTTGCTTCTATTCTTAACTCTTTAAGCTAAACTGTTACATTTATGTATTTTACCTGGCTCTCAAGATGATGTATTACATTTTTCAAAATAATTTGATTCAACAACTCTATTAGCTACTGTTTCTTAAAATTATTATGGAGTTCTGTGAGTTTTCTGATTTTTTCTCTGGAAATATTTCTGCTTTGAAGGAAATTTAACATTAAGTTGAATGTTTGTACCTAACATAAATTATAATATATATTTTCAATATTGAAGACTAAAGAAGATATTATCTTAGTTTACAGGGAGATATCTTTGTATGTCCTTTTGAATAGTTTTTTTTTTTTTACTTTCTTAAAACTAGGAAAATCATGTTTATATTTTTTATGCAATTAGTTAAACTAATAAGCATGTTAGACTTGGCTTTAAAGGGAGAAAAATACAAAATGTTAAGATTATAATCTTAGTTTTTAAATGTCTCAACAACAGTTAAAAATTCTTAGTCACAGCAAAGAATAAAATATGGCATACATATTGAAAAACGTGTTTTTACTGCTGAATAATAGCTTACCTCAAGGTCATAAGTAATAAAATATATAATTGACAGTAATATTAGTATTAGTCGTACTAGTTATCATTATTACTGGAGTACTCTTGTCAGCACTGTGCTAGACTTAAAAAAGACTTGTCAATTACTTTTTATGTATTACACATTAGGTGAGATTATTTATACCTCAAATGTTAATAAAGAAAATTTTCTGCCTTCAAAGAGATAAAATCATGTGATATGTGTAGGACATAGAAATACGGTTTTTAACTTTCTCATTCGTTTCTTTATACACTAATTTAACAAGTATCCATTTTTTCAAGCCTATGCTGAGTAGTGATAATTTAAAGGTGAACAGATGAGACAACTTTCCAAAAGGAGCCTGTAGCATGGTATAGGAGGCTGAAATTAATGAAATTGATATATAAATAAGCTTTAAATTGAACTGTTATAAATACTACAATGGGGGCTGCATGCATTATGAAAGCATATGATAGAAATTTCTGTCCTATCTAAGGAGGTTAGGAAAAGATGATCTAGCTGAGTTATGAATGATAAATGAGAGTATATTGAGTGTGTCTAGTATATGGGATTGACGCACTGCAGGGAGGAGACAACATTTTTACAAATAAAAACAGCATGTACTAAGGCCGTGTGGCAAGGGAAAGAAGGTGTACTGTAAGAAATGAGAGGAGAGAAATTGACTATTTTGGTATATACAATTCAAACTAATCAGAGCCTTTGAGTTCCAGTTAAGGATTTTAATATTTATTATAACTATTTAGAGAATGTTAATATGGTTTACTCAATCAACTATACTGGTGGTATGTTAAACCAATGTTATCTTTCATTTTAAAAAGTTGCTCTGACTCAGTGAAAAATTGGTAGAGAGAACTGAATAACGAGAAATCTGCAGGGAGACAATGTAGGACACTATGCTTACTGATATTTGCATTTGATTCCATAGGCTCATTCTAATCCATAAGAATCGCTAGAACCCGGGAGGCAGAGGTTGCAGTGAGCCGAGATTGCACCACTGCACTCCAGCCTGAGCTACAGAGCAAGACTCCTTCAAAAACAACAACAACAACAAAAACAAAAACTGCTATTCTAGATGCTTAAGAATTAAATGTTAAAAAGGAAATAGGTAAGACGAATAAAGGAAGTTCAAGTCTATTTAATCATGGAGATAATAAGTAGAACAAATCCATGGATTTCAATCTCTTTCCATGTAGTAGGATTTTTATACAGGAGTTCAAGACAGAAAAGATAAGATCATTCTGTCTTTTAGACATTGGTTTATTTTGTAAAGTTTTTTTAATGCTAAGGGATTAAGAAACACATCTACAGAGGCATCTATCTCAGGTCCTTAATCATTCTTGGTATACATTTGTTTCTTACAATTTAGAATCCTGCCAGGATAGGGCAGATGACGTTAGTATTCATTTTTAATCCACAATAATGATGATGATATCAATAAAAACAAAATAATAGTATTCAGCTTGTGCATACAATAAAATAAACACTTCTCTAAAAAGAAGTATCTCAAAAATAAAACTCCAAGGTAGAACTTTTTATTATTATTACCCTAATTTCAAATATGAGAAAATTTTGGAAAAGTAACACACATAAAATTATATAGCTAATAATAAGAAGAAATTCAATTCAAGCCAGTGTCTGTTTGACTCCAGAACTCGTATTCCAACTTATTTCTTCATACTTTCCCTCATTAGGAAGCAGGTGGGGGGCTGCTGTGAATAGTGAGTAAAGTCGTTCTGTATATTGCTCCTTTTAAGCCTACTACTTTATAGAGGTGTTAAGTACAACAGACAGGGGTGATTTGAGGTAGAGAATAAAATAAGTAAAACATGATTTTCATAAGTACTGGTAGAATCACAAGAAACAGATATTCTGGATCAACACAGAAGAATGATGTTTTCAACTTTCTGTTTCAAACTGCCATAAAATGTTTAAAATAATGAAAGCAATATTTTGAAAATATTTCTCCCCTTTTCTCGTAAGAGACAGGAATGTAATATCTTTATTAAATCTTTGCCCATTCATTCACCTTAAAACTTTCCATAGAATATTTTATTTCTCTGTAAATAAAGGGAAAAATTTCATCATTGTTTAATTGTACTTTTATTTAGGCTTTCTGGAATATTGAAATAAGTAATAAAAATAGAACCGAGTTTGTTCAGATAATACAATAATGATAGTGGAATGTTTTTATCTCTCTAGAGATGAAAAGCACCACCATTTTTTCTTGTTATAGCCAGAGTTGGAAGGAGCTTATACAGTGGATAGAAGTTGAATACACTGTGTGGGTTTATAAAATATGAGGAGATCATGACATGCTTGGTTATGAATATTATTGACTGATTCTGCATTCAATGATTTAAGATATTTTTAGAAAACTTATTTGATGTTGTCATATTTGAGCAAGATTTAAACATTTTTTCTTTTCCCTTTAATGCTGCCCTCTGTGGGTGGTCTTATAAGTTAGATTTTACAGAAAGAGTTAAAAATAATCTGAGTTTGTTTGTTTAACTTTCCACAAGTAGAAATTCATTCAGATTAAAATGTCTCCATTGCATTCTTTCCCTCTTTAACGTTAGGTTCCAACCACTAGAAATATCTAAAGCTAAGTTCAAAGTCTATTTTAAGTTATGGAGCTAATGTGCAAGATAATGACATAGCTTATTTAATGCAAGCAGAGAGAATATATTCTTGTCACTGGAAAATTATATGTATAATACCTAGCATTTTATTAACACTCTAGTATATCCTCCAAAGAAGTTCATAATATAAAGACATAAAGTTATTTTTTCTCTATTCATACATTCTTTAAGCACTCTGAAAAGAAAAATAACATGCTAAAATTGTTTTGTTTCTTGCAACTCAACTCAGGTTTAAGTGAAACCCAAGTCTGCATAATTTCCTCTATGATTTGGCAATTCTCTCTCTGCTTAATGCAAAACTAATAAAGCTTTTCTGCAAAATAAAGGCTTGCTTTTGGGAAAGCAGTTGTAGAAGGCTGCGAAACAACAGTGAAATGAACAATGGTAACCTCAATTTCTTAATTGAGGTCATTGGTTAGCTTTAGAGAATACTGTATACATAATTAAGCAAGCATTTCAAACTGTTCTTCCTTGTTAACTGGTTTTGAGATATTCTCCTGGACAGAAAATTGATAGGCATGGTAAACATGCTCTAGTTGCCTAATTAGCTCAGGTAGTACAATTACTGGTGTTCAATATCTATCAACAAAGCAAAGGTGCTTTAAATGTCATATAAACACTAGAAATAAAAATAAACCACAGAGGGATTTCACACAACTAGCCATGTGAATGAAAGTTGACTTCTTGATAATCCTGTCTTGTGATGTAGGAAACTAAACTTTGAGAAAGAAAGGCAGTAAGATAAAACCTTCTTTGATTTTAAAGTGCCATTGCTGGGAGCTAGAGAGGAATTTTAGAGGATGTTTTCTAGCTTTATGAAACCTCAAATTAACTTGAAATACTGAAATAGTTATAGTTATTTAAATAAATAAGCTTAAATATTATCACCCCAAATTCTCCCATCCTGCAGTCTTTCCCACCATACCAAGGAGTTTATTAGTGACCTTCAAGAAAAAAAGGATTCTGTCCTAGAATGCTATCAAGTCTACAAGTGCAAACATGTTAGGTTTTCAAACTCAATTTCTCTTCTGGTGTAAATTGCTAGAATGTCGTTTTCTTCTAAAATCGCTTCACTGCCTCTTACATAAAGCCTTTCTGTTAAGCCTGCCTTTCTTTCATGTGGTCACTGCATCGGCATTCCTTAAGTAGTTACTTTGTGTTAGAGACAGTAGTAACATATATTGGAAATGCCTTATGCTGTAAAGAATGTCCCAGTGTAATGCACAGGCTTTAATGGACAGGCTTGGTTGAGTTTTAGTATCCCTCCTCCTTTCCCCTCTTCTTCCTAGGAGAACCCTCTCCCTATGTAGCTCATGTGACTTAGGGTATCTTGCCTCTATCTTGAGCTCCAGGTGTTGAGTGATTGAAGGGTAATTCCATCTCCCTTCCAAGAAAATTGAATAATGGGCTCATCACCTGTTGAGCAATCATCATTAATAGAGATTCGCTGATGCTTTTGGCAAAATTATCCTTAACTTTTAAATTCTTAGGAGAGTTTTCACAATCCTTTTTTCTAGGATCCAGTAAAGTATAAACAGCAAGACAGAAAATGCTTTAGTCATTTTTTTTGCATGAAGAAAGCCACCCGAAGAGGAAAGAAACGTAGAGAGGAGGGCACATTAAAGGCAAGAGTAGTGCAAAGAAACCACAGCCGTGGGATTAAGCTAATTCTCAGAAAACCCATCTTGCCTCCACACTGTATTACTTTTATGTCAGTATATATTATTTTTTCTGTTACTTGGAGTCATAATACTTTAGTTGATAAACCAGAGGAACCTATGGTCACAAAGACCAATTAATGTCCCTCCAATTATTCAGAACTCTCTCATACTTCCTCGTATTGTTTTTTCATCTTTTGGCCACAATTTACCGTAACAAAACCCAATATACTTTCTTTTTCAGCAAGTCAGGACCACCTGCTTATTAGTATATTATGCAAATAAATTTGTTAATTAGTTTATTGTTTTTGTTAATATAATACATGCATATAGTTTATGTGCCAAATAGTCCTGAAATGCTATGTAACATATGGATGTAATTCATTATTTAAAATTCTCTGAGAATATCAGCTGAAAATTTTGAGAAATTTTTCTACTTCTGATAATGTCTGCATTTGCTCTAGTTTCTTATTTTTTCTGTTTAGTTCGGTATTTATTTCTAAATACGAGACTTACAAATATCTGGTGATTTTTGGCTATTTTTGAAGATTAAGATACTAATAAATAAATGAAAGTCTTTTAGAAAAAACTTTGAAATACTTTCAGCAAGTAACTTCTGGGTTTGTTTATGTTCCTTCATCATAACAGGTTTCTTCTATATTTTTATCTCCTTTGCTGACTTCTCTTGTTCACAAATTTTAAATTGCATTCTCTGCTGAAATACCTCATTAGCAGAGAATTTCCTAAGCAGCCTATTGAAGATGCAAGTTCCCACCAGCCACTCTTCATCTGTATTAGTCTGTTTTCTCACTGCTGATAAAGACATACCTGAGACTGGGAAATTTACAACAGAACAAGATTTAATGAACTCACAGTTCCACATGGCTGAGGAGACATCACAATCATGGCAAATCCAAAAGGCAAGTATCACATGCAGACAGACAATGGAAAAGAATAAAAGCCAAGTGAAAGGGGTTTCCCCTTATAAATCCATCAGTTCTCATGAAACTTATTCACTACCATGAGAACAGTATGGGGGAAGCTGCCGCCATGATTCATTTAGCTCCCACTGGGTCCTTCCCATAATATGAAGGAATTATGGGAGCTGCAATTCAAGATGAGATTTGAGTGGGGACACAGCCAAACCATATCACTATCTCTTAGATTCAGTCCTTTGAAACGCTGGTCTCTATTTAAGATTATATTACATATCTTTATGCACTTATTTATAGTCTCTCCCCCTTCTCTTGGTGACTAAGTTCCAAGAAGGCACAGATAAGGTTCTCTTCAAATCTGCTTTGCCGTTTACTACAGTGCCTGGTTCATAATGATTTCTCAAGAAATACTCACTGGATGAATATGTTATGCCAAATCAGTACTAAGTTAAGTGTGATACTTTCTTTTCTCTCCTTCCTTCCTTCCTTCCTTCCTTCCTTCCTTCCTTCCTTCCTTCCTTCCTTCCTTCCTTCCTTCCCTTCTTTCTTTCTTTCTTTCTTTCTTTCTTTCTTTCTTTCTTTCTTTCTTTCTTTCTTTCTTTCTTTCTTTCTTTCTTTCTTTCTTTCTTTCTTTCTTTCTTTCTTTCTTTCCTTTTTTGCAGGGTCTCACTTTGTCACCCAGGTTGGAGTGCAGTACTGCAATCTCGGCTCACTGCAGTCTTGACCTCCCTGGTTCAAAGAATCCTCCCACCTCAGCCTCCCAATTAACTGAGACTACAGTTGCACACCACCATGCCTGCTAATTTTTGTATTTTTTGTAGAAATGGGGTTTCATCATGTTGCCTGATATGGTTTGGCTGTGTCCCCGCCCCAAATCCCATCTTCAATTGTAGTCCCCATAATCTTCATGTGTCAAAGGAGAGACCAGGTGGAGGCAACTGAATCATGGGTGTGTTTTCCCCCATGCTGTTCTCATGATAGTGAATGAGCTCTCAGGAGATCTGATAGTTTTATAAGTGTCTGGCAGTTCCTCTTGTGTTCATTCTCCTTCCTGACTCCTTGTGAGAAAGGTGCCTTGCTTCCTCTTCACCTTCTGCCATGATTGTAAGTTTCCTGAGGCCTCCCTAGCCATGCCGAACTGTGAGTCAATGAAAACTCCTTCCTTTATAAATTACCCAGTCTTGAGCAGTTCTTAATAACATGTGAAAATGGACTAATATATTGCTCAAGCTGGTCTTGAAGTGATTCTACTGCCTCGGCCTCCGAAAGTGCAAGGATTACAAGTGTGAGCCACCACACCCAGCCTAGTGTGTTTCTTCAAAGGGAGGATTGTTTTTTTTTTATGAAAGCTCTTTTCTGGAGGGAGGTGTAAGTAGAAAGATTGGCTCAAAGGAGATTCCAGAGCAGTCACTATACTTTAAGACCTCCTAGGTGTTATGTTCAGTGTGTGCGCTAGACAGCATAACCCATTGAATCAAAAATTACAAGGAAAGCCTCCTAGCATTTTCTATAAATTAATCTCAGTGCATATATGTTCAACATTAGGACCTAGATGATTGGAAAATAAAATAATCCCCTGCTGAAAAAATAGTGATGTGTTCAGTGAATCTGTCATTCTGTCAGATAAAAGACTGAGAGACTCTTCTTAATTTAGTCTAGGGAATTTTTAAAGCAGTTCCTTTGGAAAAGTATTCATTTTGCTTAAAGCTGCACTTGGCAAATGATGCCCAACAAGATGAATACTTTAAATTCATTGAAGGTATTCTATGTGTTAACAGACAAAACATTAAGGAAGAGAAGAGAGCATCCAGGTATCATTTCCAAGAAATATTGGGCAGTGAACATTTAATGTATTTGGGAATTCTATTAATGACAGAAGATGAAACGTGGACTGAAAACCTTTGTTATTGGTTTTTTTCTGTGAATTCAGATATTAGACTTTTATCAAATGCTGCAAATGTTTATTGACTGGCTTCTGTGTGGAGGGTGCTATTGGATTTAGTTACTGGGAATACATAATATGGAAAACCTTTCCTTATAAGATGAACTCAATACAAACAAATGTTTGCAACACAAATAATAAAGTGGTATGTACAAAGCAAAATGAATTTGCGTGAAAAAGACGCAATTATTTCTGGTTTGGAGGGTATGTGGCTGAGAGCATTCTAGGAAATTTGAAGAATACTTGTAAACTCTGAACACTTGTTGGGGCTTTAAAGTCCATAGGGAGAAATTCAGATTGTACTATTCCAAATTTGACAGAAGTTTTACTGGCTTTGACAATTTTGAGATTGAGTTTTCTGGGAGCAACAAGGGGTGTAGAATAGAACAGTTCACGTGAGGATATGCGTGTATGTGAATGTTTGTGTATGCAGAGACCGACAGACCCACTCTAGTGGCATGTATGCACAAGGACTCTGTTTCATTTCAAAATGTGCTTAAACTTTATAAAATTTGATTTACATATTAGACGTCTATCATTTAGGCTTACACAGAAGGAATCAGAGAAGTTGTTTCAATATGTGACTCCTATGTTTTAAAATAATCAACAAGATTAAAAAGTCTCTATAATTTACATGCTTTTAAATATGGAAGTGGGACCCTCAGTTTGCAACCCAAACTATTTGTGACACATATGCTTATCCTCCTTGATTATATTTACATTTTCTATAAAAGAGATCTTGAGATATTAAAATTAAAAAAAAAAAATACACCAGCAATTACTTGGGTTTGAAGTAGGGAGGGGAAACAGGATTGATGTCCATGATGCTTCATACAAGTGCAGTAGTAAATTTTCCCAGATTGGTCGTTATTCCTCTGTCTCCTTTAACCTTGGAACATATTAGGTTTTACTCCTCTGTGGCTTACAAGGCATAACATTTATTAGCTGAATATTATGCAGAGTGGTTACCATTAATTACTTTGATAGTAAATATGGATAATAATACTCAGTTTTAAAATAAATTAAAAGTTGCTTTTTTTTTTTTTCTGGAATCCCATTTGTCAAGAGAAAAAAAAGACTCTTCTATGCTTAAAAAGAACCAACATCTAAACAAATAATTTTCTATTATTGAAGCAAAACAAAAACACGAAAATGTTACTTTTGGCATCAGTTCAATAATTTAGATTGGAAAGAATATTTATAACAAAGAAAACGAGATATTATTTATTATGTACTAAATACATGTTACACATTCCACTAGCTCATTTCTAATATTAATATCCTCACGAGACAAAAGGAAATAATGCAGGCAATTCATGTGTCAGTGCTTGGGTTATATATTGTTGTCTAAAATATTTCATTTTCTTTACTCTTTGTAATTTCTAGACCAGGGAAGTTTTAAACTTTGACCTTCAAGAATTTTAATTCTAATCATGTAACTAAAATAAAACAAAAATGTGTCTGTGTGTGTACATATCAGTTTAAGAACTGTCAGACTTTTCTGAAAAGGTAATTAGTAATTCATGAAAATTAGAGAAGTCTCTCATCTATGGGCATTTGGTCTCGGAGGTATAGACTGAGGTGTAAGACCAAAAAATTTCTGTAAACACATACAGCTACAGGCTTCCTGCTGATCTGGTAATCTACATCCTTGAAAAAGACAAGCTTCCTTCCTGCCCAGTACCAGGAGATGAAAACCCAAAGGCAAACAGTTTGTATGGAAAATAAAGACATGGCATTGGAAAGTATTTTACTTGCAGGAACAATGCTGCATAAAATGTGAAATACCTCATAAGACTTTATATCCTCTTACATATAGTTATACATTTTCCTGAATTATAAATATGGGTTATAAAAATTATATTTGTTTTTCTACAATTATCAATTCCCTTTGCTCCTTGTTACCATCATTGTGAAACATTTACATTATATACAAAATAAAAGAAAATATAGAAACCAAAATATATCTTGCCACTCTGATATAAAGAACAATAATGTTTTAGAAATTTGCTTTTCATGTATTTTTCTATGGCTATACTCATATATCACATCCTATTATCATCCATTTAAACAGCACAATTCATTTTGCAGATTTTAAAGTTTTTGTTGAACTTCCTCCTAAACTCCTCTGTAAGTTAACAATCTTTCATGAATCTTTTCATAGCCTTTATTAGGCTCCTATCATATGAAAACATCAGCATGTAGAAAATGTTGGTCATTTTTTAGTATGTGGGGTCATATTGTACACACTACTTCCTTGTATCTTTTCTCAAACACACTTTTTAGAAACCTTTTTTGAATTGCCTGATGTAAAACTAACTAATTCTATTTAATGGTATTGCGGAACCTCAACTTATCTAATCATCAAACTATTGATAAGCATATACTTAGCTGCTTATCTTTTGTAACTATGAAATATGTTGCAATAAATCTTGTATAATAAATATCTTAAAGTAACTGTGTTCGTAATTCATTTTTAACTGAAATTCATATTGCCAGATTGCCTTCCAAAACGATTAAATTTATTTCCAGAAATCATCTGTGACATACTACCTTCTATTTCATCTCAAATATCAGAAGTCCCTATTACTCTTTAAATTTTGTCAATCTGATGGATGAGAACTAAATTGTTTTTGTTAAATGTTCATTTCCACAGAGAGTACTGAGTTTAAACCTGTTTTCACTTATTTACTGTCATTGGCTTGTCTCTTTTGTGATATGCTGTTTAATTTTTTACTTGTTCTCATAAGTTTTCTTTAACCTTTTAAAAATCAGTTTCTTACTCATGTATTTTATATTATAGATAATTTTCTTCATTAACATTGCAAAATACTTTCCTCAATCTCTCAGATCCATTTGACTTTGTTTAGAATATATTATATAGCATGTCAAAGAATTAATTGCACAGCAAATATGTTTCTTTGTGGTTTCTTAGTTTTCTTACATACTAATGATATGCCTAACCTTAGCTTATGTTATTCTAATTGCCTGCAAATTATTTATTTATTTTATTCATTTAATATTTGAGTTTATAATTCATCTGGTTTGTATTTTATATGGTATGTGATATGAGATACAATGTTATTTTATTCTAGGCAGCCAGTTTTATTAACGCTATGGATTAAATAAACATTTTCCCCACTAAATTGAATTCTAAACATTTTAATAAAAAAAATTCCAATATATATGTATACATTGGAATGTGTCTATATGTATAAATTCTAATGTATAATTTTAAGATATAATATATAATTCTAATATATACATACCCACATGTGTATATATGCTTTTATTTCTGGATTCTCTACTCTGTTTTACTAATTTAGTTTATTTTCCAAAGCAATGCTATGCTATTATGATTACAGTATATAACTTATGGAATATTATAATAATAGTTACAGAATGGTACTTATAATTATCATTCAAATTTCAAAATATTTTGCCTATATTTAAACATGTATTTTTCCCACTTCAGTCTGATTTTGATTTCATGCAATTCTCCCTTCCTTTCCCAACTAAGAATATGAGAATCAAATTATAATTACATTAAAATTGTATAATAATTTGAGGATGACTGACATTTTTATTCTTAGTCAATATTATGGTAGGTCTTTCTATTTTCAATTTAATTTTAATATTTTTAGAAGTGAAAAAATCTGTTATCAAAAATATTTAGGTGTTTATAAAATTAATTTAGACATTTATATCATTGTGTCATGGGATCTTTGGGACTGATATGATTTGGCCTTGTCCACACCCAAATCTCATCTTGAATTACAACTCTCACAATTCCCCTGTGTCATGGGAGGAACCTGGTGGTAAATAATTGAATCATGGGAGCAAGTCTTTTTTTCTGCTCTTCTTGTGGTAGTGAATAACTCTTATGAGATCTGATGGCCTTAAAAACGGGAGTTTCCCTACCCAAGCTCTCTTCTCTTGGCTTGCTGCCATCCATGTAAGACGTGACTTGCTCCTCCTCACCTTCTGCCATGATTGTGACACTTCCCAGCCATGCGGAACTGTAAGTCCATTAAACCTTTTTTCCTGTATAAATTGTCCAGTCTCAGGTATGTCTTTATCAGCAGCGTGAACACAGACTAATATAGGGGTGTCATTTTTCCGGCCAGAAACCTCTGTGGCTGGTGGTGCTTTTGCTCTAGTTTTGCCTGGGCTTGCTGGACCCTTTTTGCCTACTCCACCTGGCAGGCTGTGCTCACTCAAGCTACCAGGTGGGTTTCATGACTGCCAAGGGCGAGTAAGGTGTGGAATGGCAAGGGATGCGTGAAAGAGGGTGGGGTCCGGCCACTGTACATTATCAGACATGCCAGCAGCTGTAGCGTGGTGGGCAGCTCCAGGTGCCAGCATGGGCACTGGCTCTCTATGAGGCTGTGGCCAGGCCAGGTGCACTGTAAGCAGCTGACATGGCTGGCAACAGGGAACACAGTGGCTCCTGGAAGCTTGGAGACACCGGGAACCACAGGGTCCCAAAGAAGGAGTCACAGCCCTGGCTTAGGGAGCTCCCAAGTCTGGGCTCCCTGAAGAGCTAGAGCTTTTCTTTCCTTCTCTTCTCCTGCAGTGTGGTGAGCAGGGGGCATGTCTTAGCCCCGTTTGTGTTATAGCTCTTTTATCCTCACATTCAGGGCATCCTGAGTTCTTGTCATGTGACTAGGAAGAACAAGGTACACAGACAAGTGGAGGCTGAGCAAGATGAACAGGAGCTTTATTGAGTGATAGAGCAGCTCAGAGGAAACCAACAGGGGGCAGCTTCTTTCAGCAGTCAGGGTGTCCTGACAAATGTTCAGCTATTAGCAGAGGGTCGCCCCGTCATCTGCACAGCTCTCAGTGGAGAGGAGGCCCTAGAGTGGGTTGCTCCTCTCCGAACCTAGTTGTCCGAATATCTTTTTAGCATTCACTGAGCCCAGAGCTCTTATGGGCCTCAGAGGCAAAGAAGTGCATACCAGTTGGTCCATGAGCAGCCATAGGCCAGCCCAGAAAAGGCACCACAAGTTCCTACTCTGCTCCCCAGGACTGGCAGCCCAGCCCACAGCCTTTAGGCCACCCTTGGCCTGAACGTGGGGCCTCACTGGGAACCCACCCCCTTCTGCCCAAGAACCTGCTTGCCTCCTGCTGCCCTTCATGGCACCCAGACTGTGGGTGTCAAGGGCAGACTGCAGGCCAGCACCAAGCTGCCCTCAGCACTCCCTCAGCATCCCTCCTATGTTCATCAGTGCCCAAAAATCTGGAGGGGGCTGAGGCAGTAGGGGGCTGGTGTGTCAGCACTGCCCTGAGTGTGTGCACACCTGGCTGTGAGAGGTGAAGCCAGCTAGGCTTCTGGGTTGGGTGGGGACTTGGAGAACTTTTCTGTCTAAAGGATTGTAAACATACCAATCAGCTCTCTGTGTCTAGCTAAAGGTTTATAAACGCACCAATCAGCACTCTGTAAAAATGCACCAATCAGCACTCTGTAAAATGGACCAATCAGCAGGATGGGGGGGGGGGGAACCAAAGAAGGAAATAAAAGCCTGCCACTTGCGCCAGCAGCGGCAATCGGCTGGGGTCCCCTTCCACTCTGTGGAAGCTTTGTTCTTTCCGTCTTCATGATAAATCCTGCTGCTGCTTAATCTTTGAGTCTGCTCTACCTTTATGAGCTGTAACACTCACTGCGAAGGTCTGCAGCTTCACTCCTGAAGTCAGCAAGACCATGAACCCACCTGGAGGAACAAATATACTCCCAAGGCACCACGTTTAAGAGCTGTGACACTCACTGCAAAGGTCTGCGGCTTCACTCCTGAAGTCAGAGACCATGAATCCACCGGGAGGAAGAAACTCCGGACACATCTGAACATCTGGAGGAATAAACTCCGGACACACCATCTTTGAGAACTGTAATACTCACGAGGAGGGTTCACGGCTTCATTCTTGAAGTCAGTGAGACCAAGAACCCACCAGAAGGAACCAGTTCCGGACACAACTGGGCCACAAAACCACCCAGGCTTGCCCCCAACTTTGCTCTGAGATCAGAGTGATGGCCAAGAGCAGGGAGAAGCCAGGCAGCAACAGCAGACAATTCTGAGCCTGTGAGGGAAGGGGGGCCTTCCCAGGCGCCAAAGAGTACAGGGATGCCTAAGTCCATAGCTGCAGTTTGGGTGGCTGCAGCTGCAGCTGCACCTGCAAGGTCAGGACTTCTTCCTGTTCTGTGGAGTGGGAGGCCTAGGTCTGCCGCCATGATTTGGGCACTGCAGCGGGAGCTCCTACCTGCTCCGGGGCCCTGAGAGCACAGGGATGAGTGGGTCAGCAGCCATGGCTTGGGTGGCTGCAGTGGCACTTGGGAAGATCCTGCCTCAACTTGGAAGGGTGAGGGCATCAACGTGTCCCTGGCTCTCACCTGCTTCATGGAGAATGTAGCCCTGGCCGCACCTCTCTGTTGTAGCCAACCTGATGGCAGCAGTCACTGCAGATGGCCTGCCACTGCCATCAGTTTGGTCCTGGACTATCTGTAAAAACTGATGCTTACTTTGGAAGCCATATGAAATGCTAAAATGTTTTCTCTTTTCATTTGCCATTCTTTCCCGTTTCAACCACAAATTTCTCAATTTTGACATTAGTATTATCAAATTATTGGATATATTATCAAACTACAGATAATTCCTGGTCCAGGTGTGACTCTTTGGATTTGTGATGTAAAAATGAAACAATTTCTTCATTAAGAAAACACACACACACACACACACACACACAGACACACTTCTGATAGCTTTTAGACATTATTAATTTCCTTTAATGGTACTTTTGAATGTCTGTGATGCCATTTATTCTGTTCTATAAAAAGGGTTAATCAGAAGAAGAATATTTTTCCCTGAATTTTTAACTTGAGAGTATTGAACTTCACAAATCTAGGAGCTGAACCTTCCATGCTGACTTAAGTTGTCTGAGTTTTGTGGGTCATGCTGTTTTCACACCTGTCTTCAGTATGTGAAGTCATGAAGACCAAGGCCTTCCTGCAAGTTCTCTGCATCTCCAGTGCAGATTTACTTCTGGGAATCAAGGCTTTCACAGCAAATACAGCTGACCCAACTTTGCACATTTATCTAATGCTGTAATGTTCAAGGAATCAGGATTTTGAAGGCAGCTTCAGACTAGTATTGACTCTGTACTGAGAATGTTTCTCCTTTATTCCTAGTGAATCAAAATGCTGTTCACTCATGTTTAACATAAACATCACACTTTCTCCAAACCTTGTGTATTAGTCTGCTGGAACTGCTATAACAAAATACCACAGACTGGGTGATATAAACAAGGAACGTTGATTTCTCACAGTTCTGGAGGCTGATAATTCCAAGATCAATGTGCTTATAGATGCGATTCTCAGTAGCAATGTCTTGGTGATGGCTGCCTTCTTGCTGTATCCTCACATGATAGAGTGAACTGCTCTCTGGTTTCTTCTTGTGGGTTCACTAGTTACTTTCCAAAGTCCTCACCACCAAATTCCATCACATTGTAGGTTAAGAATTCAATATATGAATTTTGGGGTTGCATAAGCATTCAGTCCATAACACTCTATAATAACCCTTCCTCTTTGTTTGTTTAGCAATAAATTACATTTATTGTACTTCTTGCAATTCTTCCTTTCCTAAGTAAGAAATTAGGGTTTTTGTTGTTGTTGTTGTTGTTTTCGTTTTGTTTTGTTTTGTATGTGTGTGAATTATGATTTCTTTAAATTAGGCTAATGACCTCAAAACTAGTCCACTCTAAAATTATTCTGGACTTTTGAAATTCTTTAATTGTATCAAACTTTTCAGGAGTTTTAGAACCATGCTATCGAAATATATTTCTTTATATTTAGATAAGCAGTTTTGAAGTGGATGCAGAGAAGCTTTAGAAAAATCTTTGTGTTCCATTCCCTGTTTTTGTTTTCTCTTGTTGACACATTTGCGGCTCAAACTGTGGTTCACTCCACATCCTCAGATGATACCTAAGTATTTCTATAAGATTGTCTTTTCCCATAAGCTCAACTTCTCCATAGTCTCCAAATTATGACTTCCTCCTATGCACTATTTCAGGAGGTTCTCTAAAGTGACATAAGAAAACCTGAGAAACATTCTAATCAGAATGTGTTTAACAAGCATGGCTCAATACCAGAAATTTTACATGACTATAAAGGGAAATTATCCTATGGAAATTATAGGTTTGAGGCATTGGTTCTTAATACCAAATTAAGAAATGGATACACTCTCTAACATTGTGTAAAATGTAGTCAATTTATTTGCACAAAGATCATTATTTGTGATTATTTTTGTTGTGAAAAAGATGTGCAAACATTTATTTGTTAAATTTTTTAAATTTATGATTGACACAAAGTAATTATACATATTTTGGGATTTCAATGTGATGTTTTGATACATGTGAAAATTGTCTAATGATCAAATTGGTGTCATTAGTATATTTATCACCTCAAATATTTGTTTCTTTGCTATGGGAACATTCAAAAACCTCCCTACCAACTATTTTAAACTGTACAGTACATTATTGGTAACTCTAGTCATCCTTCTATCCAATAGACCACCAGAACTAATTCCTCTTTTCTAACTGTAGGTTTGTAACTTTTGACAAATCTTTTGCCATCTCCCTTTCTCTCCTCCCTTCTTCATACTCTGGTAAACATTATGCTACTCTCTATTTCTCTGAGTATAGCTTTTGAGATTTAACATATGAGTGAGATCAGGCAATATTTATCTTTGTGTATCTGGCTTATTTCCCTCAACTTAATGTCCTCCAGATGCATCATGTGGTTTCAAATGACAGGATTTCCTTCTTTTTGTAACTGTATAGTATTCCATTGTGTATATATGCACATTTTCTTTATCATTCATCTTTTGATGGACATTTAAGTTGATTCTATGTCTTGGTTATTGTGACTAGTGCTATAATAAACAGAAGTGCAGATACCTCTTTAATAGCCTGGTTTCCTTTCCTTTTGATGTATAACCAGTATTGGGATTGCTGGATCATGCAGTAGTTCCATTTTTAATTTTTGAGGAGCCTCCACAACTGTTTTCCATAATGGCTCTTCTGCTTTGCATTCTCATCAGCAGTGTGTAAAGATTCCCTTGTCTCTACATTCTTGCCAACACTTGTCATATTTTGATGGTGGCCATTCTGACTGGAGTGCAGTGGTATCTCATTTGTAGTTTTGGTTTGAATTTTCCTCATGATTAGTAATGTTAAGCATTTTTTAAATATATCTGTTGGCTGTTTGTATGTATTCTATTAAGAAGTGTCTGTTCAGGTCTTTTAACAATTTTTAAATTGGGTTACAATTTTTTGTTGTTGTCGAGTTGTTTGAGTTCCTTATATATTTTGGATATTAGCGCCTTGTCAGATGTATAGTGTACAAATATGTTCTCCTATTTTTAGTTTGCCTCATTGCTGTGTTGTTTCCTTTGCAGAAGCTACTTAGTTTGATGTAATCCCATTTGTCTATATTTGCTTTTGTTGCTGGTTCCTTTGAAGTTTTATTAAAAAAAAACCTTGCCTATATCAATGTCATGAATCTTTCCCACATGTTTTTTTCTAGCAGTTTTGTACTTTTGGGTCTTATATTTAAGTCTTTAATTCATTTTGAATTTATTTTTGCATATGTTCAAAGATAAGGGTCTAGCTTCATTCTTCTGTGTGTGAATATTCAGTTTTTCCTGTACTATTTACTGAAGTGACTATTCTTTCTCCATTGTATGTACTTGGCACCTTTGCAGAAAATCAGTTGGCTGTAGATGTATGGGTTGAGTTTTGAGCTTTCTATACTTTTCCATAAGTCTATGTGTCTGTTATCATGTCAGTATCATGCTGCTTTGATTACTATAGCTTTGTAGTATGTTTTGAAGTCAGGTAGTGTGATGTCTCCAGCTTTGTTCTCTTTGCTTAGGATTGCATTGGATATTTGGGGTCTTTTGTGGTTCTATGCAAAGTTTAGATTTTTTTTTTTTCTATTTCTGTGACAATGTGATTGGTAATATTATTGGGATTGCATGGAATCTATAGATGGCTTTCAGTAGTATAGACATTTTAATAATATTAATTCTTCCAATCCAGGAATGTAAAATATTATTCCATGTTTTGTGCGTGTCTTCTTCAATTTCTTTCATAAATGTTTCATAGTTTTAATTGTAGAAATTTCACCGTTTGGTTTACATTCATTTCTAGGTATTTTAATTTTTGCAGTGATTGTAGAAGCTTGTTTTCACTTTCTTTTTGCATTATTTTTCAGATAATTCACTATTTGCCTATAGAAATGTTACTGCTGTATATATGTTAATTTTATATTTTGCAACTTTGCAGAATTTGTCTATTGGTTCTAATAATTTTTTGGTGGAGTCTTTGGGGTTTTCTATATATAAGGTCATATCACTTGCATATAGGGACAAATTTGACTTTCCATTTCCTAGTTCAAATAATTTTATTTAATTTTCTTGCCTGATTGCTTTGCTTGGTACCTCTAGTTCTATGATAAATAAAACTGGTAAAAATGGGTATCTTTGTCTTTTTCTAGATTAAAACAAAAACTTTAAGCTTTTTCTCATTAATTATGATGTTAGCTGTGAGTTTGTCATATATGGCCTTGATTATGTTGAAGTTACGCTCCTTCTATACACAGTTCATTGAGTGTTTTGATTATATATGAATGCTGATTTTTATCAAATGTTTGTAGTGCTTCAATTGAGATTATCATATATCTTTGTCTTTTGTTTATGCAATGTATCACATTTATTGATTTGCATATGTTGAACTATCCTTGAATTCCTGAGATGAATCCCACCTGATCATGGTATATAGTCTTTTTGATGTGCCATTGGATTTGGTTTGCTGGTATTTTGTTGAGGATTTTTGCATCAATATTTGTTAAGCATATTGGCCTGTGGTTTTCTTTTACTGTTGTGTTCATTTCTAGTTTTCTTATTAGAGTAGTGCTGTCCTTGTAGAGTGAGTTTGGAAAAATTCCCTCCCCCTCAATTTTTTAGAACAACCTGAAATTAATTGGTATTTTTCTTTATATGTTTGTTAAAATTCAGAAGTGAATCTATCAACTTCTGAGCTTTCCTTTGATGGATGACTTTTTAATACAGACTCAATTTCATTACTCATTTTTGGTCTTTTCAGATACTCTATTCTTTTATAATTCAATCATGGTAAGTTGTATATGTTCAAACATGTATCCATTTCTTGTAAGGTTTTCAATTTGTTGTCATATAGCTGATCGTAATAATCCCTAATGATTTTTTGTATTTCTATGGTTTCAGTTGTAATGACTCCCTCTTTATTTCTGATTTTATTTACTTGATTATTCTCTTTTTTTCTTAGTCTAGATAAAAGCTTGCCAATTTTGTTTTTCTTTTCAGAAAACCAACTCTTCATATTGTTGATCCTATTTTTTCTCCATTTTATTTATTTCTGCTCTGATCTTTATTTTTTTTCTTCTACTTATTTTGGGGGTTGTTTTGTTCTTATTTTGTAATCCCCTAAGTTGTAATATTAAGCTGTTTATTTGAAATCTTTTGATTTTGTTGTTGTTGTTGTTGTAGGCATTAGTTATAAACTTTAATCTTAGTGCTACTTTTGCTGTATCTCTAAGGTTTTGCTATTTTGTGTTTCCAATTTTCATTTCTCTTGAAATTCTAAAGTAATTTCTTCTTAATTTATGTATTCACCCATTATTTGTTCAGGGTCATGTTGTTTAATTTTCATGTATTTGCATACTTTTCTAAGTCCTTCTTGTTATTGATTTTTAGTTTTATTGCATGGTGTTTGGAAAAGATGGTTGGTATAATTTCTGTTTTTAAAAATTTGTTGAGACTTGTTTTGTGGCTTATCATATGATATATCCTGAAAAATATTCAATGTGCTATTTAAAAGAATGTGTATTCTGAAGATGTTGGGTAGAATGTTCCATACATGTTTATAGGTTTATTTAGTCTAGAGGATAAAATGTAACTTTGCTCTTTCTTTGTTGACTTTTTGTTTGGATGATCTATCCATTGTTGAAAATGCAGTGTTTATGTCCCCTACTATTATTGTACTGATCTTTCCCTTTAGATCTGTTAATATTTGCTCCATGTATTTAGGTTGTCCAATGTTAGATGCATGTGTATTTATAATTGTAATATCCTCTTGGTGAATTAACCCTTTTTATATAATAATCTTCCATTTATTTTTTACTACTTTTGATTTAAAGCTATTTAATCTGATATAAGTACAGATACTGTTGCTCTCTTTTTGCTTCCATTTGCATGGAATATTTTCCTTGCATCCTTTACCTTTTGGTCTATGCATGGTGACAGGTGAGGCAAGTTTACTGTAAGCAGCATATAGTTAGGTCTTTGTTTTTAATCCTTACAATTATCTTATGTCTTTTGATGGAGAATTTAATTCATTTGTGTCTAAGGATATAATCAATAAGTAAGGTCTTACTATTCCCATTTTATTATTTGTTTTTGAGAATTTTGTAGTTCCTTTCTTCCTTTTTTCTCTCTCTTGCTGTCTTCCTTTCTGGTTAGGTGATTTTCTCTAGGATTGATTTCCTTTATTTTTATTTTCAGTATATATATTATAGGTTTTTGCTTTGTGGTTACCATGAGGCTTACAAAAAATATATTGTGTTTATGACAAGTTATTTTAGGAGGATAGCAACATAAATTTGATTGCAAAAATAGAAATAAAAAGCAAACAAAGTAAAAGGCCTGTACACCTTAACATCATTATCCATTTGAAATTTTAGATGTTTTACTTTACATCTTTTTATATATCTCTTGACAAGTTAATGTAGTTATTATTTTAATAATTTTCTCTTTTAGTCTTCATATGAAAAATATAAGTGGTTTAAACACCACAATTACAATATTAGATTATTCTGTGTTTGTTTATATAGTTACTCTTAGCAGTATATTTATACCTTCAGGTATTTTCTTGTTACACATTAGAATGTTGTTATTCAGTTTGAATAACTCTCCTTGGCATATTTTGTAAGATAGGTCTGGTGGTAATAAATTATCTTAGGTTTTGTTTGTTGGGGAATATTTTTCTCTGTCTTTTGTTTATGTAAGGTAGCCTTGCTGAGTATTCTGTTCTTGGTTGGCTGTTTTTCTTTGTTGTTGTCTTTTAGTACTTGCAATATAATCATCCTACTGTCTCATGGCCTATAAAGTTTCTACTCAGAAGTCTGCTGCCAGAGGAACTGGAACTTTTGTGTTATTTTATTCTTTTCACTTGCCTTCAAGATCCTCTCTTTGTTTTTGAGAGCTTGATTATTACATATCTTGGGGTAGACTTGCTTGGCTAAAATCTTAGCTGGTGATCTTTAACCTTCTTGTACCTGGATATTCTTTATTAAATGTAAATCTTCAAAAGAAAATATTTCTATCCTCTTTAAAAATATTAATTATATCATGGAAAGAGGAGAGCTAATTATTAAGTTATGAGTCACCTATGGCCACAGAGATTATTCTGTGTCATTTTTCAAAGAAAAAGAGAAGAAATTATATTCCTTGTAGATGAGAGATAAAACACATCTGACTGAGACAGGCCACAAATGGAGGGGAAAAATTAGAAGCAGCTAACAGTACAGAAATGCTTACATAACAGTCATTCTCTTGTTGGCTGGAATAAAGTATTGTTCATTTCCTTCAATCATTAAGTGGTAAAGAGATACACTAAGTTTGGAGCCAATAAATAACTTTCTGGATCTCCTGGTGTTACACCCATTTTTCCAAGTTTGAGGATGCCAATCTTTGCAAATACATTTTCTAGTGAAGCACAATTGTAAATCTAAGCACTGGAATTATTATTAGAAAGCCTGGGTTCAAATTCCAGCTCTGCTACTTATAGATCATGGGATCTTGAGAATACACAATTACTCTGGGTTTTGGTTTCCTCAAGCATAAAATAGGTATGCTGCCGAGCATTTTTTCATGTGTCTGTTGGCTGTATAAATGTCTTCTTTTGAGAAGTGTCTGTTCATATCCTTCGCCCACTGTTTGATGGGGTTGTTTGTTTGTTTTCTTGTAAATTAGTTTGAGTTCTTTGTAGATTCTGGATATTAGCCCTTTGTCAGATGAGTAGATTGCAAAGTTTTTCTCCCATTCTGTAGATTGCCTGTTCACTCTGATGGAAGTTTCATTTGCTGTTCAGAAACTCTTTAGTTTAATTAGATCCCATTTGTCAATTTTGGCTTCTGTTGCCATTGCTTTTGGTGTTTTAGACATGAAGTCCTTGCCCATGCCATGTCCTGAATGCTATTGTCTAGGTTTTCTTCTAGGGTTTTTTAATGGTTTTAGGTCTAACATTTAAGTCTTAAATCCATCTTGAATTACTTACTGTATAAGGTGTAAGGAAGGGATCCAGTTTCAGCTTTTAATGACTAGCCAGTTTTCCCAGCACCATTTATTAAATAGGGAATCCTTTCCCCATTTCTTGTTTTTGTGAGGTTTGTCAAAGATCAGATGGTTGTAGATATGTGGTATTATTTCTGAGGGCTCAGTTCTGTTCCATTGGTCTGTATCTCTGTTTTGGTACCAGTACCATGTTGTTTTGGTTACTGTATGTAATCTTGTAGTATAGTTTGAAGTCAGGTAGCATGATGCTTCCAGCTTTGTTCTTTTGGCTTAGGATTGACTTGACAATGCAGGCTATTTTTGGTTCCATATGAACTTTAGTTTTTTCCAATTCTGTGAAGAAATTCATTGGTAGCCTGTTGGGGATGGCATTGAATCTATAAATTACCGTGGGCAGTGTGGCCATTTTCATGACACTGATTATTCCTATCCATGAGCATGGGAGGTTCTTCCATTTGTTTGTGTCCTCTTTTATTTCGTTGAGCAGTGTAGTTCTCCTTGAAGAGGTCCTTCACATCCTTTGTAAGCTGGATTCCTAGGTGTTTTATTCTCTTTGAAGCAATTGTGAATGGGAGTTCACTCATGACTTGGCTCTCTGTTTGTCTGTTATTGGTGTATAAGAATGCTTGTGATTTTTGCACATTGATTTTGTACTGGTCATCAGATAAATGCAAATCAAAACCACAATGAGATACCATCTCACACCAGTTACAATGGCAGTCATTTAAAAGTCAGGAAGCAACAGGTGCTGGACAGGATGTGGAGAAATAGGAACACTTTTACACTGTTGGTGTGACTGTATACTAGTTCAACCATTGTAGAAGACAGTGTGGCGATTCCTCAAGGATCTGGAACTAGAAATGCCATTTGATCCAGCCATCCCATTACTAGGTATATACCCAAAGGATTATAAATCATGCTTCTATAAAGACACATGCACACGTATGTTCATTGCGGCACTATTCACAATGGCAAAGATTTGGAACCAACCCAAATGTTCATCAATGATAGACTGGATTAAGAAAATGTGGCACATATACACCATGGAACACTATGCAGCCATAAAAAAGGATGAGTTTGTGTCCTTTGTAGGGACATGGATGCAGCTGGAAACCATCATTCTCAGTGAACTATCGCAAGGCCAAAAACCCAAACACCACATTTTCTCACTCATGGGTGGGAATTGAACAATGAGAACACTTGGACACAGAAAGGGGAACATCACACACCAGGGCCTGTTGTGGGGCGGGGAAGGGGGAGGGATAGCATTAGGAGATATACCTAATGTAAATGATGAGTTAATGGTGCAGCACACCAACATGCCACATGTATACATATGTAACAAATCTGCATGTTGTGCACATGTACCCTAGAACTTAAAGTATAATTAAAAAAAAAAAAAGAAAAAAATAGGTATGCTGCTGCTTCTATAACTACTTCTTACCTCGCTATGTTGCACTATGTTGTTCATAAGAAAACATTAGATGAAGTATCAGAATCGTACTACCTAAATATTGGCTATCTTACAATTACTATAATTATTGGTAGTAATGTATGTAATGTAGGTATGTAGCACAAAATTCACAGTATATTAAAAAATTATCTCAAAGCAGAAAACTTAGAAAAATATACTGTGACAGACAGATTTGAAGGTGGCCCTATGACCCTCACCTCTTGTTATCCACACTTTCCTATTTTCCCCTCCCTAAAACATCGAAGGGGCCTGGGACGTGCTCCTAGCCAATGAAATACGACAAAAGTGATGGGATGTCATTTTTGTGATTGTGTTATGTTTAAGAAGAATGTTTAACTAACAGAATCTGGAGTTTTTCATTTTCAGCACTGGCTCTAAAAAACCAAATTGCCATTCACTTGGTAAAAAAGCAAATTGCCATTCACTTGGTAAAAAAGCAAATTACCATTTGCTTGGTAAAAAAGCAAATTATCACTTGTTCAATGGGGGAATACATCCAGTTTCCGGTTTAATCAGATTGCTGGTACAGTTCACTTCCAGCCACAAGGAAGTGAACTCTGTCAACTTCAAGACTAAACTTGAAATTGGTTCTAACCCAAGTTGAGCCTCCAGATAAGCACCAGTCCTGGCCAGCATCTTGAAGGCAACCTTACAGGAACCCAGATAAGCCAAGCCCAGACTCTCTACCCACAGAAACTGGGAATAAATATATGCCATGGTAAGCCATTAAATTTGTGGTAATTTGTTATGCAGCATAGTAAACTAACATAGGGAACATGTATTTACAATTAACTAGAAAACATCTTTTAACAATTGTTTTCATTTTGTTTTAGCTGAGTTTTGATTAGTGACACTTGAAGACTGATCTATTTGTATATTAGCTAAAAATAAACAAAAAACCAATACATGTAGCTGTGTGTAGGCTCTTTATTGAGGAGCTAAATAGAATAAATTAATTAGAACTCTGAGGATATACTTTATAGGGTAGCAACAGTGTCAGTAAAAGAATTTTCAGCAAGGAACCTGGGAGTGGAAAAGAGGATCGTTGCTTATATTTCAAAAGATGGACAATCAGAAGTTAGATCAGGGTTGGCATTCTTCTCTCTTTGATTACAGTTTTAATGACTACTGAAAAAATTTTTAACTATTATAGAGGTAACTTTTTATCTCCAGACCTAGTTTAGTGACAGAAAGCTACAAGGAGCTATCAGGATTTAAAGTGATTGCATAAATATTCAACTAAACCTAACCACAATAATCAAGCCGCTGCTAACACTATAAACCATCACAATACATTAAAAGCTTAGGGATCCTTATTAAAATATCAGCTTGAATGTTACCTCCTAAGTGAAGTGTAATCTATCTATCCAGTGTAATCCAGTTTCTTTCAAGGACGTTATCCTGTGGTTTATTTTTGTATATTATTAAAGCACTTTTCAATTATAATCTGAGGTTGAATATTTTCTTATTAAATTTTAATTTTCTGCCCCTCATTCCCTGCAATAAGAATAAAATATCCATGAAAAAATAGAACTTGTCTGTTGGGCTTAAATTAGAGCAAGGAATCTGCCTCAGTGTATTCCTTCCAGACAGGGAAGATTGGCTTAAAGGGTGGAGACATTACAACCAGTAGGATTGGTAGAAAAAGCATTAAAGTTTCTCATTTTTTATTATTCTCTTATCTAAGGATGGTATCCACACTTCTTATATGTCCAAAGCACATATATTTACAAAATTCTAGCATACATTCCACCTTTATACATACCTTTATAAAGGCTTTTCCATTTTTCTCTACACTTTTACAATGAAACCAGTATCTTTCATTTGTTTATTCTGCAAATATTTATGATTCTCTTTTGTCCTAGGTACTGCTGTAGGTGTTGGAGACAAATTGATGATCCTGAAACATGTAATGTAGTTCATGAAGCCAGAAATTAAATAACCACACAAATAAACATGATACAAACAGTGATGGATACTAAGAAAGGGAGCTCCTAGGGGTTCACATTCATGTAGCAAAGAGACACTTACATTACTTTTAGGTTGGGATGTCAAGAAAGGCTTTCTTGGAAAAAATGGGCATTAGAGTCAAGATCTGAAGGATGCATTGGAGTTAAGTAGGGTGAAGGCTGAGAATGGGGTTTAGATGGACATTCTGGGCAATGAGAACGGCATGTGCAGAAGTCGGGGTGTAAACCGGGAACTGAAAGGAAAGTGGGAGGCATGGGAAAGGATAAATTACAGAAAACAATTATTTGTCCTTTACCTTGTGCTTTTGTGCTACCGGTGTCAAAATTAAGATATGATATGTTTTCTCACTCTGATATTAGAAAGGTATTTTTCAATGCCATGTTCTAAAAGTTAGAGAAAATATTTAGGTCATTACTTCTCTGAAATGGATGGATTTTAAATTTGATATGAGGAGGTGACTCATTTTCTTATCTATACTGGATATAGGACACTAGTCCTCCTAGTGTCATTTATTGATGAGTCAATCTTTTATCCTGATTTGCCAATCATCTATATGTAGGTATGTTTCTAGACTGCTTGTTTAATGTCATTCACCATTCTGTATACAACCATTCTGAAACCAGTGGTCATATTTATTTTAGCTTTGGGTCAAATCTTGATATTTTATTGAGCCAATTTGTGGACTTCTTCAAAGTTGTTTTGGCTGAGATGCTATTCACAAGTAGATGTAAGAATATTTTTTCTTCATAGTTTTGTTATTTAGTGGCCCCACTCAGCATTCTCCTCTGGGCCCTGTGACTTGAAATGAAATCCATCCTTACAAAAACACCTCACCTTGTCACAAAAAGCTGAATTAAATAACTGACTCGTTCCTCTCCTCCCATTCCCCCTCCCCTCTTCTTCTCCTTCCCTCCCCCTCCCCCCTACTTCCCTCCCTTCCCTTGTCCTCCCCTCCGCTCCCCCATCCTCCCCTTCCCTCTCTCTCCTCTTTTCTCCAACTGCCTTCCCTCCCCCGTCCCTCCCTTTTCCTCTCCCCTTTCTTTTCCTTCCCTCCCCTCTTCTCCACTCCTCTCCTCTCCCCTCCTCTCCTCTCCTCTCCTCCATTGTCCTCCCCTCCTATCCCCTTCCTTCCCCTCCCTTCCTCTCCCTTCCTTGCACTCCCCCACTCTCTTCTCTCCTTTCTCTCCTGTTTTTTTTTGATCCCTGATAAACCAGTTACTGAGATAAAGAAGTTAAATTTACTCACTGTGATTATGGATTTATTATTTTCATCTCATAATTCTTTCAGTTTTTCCTTTATAAATTGAGATGCTTTCTTCTTAGGCATACACATGATTCAATTGCTATGCTTTCCCAGTGAAATCTTTAGAATAGTCATGATGTATTTGTTGTGACTAGTGTTCTGCTTTCCCATAAATATGGATTCCAAAATCAAAAAATAAGGAGAGAGGAAAGGGATCACTGTTGCCTCAGTAATGAAGTTTTATGTCACTTACACTTAACCCTTTAATTTGAAAGCATTAGAATTTTCTCTAGGAATTGCTTTATATAAATATCCTCAAAATTTCAATATATGGAGTTACTAATTTCAGTTCGAAGTGTTTATATTTATTTTGATTCTTTGACTCATATTAAAAGTTTATGTATTAATTTTCAAATAATTAAATTACTTTAACAAATTTGATTATATGTTAGAAACATGATCTGTATGATATGGTCATTTTGATATTTGTTGAGATTTGCTTGGTGGTTGAGAATATGATCAATTTTTGTAAATGTGCTGCATGTTTGCCTGAAAAGGAAATTCTTGGGCACATAAATGTAATTATTAGGTACATGGCACTATATTCTTATATGGTTGTTTTTATTGCTTGTATCTAAATCCTTGTTCTCCTCCCCTGCCCTTCCTTCTCCTCCTCTCTCCCCTCCCCTCCTCCCAACCCTTTTTCCTTTCCAGTCCCCTCCCCCTCCCCTTCTCCTCTCCTCCTACCCCTCTTCCCTCTCCCCATCTTTCCTCCCCTTCTCTACTCCCCTCCCTTCCCCTCTTCACTTCCCCTCCCTTCCCCTCCCCTCTCCTTCCTCTCCCCTTCCCCTCCTCTTTTACTCAGTATTTGCTGGAAGTAACTTTTTCCTGTCTTTTGCTTTTAACTGTTGTGTTTCTTTATATGTTTTTTATGTCTTTTGTAAATACTATGTAACTGAATTTTAAGTTCTATTTAATTTAATAACCTTGCAATTCTTTTTCTCAAATTTATATGTGGTTCTTTTTTCAAATTTAATAGAGTTGATTCTTGATTATTTTTTATTATTATTGCTAATATACTTAAACTTATTGCTACTATCTGAATTTCATTGAATTGTTTGAAATATTTTTAATTTAAATATATTTTTCATTTTCTGGTTTGGGTGTACTGCATCCCAATTTTCTTAGGTTTGTGTGCATGTGTTGCATATGTGCACTTAGACTTAACATTTTAACTTCACATTTGACCCAATAAAATCTCAAACTAATTTTATATCATTTTTCAAAACAATATAAAATATTACAATTCAATTAAAAATACATTCAATTTGCTAAATATAATCATGCCAATCTATGCCTTAAGCCTGTCACCTCCAAAATTTCTCTCTTGCTCTCTTTGTTTATTATTATTTTTTCCTTCTGCTATAAGAATACTTAACATACCTATCTTCTTAGCAAATTTTTAAACATAAAATACAGTATTGTATTTTATGGCTCTATACTGTACAGTAGTTCTCTGGAACTTATTTATCTTGTATAACTGAAATTTTTTATATTTGCCTAATATCTTTCAGTTCTGCACCTCCCACCACCCACAAACCCCTGGCAACCACCATTTAACCCTCTGCTTCTGAGTCTGTATTAGATTCATTATATAAGTGGCATAATGTACTGTATGTCTTTCTGTGTGCAGCTTAGCATAATGTCCTCCAGGTTTATCCACTTTGTTCACAAATGACAAGATTTCCTTCATTTTTAAGGTTATAAAATATTCAATGGTATATATATACCATATTTTCTGTATTTATCCATTCATGGACATTCAGTTGCTTCTATGTCTTGACAACGGATATGATGTCTTGATTATGAATAAATCCTGCAATGAGCATGGGAAAGCAGATATCTTTTTGAGATCTTGATTTCAGAAGTGAAATTGAGTTTGATCATATGATATTTATATTTTTCATTTTTGAGGCACTTCTGTAGTATTTTTCATAGCAGTGGCACTACTTTACATTCCCACCAACAGTATACAAAGTTCCTTTCTCTCTACATCCTGATCAACACTTGTTACCTATTGAAGTTTTGGTAACAGTCATCCTAACACATGGGAGGTAATATCTCATTGCATTTTTTCATTTACCTGATAATTAGAGATGTTGAGCATTATTTTCAGGTACCTGTGGCCTTTTGTATATCTTCATTTGAGAAAGGTGTATTTTGTTCCTCTTGCCATTTTTAATGAAGTCATTTGGGTGTGTGTTTGTTTGTTTGCTATCAAATTGTAGGCATTCCTTATATATATATTTCCCACTGTGTTGTCTTGGTACCCCTGTTCAAGATTAGTTGACTATAAGGCTCTGTATTGTGTTTTATTGTTATATATCTCTCTTTATGCCAGTAACATACTGTTTGGATCACTGTAGTTTCGTAACATGTTCTGAAATCAGGATGTATAAAGCTTTCAACATTTTTCTCTGTCAAGATTGTTTTGGCTATTCAGGGTCTTTGTGATTCTGTAAAAGTGTTAGAAATCTTTTTTCTGTATCTGTAAAAACACTATTGGGATTTCAACAGGGATTGCATTGAATCTGTGGATTATTGTGAGTAGTAAGAATACTTCAATAATATTAATTATTCCATTTCATGATGAACAGACATATTTCTATTTGTATCTTAATTTCTTTAATCAGTGTTTTATAGTGTTCAGTGTACATGTCTTTTACCTTGCTTACAACTGCTTTGAGGTATTTACACTTTTTGATGTTATTATACATGTGTTTAATTTCCTTATCAGATAGTTTGTTGCCATTTTATAGAAATCCAAAATTAGTATGAGTTGATTTTGTATCCTGCAACATTGGTGAATTTCTTTTTTGTTTGTTTATTTACTATAAAGTCTTTAGGATTTTCTACATTCAAGATCATGCCATCTGTGGAGATAAATTTTACTTCTGCTTTTCCAATTTGGATGCCATTTGTGTCTTTTCCTTGCCTAATTGCTCTGGCTAGAAATTCTAGTACTGTGTTGAATAGCAGTAGTAAGGGTAGGCATCCTCAGCATGCTCTAGATCTTAGAGAAAAAGCTTCTAATTTTTTACCATTGAGCAGTATGTTATCTGTGGGCTTTTCATATTTGACCATTATTGTTTTGAGGCAAGCTTCTTTTATAGTTAATTTGTTGAAAGATTTTGTTATCTTGAATGATGAATTTTGTCACATGATTTTTCTGCAAATATTGAGATGACTATGTGATTTTTATTTTTTAACTCTGTTAATTTGGTGTATCATATTGATTGATCTATGCTTGTCACACTGTCCTTGCATCTAAAAGATAAATCCCACTTGTTCATGTGCTTGTTGAATTCAGTTTCCTAGTATTTTTTGAGGAATTTTTTGCATCCATGTTCATCACAGATTTTGGCTTGAAGTTTCTTTTTTTTGTGGGTTTTTTTGCATTTTAATCCTTCTTCAGTAAGTTTGTGGAATTCACCCGTGAGGTCACTTTGTTCTAGGGTTTTCTTTTTTGGAAGTCTTTTGATTACTGACTCAGTCTTCTTATTTGTTACTGATCTTTTGAGGCTTTCTATTTCTTCTTAATCCAGTTTTAATACATTGTACATTTCTAAAAATGTATCCATTTCTTCTAGGTTGTCCAATTTATTGGCACATAATTGTTACTCATGATCTTTTTTTCTTTTTGTAGCATTGTTTGTAATGCCTTTTCTTCTATATATAATTTTATTTAGTTGAGTATTCTGTTTCTCTTACTTAATGTAGTTAAGAGTTGGTTGAATTTGTTCACCTTTTTAAAAAAACAGCTCTTATTTTTGCTACTTTTTTCTATTGTCTTTCTATTCTCTCATTTTCATCAACCTAATATTTATTATTTCCTTTCTTGTGTTAACTTTGAGATTAGTTTATTCTTTTTTTGTTGTTCCTTCTGGTATGAAGCTAATTATTTTCAGTCTTTCTTCACTTTTGATGTAGGTATTTATCACTATAATTATATCTTTAGGTAATGTGTTTCTCTAATAAAAAACTATTTTAGCATACATATTAAGACATTGAATATGCCAATTATCCAACTTTAGAATTTTGGTCAGAATTACATTTAACAGATATACTTGATAATTAAATGTAGAATGCCAAAAGAGATGATATTGAAGGCTCATTGACAATTTGTATCATTCCTTATAATGTATATATAAACAATAAGATACTACATATGATTTCTTTTGTATGATAATGTTATAGCATAATGAAGAAGTTAAATGGGAATAGTTTTACGCATACAGTGGCAACTGCTACGTAAAAGCTTTAAAACCATTTGTGTGTCTGTATGTGTGTGAAAACAATATTGATATAGGAATCTTGAAATCTTCTCAAATATGAATGGGCAAATTTGCTTGCTTAGCCTAGGGACTTTCTGTAAGAGAAAGAAACAGAACTCCTATTTTTCTTCCCTGAAATCTAAATAGCCCTATCGGCATGAACTAGGTTTGTCCTGACAAAAGCTCAGTAAGAGGGAGAGTAAATGTGGCTGTTGGATTTTAAAAAAAGAACAAGGATTATGATTGTCACTTGTGTTTGCTTCTGTACAGAGTTGCAATGTCAAAGAATAATGATGGGTCAAAATCCATGAGCTGGAAGATAAAATAACCTGACATGAATACATTTTTCTAGGGTAGACTTGCCCTCTGAATATATAGCCATGTATTTGATTTTAAAAGGCAATGATTTTAAGAGCATAGACAATGATCATTCAATGCAAGAAAGACTGAACTCTTTTTTTCTCATTCTTTGAATAACCTAAGCAGGATCTTTTGCATTAGGACTATGCCAGGCCAGAAGTGCAGTGGCAGCCATAGGTCCCAATTTCAGTGTTATATTTCAGCACCATAACAATTGCAAATGGAGGATCGTTCTTAGCTTGGAATTCATAGAGGAGCTGAGCTGGCCATCATCAATGGGTTGTGGTCCAGGGACAAAATGAGGACAACCAAAACACATTAACTGAATACAATCATCCCCAAACATAACTGCTCTGAATTAACATAGAATAAGTGCCCAAGAAAGAAAGGCCATTTTTGTTGGTTGAGTTGGAGAAGGCAGAGTGGGAGCCTTAAGCCATTTTGAATAGAAGATTAGATGAAGATTATGTTTTACTACAAGATGGTGATGTGAATCAAATTGTTGCATGTCTCCTGGATGAAAATCTCAAATACTAGTCTGTTCTCATTATCAAGCCTGGGTGACTCACAATCTGATTGGGGTTGCCCTTTTCTGGGCCTTTATTTTCAAATGGCTTAAATGTCTGTCTTCCTGATCCTGATTATTCATTATTATAGGCATTAAAGTTTTATATCAGACTAGATTCTTGGAATATGGTCTGGCATGTTTTTCAATACTGCTTTTCTTTGCTAAACTATTATGTGGCTTTGCTTCCTTGAATATTTTTTTACTGTCCTTCGATGCTTCTTAGAAAAATATTTTTCTTCCCTGGCCATGTCATAAATCTAAATTTATTACTCCCTCTTCTATTGTTTAATGTTTAACACTAATAAAAATGGTACTTAGCATTTACACAAGGTTCATATTTTTAAAGTGCTTTACAAGGTCTATTACTTAGGTCTTTTTTAATGAGAGTATTTTCTGAAGCAATTTGTATGAATATTCAGGAGACATTATGAATGTGAAACTAAAGCCCTATTCCTGTAATGATTTGGAATTTGAATATGAAATATACAGAAATAGGGAAGTATTGATCTGGGAATCATAAATTAAAATAAGCATTTACACTCTAATGTGGTCAGAAAAATAAAAATAGCTTTAGCTCTGTCTATATATGTATTTTTCTATCATATCCAAACAGGACAATGTCTATGGAGTTTTAAACCATAAGTCTTTTCTTATTAATGTAGCATTCATTAAACTTAGATTTTTTAATTGAAAAGAAGCTGCAGTTTAATTTAAAGCCAGAATTTGTTACTTAAGTTGTTAGATTTTGTGTTTAGCTTAGTTCATTAATGGGTGTGATTTAATTTACAGTAACTGGTAGAGAAAATATTCTATTTTCCTATTCAGATATTTATAGGTGGTCTGACAGTAAAATTCAGTGCCTCATACACTGCACACAAATTCTTGTCAATATGTGCAAAAAATATACTTAAGATGTTAATAATTTGATTTTTGGTTTTGTCTGCATGTATAAATTCACTAGCACTTCTCTAGAATTGGCAATCCCATGTATCACCCCAAGGCTTTCCATACTGCTAGAGAATATAAGTATGAAGCACAAATATAGGATAAAATTTTGGTTTTACAATATTCTTTATACTTGGAATTGAAATGTACTGAGAGTAGGGATGATGTCTCATTATTCTTTGATTCCCCTGTGATTAAATAGTCATTTTTATATATTAGGTGCTCAGTAAATGTCTGTGGGCTGTTACTGATCATGTATAGAGGAATATTGTATCAAATAATAAAAGTAGATTGTAAGGGAGAAGCCTGCTGGGGCCAATGCTGATTTTTCAGATTTATAAGTTGTCCACAGATTGGAATCATTCAGGAGCTTTCTATCCCACGCAACATTAAATCTAAACTGCAAACCATGATCTATATGGTCTTTTTCCAATCCAATCTGGTACCATCTCTTGTTTTCCTTGTCCCCAGAGCTCTAATCACATAGCCCTTTGTTCTGTTCCGTGATTTGCCACCTCATTCCTTTCACAGACTATTTCCCTTCCCAAACTCTGTCCCATGGGTGTTCACTTCTTGTCAAGCAGATCTGAGCTTAAACATGACCTTTTAAGAGAGAAGTTTCTGACCATTCAAATCCCAAAACTCTGGATTACATTACTGAATTGTGCGATGGTGAATTTTATGTGTCTGTTTGAGTGAGATATCAGGTGTCAGATATTTGCTTAAATGTTATTTGTGTGTGTGTGTGTTGGGGTGGGGGAGGTTCTGTAAGGTTGCTTTGGGATGAGATTAACATTTAAATTGGTGAAATAAAGCAGACTGGTCTCCATAATATTGGTGGGCCCTATCCAATCAGACGAAGGCCGAAAAAGAACTGACGGAATACACCTTCCCTCCCTGCCTGGAGCTAGATGGCTTTCTTTAGACTTGAACTGCCAAATTGGCTCTTCTTGCTGCTCCAGCCTGGTAACCTTTGGACTGGAACTGTAGCTTCAGCTCCCCCTGAGGCTCCAGTTTGACAGCCTTTGGACTGTAAGAGCAGCATTGGCTCTTCCTGGGTTTCCAGCCTGTTGGCCCACCCTGCAGACTTTGGACTTGCCAACCTTCATAATTGAATCAGCCAATTTTTTGTAATAAGTCTTTTTCCATCCATTTATCAGTCTAGCTGTCTATTTCTCTAACTATGTAACTAATAGGTTGGTGCAAAAGTAATTGCGGTATTTGCCATTACAAGTAATTACAATTAATACCAAAAACTGCAATTAGTTTTGCACCAACCTAATATATCTATCTATGTATCTATCTATGTATCTATCTATCTATCTATCTATCTATCTATCTATCTATCTATCTATCTATCTATGTATCTATCTATCTATCTATCTATCTTATTGGTCCTCTTCCTCTGGAGAACCCTAACTAATACATACTATTGATGTATTATTTTTTTCTTCTCCACTAGAGGTATGTTAGATAAGAGGACAGTCTTTGACTGCCTTATTCTGATACATCCCCAGGGCCTAGCATGACTCTTGACCTAAAATATATGCAGTAATAAATATTGTTGATTTTTTAATTAATGATTTAGCCCATAGATTCCAATTATAAGGGTATTTAAAGAATAAATTGATAGGGTCCTTCATATTAGCATGCTTTCCATGTGAGTTATAAAACCAATTATGTATTAACATATGTACATAATGTAATCACAAACAAGTCTATTAATAAAAATATTTATTTTAAAATCATGCACTGTAATTACTGTCAGGCCTCTGAGCCCAAGCCAAGCCAATGCATCCCCTGTGACTTGCACCTATACGCCCAGATGGCCTGAAGTAACTGAAGAATCACAAAAGAAGTGCAAATGCCCTGCCTCACCTTAACCGATGACATTCCACCACAAAAGAAGTGAAAATGGCCAGTCCTTGCCTTAAGCGATAATATTATCTTGTGAAATTCCATTTCCTGGCTCATCCTGGCTCAAAAAGCTCCCCCACTGAGCACCTTGTAACCCCCACTCCTGCCCACCAGAGAACAACCCCCCTTTGACTGTAATTTTCCTTTACCTACCCAAATCCTATAAAACGGCCCTACCCTTATCTCCCTTTGCTGACTCTCTTTTCGGACTCAGCCAGCCTGCACCCAGGTGAAATAAACAGCCATGTTGCTCACACAAAGCCTGTTTGGTGGTCTCTTCACACGGACGTGCATGACAATTACCTTGTGCAATTATTAATAGTAACCAAAACAGCAATGACTTATAGCATGACTGAAAGTGTGTATGTAATGTGAATTAGTATATTATTTGAAATATATATCATATATGCAATATGATATATGTTTAATAACCTAATATAAATAATTAGGCATTTTTAGTCTCATTTTTATCTATCTTTATCCCATTTTATTCATATATAAAATGGTGATAATAATAGTATCTATATCACAGTGTTATTGTAAAATTCAAGTTGGAACAGTGCTTGCCAGGTTGCTTTAGCTATTATTGTTGTTGTTACTATAATGGTCATTAGTTATCAAGACTTTTGCTCAACACACTTTATTTCTAGGTTAGTTGAAGATATTATTAATTACATGAATGAATCAAAGCTACCAAAGTGGAAATTATCTTTTATTTATTCTCTTTCTAAACTGAAATTATGATGTTTTCAGGGAAATATAAATATTTTTTCTTTTCAAGATTATTTTATTTTTCTTCTTATATTCCTATGAACTATACTAAATAATTGCTTTTACTTCTCCTTTCTCACATCATAAAATATAAAAAAAAATTATGTTTTTCCTTTCCAAGTTAAACAAAATTTAGATCCTTTACTTTTTTCAATTAGGGCATTGTCTTTACTTCACTAATCACTTAAGTTTTTATTCTCTTGATGCTCTCCAAATATCTTAATTTATTTGGAAAGGATATATTTAAAACTGGTTATGAAAAATTAAAAGATATATCACAATGAAAGTGATTTTAAACTAATACTTTTTGAATTTCCAATATAAATGTTTATTATGTCCTTTGCTAAAGTGGATGATGTCTTGGTCACATTGGGGTTTTAGATATTTCTCCAAATATGTCTCTTGAACTAGTTTATAAATACATACCCACACATATACACACAGACACGCATCTACATTTACAGAAACACACAAACACACATAAGGTTGGATTGGCAAGTGTATCAAATAATTTCCTTTGATCTTTAATAGGAAGTGGTGATTATCTTAAGTTTTCAAGTGTGATTACACAGGGGTTCAAATCATGAACCCAGTGAAAATATGTATTTACAACTTTCTTATGCTGTAAACAATAAGTGGATTTTGAGAAAATAAGAGAGTCCTTGTGTATGCATCAGTTTTCTGCTTTGTTATCTGTATTTGCATACCAATGGCCTCAGAACTCAGCCCTCAAAGACATTTCTATGAAGATTTTAAGAATGCAACAAAGATACTAGAAGCAATAATAAATTCAGTAAAAACTACTATGGCTTATTTTCTTGGCCACCATTGGGCAGACTACTGTGGAACACTTTCTATGTGGGCTTCCATCATTGGAGCAGATCTGTCTAATGGCTTCTTTCTGGTTCACAGAGGGTGAAATGAGTAGCTTTCTCTCTTGGCAGATTGAAGATCTGGCATGACAAACAATTTTATACATAAAATTATTACACAGTCTCATTTCTTTTCTTTTTTCTTTTTTTTTTTTTTTTGAGACGGAATCTCGCTCTGTCGCCCGGGCTGGAGTGCAGTGGCCAGATCTCAGCTCACTGCTAGCTCCGCCTCCCGGGTTTACGCCATTCTCCTGCCTCAGCCTCCCAAGTAGCTGGGATTACAGGCGCCCGCCACCTCGCCCGGCTAGTTTTTTGTATTTTTTAGTAGAGACGGGGTTTCACCGTGTTAGCCAGGATGGTCTCGATCTCCTGACCTCGTGATCCACCCGTCTTGGCCTCCCAAAGTGCTGGGATTACAGGCTTGAGCCACCGCACTAATACTCTTCATTCTCTAAAGAAAGTGTGTATAGAGTTTTCCCCATTTTATGCAAACCTGTCTGGTAGGCTTGATGTTGTATATATGCTAAACATCTTTTCTGTGGAAAACCTGGAAGTGATATTGCATCTCAAGGCTAAGTATTAAAAACAATCTGAAACAATAAGTAATCAGAATTTAAAAGGCATTGAACAAAGTACAGATTCTGTGGCATAGATTTTGTATTATAACATAGGCTCTCCAAGTATCTCAGAAATTGTTTATTTTTATTTGAAAAGTGAGGGTAAGAATGTAAGTGTTGATGTGATAATTAAATGAGATAATTGAGAAATATTAAAGGATAAAATTGGTAATGTATTCACTTTTATGAAGATATTATGATTTCTCATACATGTTCTTTATGCCAAACTGCATACATATTACTATAGAAACATGGTTATTTTAACACCATTTTTACCTTGTAAATAACAAAAATGGTTTCTTCATTTTCTCATTTATATGCATATCAATTCTATTTTTGTTTCACTAATTTTAATTAGTCAATCATTTCTATTTATGAAGATCTCTTCATTTCCCCATCTTTTGATATCAACCTAACATTCCTAGAATTTGTCAAAATAATTAGAAAGATTTAATGAGTATGAAAGACAATTAACTTAATTCCATATGACAACTGCCATAGAGTTCAATTGATATGCCTATGTGGAATTCTGAGTATGTCTTTTATCTTTCTGAAAAGGTTTATAACTTTGGAGAATTTTCTTACTGTCTGGAGGCATTAAATTCAAACTTTCAACTTTAAATTTAAAGTGAGTATTCATTATATTCTAATTTCTAATATTTTCAAATAATACTTTTCATTTTATTTCTCTTAAATTTGAGATTATCATAGTTGTATGGGGAAGAGGAGAGATAAATTTATATAAGCTGTTTTTTCCTGGCCTTGATTTTTCTATCTTGTGTTATTGTGCCTTTGGACACCTTAGCAGATTACCTGTCATCAAAAACTGAATTTCAATCTCCTGCTTCACTGTTATACTTAGTGGATTACCTAATTATTTAATTTTTCACCTATTTGAATTATTCTCTTGCAATAATGAAATGTTTTTAAAGAGACAGAGTTAACAAAAACAAGGAAGTTCAAGATAAAATTGTTTGCATTTCACCCCAGAAAATGTCCTGTCTTGAGTAACATTACTATCTACCCACACTATTTGCATAAGTTAAGTTGGCCCTTAAATCCAGTTGCTCCTTGTAAGCTAAGAAATACAGGCCCCTGTAATCCCAGCACTTTGTGAGGCCGAGGCAGGCAGACCGCCTAAGGTCAGGAGTTCGACACCAGCCTGACCAACTTGGAGAAACGTTTCTACTGAAAATGTAAAATTAGCCAGGCATGATGGGACATGCCTGTAATTCCAGCTACGAAGGAGGCGGAGGGAGGAGAATCGCTTGAACCCAGGAGGCGGAGGTTGCAATGAGCCGAGATCGCGCCATTGCACTCTAGCCTGGGCAGCAAGAGTGAAACTCCATCTAAAAAATAAACAAACAAACCAACAGAAATACAGGCCATAAAATGCTACTGAGCAACAAGGATCCGGGGAATCACAATTTTTCCCCAAAACCTGAAGTAAATCAACCGATTCTTGGGAAGGAAAAAAAAAAATCCTCTGATTCCCCCTTTCTTGCTATTTATCTAAACATTAAAGAAAATCTTTTTTTTTTTTTTCTATAAAATCTTTTCCTTGGCAAAATGAAACTCCTGTGGAAAATACTCAGATTTTTTAGTGAAAAGAATGAGTAAAGTACTCAATGTCATTAAATATTACTATCACTGTATCCATTATGCTTCTTAGCTTTGGGTCAAATAATAATTAACAGAGAATGTGGAAGATCATAGTGTTACTGGTAGTGAATCTGTATGGGCCTGCAACAACCTCAACTCTTACCTTCTCAGAAGAAAGAATTAAACTAGCGGCATAAGGCAGAAGGAGATACTGAGGCATGTTTTCGAGCAGGAGTGAAAGTTTATTAAAAATCTTTAGAACAGGAACAAAAGTAAAGAAAGTACACTGGGAAGAGGGCCAAGTGGGCAACTTGAAGGACAAGCGTGTGGTTTGACGTTTTGACTTGCCATTTTATACTTTGGCATATTTCCGGGGGTCTTGATTCTCTTCTCCCTTGATTCTTCCCTTTGGCGGGGGCTGTCCACATGCACAGTGGCCTGCTAGCACTTGGGAGATGAGTATGCACAGTGTGTTTACTAGAGTTGCATGCACGCTCACTTCAGGCGTTCTTTCCTTACCCGTCACATGTCCCTACCCTAGGAGGTCACATGCCTGTTAGTGCCGCCATTTTGCCTCTTAAGAGTACATGTGTGAGCCCACTTGCCCAGCTCCTGAGATCTTATCAGGAAACTGCTCATCACCAGTTTCAGGTGTTAGCTATTTATTAGGAGATTACCTTGGCCTGGTGCGGGCTGCAGCCAATTACTATTTTAGAGAGACAGTTAACAACACCCGACCATCACCTGATGGTCGCCTGACATTCCCGGTTGGGAGTTGGTGGAGGACTCTTCTCCTGCTCTGTTCATGTCTGACTAGCTACCTACTGTAACAAGCAACAGTATTAAATAACACTATATTTTAGACATTCACCATATGGCCATTTGCTTCTGTGATATACATTTCAAGATGATTTTATATTATCTACAGATATCTTTATTCTTGAAAAACTAAGACCAGCCTTGGCACAGCTCCATATTTCCACATTACTTAGGGCTGAAAAAGCTAGTCTAAAGCACAACCACTAAAGATTTTTTTTTCTTCCCCTCCCCACCCCCGCCCCATAAGTCCTGCTAAAGATTTTTTTTTTTTTCACTTTTTGTTAGATAATGATAGCAGGCTATAATTAATTAATGGTAGGTAAGGGTTAGGTACTTTTCTGAAAATTCTCAACCAAGTTGTAATGAAAGGAAGTAGCAGATCAAATTTATCTTCACAGTTATCAGTAAAAGGGTACTTAACAGTACCCAGCTTGTTCCCTGAACTCAAAGAAATCCTAGTTAGTACTCATTTTAGGTAATGTAAATCCACCTTGCATGAAAGGTTCCCCTCAAGTGAAAGCAGTCGTAATATTCTAAATATTCTAGCACAGCACGTATCTAACCATCTAGCAAACTAGATTGTTTCTAATTCAATCAAGAATCCTTAGAACCAATGAGGAAACACAGCATCTGATGCCATTTTTAAGAGCATAGAAAAAAAATTACATATATATATGTGTCACCAAGGCGAGTCTTTTAAATATCCATTTGACTCACTAACAAGCTACTTTTCACCCGTAAAAATTTATTTCTAATGTTTACTTTGTTAATTAGTAACATTTCTGGCATTGTTCAAGGTAAGAGTACAAGTTCTAGAAGCTGACTCTGGAGTGGCCTTTCTGATTAAATGATAATGGATCATCTCCAAAGTGTAACTTTCTGATTAGAAATTGACCATCCCTGGAGTGGAGCTTAAACTTACCAAAACCAACATAACAGCTGCCTTCTATATAGAAGGTATTTTAAAATAGATTATAGACATGGTAACATTGGTGTTCTCTGAATAAGGTCATAACGTGCCATGCTTTTTTCATTCCAACCAAAAACATTCCTTGGCACAGAGCAGAGCTGGAGCAGAGTAGATTAAATTGAATTTTATGTGGGCAAAAGTAAATGATAAAAATGAAGAATTAGCTATGTATTACTCCTCGTATCAAATTTTGCCACTAGTATAAGTGAAATTTGCATAGTCTCTTTATGTCTTTGCAGGCATTCTGCTTTATCATATTTGTCATGGAGTTTTTCTTTTTTTTTCCAATCAAAAGACATAGAGCTAATTTAGTAAACTAAAATTTTTTAGTTTGTGCTGAATATTCAAAAATATTTACCTCAGAATTCTTACAGTATCATATCTGTGTATTAGATGTAGTCATTAATGCTGAAGATAAATTTAAGACTTTCAATATTTCTAAACCCAAAATAATTGCTATGTAATAGATGCATTTCATTACAGTTTGTGATTTATTATGTCATAGCTCTTCCTAATTCTACTGGATTTCTGCATTTCCTTCCAGTATAATCTGTATTTTCTTCTCTACTGGACATTTCATTTGTGAGAGATTTTAACTTTTATATGGTTATATTTCAAAGTTTTCATCATTCTATTATACTTAGTGTAGATCAACAATTCTACTCACAGTTGCCTCTTACAACTTCTTTTGCAGAGTATTTCATTAAATTAACTTACATAAGTATTTTTCTGCCTTGGACTGTAATACATATGATATAATTTAGATTATACATTTTTTACAAGAGTAAAGAGACCCTATGTTTAAAGTTAATGTAAGGTGACACGTACTTGCCTAAAATGTTCTGGAAGGAATACAATAGTCTAGCTTTCATTTTGAGGTTAATATGATAGCATCTTAATTTTATAAATTTTTTGAATATGTGAATGTGTCCTACATTTATAGAAAATGGAAAGAGTCTGTGTGTGTCTGTGTGCGTGTAAATAAGTGCATCAAAATAATTATAGCAAAGAGTCAAAGATTTTTGTTAACAGCAGACAATGTAGTTAATTGTACTGGGCTGTCTGGTAATAAAGGAAGTTTCAATTTCAAAAGAATATTTTATGTTTGATATTATTTTTAAACTTCTTAAGATCCACTAGTGAGAAATGTTCTAAAACTGTAGCAAAAACACTTTCTGTTTGAAAAGCTATGCTAATTGACTTATCTATCCATTCACTCATTAACTTACTATTTTTCTGATTTTACTTGCTATGTTTTATAGGGTAAGGTGCTAGAATCTACCATGGACAAAGAGATGAATGAAATCACCTTGTCCTAAAAATGCTCCTGAGAGGTCAGACATAAATTATGGGGAACTGGGAGAGTCCATTAAACTACATTCTCTTCATTTTGGTTTTCAACATGTGGTCAATTTTAATAAATTGCTACAGTTTGATAATTCAATCTGATATTTGGTCCAACAAGATACATTTAGAAATGTGTTGCGTGTTATCTGTCTGGTTTAATACTCAAGGAATTATATTTTGCATTTTTGCTTTTTTAGAATTTAAATTCAGCAAAGCATCCACAAATTCCCATTATCATTTAGATTCCTAGCAGCATCAATTAATATAGTGAACACTTTGAAAAAAAAATGTCCATAGAAAGGAGAGTAAACTGTGATATCACATAATATATATAATTATGTAACTGTCAAAATGAATGAATGCAAATGGCATGCAATGAGATGGGTGGATCTTAGAGATATAATATTAAGTAAAAAAGTAAATTCAAATGATCATGTACAACAATAATACCTTTTCATAAAATTAAAAACATTCAGCATATGCATATATGTATGTACATAGAACTATATGTACACACATACACACATATATACTCCAAAATTCTGACTGAATTCTCAAACAGTAGCAATTTATTGAAACTGACGATATACTGTGAAAGGAGAATACATCTCAGGACCCCTAAATCACTAAGCCAAGGGAAGGTCAAGTTGGGAATTTTGTCAGGAAAACTTGCCTCTCAGTTTATTCTTAACTAAGGTAGCTACAAAGATAAAACAATGCTAAAACGTGTAAAACCGACCTGTGTCCTGACCACCTTGGGCACATGTCATCAGGACCTCTTGAGTCTGTGTCATGGGCATGTCCTTAACCTTGACAAAATAAACTTTCTAATGATTGAGACCTATCTCAGATATTTTGAGTTCACAACACCAAAAACCAAAAAGAAGAAGATACAGTTTGGCTCTTCCAGTTCTTTTTAACAATGTATATGTATGTGTGTGTGTATATATATATATTTGTATGTGTGTATATATTTTATATTTTACACACATCCCTTTTATTAATGCATATTTATGCAATATCAGATTGATAATGCAATAATAAAGATGAGATTCAGGATAATTTTTGTTTATTTATGGAGGTGCAGAAGGTTTGCTTGATGGGAGGGTTGGGACCACATGGTTGGGTGTAGGCTTGTCAAGGTGTTCGCTTTTCTTTTGGGTCAGGTGTTCAAGGTTGTATGTTGCATTAAGCACATTTAGTTAATGACTGACTAAATAAAAGTGGACCATGCTTCAATTAATCATGAATGATAACATACTATGGATAAAACTCTCTAAACTTTTCTTACATTCTAGTTTTATTAGCTTTGTTCCATAGTTTTATCTTTCTTTCTCACACTTTTCAATTATATGTTAACTGGCTCATTTTTGCCACACTCTAAATATTCTGATTTTTAAAAATTTCTTTTATTTCATTTTTAAGCTGTTTTGATTCCTTTTAAATACCGCTTATTATATTTTCAGATATATAGTTCTCTATTGGTTGTCTTATTATTTAGTCTTTGGTCTTGTGATATTTTGTCTGTTTTAAAATTTTCTTCCTTAACTCATCTGACTTTTCAAACATTCCTGTTTTTTCTATTTATTTTCTAAGTTTCTGATTAAAGTTATTCCTTCATACCTGCAAGTGCTGTTTAAAAATATTATTTTCACCAGCACGGTGGCTAACGTCTGTAACCCCAGCACTTTTTGAGACTGAGGTGGGCAGATCACCTGAAGTCAGGAGTTTGAGACCAGCCTGGCTAACATGGCAAAAACCTGTCTTTACTAAAAATACAAAAATTAGCTGGACATGGTGGCACATGCCTGTAATCTCCGCTACTCGGGAGGCTGAGGCATGAGAATTGCTTGAACCTGGGATGAAGAGGTTGAGGTGAGCCGAGACCGCGCCACTGCACTCCAGTCTGGACGACAGAGGAGGATTCCGTCTCCAAAAAAAAAAAAAAGAATATTGAAATATTATTTATAAGTTTTGGTACTGTACTAAAATTTTCCTTTGCTGTATGTTTTGTTCCTGTGAGTATTTATAGATACTTGTGTTTTGATTCACATTTTCTATTTCCTTTTTATGACAGCTTTGTATGAATGTTGCCTGTCTTTTTTGGTTATTTTAAAACATCTCATTCTCTCATCATGAATAATAGTTCTTCTATATATTTATTGTGAGAGCTTTTCATGGTTCACAAAGTTACTTAGGTTATTAATACCCTATTTGGGAAGACAATGTAGTGGAGTGTTAACAGATTGAGATTTTACTTTTTTGGGGAAGGTAAGATTTTGCTTTTGAGATAATCCCTTTTTTCCCCCCTTGTAATACTCTGATTTCCACTATTTTCTTTGTTCTTTTCTGAAGCTAGCCTCCATGAACATACACCGGTTTTTCAATGTGCTTCCTCCAATCCCAACACCAAAGTAGCATCTTCAGAAGATGGCCACTCTCATTTTTCACATGTTCAAGTATTTTCTTTTCAATTGCTTATTAGTACTGCTTTTATTCATTTTGTCTTAGGTGTGTTTTGAGCATTTTCCTACTTTGGGTGGGCATTTCTCTTCGTGGGGGTGATGTGTGCTTTCTGCCACCTCTAGGCTTTCAATAACTATCCTCATTTCCATGCATTCTCCACCTGACCCTGCTCAGGTTTTGACTTTGGAGACAGCTCTGCAAGATGTGGATGTTTATTTCTTGACTTAGATATGCAATTAAGCGTGTAGTATTCTCTATCTCTAAGCTATTTTTGAGAGTAGTTTTATTGATTTTCTTTGTGATCTGTGTAGCGTTACAGGAATTTATAGAAATATTTGTATTTAGGCAGCTGCCATTATTCTTCTGGAGCTCTGAAGCCCTGTGTGGATTTTACTCATGAGTCTTTATTGACCGAAGTCAATGCTTTTATTTTCTTCTGTATATTTTTCAATTCATGACTGTACTGGTGTTATACTCAGGGTATCTCTTTAAGCATTCTCTGGTTGTTTTCTCTCTGTAGTGTCTATGCTCTTCCATTTACTGTTTTATTGGGAAGAAGGTTTTAAACCTATGCATGTTGGCAGAATCAAAATGAAGTCACTTATTTTAAAATTCCTGATAGATGGAGCCAGGGAGGGCCGTGTAAAGAAGATTTTCACTGCATGAATGCCTGATAACAGAAACTATCACAGAACACTCTGTGAAAACCACAGCCTCACACAAAGTCCATCACAAACTTATGCACATGCAAAATACTTTCACGAGCACATCTGCCTAGAAACTGCTTGTCTAACCCATGGACTGATGCCCCCCTTGTTATTAATTCTTGTAGCCAAGAATAATTATCTCAAAACAATTATGCAATCTTCTACTTTTTCCTTTGAAAACCTTTATCATCCTTTAACTCCCTGAATAGCTATATAGTTTACTATGGTATACATATTCCCATTGCAATGCCTATTCCGAAATAAACATCATTTTCTTTCAGAGAGTCTCCCTTTCTGTTTGTTATGTAGGTTGACAAACGCTTCTTAGCGAAACACAAAACGTGACTAGCTACCTGCACTATGTCAGTCCACTTCTGGGGTCATCACTGAACAATGTAGTAAAAGCTCCCTTTCCCAAGGCTACTTGTGTGACTAAGAATAAGGGACTCCTTCTTTTCAGCTGACTGTGCTTGGAGCTATGAGTATCCAGCTTTGGACCTTAAGGTGGAGTGGATTTTGGAATATTTTTACTCCTTCAGCCTTTGGTAGGGCACATCTTGGCAAAACCCTATGTGTCAGCTTCCAGTCGTCACTTCCTGATGGAACCACAGTGGCCTGAGTCATCTTTTCAAATGAAAAGTACCATTTAGAAGAAGGAAACATGAAAATGATTGATTTTTAACATATTTTTAAATACTAAAACTATCACTTCCATAGGTAGTTGATAAAAGATAAACAGAACAAGAAAAGTTTAAAGGTAGAAAATAGAGTATTAAAGCTGAGCTTAATAAGGCTTATGATAGGCAAAGCTAGATTAAATACCAGAATGTGGGGCTCTAAGATTTATTCCTAATGAATGCAATAGAACAGGAACACATATTTGAGAGGCAAGCCCTCTCAATATTTCCCTGAGCTTTGGATTGACAAAAACCACCACGACTTTATAAAATAAGTTACATTTCTACCTTCTGAGTGCTTCTAAGTGTTGAACAAAATAGAGAGTAGGCCCAACTATCACTAATTGACAGATTGATTTAATATTGAGTGACTACTCCAGCAATAATTTTCAAAACTGGTGGAAAGAAATGCTCTGGAAAAATGCAGCTAAGGGCAGAATCATCATGAAAGTGCTTTTTCAGTAAGTGACACTAATTGCAAAATAATAGCCATATACCTCACAATCAGACTTATGCTGACAGACGAAAGCTTTATTATTTTTAAATTTACCACCTTATAAATTCAGTCGGCCTGCCAGAATTCCTTTCTGAATTCTCTTGGAAATGAGCCTGGGCATTGTTAGTGTGTCTCTCTCTGCTTGATAAGTGCCAAACTGTGGAGTCATCTTAATTTAAACCTTTATTATGGCAGCACCCCAAGTGCCCTAACTAAATCTTAAGGACCTATCAAGATTTCTCTGAAATCTTGGTTTCCAGGGGCTCTTAACTGAGTTGTAAAAGCATGATTTCTCTTGACACTTGCCATGTTACATTTCCATGGTAAATGTAACTTTTAAAAAGTATTTTCCAATTCCTATTCTTTTTCAGATGTTTCAAGAATACAACTTTGTTCAATAAAGTTGTGTACTGGGAAAATATATCTGTCATTAATGTTAATGATTCAGGTTGAAATATTGTCTTTGATGAAGTTGATATTGCTAGTGTTAAATCTTATTTATTCTGCACACAAACAAAGCATCTCATTTAATGCATGCTTGCTTCAGTTGTCTGACTTGGGCACAAGATAGTTCTTGAATTCTGGAGATATTTCTGGGAGAGCAATACCTGTGGTGCTCAGTCCAATAAAAGAGTAGGCTCGAGTCCTTTGATTTTATCTCATAATAGTAGCTCATTATTCCCCCATTTATTAATATTCATGAAACTCTGATAAATATTTGTCCTTATGTTTTCTAGGAAGTGATGAGTGTCATTTTTTAAAGCTTATGTTTTCAACTTGTCCTTGTTGTGCATTTGCAAATTATTTTTCTGTGAAAAAAAATCAAGAATGCAGTTGAAAAATGTATGTAAGGTGCCCTTCCATGGTAAATAATTTCTGAAGGGTTTTTGACTCATGTACATCATGCAGTGGAAAGAGCACGAGGTTTCCAGTGAGGCAGAAACAGATTTCAAATCTGACATGGTCACTTTCTAAAATATAAGAGAGAAATTTCCATTTATTTTTGTCTCAAGCATTTTAAATTTCTCTATTTAAAGGAACCATTATTGTTTTTATTGTTGCATTAACAATGATAATGCAAATAACTTTTGAGTAATTATTATGTGGCAGACATTATGCCAATCACTTTAGTGGATTTTCTCATATAATACCTATATCATTAAATCTGGTATGTATTACTATTTCCATATTACTGATGGAGAAACTAAGTTTTCAATGGACTCAACTAAGCTGGCTAACTATCAAACTCTTACCAGAGTTAAAATTCTCAAACATTGGTTTCAATGGTAGCATAAGTAACATGTTATAATATAGATGTTATATAAACAGTATCATCAACTGCTCTAAGTCTCCTCTTTTTTTTTTCATTTTCAAAATCCAAATAAACTATCTAGATTTTTTTTCAGATTTAAGAAAGCAGCATATGTAAAATATTTCACATAACATCTGATACACTGTAGTCCTATAATAAATATTAGTTTTCTTCTGTTTTATTGACATAAGATAATCAATGCTCCATTTGTTTCCAGTATTATTATCTCTATGTGAGAAAGATACTATGTATTTTAAAATCTGCTTTCTTAAACAACATCTTAATATATTTCTTACTAAAATACTTAAGACCAAACTCATTAAATTATAGTCTATACCTCTTCCATTCTTCATGTCTTTAGTAGATATGGTTTCAGAAAAACTTGTCACTTTTATAGATTGTTTTTTATCTAGTTCATGACTGATGTAGTAAATATTGTGCAGTTTGAAGTAGGTAGCACAAGTATTCATAGAACCTCATAAATCAAATCTAATTAAATGGATCCTTACAGTATTTCAAGTTCTTAGCAGAGATAATACATTTACAAGCTTGTTTATATTTCATGTGGAAATGACAATTGGGCCAAGACTCTATTTTATATCATGAGGTTGAATTTAAATGGCATGGGGGAACATGGGAAGGGTGGCAGAGAATCAAACAGAATTATGAGAATGTACATGTCTTTGCCTTTTTCACAATATTATAGGAAAACTGTTAAATACTTCATTGTTGTGTGATGTGAGCTACAGAGTTGTCAGATGCTTTTGCAGATTGACAAAAAGTCCCCTTGTAGACCTAATGTGGCAGGTTTTGCTGCCTTTTTATATATGGATGTTGAATTTTTTGAATGCATTTTTCTGTATCTATTGAGATTATCATATGATTTATGTTTCTTTAATCTGCTAACATGGTGAATTACAATGCTTGATTTTTAAGTAGTAAAATATCTTTGCATTCCTGGAATAAAACCTACATGACCATGATTTATTTTCCTTTTTGTATGTTACTACAATTCATTTGTTCATACTTTGCTAGAGGCTTTTACAGCTATTGCTCATTGGCCTGTGAATTTCTCTACTCATCGTGTATTTGTGTGATTTTATTAATAGAATAATACCGGTTTCAGCAAACATGTTGGAGAATATTCCTATTCCTGAAAAAGTTTGTATAACATTAGTGAATTCTATCAAATGTGATAAAATTCACCAGTGATAATTTACCAATGATGACATCTAAGTTTGAATTATCCTTTACGGAAAGGTTTTATTATTATAATTCCTATTTATGTAACAGGTATTAGACTATTCTGATATCTAAGTTTACTTTTACATAGAATTTGCCTCCTTCATCTTAACTGTTAAATTCATTAACAAATAATTATCAATAATATTGCCATATTACCATTTTAGTGATTTGATATAGGTATGTCACCTAATTTATTTCTGTTATTGGTAATTTGTATTTTTTAATATTCAGACTCACAAGGAGGTTACTTAATTATTTTAAATATTCTAATTTAGCATTTGGTAATTTTCTTGAGTGTTTGTTTTGTAATTGTTGACTTCTGCTCTTATTTTTTCATTTCCTTCCTTCTACTAATTTTTGGTTTAATGTATGCTTCTTTTATTCATTGCTTAAAGTAGAAACTCAAGTTTAATTGTAGCCCTTGCTTATTGAATGTAAGTATTTAAATTACAAACTTTCCTCTTAGCACTGTTTTAGCTGCATCTCAGAAATTTGGAAACATCATGTTTTAATTATAGCTTCATTTAAGATATTTTTGTGGCCAGGTACAGTGGCTCACACCTGTAATCCCAACACTTTGGGAGGCCCAAGTGGGCGGATCACGAGATCAGGAGATAGAGACCATCCTGGCTAACACAGTGAAACCCCATCTCTACTGAAAACACAAACATTTAGAGGGGCCTGTTGGCACGTGCACTTAGTCCCAGCTACTCGGGAGGCTGAGGCAGGAGAATAGCTTGAACCTAGGAGGCGGAGCTTGCAGTGAGCTGAGATCACACCACTGCACTCCAGCCTGGGCAACAGAGTGAGACTCCGTCTTAAAAAAAAAAAAAAAGGTATTTTTGTATCTGTCATGATTTTTTATTTGACAATTGAGATATTTAGCAGTTCTCTGTTTTTAGATACTAAAAGAATATTGAGATATTTTAAAATAATTGATTTTTAATTTAATTCCCTTTTGGTTTGAGAATATATATTTTAAGATTTCAATGTTTTAAAAATTTTAAGACTTATTTCATAGCTCAGCATATGGTCTATCATGAGATATGTTCCAAGTGTACTTGAAAGTAATGTATATTCTTCAGCTGTTTGGTGGAGAGTTCGTAAATATTAACTAGTTGACGTGAGTGTATAGTGTGGTTCAGGTCTTCAGTTTCCTTATTTATTTATGCATATACTTGTTCAATCAACGATTAAGAGATTTCCAAATTCAATTGTAGATTTATCTCTTTCTCCCCTGTCAGTTTTGGTTCAAATGTTTAGAAGTTCTTTCACCTAAATAGAGGTGAAAGAAAGATCTCTACAAAGAGAACTACAAACGACTGTTCAAAGGAATAGAGATGATACAAACAAATGGAAAAACATTTCATGCTCAGAAACAGGAAGAATCAATATTGTTAAAATGGCCATACTGTCCAAAGCAATTTATAGATTTAGTGGTACTACTATCAAACTACCAATTACATTTTTCACAAAATTAAGAAATATATATTTTAAAATTAATTTGGAAACAAGAAAGAGCACAAATAACCAAAGCAATCGTAAGCAAAATAACAAAACTGAAAGCATCATGCTACCCCACTTCAAACTATTACAGGGTTACAGTAACTAAAATAGCATGGCACTTATAGAAAAACAGACACATAGACCAGTGGAATTGGTTAGAGAACACAGAAAATAAAGTGCTCACCTATTACTGTCTAATCTTCAAATGGTGACAACAATAAGCAATGGGGTAAGGACTCCCTATTCAATAAATGGTGCTGGGATAACTGTCTAGCCATAAGCAGAAGGTTGAACCTGGATTGCTTCCTTCACTGTATACAAAAATCAACTCAAGTTCTACTAAACACTTAAATGTAAAATCTAAAACTATAAAAACTCTAGAAGAAAATCTAGGAAATACCATTCTGGACATCAGCCCTGGCAAAGACCTCACGATGAAGATGCCAAAAGCAATAGTAACAAAAACAAAAATTGACAAATGGGACAAACTTAAGAGCTTCTGCTCATCAAAATTAACTGTCAGAGTTACTGAGTGAACAGAGTAAACAGAAAATCTTCATAATTGGAACAAGTATTTACAAGCTATGCATCCAACAAAAGTCTAATTTCCAGAATCTATAAGGAACTTAAATCAACAAGAAAAAAAGTCACATAATTTATAAATGGGCAAAGGACATGAGCAGTCACTTCTCAAAAGAAGATATATGGCCAGGTGCAGTGGCTCACACCTGTAATCCCAGCACTTTGGGAGGCCGAGGCAGTAGGATCACGAGGTCAGGAGATCGAGACCATCCTGACTAACACGGTGAAACCCCATCTCTACTAAAAATACAAAAGATTAGTTGGGCATGGTGGAACACACCTGTAGCCCCAGCTACTTGGGAGGCTGAGGCAGGAAATCACTTGAACCTGGGAGGTGGAGGTTGCAGTGAGTTGAGATTGCATCACTGCACTCCAGCCTGGGCAACAGAGAATGATTCTGTCTCATAAAAATAAATAAATAAATAAGATATGCATGTGACCAATATACACATGAAAAAAATTATCAATATCACTACTCATTAGGGGAACACAAATCAAAAGCAAAATGAAATACCATCGCACACAAGTCAGAATGGCCATTATTAAAAAGCGAAAAAATAACAGGTGCTAGTGAGGTTGTGGAGAAAAGGAAACACTTGTACACTGCTGGTGGGAACGTAAATTAATTCACTCACTATGGAAAGTAGTCTGGAGATTTCTCAAAAAACTTAAAGAACTACTAGTTGACCCAGCAGTCCCATTACTGAGTATATACACAAAGGAATGTAAATCATTCTATCTTAAAGACACATGCACACATAAATTCATCACAAAACTATTCACAGTATTAAATAAATGGAGGTACCCTAGATGCCCATCAGGGGTGGATTGGATAAAGAAAAGCTGGTACATATATGTTATGGTATGTTTTGCAGCAGTAAAAAGTAATGAAATTATTTCCTTTGGAACATCGTGGATGGAGCTGAGGCCCATTATCCTAAGTGAATTAAAACAGAAACAGAAAACCTATGTTAATTCACTGTGTTAAAAGCAGAACTTGCAACATAACATTGCATGTTCTCACTTGTAAATGGGAGCTTAACACTGAGTACACATGGACACAAAGAAGAGAGCAATAGATACCAAGACCTACTTGAGGGTGGAGGGTGGGAGGAGAGTGATGATTGAAAAACTATCTTTTGGGTATTATGCTGATTACCTGGGTGATAAAGTTATCTGTACAGTAAACTCCTAGAACATGAAATTTACCCATGTAACAAATCTTCATATATACACCTTGAAGCTAAAAGTTGGAAAGAAAAAAAAAATACAAATGCAAATATCTTCTTATCTGGTAATTCTAGTTCAGAAAATTGACTCTCAAGATTTATCCTCACATAAATGAAATATCATAGATATAATGTATCTTTGTAAAAGAAAACTATTGAGAATTTTATAAATGTCCATCAGAAGAGGATGAGATTAATAAATGTAATGGAATATGTTACATCCCTTAAAAGAATAAAGCAATTTGGCATGTACTAAGAAGTGATTTTCAGATATATAATATTAAGCAGAAAAAAAGCCAGGCACAGAGGATATGCAAAGTATATCACCTTTTGTAAAATGAATGTGTGGTAGGGAAGTAATACACATTTATTTGTGTATAGCTGTATAAACGATCTTTGGAAAAATACTTATAATGCTGATAATATTACTTTACTGCAAGAAGGGTCACTGAGTGTTTGTAAGAGGTAGGAAGAAGATTTAATAAATCTAAATACATTTGTATGTTTTAAGTTTTTTACCATCTGAATATATCACATATTACATTTTTAAATGAGATAGCATTTACGTAACATAAAATTAGCTATTTTAAAGTAAAAAAATTCAGCAACATTTAATGGATTTACAATGTTGGGCAACTTCCAGCTCTATTTAATATTCTAAATATTTTAATCACTGAACAAGAAAAGCCTGTAACTTTTAAGCAATTATTTCCCCTTTTCCTCTCCCCTCAATCTTTGGCAATCATTAATCAGCTTTCTGTCTCTATGGATTAACCTATTTTGGATATTTTATTAAAAAAATACATGTGTTATTTTTCATGTCTGGCTTCTTTCACTTAGCATAAAGTTTTGGAGGTTCATCCATGTTGTAACATTTATTGGTACTATACTTCATTCCTTTGTATTGATGAATAATTTAATTGTATAGAAACATTACATTTTTAAATCTGTTCACCAGATAATGCACATTTGAGTTGCTTCCACCTTTTGGCTATTGTGAATAATGCTACAATGAACATGGATGTACAAGTATTTTTTCCGTATGTACCTAGGAGTAGAATTGCTAGGTTATATGGTAATTCTATGTTTAACTTTCCAGTTAACTTAAAAAATTTTATATTTAACTTTTCAAGAAACTGCCAAACTCCACAGCAGCTGAACCATCCACTGGCAATGAAGAACAATTCTAATTTCTCCAAAAAAATCAAATACATCAAAACACTTTTCAAGTACACATATAATTATAGCCCCATATGACAGAAGAGAATGAAGCAGATGAAAACATATAAAGAAATATTGTCAAAGAGGTTCCCAAATTTGGAGAAAAACATCAACTTATAGATCCAAGCAGCTCAGTGAATCCGAAGCAAAATAAATATAAAGAAAATGATAATTCATAATTACATCAAAGTCAAACTTCAGATTACCACAGAAATGACAAAATCATTAAAGCAGCTAGAGAAGAAAAGTCACATTACATACGAGGAAACAAAAATACAAATGATGGGATGCTTTTCTTCAGAAAATACCGGAGGCCAGATCAAACAAAAGTACACTGTTAAATGACCAGAAAATATAATAGTCGATCTAAAGTTCTAAACCTAAAGAAAAGTATCCGTTCAAATGAGGACATTGAAACCATTTCCAGGGAAATAAATTCTAAAAAAAAAAAAAAATATTTTTTGAGCAGACTGACTCTACCAATGAGGGTAGAAGAGTTTTAGGCTGTAAGAGACTGATACAAGATGGGAGCTCAAAACTAATGAAAATGATGAAGGGCATTTGGGGTAGTAAATATGTGGGTAAATGCAGAGTTGGTCATTTTAATTTTTCTTAATTTATTTGAAAGTAGGCATTACTTAAATAAAATATAATAATTTTGGAGTAAACTCTTTTTATTAAGTATGCAGATGTATAATATGACAAAATGACAGAATGGGTCTGGGGGGGACAATAGAATTTTGCTGCTGCAGGGCTCTAACATTTTACATAAAGTGGTACAATTAACTTTAATACATTATGATAAATTACTATTGTATACTGAATAAATTTTAAGAGTACACATAGAGGTATAGCTAAAATTTCAACAGAGGAATTAATAGAAAATCCAGCTAATCATGGGAAAGCAGATGGAACAACTAGAAAACATACTCCAAATGGTAGACTTAACCAAATATATCGAAATTATATTATATGTAAATAAACTCAATACTCCCATTAAAAGACAAGAGACTTTCAAACTTAGAACACAAAAGCTGCTTGCTGTTTACAAAATGTGTCCTTTAAATACAAACAGAAAGAAAGTTCCAAAGCAAAAGTATAATAACGTACTGTGAATATACCAGTCATAAGTAAACATGTATCACCGTATTAATACTAGGCAAATTGAAATCAAGGAGCATTACCATTTTTTAAAAAAGAGTTAATTGATCAGGAAGACATAAAAATCCTAAATGTTTTCTAAGCATATAATAGTATCACCTATGAAGAGACATATTTTGACTTCCTCCCTTCCTATTTGAATGTCCTTTGTTTCTTTCTCTTGTCTGATTGCTCTGGCTAAGACTTCCAGTACTATGTTGAATAGGAGTGGTGAGAGTGGGCCTCCTTGTCTTTTTCCAGTTATTAGGAGAAATGCTTTCAGCTCTTATCCATTCAAGATGATGTTTGCTGTGGGTTTGTCATAGACGGCTCTTATTATTTTGAGATGCATTCCTTCAAAGCCTAGTTTGTTGCGCATTTTAATAAAAGCGATGTTAAATTTTATTGAAAGCCTTTTCTGAATCTATTGAGATGACTATGTGGTTTTGGTTTTTGTTTTTCATTCTGTTCATGTGATCAATAATATTTATTGATTTGCATATGTTGAACCAACCTTGCATCCCAGGGATAAAGCCTACTTAATCATGGTGTATTAGCTTTTGATGTGCTACTGGATTCAGTTTGTTAGTATTTTGTTGATAATGTTTTCATCTATGTTCATCAGCAACACTGACCCGAAATTTTGTTTTTTTCCATTGTGTCTTTGGCAGGTTTTAGTATTAGAATAGTCCTGGTCTCATAGAATTAGTTGGGAAAGAGTCCCTTCTCCTTAGTTTTTAGAATGGTTTCAGTAGGATTGGTACCAACATTTCTATACATATCTGAGAGAATTTGGCTCTGAATTTGTCTGGTCCACAGCTTTCTCTGCTTCATACATTTTTTATTAGTTGTTTAATATTGTAACTTATTATTTGCCTTGTCAGGTTTTCAAATCCTTGCTGGTTCAATCTTGGGAGGTTGTGTTTCCAGGAATTGGTTCATTTCCGTAGGTTTTCTAGTTTGTGTGCATAGAGGTGTTCAGGTGCATAGACTCTGAGGGTTTTTGGTATTTCTCTGTAGTTGGTAGTGATGTCCTTTTATTATCTCTGATTGTGTTTATTTGGATCCTTTTTATTTAATTAGCCTCACTAGTGGTCTATCAATATTATATTTTCTTTAAAAAATTCCTAGATTGGGCCGGGCGCAGTGGCTCAAGCCTGTAATCCCAGCACTTTGGGAGGCTGAGACGGGTGGATCACGAGGTCAGGAGATCGAGACCATCCTGGCTAACACAGTGAAACCCCGTCTCTACTAAAAATACAAAAACTTAGCCGGGCGAGGTGGCAGGCGCCTGTAGTCCCAGCTACTCGGGAGGCTGAGGCAGGAGAATGGCGTGAACCCAGGAGGCGGAGCTTGCAGTGAGCTGAGATCCGGCCACTGCACTCCAGCCTGGGTGACAGAGCGAGACTCCGTCTCAAACAAAAAAAAATAAAATAAATAAAATAAAAAATAAAAAATTCCTAGATTGGTTGATACTTTTTATGGTTTTTACAGTTCAACTCTAATTGTGGTTATTTTTTTGTCTTCTGCTAGCTTTGGGATTGGTTAATGCTTATTATTCTAGTTTCCCTAGATGTGATGTTAGTTTGTTAATTTGAAATCTTTCTATCTTTTTGATGTTGATGTTTAGTACTGTAAACGTTTCTCTGATAACTTATTAAATATGTCCCAGAGATTCTGGTATATTTTTGTTTTCATTAGTTTGTTTCATTAGTATCTTTGTTTTCATTAGTTTCAAATAATATATTAATTTCTGCCTTAATTTCATTGTTTACTCAAAAGTCATACAGTAGCAGATTGTTTAATTTCCTTGTAATTTTAAGAGATCTTCTTGGTATTTATTTCTAGTTTTATTATGTTCTTAAAGTGTGGTTGGTATAATTTTTTTTTAACTTATTGAGAATTGCTTTATGGCTGTTTGGTCAATTTTAGAGTATGAGCTATGTGCAGATGAGAATAATATGCATTCTGTTGGTGGTGGTGTGGAATGTTCTGTAAACGTCTGTTAGGTTTATTTGGTTGAGTATCAAGTTTAGTTCTTGAATATTTTTGATAGTTTTTTGCTTTGATGATCTATCCAATGCTGTCGGTGAGGTACTGAAGTCTCCCATTACTATTGTAAATCTCTAAGAACTTGTTTTATGAAGTAGGGTGCTCCAGTGTTGAGGGCATATATATTTAGTAAAGTATTCTTGTTGAATTGAAACCTTTTTCATTATGTAATCCCCTTCTTTCTCTTTCTTGATCATTGTTGGTTCAAAGTCTGTTTTGTCTGAAATAAGAACAGTAACTCCTACTCTTTGGTTTTCCATCAGATTGACAGATCTTTCTTTACTGCTTTATTTTGAGCCTATGGGTTTCCTTGCATGTGGGATGGGTATCTTCAAAATAGCATACAATTGTGTCTTGCTTCATTATCCAACCTGCCACTTGGTGCCTTTTAATTAGGGCATTTAGTCCATTTACGTTCAAGGTTAATAATAGTATGTGTGGATTTTATCTTCTCATTGTGGATTTTATCTTCTCATATTAGCTGTCATGTAGACTTGATTGTGCAGTTGCTTCATAATGTCAATGATCTATGTAACAAAGTGGGTTTTTATGGTGGCTAATAATAATCTTTTGTTTCCATGTTTAGTACTCCTTTAAAAACCTCTTGTAAGGCAGTTCCAATGGCAAAGAATTTTGTTAACATTTGCTTACCTGAAAAATATTTTATTTCTCCTCCACTTATAAAACTGAGTTTGACTAGATATGAAGTTTTTGGCTGAAATTTCTATTCCCTAAGGATACTGTATCTAGGCCCCCATTCTCTTTTGGTTGGTAAGGGTTCTGCTGAAATGTCCGCTGTTAGCTCAGCGCGGTTCCCTTTGTAGATTACTTGCTCCTTCTCTCTAGCTGCCATTAATATTTTTATTTTTGCTTTGACCTTAGAGAATATGATGAATAAGTGTTTTGGGGATGGTCATTCATACAGTATCTTGCAAGGGTTCTCTGAATTTGCTGCATTTTAATGTCAGTCTCTCTAGCAAAACTGGGGAAATTTTAATGGATGATATTCTCAACTATGTTTTCCAATTTGCTTTGCTCTCTCTTCCTCTTCTTCAGGGATGCCAATGAGTCATAGGTTCGGTCTCCTGACATCACCCCATACATCTCATAGGATTTTTCATTGCTTTTTAATTATTTTTTCTTTATTATTGTCTGACTGAGTTAATTTGAAGAACCATGCTTTTAGCTCTGAGATTCTTTCCTTATCTTGGTCTGTTCTTCTGCAAATACTTCTGATTATGTTACAAACTTCTTGGAGTGAGTTTTTCAACTCATCATGTCCCATTTGCTTCTTCCTTAAAATGGCTATTTTCTCTTTCATCTAATAAATTGCTTTACTGAATTTCTTTAAATTCTTGGAATGGGTTTCAACTTTCTCTGGAATATCGATGATCTTTGTTACCATCCAGATTCTGAATTTTATGCCTGTATTTCAGTCATTTCATTCTGAGGGAGAATTTCAGACATTCCATTCTGATGGAGAACCATTGCTGGGAAGCTAGTGTGATTGTTTGGAACTAAGAAGACACTCTGGCTTTTAGAGTTGCCAGAAATTTTGCACCAATTCGTTCTCATGTGTGTGGACTGATGTTTCTTTAACTGTGGTGTAATTTGAGTATAATCAGTTGGCTTCATTTCTGAATGTTTTCAGAAGGTCAAGATTTTGTGCTGGGTCTTTATTTGTGGCTGAATTCTTGTCCTTGATTTATCAGGGGAGCATGTTAGCAAAGTATTTTTGGTATTGAAGTTTGGGCTGCAATCCAGTAGATGATGAGTAAGTGTAATGGCTGATAGACTCTTACTCAGCCATGTGAATCCTCTGTATTTCCTCATGATTGTGGCTGTGCTCCCTTCCAGTGCTCTGAGATTATAGGCTCCTCTCCCACTTGAGTGCTAGCCACAGATCTTGGCTTGGCACTCCTGGGCACTGCTCCACAGCTCTGAGGTGAGCTCAGTCTTCTTGTTCTCTCCCCTGCTAGGAGGCATCAGGGCAAGGCCTTTGGCAGTAACCATGGCAGAGGGACTTTGTCTCTTGGGGCTCCACCCGAGATGCAGAGCCACTGCCAACTGGAACAATCAGACATGGGTAGGGTGGCTGTGTTGTGGTCCTAAGCCAGGGCTCCCTGCCTGGTGAAGATTAGTTGGAGTGGAGAAAGGAGGGGCTTGTAAGGAAGATGGTCTGGCCTCTTCTCTATATAGTGCCTGCAGTAGTAAAGCCCTTAGGTTTTGTGTTCCTTCCCTAATCTGGTGACTGCAAGGGCAGGTATCGCTGTAGTGACAGTGGCAGACGGGCTGTCAGTTATCTTGGGAACTCTGCCCTAGAGAGACACAAAGCCCCTGACAACGCAAATGTGCAGCTTGGGATCCAGCATCTGGGCTACAGGATCAAGTTGGGGGCTCTGCCTAGTGAAGATAAGGCGTCAGAGGCTCATAGAAAAGAGAGACTGGGCTACTTCCTGTATGGTGCCTGTAATATGCTGGAGATGACAGTCAAGCAATCAGGGTCTTTGTTCTCTCCCCACCCCAAGGGCAGTTCCACTGCAGTGATAGTGCAAAAGGTCTGTCAGTTGCCTCTGGAAACCACTACAGAGGAACACAGAGCCATTGCCAATGGGAACATTAAGCTGAGGGTGTGGCTGCTGCACTGAGGTCCCAAGCCAGGGGCCCAGACTGGTGAAAAACAGAACGTGGGGGCTCACAGGGAAGAGAGCCTGGGTTCCAAGCCATATGGCCACTGTGATGTGCTGGAGGTGCAAGTGCAGTTCTCAGGCTCTTTGTTCCTTTCCCAGTCTGAGGGCAGCAAGGGCAGTACAACAGCAGCAGCACTGGCAGAGGGGCTGTCAGCTGCCTCTGGAAACTTTATCCCAGAGAAAGACAGAGTTGCTACCAGTGGGAATGCTCAGCCATAGTTCAGGCAGCTGTGAAATAGGCTCAAGCCAGGGGCCTGCCTGGTGCAGAGCAGTGGGTGAGGGCTCACAGAGAAGAGAGACTGGGCTACTCTCCTTATAGTGTGGTAGCTGTGGTGTGCTGGAGGTGCCTGTGAAGTGATCAGGGTATTTGTTCTTTCCCCAGTCCAAGAGCAGTAAAGCTGCCACCGCTGCAACATCAGTGGCAGAGAGCATGTGGATTGTCGCTGGTATTTCCTCCTTAGAGAAATGCAGAACTGCCACTGACTTTAGTGATCAACAGAGTCAAGGCAGCTCCACTGGGAGCCCATGTTGGGAGTCCCTGCCCAGTGAGGAGTTTCAGCTGCAGAGATACACATGGAAAACAGTCAGGCTGCTTTTCCATATGGCAGCTACCCTGTGTTAAGGCCCATTATAGTTCCTGGGCTCCTAGCTCCCTCTCCAGTCTGAGGGCACCAGGGGTGGAGGGCACAGCATCATCAAAATCTGCAGGCCTTTAGTTACCTCAGAGAGCTCAGTTCCAGAGAACTTCAGAGCTGGCACCCTCCCAAATATTTAGGTAGGGGTGGAGTGGTCGTACTGGGGTTTCAGGCCAGTGACTTTGCCTGGTGAGGTGAAGCAGAGGCAGTGCCTGCAGTCTGCTCTTCAGCAGTGTGGAAGCAGTCCCTATCATGGGGGCATGTGAGAGAGTCTCACATCCCTTGTTGGTGGAGCTGCAGCAGCTGGTGCCAGGATGCCCAGTGGTCCAAGGTCCTTGGGGATCCATCTTGGCCTGAGCAGTGCCTCTTCCCCAACTCCACCCAGCTCTCTATGTCAGTCTGGAGGCCCTGTATGGCTCACGATATCTATCTACCTGGGACTGGGGACTGAAGTGGACCTAAAGGAGGCTCCTCATTGCAAGGATATAAGGAGTGAGCAAGAGCCCCAGGGAACCTTTGCAAACTTCCACTGCAGAAGTGTGGGTTCCCTGTGGCTCTTGCTTACTCATTATTTCCCTGTAGTGAGGAGCCTCCCCAAACTTAACAGCACAACAATAAAATAATATGTAGCATGATGAAATAGGTTTTATACCAGGAATGCAAAGATGGTTCAACATACACAAATCAATAAATGGTATACAGTACTTCAAATGAAGGAAGGATACAAATTATATTATCATGTCAATATATGCAGAAAAAACAAGTAATTAAATGCAACATCTTTTCATGATAAAAACTCAGGCAAACTAGGCATAGAAGGAACACATCTCAAAATATTGAAAGCTGTATATAAGAGATCCTCAGTTAACATTACGCTGAATGGGAGAAAGTTGAAGTTGTTTCCTATAAGAACTGAAACAAGACAAGGTTGCCCACTTTTATCACTGCTGCTCCACATAACACTGTAAGTCCTAATGAGAAGAATCAATAATGAGAAATAAAAGGCATCCACATTGAGAAACAGAGAGTCAAATTGTGCCTCTTTGCAGATGATATGATCTTAAACTTAGAAAAAACAAGACTTTACAAAAACTCTTAGAACTGATAAGTTGAGTAAAATTACAAGATATAAAATCAAAACAAAAATCAGTAATACTTCTACACACCAATAATAAAATTACAAAGAAAGAAATCACGAATAAATTTCATTTACAATAACTACAAAAAAAGTAACTAGGACTACATTTAACCAAGAGGTGAATGAGCTCTAGAAGGAAAACTACAAAACACTGATGAAAGAAATTGAAGAATACACACACACACAAGAATGGAAAGACATCCCATGCACATGAATGGAAATAATTAATACCATTAAAGTGATCATACTTCCCTAAGCCATCTACAGATTAAATGCAATCCCTGTCAAAATACCAATGTCGTTTTTTTCACAGAAACAGTAAAAACAATCCTAAAATTGTATAGAACATAAAAAACACCCAAAGAGCCAAAAAAATCCTGAGCAAAAAGAACAGAGCTGTAAGCATCACACTATCCTTGCAAGAATATAATAACCAAAATAAACATTATGTTGGTGTAAAAGTGGACACATAGACTGATGCAACCCAATAAGAAACCTAGACATAAATCCAGAAATTTACAGCCAATTAATTTTTGACAAGGACTCCAAGAGTATACACTGTGGAAAGGACACTGTTTTTAATAAATAGCACTGGGAAAATTGGATTGCCTCATGCAGAAGAATGAAAGTAGACCCCTATTTCTCATTACATACAAATTCAACCGAAGATGGATTAAAACCTAAATCTAAGAATCAGAACTATTAAATGATTTGAAGAAAACAGGGAAAACACTTTAGGTCAATGGTTAGGCAAAACATTATTGGATAAGACCTTAAAATTACAGACAACTAAAACAAAAATAGTCAAATGAGACTGTATTAAACTAAAAGTCTTCTGTACAGCCAAAATAAATAAATAAATAAATAAATAATCAGAAGAGTGAAGAGATAACCTGTTGAATGGGAGAATATATTTTATAAACTATTCATCCAATGAGGGACTAATATCCTGTATATACAAGGAACAATGCAACTCAACAATAAAGAAGTGAATATTCCCAATAAAAGATGGCCAAAGGACCTGAATAAACATTCCTCAAAAGAAATCACACAAATGGCCACCAGTTATATGAAAAAAGTGCTCAACACCACTCATCATCAGGAAATGCAAATCAAAATCACAATGATGTATAATTTCACCCTAGTTAGAATGGCAATTATTAAAAAAAAACAAAAAGTATTACATGATTGTGAGAATATGGAGGAACACCAACTCTTATGTGCTATTTGTGTGAATGTAAATTGATATAAAAACTCAAAAAGTAATATATAGATTTCTCAGAAAACTTAAAATAGAACTACTATGCAATCCAGCAGTCCCACTACTGGGTATCTATACCGAAAAAAAGAATTAGTATATCATAAGAATACCTGCACTCATATATTTATTGTGGCACTTTACACAAGAGCAAGATGTGAATTCAACCTAACTAGCTATCAATGGTTGGAATAGATAAAGAAAATTTGGTGTATATACACGATGCAGTACTAGTCAACTATAAAAAAAATGAAGTCTTCTGACTTGCAGCAACGTGGATGGAATTAGAGGTCATTATGTTAAGTGAAATAAGCCAGGCAGAGAAAGACAAATACTACATGTTCTTACCCATATGTGGAAACTAAAAACTTGATCACATGAAGATAGAGAAAAGAATGATAGATACCAAAGGCTGAGAAGTGTGTGAGGGTGGTAGGAGGAAATAAGAGGTGGTTGGTCAATGGGTACAAATGTGTAGTAAGAGAGAAGTAAGTTCTAATGTTAGAAAGCAGACTAGAGTGGCTATACTTAACAACAATATATTGTGTATTTCAAAGTAACTAGCATAGAGTGCTCGAGATGTTATTAGCACATAGAAGTGATAAATATTCAAGCTGATGAATGCCCCAAATACCCTGACTTGATTATCACACATTTTATGCATGTAACAAATACACGTACCTCATAAATAGGTAAAATATTACATACAAATAAAACATAAAAAAGGTAAACCTAAGCACAAAAATATTTTAGCTTCAGATATAATCAGACCTTACAGAATATAGCTGAAATCATGGGGAACTTATTATTTATTTTAAATAGAAGACACTGACAAGAAGTCATCTCCAGAGTTAAATAATTCTGTGCCACAATGGTATCTTCCAGTGAGATCCATCCTTACACTTTGCCATCTCCCATATGTAGATGTTATAGATTGAATGGTATTTCCTTAAATACATATTAACAGTTAAGTTTTGGTACCTGTAAATATGACCTTAGTTGAAAATAGGGTGTTATCAATATAACCAAGTTAAGATGAGATCATGCTGAAATAGCATGGACCCTAATCCAGTATCACTAGTGTCCTTTCAAAAAGAGGAGGAGAGACACAGACACATACAGAGAGAAGAATTTCATGTGAAGACACAGACACATTGAAACAGGGAGAAAATCATGTGATAACAGAGCAGAGACTGAAGTTACGAAGTTGTAAACTAAAAAATACAAAAGATTGCCAACAACCTCCAGAAGCCAGAAAGAGACAAGGAAGGATCCTCCTCTGGTGTCCACAGACAAAACATGTGTTTTATAAGATTTAAAGATTCTTTGGATGATGAACACAACACGGTGACATTTGGATAGGCCAAAGGCAAAGCTCCCTGTTTCTTATGGCTCTGAATAAGCAAAGGCTGTTAAACTGAGGTGCATGGGGTTGTACTCAAGGAACGGAGTACCAGATGACACTAGAGGGAGATGCTTATTGATAGCAAGCCACGTGGGGTTAGCTAGGTTTCCCAAGTTCCCGTTGGATTGTCTAATTTGAATAATGTTGCAGGCTCTGGGGGATATTGGCTGTCTATTATTTTCTGAAACCTGGCCCCTGGGGTGATTAAGGTGGTTGTATAGTGGCTTGGGGTGTGAGAATTCAAAATAGAAAACGTTTGGAGTGTTTACATTTGGGGTGAGCTGGGCAGCACAACTTACAGTTCTGGGAGAGACAATTTCTCTCTTCTCTAGGAGAGGAGAGGGGAGAATAAAGAGAATTTTGTCTTAAAACTTCTTGAATCAGCTGCTCAAGGATAACTAATGGGCTTTTAATGAGAACCTCAAAACTAGGTCAAGAAAGAATTTTTTTAAAAAAACTGTATTTACAGCACCACACTGCTAATATCTTGATTTTAGACTTCTATTATTTGGAACCATGAAAGAATAAATGTTTGTTGCAATAAGTCATCCAATTTACTGTACTTTGTTATGGCAGCCTTGGGATATTAATACAGCAGGTAGTATTTGCAGTCATAAAAGTTAATGGGTGAATACAATGCAGTCCAGTGAAAAAGAAGAGCATATGTTTCTCTGCCTTTCATTAGTGAGTCAATTTTTTTTCCCCAACATTTACTATATTAGTCTGCTAAGGTTGCCATAACAAAACACTGTAGTTTGAATGGATTAAACAACAGAAATTAATTTTCTCACAGTTCTAGAGTCTGGAAATCCAAGATCATGTTATCAGCAGATTTGGTTTCTCCTGAAGTCTGTTTTCTGGGTGTGCATATGATTGGCATCTCACTGTATCCTTACGTGGTCCTTTCTCTGTGCTCTAGAACTGCAATGTCTCTCCTTTTAAGGCTACCCATTCTATTGGATGAGAGCCCCACTCTATCTCATTTAACCTAAATCACTTGTTCAGAGGACCTAGTTCCAAATATAGGCACATTGGGAGTTAGAACTTCAACATATGAATTTTTGAGTGGGACACAGTTCAGTCCATAGCACTCTAGTAGAAAACTTTTCCTGTCAGATTAGCTAGAATTTACTCATATGCCTAACCCAAGTCAATGGTCAGAAAAATTAGAACTCCATTATAAGCTTTTTACAAAGATTCACCACTTGGATTGAAAAGCATATTAACTCTTTTGAACTCATAAAAGTTGTATATTTCAACAACACTGAAATTCTACCTGCAAGAAAGAAGTGAAGATGACAATTTATGACAATAGACCATGACACACAGTCTTGAGGTCTTCTGAAATCTTGCTCCTATTAATCATTAGATTGACATACTTCCACTTGTTGTATTTTCCACTTCTAGTCTCAAATATTTTTTTTTTTCTTTTGAGCTCATCACACTTTGTCTTTAAGGCTTTTATGTTAGTTGTTCCATCTAATTTGAATCTTGTCCCCTATGTCCTCACATAGTCAACCCATTCCTATCCTTTGTATCTCAGCTTAAATGACAGCCTCAGGAAGACCTGCCTTTTCATACAGTGTGTGTGTGTTGCTTATATAGAACACATATATACACACACACACACACACACATAAACTTTATTACACTTGTATTATTTATACAGTGTTGTCTTCTATACTAGACCTAGAATATCCATGGCAGGAGTGTCCTTATCTGTTTTATTTGTTTCTCCAACATAGTTTCTGGTATTCAGTAAACATTGGTGATTGCTTTAATGAATAGAAATAAGAAATTCGAATATTAAGAGATATTTTTGATACTAAATTTAAGTATTTCAAAATGGCTCAATCCATTAGCTGAATTATGGAAGATAAGAAATAGAGAGCATGTATAAATTGTAAAAAGTGTCACCTTTGGTAAAGTAATAATATTCAAATAGAGATATATTTGTGATGAATTAAATATATAAAATAACGTGAAGGAATATCTTTCAATACCGTGCACCTGTATCATGTTCAAATTCAGTTAATAATTGCAAGACTAGACAAACTGGGTATTTAATTTCAGGCATATAAATACATTATTTTATTGAATCTGAATATTTTCTTTTCTCTTTAGGTTGCAAAAACATGATGCCAATGATAACATATCTTCTATGAACTACATTTAAATTAGAACACTTTTTATCCATAAAGTTAAGGGAGGAGGTGAAGCAAGATGGCCAAATGATCCCCCCCACTCCCTACAGGAACACCAAATTGAATAACTATCCACCAAAAAAAAAAAAAAAAAAAAAAAAAAAGCACCTTCATGAGGACCCAAGATCAGGGGAACAATCCCAGTAACTCGTTTTAACACCATATTAAAGGAAAGAGGCACTGAAGAGGGTAGTAAATACAGTCTTGCATTGTCTACATCACCTCTCCCCTATTCCCTGACAGTAGCCACATGGAGTGGAAAGAAAATCTGTACACTTTGGCGGGGGAGATTGCAGTGATTGTGGAAATTTGCAACAGAACCAAGTGCTGTCTTGTGACAATTGAAGGCAACAAAGGGCAGAACTCAGTTGACATCCATGGAGGGAACTTTTAGACCAACCCTAGCCAGAGGCAAATTGTCTATTCCATCAGTCAGAACCTAAGTTCCTGCAGGCCCTGTCTCTGTGGTCTAAAGTGCCCTAGGGTCCTCAATGTACTTGAAATGCAATATAGGTCCTTGCAATTCCTGGGCAAGTCCTATTCTGTGTTGGGCTTGGAGTCAGTGGACTGGAGAGGGAGCACACAACCTAATGAGATACTAGCCAGTGGACTGGGGAGGCCAAGGGAGTGTTTGCATTACCCCTTCCCCAACCTCAGACAGCACAGTTCACAGCTCTCAGAGAGATACCTTCCCTCTTCTTGAGGAGAGGAGGTGGGAAAATAAAGAGAACTTTGTCTTGAAACTTGGATACCAGCTCAGCCACAGTAGATTAGGCCAACAGACAGAGTCCTGTGGCCCCCAGTCCAGGCCCTAGCTTTGATATTTCATTTTTAAACACAATCTGTGTCAGAAGGAACCTTGAAGGGAAGGACCAGTCCTGGAAGAATTCATCATCTGCTGACTAAAGAACCATTGATACCTGCATAATCAACAGTGGTTGATTAAAGAGGAGGTAGAGAAAGAGAGCAGGGTAGAAAGTTTATTCAGTGGGATAATAACAGAGAACATCCCAAACCTAAAGAAAGATATCAATATTCAAGTACAAGAAAGTTATAAAACAACAAACAGACGTAACCCAAAGAAAACTACTCAATACATTTAATAATCAAATTCCCAAAGGTCAAGGATAAAGAAAGAATCCTAAAAGCAGCAAGAGAGAAGAAACAAATAACATATAAAGGATCACCAATATGTCTGGCAGCAGACTCCCAGTGGAAACCTGACAGGAAACTGCTAACAGAGAAAAACTTTCATACTAGAAATGTACATCCAGGGAAAATATCCTTCAAACATGAAAGAGAAATACTTTCCCAGACGAACAAAACTGAGGAATTTCATCCACACCAGACCTGTACTACAAGAAATGCTGATGGCAGTTCTTCAATCTGAAAAAAATGATGTTAATAAACAATAAAAAATCATCTGAAGGTTCAAAACTCACAGGTAATAGTAAGTACACAAAAGAAAACACAAAATATTATAACACTATAATTGTGGTGTGTAAACTACTCATATCTTGAGTAAAAAGACTAAAACATGAACCTATCAAAAATAATAAAAACTTTTCAAGACATAGATAGTATAAGATATAAATAGAAACAAGAAGTAAGAAAGCAGAGGGGATGAAATTAAAGTGTAAAGCTTTTATTAGTTTTTTCTTTGCTTCTTTATTAGTTTGTTTATGCAGTTGGTGCTATGTTGTCACACTTTTAAAATAATGGATTATAAGATATTATTTGTATTCAGTGGAATTTTCTTAGAATTTGTCCTTGGAGACCTACTTTTTTACCTTGGGATAGCCTCTCTCTCACCCTTGCCCCCTCCTCACATGGTCAACAATCTCCAGCAGCTAGGGCTGCCCACACCATCCCAGTTCCAACCTCCCTACTCTGGGATTTGTATTTGGGTGGAGAGACCTGACCTGAGCATCTTCATTGTTTAACTTTTCTGTCTAAGGCTGATTCTCTAGTGTGGAGAGAGAGGCTGGGTCCTTATAATTTTTAAATAATTTGGTGTAATTTGTTGTAGATTTTTAAATTTCCCTTTTGGAAGGAACCCATTAAAAAATAGATTATTTGTAAGCCTTATGGTAATGTAAAATCAAAAAACATGTAACAGTTACACACACACAAAAAAAGAAATTAAAGCATACCACCTGAGAAAAACATCTTACTTAAAAGAAGACAGGAAGAAAGAAAAGAAGGAAGAGTAGACCACAAAATGAACAACAACAACAACAAAAATAGCAAAATGCAGGAATAAGTTCTTACTTATCAGTAAGTGTGAATGGACCAAGCTTTCCAATCAAAAGACATAGAGTGGCTAAATGGATAACAAAGAAGGATCTTTGATTTGTTGCCTACAAGAAACACACTTCATCTGTAAAGACACAAATAGACTAAAAACAATGGGATGGAAGATATTCCATGACAATGAAAACAAAAAAGAGTAAGAGTAGCTGTATTTATATGAGGCAAAATAGATTTCAAGATAAAAATTATAAGCTGAAACAAAGAAAGTCATTATATAATGATAAAGGAGACAATTCAGCAAGAGGGCATAACAATTGTAAGTATATATGTATCTAAAACTGGAGTGCCCCAATATAGAAAGCAAATATTATTAGATTTATGGAGAGAGATGCACTGCAATATGATAATAGCTGGAGACTAACATCCCAATTTCATCACTGGACAGATAATCTAGACAGAAAATCAAAAGAGAAACATTAGGCTTAATCTGCACTGTAGACTAAATGAACCTAATAGATATTCACAGAATATTTCATCCAATGGATGCAGAATACACATTCTTTTCTCTTCAGCATATGAATCATTCTCAAGGATAGACTATATGTTAGGTCACAAAACAAGTCTTAAATAATTTAAAAATGTGAAAATATATTAAGGATGTTCTCTAACCACAATGGAATAAAAGTAGAATTGTATAACATAAGGAATTTTGGAAACTGTGCAAATACATGGAAATTAAACACTATGCTCCTTAATGATCAATGGATCAATGATAAAATTAAGAAAGAAATTTAAAAGTTTCTTTAAACAAATAAAAATGGAAGCACAATATACTAAATTCTATAGCATACAACAAAAGCAATACTAACAGGAAATTTTATAGCAGTAAGTGCCTACATCAAAAAAGTAAAAAACAAAAGCAAAAACAAAAAAACTTCAAATAAAAAACATAACAATGCATCACAAAGAACTCAAAAAGTAAGAACAAACCAAACTCAAAATTAATAAGATATAATAAAAATAAGAGCAGGAACATATAAAATTGAAATGAATAAAGCAGTAGAAAAGATCAAGGAAATAAACAAAGAAAAAAATTAGCCTAGCTGAGGACAAAAGGAGAGGAAAAACCCAAATAAATAAAATTAGAGATAAACATGTAGATGTTTCAGCTGATACCAGGCAGAAATTCAAAGGATTTTAGAGGCTACTCTGAGTAAGTAATATGTCAATAAGTGGAAAGCTAGAAGAAATGATAAATTTATTACAAGAAATACACAAATGCAACCTTACAAGACTGGACAATAAATAAATCTAAAACCTGAAGAGATCAGTAACAATTAATACAATTAAAGTGGTGATAAATAGGCCTCCCAGAAAGAAAAACCCAGGACTTGATGGCTGAATTTCACTAAACATGTAAAGAAAAAACGAATACCAATTCATTGCTGAATTTCACCAAACATATAAAGAAAAACTAATACCAGTCTTACTCAAACTATTCTGAAAAAATATGACAGAAGGGAGTACTATCAAACTCATTCTATTAGGCCAGTATTACCCTCATAACAAAACCAGACAAAGACACATTAGGAAAAGTAAACTACAGGTTAATATCCCTGATTTATCTTGATGAGATAATTCTCAACAAAATACTAGCTAACTGAAATCAACAACACATCTAGAAGATCATTCTTTATGACCAAATGGGATTTATCCCAGGGATGCAAGAATGGATCTTGAAATATGCAAATCAATCAATGTGATACATCACATAAACAGAATGAAGGACAAACATCATACGATCATTTCAATAGTGGGTGAAAACACCTTTGATGAAATTTAATATCCCTTTATGATAAAAAAAAAATCCCTCAAAAAACTAAGTGTAAAAGGAACATACCTCAATACAATAGAGGCCATATGTGACAGACCCACAGCTAGTATCATACTGATTGGGGAAAACTCAAAGTCTTTCTTCTAAGATCTGGAATAAGACAATGCTGCTCACTTTCACCACCATTATTCAACATAGTATTGGAAATCCCAGCTAGAGCAATCAAACAAGAGAACAAAATAAAAGGCATCAAAATTGGAAGAAGTCAAATTATTCTTTTTTGCAGATGATATAATCTTACATTTGGAAAATAAATAAATAAATAAACAACTGGGCCGAGCCCAGCCCCTCCTGCTCCCTCTAGGAGTCAAGATGGCGGCGAGGGGAACCTAGAGCAGTCCCAGAGCCTGAGCCACTGACAGAAGAGGAGAGGGCGGTGGCGGCGGTGGGAGGAGGATGGCTGAGGGTGCTGGCGCGGGTGCGGACTGCGGTGCTGGTGGCGGCGGCGGCGGGGGCGACGGCAGCAGTCCCAGCGGCAGCAGCAGCGGCGGGAGGAGCCTCCGGGAGATGGATGAAAAGAGGCTGCTGGATCCAGGGTTGAAGGTTCATAAAGGCTCTGGGATTATACTCTGAAGAACCCGCAGACGGAATGCCTGAGTGACTGAAGAAAATGGGTGCTAATGCATCTAATTATCCTCATTCATGTTCACTGAGGGTAGGGGGAAATTCACAGGCCCAGCAGACTTTTATAGGGACATCATCCTATTCTCACCAAGGCTATGGTTGTGAATCAAAATTGTATAGCCTTGACCATGGCCATGAGAAATCACAAGACAAAAAAAAGAGAACCTCTGGCCTTGCCACCCTCAAAAAGAAGTTTATTAAGCGTCGGAAATCTAATAGGTCTGCCGATCATGCCAAGCAGATGCGAGAACTCCTCTCTGGGTGGGATGTTAGAGATGTCAATGCTTTAGTGGAGGAATATGAGGGAACGTCAGCATTAAACGAGCTTTCTCTACATGCCAGTTTGGCTAGACCAGAAGCCCAGACATTGCAGAAAGATATGCTGATCTTTATGAGTACAAGTATTGTACTGATGTAGACTTAATATTTCAAGAAACTTGTTTCCCTGTTCATAGTGCCATTTTGGCAGCAAGGTGTCCATTTTTTAAAACACTGCTTTCTTCCTCACCTGAGTATGGGGCAGAGATAATAATGGACATCAATACATCTGGTATTGATATGCCCATGTTTTCTGCTTTGCTTCACTATTTTTATACAGGAGAGTTTGGAATGGAGGACTCAAGGTTTCAAAATGTCGATATCCTTGTTCAGCTTAGTGAAGAATTTGGAACACCAAATTCCCTTGATGTAGATATGCGTGGACTCTTTGATTACATGTGTTATTATGATGTCCTCCTTGGTTTTTCTTCAGACTCGGAACTGGTTGAAGCTTTTGGTGGAAATCAGAACTGTTTAGATGAAGAGCTCAAAGCCCACAAGGCTGTTATTTCTGCACGGTCCCCATTTTTTCGAAATTTATTACAAAGGAGGATACGAACTGGTGAAGAAATCACAGACCGAACTTTGAGGACCCCCACAAGAATTATAATAGATGAGTCCATTATACCAAAAAAAGGTGCAAAAGTGATATTATACTGTATGTATACCGACGTGGTGGACCTCTCTGTTTTGCACTGTAGCCCCTCTGTGGGGAGTCTCAGTGAAGTTCAGGCTCTTGTCGCAGGGAAGCCAAACATGACCAGGGCAGAAGAAGCCATGGAACTTTACCACATAGCACTGTTCTTGGAATTTAACATGCTTGCACAAGAGGAGACTACAGTCAGCAGGCCTGCCTGTGCAGCAGAGCTTTCAAACAGCTGTTTACTGCCTCAGTCTTACATATGAAAACCCATCCAAGGATAACTGGACATTTGAGGAAAGCTTCCAAATTGAGACAGAGATCAGAGAAAAAAGAACAAAGTCCTGGAGGAAACAGACAATGAAGGGAGCAGAAGAAAAACTTCAGTAGAATCAAAACATCCTTATGTAAAAGAACTTTTTATGGAATCAGTGAGACATAAACAGGATGCTATTACAGTAAAAACAGGAGCTCTTCAAAATAAGATAGCAGAAATGAAAGATATAATGGAAGCATTGAAAGGTACAGTTGAGGAAATCTAGAAAGTAAATAATAATGAAGAGATGAGTGGAGACAAATAAGAAAATTAGAGTATTCATCCAGGGTCTAATATCTAACAAATAGTGGCTTTAGAGATATATATATACCAGAGAAAAGTGAAGAGAAGACAGTATCTAAGGAGTAATATAAGAAATATTTCCAAAACTAAAGGAATTTCTATATAAAAAGTTTCTTTTTCAGAACACTAGGGGAAAAGAGACAATTTAAAAATGTTGCAGGGAGGAGAAAAATTAGGTTCCATGCAAAGAAATAGGAATCAGATGGTATTGAAATTTTCAGTAGCAACAACTGAATACCACAATACAGTGAAGTAGTGCCTTCCAAAAGCTGATGGAAAATTATTTTAAACACAAAATCCTATATTTAGACAAATAGTCAATCAAGTGTAAGGCTAAATAAAGGCATTTTTCAGTTATACCTCAAAAAACTGCCTGAGCAGGGATATTTCCCTTGCTTCCCCACTCAGGCAGCTGCTGAGAACATATTCCACCAAATGACGAAGCAAACCAAGAACACAGAAGTGAAGGATCTAGAAAATGGAGCCCAGCACGGAAAGGAAGCAAAGGGAGATCCCAGGCGTCAGCCACATGGTAGGTCTAGTGGGCTTTCAGTCTAGCCCAGACCGGGAGGGTGAAAGGCTCTAAGGAAAGAGGTGTCTGGTAATAAATCAATTACTTTCAATGTTTGAACATTAAATAGCAAATGACAAAGCGAAAAAAAGTAAATAAATAAATAAATAAATAAATAAATAAATAAACAACTGAAGACTCCACCAAAAAACTATTCAAACTGATAAACAAATTCAGTAAAGTTGCAGGATACAAAATTAACATCTAAAAATCTATATGTAGCATTTCTATATGCCAATAGTGAACAACCTGAAAAATAAATCAACAATGTAATCCCATTTACAATAGCCACAAATAAAATAAAATACCTAGGGATAAACTTAAGGTAGTGAAAAATCTCTACAATAAAAGCTATAAAACATCAATGCAAGAAATTGAAGAGGGCACAAAAAAAATAGAAAGATATTCTATGTTAATGGATTGGAAGAATCAGTATTGTTAAAATGTCTATATGACCCAAAGCTGTCTACAGATTCAATGCAATCCCTATCAAAGTATCTATGACATTCTTCACAGAAGTAGAAAATAATCCTAAAACTTTTAAGGAACCATGAGAGATATAGAACAACTAAAGCTATCCTGAGCAAAATAAAAAATGGAAAGAACCACATTACTTGACTTAACTATGTCTAAAAGAAAACATTGATAAAATTCTCCAGGACTTTGGACTGGGCAAGTATTTCTTGAGTAATACCCCACAAGCACAGGCAACCAAAGCAAAAATGGACCAATGTGATTACATTAGGTTAAAAATCTGCACAGCAAAGTTAGCAATCAACGAAGTGAAGAGAAAATCCACAGAATGGGAGAAAATATTTGGAAACTGTTCATCAGACAAGGGATTAACAGCCAGAATTTATAAGGAGCTCACTAACTCAATAGAAGAAAATCTAATAATCTGATAAAAACACTGGGAAAAGATTTGAATAAACATTTCCCAAAGGAAGACATACAAATGGCAAAAAGATATATGAAAAGGTGCTCAACATCATTGATAACCTGAGAAATATAAATCAAAACTACAATGAGATATCATCTTACTCTAGTTAAAATAGCTTTTATCCAAAAGACAGGCAATAACAAATGCTGATGAGATGTGAAGGAAAGGGAAGCTTCATACACTTCTCTTGGGAATGTTAATTCGTAAAACTACTATGGAGAAAATTTTGAAAGTTCCTGAGAAAACTAAAAATAGAGCTACCACATAATTCAGCAATCCCACTGCTGGGTATATATCCAAAAGAAAGGAAATCAGCGTATTGAAGAGATATCTGCCTTTCCGTGTTCGTTGCATCACTGTTCAGGGTAGCTAAGGTTTGGGAACAACCCAAGTGTCCATCAGCAGATGAATGGGTAAAGAAAATGAGGGATACGTACACAATAGAGTACTATTCAGCCATAAAAAAGAGTAAGATCCTGTCATTTGCAACAACATAGATGAAATTGGAGGACATGTTGTTAAGTGAAATAAGCCAGGCACAGAAATACAAACTTCGTATATTCTAACTTCTTTATGAGAGCTAAAAATTTAAAACAATTGAACTCAAGGAGATAGAGAATATAATAATGGTCACAGAGGCTGGGAAGGGTAGTTGGGATGGAGTGAAGTGAGGATGGTTAATGTTTACAAAAATATAGTTAGATACAATGAATAAGATCTAGTATTTGATAGTACAACAAGGTGACTATACCCAACGATTTATTGTACATTTAAAAATAACCAAAAGAGCATAATTGGAATATTTATACCACAAAAAAATAAGTGCTTGAGGTGATGGATACCCCATTTACTCTGATGTAATTACAACACACTGCATGCCTATAACAAAATATCTCATGTACCTCATAAATATATATATCTACTATGTATCTACATAAATAAAAAATAAAACATATACATAAAACTAAAATCTACAAAATGAGGTATACTAGGGAACCTATTAAAATAGTTGTCATTTTAGACAAAGCTAACATTCCTATGCTTAAACAAATTTTGTTGTTGTTTTAGAATGTAAGGGCATGACAGTGTACCATATTACAGTCATAAAAAATTTACAGTAATTTGTTAATGCTTAAATGATGTTACTTTCTCATACTAGGATAAGGAATTTCCAAATATTGTCAATGTAATGTAATAATCTCCAATGGATGGAACATTTTCTTTACCAGAACTTTAATTTCCAGTTATTTCATAGAAAGAAAAGTTTCTTCTTTGTTTTGCTGGGTTGTAAAAGATTCGGGAAGGTTGTTTTTGAATGATTTCTTCTCCAAGGGCTTACAAGACTTTTTACTTATGAGAACCTCAAAGACTATCCATCAGCTAAGGTTTCAAGCCAGATTTTGTGGCTTGCATGAACTTTAACGCTTGTCATATTAGCTTAAAATGTTGAAAGCTGGTGAGATGAAGCACAGGAGAAAGATGGTACGTAGGGAGAAAAGAGCATCAAGAACAGAGCTACTGTAAGAAAGTAAATGGCTCTGAAATAACCCCCTGAGAAATTCATGTGGTACTGTATGAACTTATACCTTAATCCTTAATGTGAGAAGGAAACTACAGCCCTTGGTCTCACTACATTGGCTTTGCACTTATAGACAGCAAGTTTTCTGAATTTGTATTTATATATCAAGAACTGCATTTTATTTGTGCATTATAAAGACATAATTTTAATAATTTTGGCCAAAATAAATAAGGAAAAATGTTTGTATTTGAAACTGTTTGGTTTTCAGTATATTTTGGTGGCTGGAAAAGAGTAATTTAAAAGTTGCTAAGTTTTATTTGTCTAAAAGTGAAAACATTTGCAGCAAATTTCTTTATTTTGAGAAATCTGTAGGCTGGGCTAAACTTACACTTTTTTTTTTTTTTTTTTTTTTTTTTTTGAGAAATGTTACCAGACTTCAAATTAAGGTGCTAAACTTTCCCTTATTGATGAAAACCAGGTACATAATTAGTAGGATGTCCTCTGTCTTTGTGTAATTATATAATTTCTTCCCCCAAATGTGATTATGTGTTATGTGTTTATATTTTAAGCAAGAGTTTTCTACCAAAAACTGAGAGTAGAAACAGGCTCAGTTTTCTGTAGAAAATTGAGAAGGGGCAGAAATTTCCCCAATTCTGCCTTAGAGAGCTAAAGAGAAACAGGACAGACAGTGCCAAAGTCCATTTGAACAGAACTCAACGTATGAACAAGCCAGATTTGGGAAATAAACTTGATTATTTTCATTACTCTGTTTAGGCTGTAAAGGTCCAGGCCATATTTCTAACAAAACCAAATAAGAAGTAGAGGAGCACTGAGAAGCAACTAGGGTGAGATAATAAAATGTTCTCTAAACATTTGGGGCAGCAGCATTATGCTGTGAGGATATCTCATCTAGTTAATAAGAAGCCAGTAGAACTGAATTGTGGAAATGTCAGGATTCATCATGACTTCCCACAAATTTGCCACAGAACAACATTGAATTTAAATGTTTTATTTTGTAAGGCCATTTGATATAGTTGCTGACTATCTGGTTACCAAAGAGAAATAAATATTCTCAGAGATGAATGGGAAATTCTCTCTCTCTCTCTCTCTCTCTCTCTCTCTCTCTCTCTCTCTCTCTCTCTCTGTGTGTGTGTGTGTGTGTGTGTGTGTGTGTGTGATCTGTTTCTCAAACATCCAATTGAGAGCAGCCTTATGCAGCTTATTATAGAGAGATCAAATTTCAGGGTTGAAATGGAACTTAAAGGACACAGGGTCCAATAGTCCAATCTGCCCTCTGACGTTTTATTGAATTCCTTCTATAATGACTTGTTCAACTGGTTGCCAATATCCTCCTGGCCAGGGATCTCATTACCTATTGAGGAAATATAGTCAATCCACTGATGACATTGAATATTACACACTGGCCCCAGATCTGTCCTCCTGTTCTTATACCTATTTGTCCTACAACTCATGGCTACGCAGAAACACTGATGTTATTAAAATGACCTATCATGACCCACATCTCTTCAATAGACTATATATCTAGAATTTCCCAAACTATTCATGTGACATGGAGTATTATCTCCATTTCTTACTTTACAACATCATACTATTTCCTGTTTATTGAACTTCCCTTTTTGATTACTGGGTCTAGCAGAACAATAAAGCTATGCACAAGTAAAACTATGTTAATCTCGTCATGGTTTTTGTAATCAGATATGAGTAAAAGAATGCATTATAGTAATAATAGATTTAGAAACATTTATGATAAACAGTTTTGAGGGCTCAGAATCTCTCTACCCTTGTATATTTGTCACATTTTAATTATTGTGTGCCAAAAATTTTGCTGACTACTTTATCTGCAACTACCATTAATTCTGTATTGTTGGTATTATCATCCCATTTTAGAGATGAGAAAATTAAGGCTAGGTGAAATTATATACCTTTTCAAATTTACATGGCTAGAACATATGTTGAGTTTCGAAGACTGATATTTTTGTTTTACTTCAAAGCCCATAAACTGCAATGTTCATGCAAAGCTCCATGAGATTTAAACAGTCACACAAAATTCAGCTGCCAATCTCAGTCAATTCTGATCTTGATTTTAGTTACACTTGGGCTTGGGTTGTAATCATCTGTATACTTTCTACAATGCCTGATTCATTTATGCTAGTCTCAATTAGCTTGGTATTAGTATTCAGAGTTTTATGATAGCAAAATGATACTTTGCAATGGAGTGGAAGGGATGTTTATAAACCTCACATAATTCCATAGCTAGAATTTCGTAGTTAAATAAGTTTGGGGTGCTCCTTTAAGCACTTAAAGTTATTTCTGCCAATGGAAATAAAACTGACTATTAGTCAGCTTGTAGTTCTTTCTCCAAAAATGTGTTACTAGTACTGACAACCTTATGTCCAAAATCCACAAGCTTGTAATGATGGTGACAGTATTATGTGCAACCTCTCTCTTGTTTAAGATATTTATGATAGAACTTCTGTGAACCACAGAGAGCCTAATATAGGAAGAAGGTGGAGGAAGAATGACTTAGATTTTATATAGAATGCAGAATGGGCCAAACGTAGACTTTACATAAAAGCACAGCAAGAACCAGACTGTCACCAGGACTCATCACAATGCCACAGCTACTACTGGGAATTCATTTTGATTGATTGACAATGGCAAAAACTGTATTGTTTTTTATTTGATGAGAAACTCAAGTTGATTTAGAGAGCCATATGAGTAATTTTACGGAACACTTCATAACACATTTTAGAGAGAGCGGTGCTTCAGAAACAAGGGTCTTCATCCACTTTTTTCCACCCATACCCTCTCCCACTTTTAGTATAATTTAACCAACATATATTTATTTTTGTATTTATTAATTCAATGAGTTTGTGTTTAGTAACTTAAACAGTATATTTGAGGTTATATGTGTGTGTATATACACACACACACACACACATATATATATATATATTTTTTTTTTTTTGAGATAGAGTCTCGCTGTGTTGCCCAGGCTGGAGTGTGGTGGTGAGGTCTTGGCTCACTGCAAGCTCTGTATCCCAGGTTCACGCCATTGTCCTGTCTCAGCTTCCCAAGTAGCTGGGACTACAGGCACGCGCCACTATGCCCAGCTAATTTTATATATATATATGGTAGAGACAGGTTTTCACGGTGTTAGCCAGGATGGTCTTGATCTCCTGACCTTGTGATCCTCCTGCCTCAGCCTCCCAAAGTGCTGGGATTACAGGTGTGAGCCACCATGCCCAGCCGGTAATATATTAAATAAGATAATCACTACCCTCAAGGAACTTACAGACAGCTATAGGAGAAAGACAGGTATATTGGTAGGGGCACTATTAATGGTTCCATTAAAGGCAATCAACAAAAATGTTTTTCATAATTTATATGGTATGTCTCATAGAATTCAAGATTGTGATTGTTGCTGAACCTGGGGTATAGTAGGAATCAGAGATTGTTAAAACTCAGTGTCTTCCATACTCTTCCCTGTGTATATACTTTATCTCTCTTTTTCTCTTTCACTCTACATTTCAATCTTGTTCTTCCTTTATCTCACTCTTTTCATTGCTCTAGTTTATTTTATTACTTTATAGAAGGGTCATCAAAGTATTTTTGTAAAAGGCTAGATAATAGCTGAGGCCTTGCAGGTCGTGTAGTCTCTGTTGTAACTACTCAATTTTGTTGTTGTAGCATGAAAGCAACCATAAAAATGTACCAGTGAAAAATAAGTGTGGCTGTGTTTCAATGAAACTTTATTTATGGACATTGCAATTCTAATTTTATATAATTATTACTTAACATGATTTTTTTTTAAATTTTCATCAATTCAAACATATACAAACCATTCTAGTTCATGGACTATACAAAAACAGGCAGCCAGCCAGAGTTGGCCTGTGGAACCATACATAGTCTCCCGACTCCTCCTCTATATAGCAAAGAATATGGCAGCTGGTAGCTCATCATCCTGTGTCTTACAACTCACATCAACATAGTGTTTTCAATTCTTGACTAAAAATCCTTATTGATGATGAGCCAGAGGTCAGGGACATGTACAAAATAATCTTATCTACAACATACATACAGAAAAGTATCTGAGCATGTGGGAATCAGTGGGAAACATGGATTGAGTTTTCACACAAGTGGGAAGTCTGAGAAGGTGAAATCTTGTGTCAAGTCAAATGTTAAATAAGCTATTTGGTACAGATACTTGGAGAGATTGTGGTTATGGAGGCACAAGGAAATAATTTTTATTTTTTTAAAGCAAATTGGTCTAGAAATAGCCTTCAACTGAAAGGAGACACTACCATAAAGAGTGCGGTGTATAATCAGAGCAATTATAGTACCACTTTTTCAATAATCTGGAGTATAAATTGAGATGGGGATCATGCTAAAGATAAGGAGAAGAAGAAAAATACAGGGCAGATCTTGACAGCCTGCTCTGTGCTGTTTAGGAGTTTAGACTTTCTCTAGTCTCATGATGGTTATCGTGTGAATTGTGTTACCCCAAAAATGTTACAGTCTTACCTCTCAGTACCTGTTAATATGACCTTATGTGGAAATAGGACTTCAGTAGATAATCAAGATGAAATGAAACCATTAGGGTGGGCCCTAATCCGGTATGACTGCACTTATAAAATGGGAAACTTTAAACACAGAGAGAGACATGTACAGAGGGAAAATGTTGCAATGACACAGGGGAAAAGAAAGCCATCTTCAAGCCAAGGAACAATTGAGAACACCAGAAGCTCAGACATAGCCATGGAAGAGATTCTCCCCTTCCAGCCATCTAAAGGAAAAAACTGCTGACACTGATTTCAGACTTCTAGTCTCCAAAACTATAAGACAATAAATATCCATTGTTTAAGACACCCAGTTCATGATACTTTGTTATGAAAGCCCCAGAAAACTAAAACAGAGAGTCAAAACAGAGGACATCATCTCCTCAATTTTTGCTTTGCACAGATCACTGATGTGATTGACCATGAGAATACTGATAATAAGTTCCAAGTTTGAGATAAGATGAAACCACTTGAAACCTTAAACATAGAGAAAACATGATTTATCACCAAGAATCTGGGACAGGTATCAGAGGACCAGGCTGTGGAAGTCAAAACTGTTCACTTCAGCATTTTCTTCCCATTATAGTGTGCTGGTTTCTTGATTTTACTGGAAGCAGCAACATCAGTATTACTGTCGAGCTGTATAGCAGATTCAGCCACACAGCCTACTATTAATTTCATATTCAAGAAAAATGTATCAGGCTTTAGTATTCGCTGGCTTTCTGTTATTTTAACTGTTTTCAGTGTTTAAGTTTCAGTAGCTCTAATTTTCTGTGCCAATTCTCTTTTAATTTTCTTAAAAAAAATTGTGAACTTGAGACTTCTGCAGACAGATTGAAAAATATCTTCCCTAAGCAATCAGTATGGTTGTCAACCTTTCATGGAGCCTGGACTCCTGTGTGTCATGCACTGGCATTGCTTTCAAGTTAGTTTTGACTGGAGTTCTAAGCAGCAAAATTCTGTGTACTTCATGGCTACCAACTTGAGCTTAATAATGAAACAATTTAGAGTAACTATATCTTCAAGAGGTAATAGTAATCACAGTGCTATCTTAACAAATAAAATATTAAAATTGAAGTTTCAACCTATCTCCTAATAAATTTATTCCCAAGGAACATAAAATATATTCACTGGTAAATATTACCTGAAAAGATTATGTCCCAGGTTTAAATAAAATATTTTGTTTGTTTCTCTAAATAATCTATTTTGAATAGTGAATTATAATCAACTGAAGATAATTTTTTGTACCTTGTAAGTTCAGGATTATATGTGGAGGTTTGTAATATAGGCAAACTTGTGTCATGGGGGTTTGCAATACAGATTATTTTGTCATTCAGGTATTATACCTAGTACCCATTAGTTATTTTTCATCTTGAAATCTTTGCCCATTCCTATGTCCAGAATAATATTACCCAGGATGTCTTCCAGAGTTTGTAAAGTATTGGGTTTTACATTTAAGTCTTTAATCAACTGATACGGTTTGGCTCTGTGTCCACCTAATTCTCATGTTGAATTGTAATCCCCAGTGTTGGTGGAGTGACCTGGTGGAAGGTGATTGAATCATGAAGGTAGATTTCCCCCTTGCTGTTCTTGTGATAGTGAGTTCTCATGAGATCTAGTTGTTTAAATTTGTGTGACACTTCCTCCTTTGCTCTCTCTCCTGCTGGTCTTGTAAAGATGTGCTTGCTTCCCTGTTGCTTTCTGCCATGATAGTAAGTTTCCTGAGGCCTCCCCATCCATGCTTCCTGTATAGCCTGACAAACAGTGAGCCAATTCAATCTCTTAGCTTTATAAATTACCCATTCTCAGATAATTCTTTATAGCAATGTGAGAACAGACTAATACATCCATCTTGAGTTAAATTGTGTATACGGTATAAGGAAAGAGTCCAATTTCAATTTTCTGCATATGGCTACCCAGTTATCCCAGCACCATTTATAAAATAGTCATTGCCTGTTTTTGTCAGGTTTGTTGGAGATCAGCTAATTATAGGTGTGTGGCTTTATTTCTGGGTACTCTATTCTATCCCATTGGTCTATGTATCTATTTTTTTGTACCAGTGCCATGCTGTTTTGGTTACTGTAGCCCTGTAGCTTTGTTCTTTTTGCTGAGGATTCCCTTGGCCAGTCAGGCTCTGTTTTTATTTCACATGAATTTTAAAATAGTTTTTTTTTTTCTAGTCTTGTGAAGAGTGTCAATGGTAGTTTAATAGGAATAGCATTGACTCCAAAAATTGCTTTTGGATGTATGGCCATTTTAACTAAGTTGATTCTTTCTATCCATGAGCATCCTATCCATATTAGAGAATGGATAATTTTTTTCCAGAGAAAGCCTGGAGCCTTCCCTTCCCTTCCCTTCCCTTCCCTTCCCTTCCCTTCCCTTCCCTTCCCTTCCCTCCCCTCCCCTCCCCTCCCCTCCCTCCCGTCCTCTCCCCTCCCCTCCCCTCCTCTCCCCTCCCCTTCCCTTGCTTCTTTCCTTTTTTTTTTTGGCTGTGTCTCTGTCAGTTTTGGTATCAGGATGATTCTGGCCTCAAATGAATTAGGGAGGAGTTCCTACTCTTCAAATGTTTTGGAAGAGTTTCAGCAGACATGGTACCAGCTCTTCTTTGTACATCTGGTAGAATTCAATGAGTCAATGTAAATGGTAGTGCAATACTAATAGCATTGACTCTCTAAATTGCTTTGGGCAGTATGGACATTTTAACAATATTCATTCTCCTTATCCATGTTTTACATTTTTTTGGTATCATCTCTGATTTTGTTGAACAGTGCTTTGTACTTCTCCTTGCAGAGCTCTTTCACCTCCCTGGTTAGTTTTATTTCTAGGTATTTTGTTATTTTTGTGGAAATCGTGAATGGATTTGCAATCCTGATTTGGCTCTCAGCTTAACTGTTGTTGACATATAGTAATTTTGGTGATTTTGCACAGGATTTTCTATACTGAGACTTTGCAAAAGTTGTTTATCAGCTTAAGAAGCTTTTGAACTGAGACTATGGGGTTTTCTATACATAGTGTCATGTCATCTGCAAACAGGGGTAGTCTGACTTCCTCACTTCCTATTGAATGTGCTTTATTTCTTTCTCTTGCCTGATTACCCCAGCCAGGATTTCCAATACTATGTCAAATAGGAGTGGTGAGAAAGAAAATCCTTGTCTTGTGTCATTTTTAAGGGGACTGTTTCTAGCTTTTGCCCACAGTATGAGGTTGACTCTGGGTTTGTCATAGATGGCTCTTATTATTTTGAGGTATGTTCCTTCAATGCCTAATTCATTGAGAGTTTTTAACATAAAGAGGTGTTAAAATTTTATCAAAAGCCTTTTGCATCTATTGAGACAATCATGTAGTTATTGTTGTTAGTTTATGTGATAAATCACATTTATTGATTTGTGGTATGTTGAAAAAATCTTGCATCCCAGGGATAAATCCTATTTGATTGTGGTGGACAAGGTTTTCAATGTGCTGCAGGATTCTGTTTCCCAGTATTTTGTTGAGGATTTTTGCATGGATGTTCGTCAAGAATATTGGCCTGAAGTTTTCTTTTTTAGTTGTATCTCTGCCAGGTTTTGGTGTCAGGATGGTGCTGGCCTCATAGAATGATAACTTAGGAAGGAATTCCTATGCCTCCATTTTCTTTTTTTTTTTTTTTTTTTGAAATAGTTTCAGTAGGCATAGTACCAGCTCTTCTCTGTACATCTGGTAGAATTTAGCTGTGAATCCATCTGATAATGGGCTTTTTTTTTGTTGTTGGTAGGCTATTTATTACTGCTTCAATTTTAGAGCTCATTATTAGTCTGTCCAGGGATTCAGTCTCTTCCTATTTCAGTCTTGGGAGGGTGTATGTGTCCAGGGATTTATCCATTTCTTCTAGTTTTTACAGTTTATGTGCACAGAGGTGTTCATAATATTCTCTCATTGCTGTTCATAGTTCTGTAGGGTCGGTGGTGATATCCCCCTTGTCATTTCTGATTGTGTTTATTTGAATCTTCTCTGCTTTCTTCTTTATTAGTCTAACTAGTTGCCTATCTATTTTATTAATTATATTTCATTATTTTTTAAAGGAAACAGTTCCTGTATTTGTTAATTTTTAAAAATTTTTTTGTGTCTCAATCTCCATGTCAGCTCTGATTTTGCTTATTTCTTGTCTTCTGCTAGCTTTCGGATTTCTTTACTCTTTGTTCTCTAGTTCTTTTACTTGTAATGTTAGGCTTGTTAAATTTTTCTGACTTTTTGATGTGGGCATTTAGTGCTATAGATTTCCCTCTTACCACTGTCTTAGCTGTGTCCCAGAGATGCTGCTATGTTATATCTTTTTTCTCATTCATTTCAAAGAAATTCTTGATTTCTGCCTTAACTTCATTATTTATCCCAAAGTCATTCAGGAGTAGGCTATTCAATTTCCATTTTATTGTGTGGTTTTGAGTGAATTTCTTAGTCTTGATTTTGAATTTGTTTGTGCTGTGGTCTGAGAAACTGTTATGATTTCAGTTCCTTTGCATTTTCTGAGGAGTGTTTTACTTTTGATTATGTGATCCATTTTGGAGTAACTGTCATGTGGTGATAAGAATGTATATTCTGTTGGTTTTGGGTGGAGAGTTCTATAGATACCTATCAGGTCCCTTTGATCCAATGTTGAGTTTAGGTCCTGAATATCTTTGTTAATATTCTGTCTTGATGACCTGTAGAGTGTCAGTTGGGTGTTAAAGTCTTCTACTATTATTGTGTGGGAGTCTAAGCCTGTTTGAAGGTCTCTAAGAACTTGCTTTGTAAATCTAGGTGCTCCTGTGTTGGGTGCATATGTATTTACAATAGTTAGATCTTCTTGTTGAATTGAAATATTTACCATTATGTAATGCAATTCTTTGTCTTTTTTGGTATTTGTTGGTTTGAGGTCTGTTTTGTCACAAAAACTAGAATTACAACCCTTGTGGGTTTTTTTTCTGTTTTACATTTTATTGGTAGGTTTTTATCTATTCTTTTATTTTGAGCCTATGTATCTTTGCATGTCAGATGAGTCTCTTGAAGACAGCATACCAATGGGTCTTGATTATTTATCCACATTGCCAAACTGTGCCTTTTGATTGTGACATTTAACCAATTTACAGTCAAGGTTAGTATTTATATGTGTGGATTTTATCCCATTATCATGATGTTAGTCAGTTGTTTTGAAGACTTCTTTATATGGTTTCTCTATAGTGTCACTGGTCTGTGTACCTCAGTGTGTTTTTGTAGTGCCTGTTAATGGTCTTTCCTTTCCATATTTAGGGCTTTCTTCATGAGATCCTGTAAGACAGGTCTAGTGGTAATGAATTCCCTCAGCATTTGCTTGTCTGAAGAGGATCTTATTTCTCCTTCTCTTATGAAACCTAGTTAGACCAGATATGAAATACTGGGTTTGAATTTCTTTTCTTTAAGAATGTTGAAGATTGGTCCCTAATTGCTTCTGGCTTGTAGGCTTTCTGCTGAGAGACCCACTATTGGTCTGATGTGTTTTGCTTCACAGATGACCTGACTTTTCTCTGTGGCTGCCTTTAACATGTTTTCTTCCATTTCATCCTTAGTAAATCTGATGATTATGTGTCCTGCAGATGATCTTCTTAAGTATCTTACTGGAGTCCTCTGCAGTCACTGAATTTGAATGTTGGCCCCTCTAGTTATGTTGGGGAAATTCTCATGGATGATATCCTGAAATATATTTTCCAAATTGGTCTATTCTCATCATCTCTTTCATGGATACCTGTGAGTTGTAGACTTGGTCTCTTTACGTAATCCCATATTTCTTGAAGGTTTTGTTTGCTTCCTTTTATTCCTTTTTCTCTATTCTTGTCTGACTGTATAATTTCAGAAAGCCAGTCTCCAAACTCTGAGATCCGTTCCTCTGCTTGGTCTGTTCTGCTATTAATGCTTGTGATTGCATCATAAAATTCTTGCAGTGTGTTATTCAGCTCTATCAGGTCAGTTGTGTTCTTTTCTATACTGGTTATATTGTCTGTCAGCTTCTGCCTTGTTTTATCATGATATTTAGCTTCTTTGGATTGAGTTTTAAAGTACTCCAGTAGCTCAATGATCTTTATTCCTATCCGTATTCTGAATTCTCTTTCTGACATTTCAAAAGTCATCTCAGTCCAGCTCAGAACTCTTGCTGGAGAGGTGATGCAGTCATTTGGTTGAAGGAAGCCACTTTGGCTTTTTGAATTTCCAGGGTTATTGAACTGATTCTCTCTCATATCTTCAGTCTTTGAGGTTGCTTTTAGATGTATTTTTTTTTTTCTTTTATCCTATTTGATGACCTTGAGGGTTTGGTTGTGGTATAAGGTGAATTCAGCCAACTGGCTTCATTTCTGGGAGATCTTAGGGTGCCAATGCTCAGTTCCCAACCCTTGGACTATGTGCTGTCACTCTGTGGGATTTACATAGGGCCCTGATTTTGTTTTCTGGCTCCTTGAGATTTGGAACCCACTGCACTGCAGAGGCCAAGGTTCAGCAACTGCAGCAGAGTGCTAGTGGGTGCTGAGTACCTGCCTCCCTGCAGGCATTCACCACAGTGGCAGCAACATTGCAGCTTGGGTGGCATGGGGGCCCCTGCCAGTAATGATGTGTGGTCATGTTGGAGATGATATTGGCCGAGGTGGTATACTGCTGGGTACAGGTCTCAGTGCCTTTTCTGTGCTCCACAAGCGGAGTGATTGCACAGGGCCAAAGAGAATACATTGTTCTCTGTGCAGTGTTAGCTCAAGGGTTGTTCTCTGTGCAGTGTTAGCTCAAGGGTTGGGCATCAGGGTTATCAGGGCTTGCTGGCTCTGCTGACCTAGACTCCATCAGCAATGGCCATCAGCAGAGGGAGGGGTCGAACCGCACTCCTGCATGCTGGGGAGGGCAAGGAAAGCAAAACCTGCCTGTATTGGTCCGTTTTCATACTGCTATAAAGAACTTCCTGAGACTGGGTAATTTATAAAGGAAAGAGGTTTAATTGACTCACAGTTCAGCATGGCTGGGGAGGCTTCACAAAACTTAAAATCATGGCAGAAGGTGAGGACAAAACAAGCCACCTTCTTCACAAGGGGGCAGGAAGAAGAAATGCTGAGGGAAGGGGTAAGAGCCTCACAGAAATAATCAGATCTCATGAGAACTCACTATCATGGGAACAGCATGGGGAAAGCCACCCCCATGATTAAATTACCTCCTCCATGTCTCTCCCTTGACACTTGGGAATTACGAGGGTTATAATTCAAGATGAGATTTGGGTTGGGACCCAAAGCCTAACCATATCACTGTCTGTGCAGACACAATCCATCAAAGCCATGTGGGTGTTACTGTGGGCCCAGAGGAAGCTGCTCTAGGGGAGGGAGAGAGTGAACTGGTGTGTGGCAATAGGGACCACCACACTGGAGTTCTCAGGCATGATTCACTAGTGCAGAAACTATGGTGTGGACCCCGAGGGCACTCGAGACTGCCCTGCAAGCAGGTGTGGCTAGGCTAGGGGCCTGGGAGAGACAATCATACCAAGAGGTACTTAGGTTATACCAGCCTCATCTGATGGGCAAGTCTGCCCTTCAGAGATTAGATCTAGCAGTTTCTCTAATGCTAAAGTCTCCTTTATTAGTCAGGATTCTCCAGAGGAACAGGACTAATAGGATAGATGTGAATATAAAATGGAGTTTATTAAGCAGTATTGACTTACATGATCACATGGTAAAGTCCCACAATACGCCACTTGCATGCAAGTTAAGGAGCCAGGAAGCCAGTCCGAGTCCCAAAACCTCAAATGTAGGGAAACTGACCATGCAGCCTTTAGTCTATGGCCGAAGGCTTGATAGCCCTTGACATACCTTGATAGCCCTTGACAAACCACTGATGTACATTCAAGAGTCCAAAAGCTGAAGAACTTGGAATACAATGTTCAAGGGCAGGAAGCATTCAGCACAGGAGAGAGATGGAGGCCACAAGACTCAATCAGTCTTGTCCTTCCACATTCCTCTGTCTACTTTTATCCTAGCTGTGCTGGCAGCTGATCAGATGGTGCCCACCCAGATTGAGGGTGGGTCTGCATCTCCCAGTTCACTCACTCAAATGTTAATCTCCTTTAGCAATACCCTCACAGACATACCTAGAAACCAAACTTTGTGTCCTTCAATCCAATTAAGTTGATGCTCAATATTAAACATCACATCTCCTATGGAAGCAAGTCAAGCCTAGGGGGATGGCTGTCCCTGGCCATGCTCTGCTAGTGACGCTCTCACACCAAACCTTCTGGACTCGATATCAGGTAACTTGCTGGCCCTACCACTTCTTTAAGCAGCTCTCTCTGCCAACATAAATGTCCATGGTGGTCAAGGGATCTCCTCCTTCTGAGGTTCCAGAGGCCTGTGGCTAGAGCAGGTTGCTCCTTATTAGTTCAACACACCCAACCCACTGGAGTTGCTGTGGGCAGGGAATGAGTGTTGATGTGTGTTAGCCCCATGCAGGGTTCTTGGCTTTCTCCCCGTTCAGTCCAGCTTCTGTGTTTTCCCTACATCCACTCTTAGTACTTTCCCTCTGAAGATCTGTCAGGGGTATGCCAATCTGCATCTTGGTCCCTCAGTGGAAGCTGATCCACCTGGCTGCATCTAGTCATCCTTCTTGCCCTCCCCTGAAGATGAGTATTATGTTCAAATCAGGAATGGAGTGTGATATGATTTTGATCTGCATCCCCACCAAGTCTCATGCTAACTTGTAATTCCAATGTTGCAGGTGGGGCTTGGTGGGGGTGATTGGATCACGGGTGTGACTTTCTCGTGAATGATTTAGCACCATCCCCTTGGTGCTGTTCTCATGAGAGTGAGTGAATTCTCACAAGATCTGATTATTTCTAGGTGTGTGGCACCTCCTCCTTCTTGCTCTGGCTTCTGCTCTGAGCATGTGATGTGCCTGTTCGCACGTCAACTTCTGCCATGATTGTAAATTTGCTGAGGCCTCCCCAGAAGCTGAGTGGATGCCAACATCATGCTTCCTATAACCTGCAGAACCTTGATCCAATTACACCTGTTTTCTTTATAAATTACCCAGTCTCAGGTATTTATTTATAGCAACATGCAAACAGTACACAATGCCCAATATACACAGTGCCATACCCATTAGTCTGGAAAAGGAGACTAAAGGATTGTTCCTAAATCGCTGTCACATGCACTTGATAACTTAGCATCAGCCTACCGGCTCTAAATCTAAAGATGAAACAGAATTAATTTAGAATACAGGATGTAATAAAGGAGGCCAGGAAGGGAAATCTGCATACAGAAGCATCATAGGCAATGTATTGTTTGTGATGGTGGATATCTCTCTCCTGGGTTGGGACGCTAGTTACGCATACGATATAATAAGAAAAATTTTGGTGGAGGTCGGGGAGTTGCAATAATAGCTTGTCTGCAACTTTGGCTGCCAATAATTTCTGCCATCACTGTTTGTGCATTTTCCCACCTGGAGATGGAGTCTACTTTTCCTCCACTTGGATCTGTGATTTGTCTTGATCAGTAGAATTTGCCAGAAGTGACATTATGCAAGTAATTCTGGGATTAGCCCTTAAAAGGTCTGGAAACTTGCCCGTTTGCTCTCTTGCAACCTAGTTGCCGTGTTGTAAAGAAGTCCAGGCTCTTCTGCTGGACTTAACAGGTCCTGGAGGCTGAGGCATCGTGAGGACAGAGAGAGAGAGACCAAGTGGAAGAGAACAAAGACACCCCAGTCACCATCAGTACTCGGGATCAGAGATGTGAAACAGGCCTCTTTAGACTTTCCAGCCAAGTCCATTCAGGTCGAGCAACCTATGGGAACAAGATCTTCCAAGTCAGAACAGAGAACGGTGAGAAACAGTAAATAGAAACAGAAATAGTGGCTGTTAAATTAAGCTACCAAAATTTGAAATGATTTGTCATGCAGCAAATCATATTCTCTTGTGTATAGAGAATATTAATAGAGGTGTAGATGACTGGAGTAGTGATGGATAATGGAAAGAACTATAATAGCATAATAATCCTGGCTTTCTATGTTTTCTTTATTTACTCTGCCTAGAGGGAGGTGACATAAGTTATATCTTGAATGAGTTTGGAAATGGATAAACAAACACACATTTGTGGTCCAGTCTTTCCTCTTCTTTTCTCTGAGAGTGAATCCAAGAGAAAATCCTCTGCACCTCTTCTGCTTTGCTCACCCACCTCTGAAATATGAAAGGGGAAAATTCCTACCTGGAATGGCCTGCCCGGTTTTGTACTGACGTAATTATGTGGGTCCATCTCTTAAGATTTGAGGGTTGGTGTCAGGAAGACAACTTTCTTGCATATATAAACAATATTTTACATCAGCCCCATCAGTGAATATTTGCTACCCATAGACTGTCTCTCTTGTCCAATTCCTCAGTTGTTTAGAATGTGGGTGGACAAGAGGCATGGTACTTATTAACCCCAGATCTAAGAATAAGGTCTTAAAACTCAATTTATATACAAAAGTTTTATAACTTACTTATTAATTCCTGACTTTGTAGTCAAGAAGATATTTAGTTTTATGAAATATTTATTTCCACATATTTGAAAATTATCTGCACTTAATAAATCACTTTGGTACTTTAGCTTTAAAATGCGTTTAAAAACCACATTTTCTGATTTTAGGAAATAGCAGTTCAAAAAAGAGCAAACTGTGGCAGGCCATATATTATTAAAAAGCAAATAATTTTGCAAGGATGGAGGGTTTTGTGGCATAACTAGATTTAAGTATATGGGGTAGGAATCAGAACACCTAACACCTTTACTGATTTTCTTTTTTCATCTACTTTCTTTTTATTTCTCAGTTTATTCAGTAAATCACTATAGAACTATCTAACTCTCTGGGTGGCTGTACATAAGAAATGAATTATAAATATTTAGAAACCACTTTTAAAACAATCACAAATATTAAAATACACAGTGTTATTTAATGTATCATCAGAAATATGTATTATTATGTTTTTCTGGGAGCTAGGTGTCTCTAGGTGTACTCTAGGCTATGTGAAACCTTGAAATGGTTTTCTACTGGGACCAAAGTAAGCAATAACTGGAGTTATATCTGGTAAAGTTGAATCATGATTAATACAAGTACAATAGACCTTTCTGTAGTTGTTTTGCTGTCAGTTCATGTTTTTAAGTATTACATATACATTCTGCTCTCTTAGACCTTATGGCTGCATTGTTGACCACTGTGTTCTGATTAAAGTTAAAAACTACAGCACTCTTAACAGGTCATAAATCATCTCATTCATGCAGGTGCAGATTGTAACAGTGGTGCAACCTCATCACTTTTGTGGATGACTGTTTCTGATTAGGGAAAACATACAACAGGTATATTTTCTAAGCCTGTCAGAATGCCTCCAGCTTGCAACGGTGCAAAGAACATCTGTCATTTTCTCTCTCAAACATCCATCAGGCAAAATTATTAAATCAACATGCATCATTTTGTATAACAGAACTAAAATTTCAGTTATAGAACATAATTCTGGGATTGATTTTCCCTGCTTTGAAAATAAATAACTTGGCTTCATGTTCTTGGTTATATAACAGCAGGAGATCATTATCTTGTGACAAAACTCTATTTTATTGACATTATCTCTAAATGGTCCCTTTATAGGATATATAAAATTTAATATACATTCAATTTAGTAAAATTCCATTCACGCTATACTGATATATCTCTATTTTTCTATTTAATTTACAGACAACATTTGAATCCAAATATAATATTTATTTCAGTGATGTTGTTTACTTCCTGCCTAAGTCATTCAGCAAATGTATAATCTTGATGAAAATTTGTATCAAAATACACAGACTTTGACACCAAAAGGCCTGAGGATGAATCCTGACTCTAGTAGTTTGACCTTGGACAAAGTGCTTACTATTCCTCTAATTGAATTTACTAAGTCTGCAAAATGAGGATAATAATAATAATGTGTAATTCAGATGATACTTCCTGCACTGAATGAGTTTATACATTTAAAATTCTTAGAACAATGCCTTGGCATGCAGTAAGGACAATATGACCAACCTTCAGTTTATAGTATTCATAGTTTTAATCATTTTCGTTCTTTATTTTTTAGCTGTGTGACCTAGAACAACATATTTAAATACCTTAGTTACTCTGTGATAATAATACCTACTACCATTCAGTTGTTTTGGATATTAGATAAGGCAATATTTCTAATTGTACCATAAAATGATATAGTAAAATGCATGTTCCTTGGATAAATTATCCAGAGCAGTTTTGAGGTTAATTCTTTAAAATTTGGGAGAATTATAGTGCTATAGAAAATAATATATCATAATGTCTTAGTTGAAAGTTGTCTCCAAATTGACTCTATGTTGTCCCATGCATTTTATTTTTCCTCCTCCGGTTCCATTATCTACTCTGCCTAATTCAGCTCTGTGCCTCAGAAGGGTGGCATGCGTGCATTGTATCAATTCATATCCTTACCCTATGGCTTCCTAGGGAATTTGGCACAAGGAGGATTAAAAATAAAACTTGAGGGCACATAGGATACGCATTATTTTGACTATTTATTTATTTATTTATTTTTTTGGCAAGGTCACAGGAAATTATTTGTATCTCCTTATTGAAAGCCACACTCCTTTTGCTGAGACTCTAAAAACAGATCTCATTCTTCTGGTTCTGATAACTACTTTCTCTCCACATCCATTTGGTCCTGCAAGACAGTTCTCCAAGTATTCTTGGCCCAGTCCGTTTCTCCTTCCTTTCTTTCTTGTAATTCTGAAGAATAACTGTGGAAAGTTCTAGAAATGCAACATCCGGAGATATGGAGGCGCTTTCTGGAACAACTTGGTCTGAGTTCCAGAGTCTCTTAGGATAGGACGTTCTTAGAACAGACTTCAGTGCTTTAATCAAGCAAGACGCATTTTCCCAGGGTATAAAACCAGGTGTGGGTTGCTTTCCAGGGCTACTAATCACTAGTGCAAGTGGAGCAAGTGCAGATGGGACTTCATCTGCCCCAGGCAGCTTTCCTGAGATTTGAGGGAGAAGTTCATCTTGAATCCTAGGTTTCTGCTGTCCCTTGCTGCCTATCTTTAAGTAATAAATCTACTTCATGTAATTTGTTTTATGTGTAGGTGTTTCATCTCATTAGACTTGGGCATGTGGTAAACAGTGTACAGTGAACCTGCTATACAAGACCTACAGGAAGTAAAGGCTTGCAGCTCTTGCCAGCATAGGGAACTTCACTATCCCTTGCTAGTTTCCCAGATTCACCCTTTTAAACACCACCTTTATTAGACTATGTTGAATTACTCAGTTTGAGCAGGCTATCTGTTTTCTGTCTAGATCCTCACTGCTACAGATACCCAAATGTGAGCTGTTGAGTAAATAGTCATTTCTGAAGTATGTGAAAATGTTAAGGGTTTCAGGGAGATGAATTTTATGGTTGCTAAAATTTTTCACTGTGTTCAAAGTAATAGTTGAAGTGCTTGTTTTATGTAGAACCGTTTTGAAGATGTGAAAGTATTTGTCACCCTCAATTTTTAAAATAGTGTTAAGAAGTATAGTGTCTTTTGGAAACATAAGGTCAGATTAGCATTCATTTAGATTTCACAAGGTAACTGAACATAGATTTGAATTGTAAAGTAGCTGTAATTATCTTTTTAACAGACACAGTAACTCTTGTTGGCAACTAGAACTATAATTCTAGACATTGTGTTCAGCACAAACTTCCACGTTTTTGACAGGCTAGAAGATGAAAAGATACACAGAGACTTCCTGTTGTTAGTCTCACTTTTTGTCTCTTCACATCTCTTAACATCTGAAACTATGACCCAAATGGGATTTACACTTCATTATTTATAACATATTGTCCCTTTTAGAGGAATGAAGAAACTACGCCTTCACAGAATAAGGTTAATTTTGGTGTTAAGATGCAATTTATTATTTGGATTAGGAGAATAATCTTTCTAAATAAGTAAATGTACCAGGATATTACAATTTTGAATAGGAAAAATAAATACCAATACAAAATAATAATAGTATAAATGAAATAATTTCTAATAATAAGATGTAACAAAACTGAGACATTGGGAATAACAAAGCACATCATTAAGCTCAGGAACGATCCTATTGCATAAATTTAAAAAATCATTTCTGTTTGTGATACCATTTGGGGAGTTTATGATACATAGAAGTGGTTGGCAGAGCAATTCTTTATCATTCAAGCAAGTCTTCCCTAATTCAGAACAGGAATATTCACCCAAAGAAATTATGAACCATAGAAACAAAGCTTATTATCTCTGACTTTTAGATCCCCAGTTTATCTCAGAAGTTACCTTTCCAGCGTATCTCACCCTTCCTAGCTTCACTATACCATTTTGAGTGATAAATACTGACATATACACGAGCACAAGGAAAGATTTTGCTTCTTTGTAGAAATAAAATCAGATTTTAAATAAAGGAATATCTCTATAGACTTCCTTTCTATTCACCATAGCTAAGATAAGGAATCAGCCAAAGTGTCCATCAACAGATGAATGGATAAAGAAACTATGGGAGATATATATGTATATCTACAATGGAATACTACTGAGCCATAAAAAGAATGAAATCCTTTCGTCTGTGGCAACATACTTGAACTTGAACCTGGAGGACATTATGTTAAGTAAAATAAGTCAGGCACAGAAAGGTAAATACCACATATTCCCACTCATAGGTAGGAACTAAACAAAATTGAGCTTATAGAAGCAGAAAGTAAAATTGTGGTTACTAAAGGTGGGAAGACTGTGGGGCAATGGGTGAAGTTGGTTAACATATACAAAATTATCTCTAAATAGGAGGAATAAGTTCTCATATTATATAGCACTGTAGGGTGATTATAGTTAAAAATAATTTATTGTATATTTTCAAATAGCTAGAAGAGAGTATTTTGCCTGTTCCCAACACAAAAAAATAATAAATGTTTGATGTGACAGATATGCTAGCTACATATAGATATATATGCGGTATTTGATTATTAAACATTGTATACAAGTATCAAAATATCACTTTGTACCCTGTAAATATGTACAATTATGATATGACAATTAAAAATAAAATAAAAATGAAACAAGAAAAGCATAAACACATAAATATTGTATGTCAGTTTAAAAAATAAAATGCCAGGAGAAGAATAGATTAAGTCAAAGAGCTCAGCAGGCAGAGCAGGCACCAAGTCAACAGGGATTTTTACCACAATGAAAACATTTGGATTTGAGTTCACATGTAAAGGGAAAGTTTTGGAAGATTTCAAGCAGAGATGTGACATGATCCGATTTATATTTTTTAAAGGTCACCCTGGGCTTCTTTGGAATTTTATGTAGCAAGTGTAGAAGGGCAAAGAGAGCCAGCAGAGAGATCTATTGTATAACTATATTGAAATGTATATGATAAATGGTGACATATGGAGAGAAGAGGATACTTGAGGACTATTTTTTTGGGTAGAGTCCGCGGGACTTTTTCATGGATTAATTACAAGGCAGGAGAGCAAAGAAGAATGTTAAGAGAGATTCTACAGTTTTGGATTGAGCAGGTAGGTAGATGGTGAGATTATGATTTTATTTAGAAAGACAGGAAAGATTAGACCAATGGTATTTGGACAGAGGTGGGAGGAGAGAAGGTGGGGCTTGTTCTGCTTTGTATGTCAAATTGGAGGTTTCCTCTAAGACATCCCTTCAATAGAGATATCAAGAAGCCACTGTAATATACAACTTTGAGTACTGTGTAGATTTTACCTCCAGAAGGCTTTTAAATGTAAGTGCAGTATGTGTATTTTTAAAAATAGAACCCAAACCACTGTAACCTCAAAATTTATTTTTTACATGATTTTCTCGGTTTTTATATCTCATCAGAGGATTTGCAACTGAAAACAGTTTTAGGTTGAGGCCATAATTGAGACTTACCAGCAACTTTACTATTTAAAGCTGTTATAAAATTGAGGTCATATGGAAAGAGAAGGCCTGGAAAACTACATTTAAAAATTGAGAAGAGTAGGAGATGGAGTGGCTCGTGTCCTAAGAGGAACCCCAAGAAGAGGTGGTGGTGTGGAAGACAATGGGGAAAAGTACTTCAGGAAGCAGGGAGTGGCCAGTCATTGAGATAAGGGGATGGATTCAAGATATTCTCTCTATAACCTTCCAGATCCACTCTCCATCCTTTTCCTGCCTCCATTCTATCCCAGGAAGGTGAGATGGTGGTTTAATCATCATCTTCCTTGATCTCTGGCTTCTTCTTTCAACTCAGCTAACTGGAATCTTCAGCATGACATTTGATGGAGAGAGGCAAATACATTCAGCCTTTATTCCCGTATCTCACTTCTGAAGCGTTTGCTGGCTAAGTTTCTCTACTGGAGGACATAGCTCCTTAGGAGGTGGTCCCTTTTCCATGTTTTTTTGTTTGTTTGTTTTTTTTTTTTTTTACTAGTAAGTCAGTCCATCTTCCTTCCTCATTCTGGGATTAAGGTCAATAGAAGTCCCAATGTTAATTGATCTTAGGTGCTATGTGATCCCAATGGTTTCTCTAGAACTTTCCTACAAGTTGTACATACACCTAGTACTCAACTTTCCTTGAGTTACACTAGTTTTATTACATTATCTGTTTTCTGTTTCAACCCTGAGTGATACAGTACCTAAAAATGGCATTGTGCCTGTTTTAGGCACAATGTGGCTCACGCCTGTAATCTCAGCACTCTGGAAGTCCGAGGCGGGCAGATCACAAGGTCAGGAAATCGAGATCATCCTGGCTAAAACACAGTGAAACCCCGTCTCTACTAAAAATACAAAAAAATTAGCTAGGCATAATGGTGGGCGCCTGTAGTCCCAGCTGCTCGGGAGGCTGAGGCAGGAGAAGGGCGTGAACCCGGGAGGCGGAGCTTGCAGTGAGCTGAGATAGCGCCACTGCACTCTAGCCTGGGCGACAGAGAGACTCCGTCTCAAAAAAAACCAACCAACCAACCAAACAAACAAACAAAAAGCAAGGCATTGGATTGTAGTATGAATGTCCTAGCTGCACTTGACAATAACACTCTCAGCACGAGGCACGTGATGGGGGTTGTAGCCTAATAGGAGTGTGTGTATAGGGAAAATTACGTAGGAAACAAGAAGCAGAAACAGAAGGACATAATTTTAGAATGTTTTGCTCTAAAGGGAGGGGGCCATTGGGGTAGTTTCTGAAAAGGGTGGCATGCGGTAAAGGAAACATTACTGAGAAGAGGAACAAACTGAAATAAATTTCAAAAACATTACATTCCTTATAGCAAGAACATTTTTCATACATGGTTCCCAGGTATATTGTCTTTTTACAGAGAAGAATCTTTGATGCCAGTACTCTCAGGTGGATCAAAAGTATCTCCTCGATGAACACTGAAAATAAAAAGCAGAAACTCTGCTTCTCAGCTAAACTCTGTTGCTTCGTCCTAGAATAAGTAGAAAAAGGCAGAGGAAATAACCTTTGAAATTCATTGTAACTTTTCTAGATTTTCGCAATGGGAAAGAAAACAGGAATTAGGAGCAGAGGCTGTGTTCACTGTGCCCTTTGTAGAAATTGTATTTTTCTAAGTTATTTGAATATTATATATCTTTGGAACATGAACATTAGAAACAGCATGATTCTGAATAGTCCAACCCATATTTTATCATTTATTCTCTTCATAATATACTTTAGCTTGTATCATAAAATTGATTATATTGGAAATAGTGAATTTCAGACTTTAAAAGTTGCTTTCAATTTCTTAGAATCTATGCTTATGACAATTTGCAGTTTGTCTTATGAGCAAAGAGGTTGGTGTAGGATACCTCTATGGGAAAAAATGAGAGAAACGGAATTTGCCATGAGATCAAGAATGCCTGGGGGGGGGAACTGGGTCATGTAGATATAATTGCTGAGAATCACCCCTTAGTTCTCATTTTTTATTTCCCAAGGAAATACATATCAGGCTTCAACAGAGAGAGCAAATACAAAGGAGAGTAGATAAACAAAGCAGGTCTAAAGTTTAAAGTGTGGTTGATAAAAAAGAACAAACCCTTTAAGCTTTCTGCCTTGTCAAACAATGATCACAATGATCTTGACCTCTTCATGGGTCTCTTGTTACTAAAACAGTTCTGTGAAATGCCTCATTAGTTCAGGAGAGTTGGAAATGGCATGCTACTACATTTGTATTACATTCTACGGAGCTACTCATTTTTATAATAAGCTTGATGGATTAATCCGAAAAAGGAAATTCATTTATTACACAGCAAAAATAAAGTTTTAGCAATATATTTATTTCATTTACCTGTTATTGAAATTTTCCCCCAAAATCATTACATAATAAATGTAGATAACAAATGCAACCAATCTAGCTCAAATATTGAAGCTATGAGATTATGAGGACTGGCAAACAAATACAGCTTTAAATTATATATTCATGTATCTTTAGGATGATGAAAGGCTAGAAATGCATTTGAAAATGCATTGGAAAACTTGGGAAGTTATAATCTGTTTTACAAATGGGTTTAAGATTGCTTTAATTATTTGTCTATGGTGTGTCTTTCATTTGACCCAACAATAAAGAAAAAAAAAAAAAACTAACAGTTTATTATAATGTAATTTAAAAATTGTATTAGTAGTCTGTGTGCCAATTAGTCTGTAACCTCCAACAGACTTGCTGACCACACAAATATTCAAAATCCATGATGTTTGCTTAAGAAGGCTGAGTAGTATTTCAGGTTAATTGGCTTATTTACTTCCTTCCAAGGGGAAGGCACAATAACAGAGCAATAATCACTGCACAAAAGGACATTACAAATTTATAACAATTAGAATCACATAGATCAGCATAAAAGGTAAAATGCAATATATCAGACATGACAGATTAAAATTAGTTAATATTAAAAAAAAAAAAAACACAACTCATCACTCTGTTGGAGTTTCAGGAAACTCAAAAAATGGCATTTTTGTTTTGTTCACCTGAGTGCGATACTCGTTAAGGAAACAAAAAGGTATGGCAGATGAAAATCTGTGTGACTGAGCAGGAACCCTGGGGAGTCATACCTGGAGATCTTAGGAACCTTGATGTTGCCTGTGCTTTCCTTCTCCCATGCCACCATATCTTTTACACCATCAAAGTATTACATGAATATACGCTGAGAAGTTTTGTGAGTCCATCCAATCATCAGTCACCATATAATTGATGTATACAAAAAGGCCGCGAGTGTCCTGCTTTGGGTGTACCTCAACATGAGCGAAAGGAATATAGTTAATGTCTCCTAGCTCTTTGTTCTTAAATGCCTGGGCTTGGCCTTTAAACTTTCAGTCAGTCAGAGGCATAATTGAGGAGAGCAATTAGGGTTATAATTGAGGAGATCAATTAGGGTTACGAACCCTGTCAATTAGCGTTATCTATGAGGATAGCCCTGCCCCCACATTCAAGAACCTTTCCTCGGCATCAACATTGCTCCTTTTTGGATCTTCTTGGACCCACTCAAGGATTGTGTAAATTTTACTTCCAGAAAGTTTTGAAATGTAAGTGCAGTATGAAATGTAAGTGCAATATTTTTAAAATAGCATCAAAACTACTCTAATCTTTAAATCAGTTTTCAAGTTATTTTATGGGCCATTATAGCCCATCAGAGGTTTTGCAATGAGATCTTATAATATACCAAATATATTTCAATAATAAAATTTTAACTACAAGATGCCCCACTTTGAAGTTAAAGTCTTACCCACTGTGAATTTTCTGGTAATACATTAAAGTTCTATGATTAAATTTCCTTGCACTTTAATAGTATATTAATAAATATAAAAGGTAAACAATTTTAATATCTAAAATTATTTTGTGCTTGAACGTTCAGTGAAATTAAATTCTTATCTTCATCCTTCTCAACCACTTTTTCTTTTTTTTTTTAATTTATTTATTATTATTATACTTTAAGTTGTAGGGTACATGTGCATAACGTGCAGGTTTGTTACATATGTATACTTGTGCCATGTTGCTGTGCTGCACCCATCAACTCGTCATTTACATCAGGTATAACTCCCAATGCAATCCCTCCCCCCTCCCCCCTCCCCATGATAGGCCCCGTTGTGTGATGTTCCCCTTCCTGAGTCCGAGTGATCTCATTGTTCAGTTCCCACCTATGAGTGAGAACATGCGGTGTTTGGTTTTCTGTTCTTGTGATAGTTTGCTAAGAATGATGGATTTCAGCTGCATCCAAGTCCCTGACGGAGTTTCGCTCTCTCCCCCAGGCTGGAGCGCAGTGGCGAGATCTTGGCTAACTGCAACCTCCGCCTCCCGGGTTCACGCCATTCTCCTGCCTCAGCCTCCCGAATAGCTGGGACTACAGGCCCTCACCACCACGCCTGGCTAATTTTTTGTATTTTTAGTAGGGACGCGTTTCACCGTGTTAGCCAGGATTGTCTCAACCTCCTGACCTTGTGATCCGCCCGCCTCGGCCTCCCAAAGTGCTGGGATCACCTGCATGAGCCACAGTGCCCAGCCCCTTCTCAACCACTTTTCTGTAGGGTGTCAGATCGGGGGGCTCTTGATGGTTAGCGAGAGTTAGTTTTTGAAAATATTTTCAGCTTTATGTGTCTCGCTGATTGGCTCATAACACTTACTGTGAGGGAAAAATGGTTTGGTTGACATTCTGCCTTCTCAATGCAGAAATAAAACACAACATGAGAGAAAGTTAAGAGTTTAATTCTGGAAAAAAATAGTCATAGCAAATGTCTTTCAAGAGCCATGAAGACGGCTTATTTAAAAAGAGTTTTAATGCTTTAGCTACATTTAATCAAGTAGCAGGGACCAATGTTTAAGGTACCAATGACAGCTTATTCTTATCCTGTGAAAGGAGAAAGGAATATAAAAGCAGGTAAAAAATCATTAGGGAAAATTTCTTTTTTTTTATAGACCACATAATTTGGAATGATGTATTTTTGTTCAAAACTATTCCATAAATATTTGATTAGATATTTAAGTGCAAACATGACTTTCTACCTCCAAGTTACAATCTAGTAAGGGAAACAAACACACAAAATGAGATGATTACAATAGAAAGAAATTACACTGGGTACTCTGAGAGCCCAGAGGAAGGAATCTACTATAAGCTAGGTGGGTAATAGCATATTAATTTGAGATAGTTTTAAAGTAATGCACAGGTTTTGATAGGTGAAAATTTTTGGCAGGGACAAAGAATATTGCTTATTATTACTATAAAGCACAGGCAAAAACAAAGGGGCCAGGAAATGTGGATCCTTGGCAACACAGTGAGTGTTTTCTTAAGTCTGGAATTCATAAGATGTAAATATGTTCATATTCTTTAAACTTTGAATGTGAACCTAAGAAATTGGCAAAGGTAACCCAGATTGTGTTGGATAATTTTATGCATTACCTCCTTTAGTCATTCAGAAATCTTGAGGACAGATTCATTTCTTTTTATGTCATTCTTCACATCTTCAATAACACAATACATTTCCAAAATCACAGATTGCCAATAGAAAACTTAAGGAAGCTTTTGTTCGAATACAAGGGAAAGATTAATTAAACCTCATATAAAACAAGCAAACAGCAACAACAAGAAACTGCTTATTCAACTGTGATGTGGCTTGGTTGTGACCCACCCAAATCTCACCTTGAATTGTAATAATCCCTCGGTGTCAAGGGTGGGGCCAGGGGGAGATAATTGAATCATGGGAGAGTTTTCCCCATACTGGTCTCATGGTGGTGAATAAGTCTTATGGGATCTAATGGTTTTATAAATGGGAGTTCCCCTGTACAAACTCTCTTGCCTGCCGCTATGTAAGATGGGTCTTTGCTCCTCCTTTGCCTTCTGCCGTGACTGTGAGGACCCCCCACCCCAGCAATGTGGAACTGTGAGTCTATTAAACCTCTTTCCTTTGTAAATTACCCAGTCTCTGTTATATCTCACAGTGTGAGAATTAACTAATGCATACTGCTATCCCCTAGGTATTTTTATGCAAACTAAAATTTATTTCTTCAAGGTGGATATAGTCTCACAGGTACACACAAATTGGTGAGTATGTGATGCCACTGTTCAATTTATAATGGCATCATTTGACATTAGTAGCCCTGCAGACTCATGATATGGCAAGAATAGCAAAGCTCGTGTGTCTGCCCTTACTCTCTCCAGGCTAATTGAAAAAACTTCTCAATCAGATTCAACTGCTCTTCAAACTACCTGTTGGATATTTTTCATATAGTAGGCTTCCTACACTAAAGTCGGTATCTCTCATGTCCTGTCTTTCTTTGATAAAACACTCCAATGTTTTATGTGCACGTGTATGTGTGTTGTGTATGTGTGTTTATCAGAGTCCAACTTAAACATTGTCGGTAGATATAGCAGACATTAGAAAAATAATGGGTTTATTTGTGGTTTTTTTGGATAAACATCAATCTAGGATTTGAAAAAGATTAAGTTTATAAAATAGAATTGGGAAGTTAGCCATATGTTTTAGAACTTCCCCTTTCCCTACGACTAACACATTTCATGAAGCGAAAAGATTAAATGTAAGCACTTAATTACATAATACTTATAATTAAATTAAATACAATAAAATTTATAGAAAGTGGCTCATACATGACTAACTCTCAACAAATGCCAGTTCTATTTCCCCACTTTTCTCCTGAGTCTGGACCATTAGAACGAAAACTTTTCAACTGAAATTCCAGTTGAGTTTTACTATCAAGTAGAGTTTGTGGCTTTTGAAATTGTCAAGGTTTATTTTTTCTCTCATTTTCAAAATAGATTTGAAAAGTATTAGAAAAAGAACTCGTCTTGCCATAATTTGAGAACAAGGCCTGAATAGCACAGTTCTCTAAAATTTCTTTGTGCTCTTCAGAATTCAATAAGTTAACATATTTGTTCTTGATGCTATCACTAGATTTTTAGTTTTACTTTTCAATTTTATGCTGCAGTATTTTTGAAAGGAAGTCTGTGGCTTAAGCTTTATAAATACTTAACTGCTGCTATAAAGATTTGAATTCTGAAGCCAGGTGGAAAGAAGAAAATGTAATTGGGGAGAAAAGACAAAACATTAGAATGAACCTCAAACAGTGCCTGGAGGAGTTAGCAGGAAAATACGTGGATTGGTAAAATTAACTCCTTTAGGGGCTGATACCAAAGCATACCAAAGTTGAAAGACTACAAGAAAATTCTTGCAAGATTAAACTGAAATAATTTATGTACAGGTCTAGTATAATCAAATTCCCTTTTACAAATTTGAGCCTGACATTAGGAACTTACAGCAGATAGAGTTAGACATCTAAATCGTAGATATGGTGCTAATAGCAACAGTTGGATTATCTCACACAGTCATCCCTCTGAGGTAGATCTTACTATTATCCACCTTTTATGTGTGAAAGGATGGCCATTTATAGAAGGAAAGTGATTTACCAACTTTACAATTTAACAGTAGACAGAACCAAGACTCTAACACAAGTCTATCCTGCCCAAAAGCCTAGGATTCCAACCACAAATAAACCTACACATTTACTATCCTTGGGTACAGTGGGCAGACCGTGTGTGGTCCCCATGTTTCCTGCCCCCTGGTGTTCTTGCCTACAATAGTCCTCCAGATGAGAATACAGACCCCATGACATGTTGATCACATTCTTGTGAAACCCTGAGCAGAGAAAGTACCTAAGCTGTGCTCACATTCCTGCCGCAGAATCTGTGAGATAATAAGTTTTTAACGCTGATAAGGTCCTAGTAATTTGTTACGCAGCAATATAATGTAAATATAAAATGATTATAACTATTACATTCTTGATATGAACATTTCTTTAAGATAATTTTTTATTTGGATAGATAATTGTCTATAATCTCCTTTAAAAAATAATTTAAAGCGCTAAAATGAGGGAAATGGAAGGAGGAATAGACAGAGCATAGAGAATTTAGGGAAATGAAACTATTTTGTGTGATACTATACTGGTGGATACTTGTCACTATACAGTTCTTAAAACCCATAGAATATACCACACCAAGAGTGAACCCCAGTGTAAACAATAGACTTTGCGTAGTAAGAGATTGTCAACATAGGCTCATGTAGTAGATCGTAACCAATGTCCCACTCTGGTGGAGGATGTTCATGGTGGAGGACACTGTGCAGCTATGGGAAGTAAGGGACTGTATGGGAAATGTTTATGTCTTCCTGTCAGTATTGCTATGAACCTAGAACTGCTCTAAAAAATAAAGTCTATTTAAAACAAAGCAAAAAAGGTAAAATTGACTACTTATCCATCGTTTATAGCTAATAATCTTTATGTACATTATGACCAGGAAACTAATTGGACTTGCGTTTGGTTCAGAAGACAGCAGTGATACATAACACAGAGTTCTGCAGTTGTGTGGGTGAGAAGCATGTTCTGACAAGCACGAGTGTTTGAGTCACAGTCGACCCCACAATCTGCTGCCTATTTTCCAACCTCTTGGGTGAGAGGTGACTGTAAGCAGATGCTAATAAGGGTAACAGCTGTCTCCTGACCACTGGATTACAGCTGCAGTTACGTGACTTGAAACTCAAAGTGCAGAGGCTTATCCTCTATTCTGCCAAAGATTTTGTAAGCACTCTGTTACTTGCAGTAAATCTATTTCTGATTGTAATCCTCTGATCAACTATGTGTCCTTCACTGAGCAATTGTTGATACACCGGTGTAAGAAACATTAAACAAAACACCATTGCATAAGTAATTTTCAAACTACAGAAGATGCATCAATACCTGGACCTACTAAGCCACATGTCTATAGAGTAGGTTCTACGGGTGACACATAAGTTCTTGGTGTCACTGATCTGACTCATATTTTCATATGAACTTTTGTTTTAGAACAGTTGTGGAATTACAGATCGATGAAGAAGTGAGTGTAGAGAGTTCTCATAGGTCCCACAATCATTTCTCCGATCATTAGTGTTTGATATTAGTATGCCACGTCTTTTAACTAGTGAATTAATATTGATAAGTTATTATCTAATATCTGAATTGTATTCAGAATTCATTAGTTTCTCCCTAATGTCATTTTTGTGTTTTAACATCCTACGTAGGAAACACATTAAATTTAGTTGTCGTGTCTTTGGTTGTTGTCGTTTGTTTGTTTGCTGCCTAGTTTCCCACTTCCAAACTTTTTGTAGAAATGAAAGCTTTTTCTCATTCACTTGTCACCCACACAACTGCAGAAGTCTCTGTTACATATCACTGCTACCTTCTAAATCAAACCTCAGTGAAGTTTCCTGGTCATAATGTACATAAGGACTATTAGTTCTAAGTGTTGGGTAAGTAGTCAATTTTATCTTTTTAATATGTTGCCTAGGCTGTTCTCAAACTCCTGGTCTCAAGCGATCCTTCCACTTAGGCCTCCCAAAGTGCTGATATTAAAGGAGTGAGCTACCATACCTGGCCCCTAGTTGCAATGTCTTAAGCTCCTCTTGGCCATCAGAGTTTCTTAGTCTTTATTTGTACTTTAAGGTTCTTGACAATTTTGGGGTGTACTGGCCAGGTATTTTGTGCACTGTTCCTCAACTGGGGTTTTGCTTATTTTTTTCCTCATAATTAGACTCAGGGCATTTTTTTTTTTTTTTTTTTTTTTTTTTTTTTGAGACGAAGTCTCGCTCTGTCACCCAGGCTGGAGTGCCGTGGCCGGATCTCAGCTCACTGCAAGCTCCGCCTCCCGGGTTTATGCCATTCTCCTGCCTCAGCCTCTCGAGTAGCTGGGACTACAGGCGCCCGCCACCTCGCCCGGCTAGTTTTTTGTATTTTTTAGTAGAGACGGGGTTTCACCGTGTTAGCCAGGATGGTCTTGATCTGCTGACCTCGTGATCCGCCCGTCTCGGCCTCCCAAAGTGCTGGGATTACAGGCTTGAGCCACCGCGCCCGGCCTTCAGGGCATGTTTTTTTGTGGGAGCAGGATCAAAGAGGTAAAGTATCATTCTGATCATATGCTATCAGGAGTATATACTGTCAACATGACTTATCATTATTGATGTTAACCTTGATCATATGGCTGAAGTAGTGTTTTTCAGATGCATCTATTAAAAGTTGGTTTTACTCCTTTACACATACTGTACTCTTTGGAAGTAAGTGATTAAGAGGACTGCAGAGACTGAAGAAGTGAAGAATAATGCTTTACCTCCTTGACGTCATAGTATCTGCATAAATTATTTAGAATTCTGCTACCTTTCTATTATTAATTATTTGATTCTGTTGTGGCTTAAGAGCACACTTTGTATGGGTTCTATTATTTGCAATTTATTAAGGTGTGTTTTATGGCCTTGAAGGTAGTCTAGCATGATGAATGTTCCATGGAAGCATGAGAAGAATGTGTATTCTGTGGTGTTAGACATTGTGTTATATAAATGTCAATTAGATTAAGTTAATTTACAATGCTGTTCATGTCACCTATATATGTTTTTTTTTTTTTTACCTGCTTTACTTATCAATCACTTAAGGAGAGCTACTGAAGTCTGCAAATAAAAGTGGATTTCTTTACTTCCTATTTATACTCCTGTGTTTACCTCTTATATTTGGATGTTCTGCTGTTAGGTGTATACACTGTTAGAATTGCTGTGTCTTCTTTAAGTATGATTCTTTTATAATTATGCAACGTCCCTCTTTATTTTTGATTACTTCCCTTGTTCTGAACTCTGTTTTGTAACTGTTTTCTGTTAGTTGCATTCACTTTTTATTTTTACCCCCTCTTGCCTTTTCTAATTTTAATTGAGCACTTTATGATTCTATTTTATCAATTTATCGTATCTTTTACCATATCATTATATATATCATTGTCTATATGCATCATTATGCTTGCTCTAATATGCTTGCTCTAAATCCTGAAATATTTATTTCCAACTAATTTGAGGCCATCCTCAAGTAACACTTTACTGTTTCACAGGAAGTACAGTACCTTAAATAGAGTATTCCAAATTTCTCCCTTCTGTTCCTTAAACTGATTCATGTACTTAAAATGTACATTTAGTAGATTCTTCAAATGAATTCTCATAGGATTCCTAATATCAGTGGCAGAGAATCCTTGGATTAGAAGCTAAGAAGTGCTCTGTGCAGCTGTGACCAGGTGCTATCAAGTCAATCCTGCACATACCTGATTGCTACAACAACTCAAGGAAAAAAGTAGGCAGCAAGGATGTAAGATATGATTCAAGAGGTGTGCATGATGGCTCTGGAATCAGACTGATGTAACTTGCCAGTTTTACTGTTTTTAGCTAGATAGTATTGGAAAACATTACTTAAAACTTCTGAACTAAAGGTTCCACATTCATAACATGAGGATAACAAGACATAATTCATAGATTTCTTAAAGAGATAAAAGTGTACACATACACACTTCTTTATGTATTGAATGCCAAATAGTTCTGCTGTTCATTTTTGTTATAATAAAACAATGAAGTAATACAATTAATCAAAATCTAGATTAAACAACAAAACAAAGACAAATTATTGAATGGAATTTTTAGAATATTATCAACAGGTGTGTGGGAGGATTAGTGAAACTGCTTTGAGGAAAGCAACCCTTGCTAAATTCCTCATATTAAATGGCTTGTATGCAAATGATGCTAATTCTTTCCCAACTCTGAATACTAGGTAAATAAGCTTTAATGATGCTTTGGAAATACTGTGAATTAACTACGAATTGAACTAGATATAGATTCTATACTTTTAAAAACATTGGAGGAAATAAAATCTGGAAAGTCTGAATCCATGGAGAAATCTGCAAGTATTTAAAAAAGCAAGATGATCAGAGTAACATCAAATTAATAATTTATAATAATAAATGTAAATGTTATATCATTTTTGCAAATGAGGAAATTTAGTTATAGCAAATTTAATACTTTTTCCAATGTTACAAAATTAACTGTCACATGTGTTTTGTGTGTGTATGTACATATGCACATATACTTCACAAATGTGTGTGGGTATATATCACATTTTCCCCAAAGGATTTGAAGTGCTTTGCATGACATGTTAAACTATGAAATTTAGTTTGCTTAGTTATTGAATGCTGAAAACTGTCAAACACAAACATGTGGAAAAAATATCTTCTCTCCATTGTGTCAGTATATTTTATGTACTCTATATATTTGTTTAAGGTATTTCTCTTTGGAAAAAAAACATAGCATCATGGTCTTTAGAATTTCAGGATGTAATTTGATGATGAATAAACATCATTTTATTATATTATATAAAAACTTTATGAACAGGTTGATATCACTGGTTTGATAATGTTTATTGAAGTTATAAAGCATAAAAGCATAAAGCAAATTCATAAGGTTTATGTTTTACCCTTGGTAGCAGATACTCTCCAGATACTTATTGAACTAAAGAGAATATTACATCATAAGTCTTACATAGTTTGATATTTTAAATCCAAAAATATTAGATTGAAAGTCTATGAAACACTAAGTCAAAGAATAATGAAAATGGAAAAAAAAATGCCACTGGGGATTGGTATGGAATGAATTGTGTCTCTCTGGGTTCATATGTTGAAGCCCTAACTCTCAATATGACTGTACTTAGATGGTGCCTTTTAGGGGGTAATTTAAATTAAATAAAGTCATAAGAGCATGTCCCTAATATGATAGAACTGTTGCCCTTATATGGTAATGAACAGACACTAGAGATTACTTTCTCTTCACATATGCACAGAGGAAAGGCTATGTGAGGACAGAGGAGAAAGTCAGCTGTCTGCAAGCCAAAAAGAGAGGCCTCACCAAAAACTAATCTTACTGCAACCCTTAAGTTGGCAAATATGATATTTTTAAAGTGAAGAAAATATCTAAAAAAAAAAATGGAAAGATTAACTTGAGTTTCAGGAATATGTCAATTAAGTCTTAGCATGAAAGCTTTTAATTAGATTTTCTCTTATGTACATCAGTACAGCCAGAGGATATAACAAGAAACACGCATAACTTACAGAAGTGAGGACACTTCAAACTCAATGGATTATATTTTTGTAAATTGCTATGTACACCCTAGCTTGTGAAAACTCGAAATGACCATTTCTGCTCCAAAAAATGTGTGTGTATCTGTGTGCATAAGTATATATGTTCTATACTTTTATACCTAGTAAAATTTTTACGTTTACAATGCATTTTAACAGAACACAAATATACCTTTCATCTTTCACGTAATTTTGTTACACATTATATTAATGAGGTACATGTGAAATGTACAATGTACAAATTGAAATGTATAATGTACATATTAATGAGGTACATGTGAAATTTTGTTACATGCATAGAATGTGTAGTGATCAAGTCAGGGTATTTAGAGCAGAGTAATAAGTACACATTGGAACTTATTCCTTCTATCTAGCTATATGTATATACCCATTATCCAACCTCTATTTATTCCCTTGCCCCATACACTCCTCCCAGTCTCTGGTATCTATCCTTCCACTCTCTACAGCCATAGGATTCGCTTTCTTCGTTCCCACATTTGAGTGAGAGCATGTAATATTTATCTTTTTGTGTCTGGCTTATTTCACTTGACATGAAAACCTCCAATTCCATCCATGTTGCTGCAAATGACGTAATTTTATTCTTTTTCATGGTGAAAAATATTCAATTGTATGTATATACCAACTTTTCTGTGTCAATTCATCTGTTGATGAACATTTAGATTGATTTCATATCTTTGCTATTGTAAATAATGCTGCAATAGTCCAGGCCCAGTGGCTCATGCCTATAATCCTAGTATTCTCAGGGGCCGAGGCGGGTGGATAGCTTTGAGATCAGGAGTTTGAGACGAGCCTGGGCAAAATGATGAAACCCTGTCTCTACAAAATTACAAAAACTAGCCAGGCATTTGTGTCTCATGCCTGTAGTCCCAGCTACTCGAGAGGCTGAGGCTGGAGAGTCCCCTCGAGCCCAGGAAAGTGGAGGTTGCAGTGTGCCGAGATCGCACCACTGCATTCCAACCTAGGCAATGGAGTGAGACCGTGTCTCAAAAAAATATGAAAAAAACAAAAACAAAAATAATGCTGCAATGAATATTGGACTACATATATCTCTTTGCTATATTGATTTATTTTCCTTTGGATAAATATCCAGTAGTGAGATTGCTGGATCACATGGTAGTTTTATTTTTAGTTTTTTCAGAAATCATGCTGCTTTCCATGGTGAGTGTACTAATTTACATGGCCACCAACTGTATTTGAGTTCCGTCTTCTCCACATCCTCACATATGTCTGTTTTTTTTTTTTTTTTTTGTCTTTTTAATAATAGCCATTCTAAATGGGGTAAGATGATATTGTGGTTTTGACTTGCCTTTCCTTGATGGTTAGTGATGCTGAGCATTTCTTCACACACCTGTTATCCACATGTATGTCTTCTTTTCAGAAATGGCCATCCATGTCCTTTGCCTATTTTTCAGTAACTTTTTTTTCTTTTCAGTTCCCTGTAAGAGTTCATACTGAGTGTTAGTTCCGTGTTGAATAAGGGGTTTGCAAATATTTATCCCTCTCAAGAGATTGTCTCTTCACTTTGTTGACTCTTTTTCTCTGCAGGGCTTTTTAGTTTAATATAGTCCTACTTTTCAATTTTTGCTTTTGTTGCCTCTGCTTTTGAGGTCTTAGTCATAAAATCTTTGCCTCTGCCAATGTCCTGAAAAATAATCCATATAATTTCTTCTGTAGTTTTATAGTTTTGGGTCTTAGGTTTAGATCTTTAATCTATCTTGAGTTGATTTTTGTATATTACCATATACAAAATGGTTCATAGATGGGGTTCCAATTTCATTCTTCTGCATATGGTTACCCAGTTTTCCCAGAACCGTTTATTGAAGAGAATGACCTTTTCCCAGTGTATGTTCTTTGCAATTTTCTCAAAGATCAGTTGGCAGTAGATATGTGAATTAACTTCTGGGGTCTCTATTTTCTTCCACTGGGGTCTATATGTCTATTTTTATGCTAGTGCCATGATACATATGTGGATACTACAGCTTTATAGTGTATTTTGAAGTCAGGTATTGTAATGTTTCTAGCTTTGTTCTATTTCCTCAGGATTGCATTGGCTATTCAGGCTTTTTTGTTTGTTGATTTCATACAAATTTTAGAATTGTTTGTTCTATTTCTTTGAAAAATGACATTGATATTTTGATAGAGATTGTACTGTATCTGTAGATTTCTTTGGACAATATGGTCATTTTAGTGATTTTGATTTTTCTGATCCACAATGTTTTGTAATTTTCAGTATAGAAATATTTAATATCCTTGGTTAAATTTATTTTTGTTATATATGTTTATTGTAAATAGGTTTTTCTTTTTGATATATTTTAGCTATTTTATTATGGGTATATAGAAACACTACTGATTTTCATATGTCGATTTTGTATCCCAAAACTTTACTGAATTTGTTTGATAAATGACCATGTGATGTCTATCCATTTGTTTATGTCATCTTTGATTTCTCCCATCAGTATTTTGTAGATTTCTTTGTAGAGATATTTAATTTATTTGGTTTAATTTATGTTTACTGCAAATAGTTTTTTTTTTTATTCTAGTTTTAGCTATCTCATTATAGGTATATAGAAACACTACTGATTTTCATTTGTTGATTTTATATTCTGAAACTTTACTGAGTTTGTCAGTTCTAAGCAATTTTTTTAAAAAATATTTTGATTTTTCCAAATATAAGATCATGTCACTTGTAAAGAAGAAAAATTTGACTTTGTCTTTTCCAATTTTGATGCCTTTTATCTATTTCCCTTGTCTGACTGCTCTCGCTAGGACTTCCAGTACTATGTTGAATAACAGTGGTAAAAAATGAGCTTCCGTATCTTATTCTCATTCATAAAGAAGAGGCTTTCAACTTTTTCCCATTTAGTATATTACCTGTCAGTTGGTCATGTATAACCTTTATTATTTTGAGGTGTATTGCTTCTATGTTTAGTTTGTTGACAGTTTTTAATATGAAGTGATATTGAATGTTATCAAATGCTTTTTCTTCATGTATTTCGATGATCATGTGGCTTTTGTACTTCATTCTGTTGATGTGATGTATCATGTTTATTGATTTCCTTTGTCAAATCATCCTTTTATCCCTGGGATAAATCCCACTTAATCACGATTATTGTCTTTTTTTTTTTTTTTTTTTTTTTTTTTTGAGACGGAGTCTCGCTCTGTCGCCCAGGCTGGAGTGCAGTGGCGCAATCTCGGCTCACTGCAAGCTCCGCCTCCCGGGTTCACGCCATTCTCCTGCCTCAGCCTCCCGAGTAGCTGGGACTACAGGCGCCCGCCCCTGCGCCCAGCTAATTTTTTCTATTTTTAGTAGAGACGGGGTTTCACCATGGTCTCGATCTCCTGACCTTGTGGTCCGCCCACCTCGGCCTCCCAAAGTGCTGGGATTACAGGCGTGAGCCACCACGCCCGGCCTGTATTGTCTTTTTGATATGATGTTGTATTTAGTTTGATAGTACTCCCTTGAGGATTTTTGGATATATGTTTGCTAGCGATATTGATGCCTGCCACTTTTTTCTTTCTTTTTGTTATGTCCTTGTCTAATTTAGGTATCAGGGTAATCCTGGCCCACAGAAAAAATTAGGGAGAATTTCCTGCACTTTAACTTTTGGAAATAGTTTCAGGTTTTCTATTTCTTCCTGATTCAGTATTGGCAGGTTGTATGTTTATAGAAATTTATCCATTTCCTTTAGGTTTTCTAGTTTGTTAGCATGGAGTGTTGTTCACTCTAGTCTCTGTTGATCTTGATCGTTTTAATTTCTGTGGTATGAGTTGTAAGGTCTCCCTTTTTATTTCTGAGTTTCTCTTTTTGGTCTTCTCTCTTCTTTTCTTGTTAGTCTAGCTAATGGTTTATCAATTTTATCTTTTTGAAGGACCATCTTTTTGTTTCACTGATCCTTTCTATTGTTTTTCTACTCATAATTTAATGTAGTTCTACTATAATATGTATTATTTATTTTCTTCTGCTAACTTTGAGTTTGGTTTGTTCTTGCTTTTCTAATTCCTTGAGGGGCTTCACTAGATTATTTGAAACTTTTCTACTTTTTGATGTAGACATTTATTGCTAGAAACCTCTCTCTTAGCACTGCTTTTGCAGTATCCTACAAGTGTTATTATGTTGTATTTTTATTTTAATTTGTTTCCATAAATGTTTTCCATCTTAATTTCTTCTTAATTTCTTCAATGACGTAGTAGTTGTTCTGGAGTATGTTGTTTAATTTCCAGGTATTTATATAGTTTCCAAAGTTTCTCTTGGTAGTGATTCCTAGTTTTATTCCACTGTGGTCTGAAAAGATAGTTGATGTGCTTTGAATTTTTAAAATTTGTGGAGACTTGTTTTATGGCCTAACATATGGTCTATTCTGGAGAAAATTTCATTTCCTGAGAAAAAATATGTATTCTGTCATTGTTAGATCAAGTATTCTATACATTTCTCTTAAAGTCTCAAGCTCATCTTACATCCAATGTTTTGTTGTTGATTTTCTGTCTAGATGATCTGTCTAATACTAACAGTGGTATGTTGAATTCCCCCACTATTATATTAGAGTCTATCTTTCTTTTTATATCTAGTAACATTTACTTTATGAATCTAGGTGCTCTAATGTTAGGTGCATATATATATAATTGTACTGTCCTTTGGCTGTATTGGGCCATTTATCATTACATAATGATCATCTTTGTCTTTGTTTTACTGTTTCTGGCTTAAAGTATCTTTTCTTTTTAAATCTAAGTATAGCTACTCTGCTTGTTTTTGCTCTCCATTACATGAAATATCTTGTTCCATCCATTTACTTTCAGTCTACATGTGTTTTTAAAGGTAAAGTGTGTTTCTTGTAGGCAGCATATAATTGGATCATTTTTATAAAATCCATCCAGCCAGTCTATATCTTTTAAGTAAAGAATTTAATCCATTATGTTCAAGGTTAATATTGATACATGAAGTTTTGTTCCTGTTATATTGTTAATTGTTTTCTGGCTGTTTTGTATATTATTTGCTCCTTTCTTTTTCTCTTGTTTGTCATGGTGGTTTCGGTGTTTTTTCTATCTTTTTCCATGGTATCATTTGTCTCTCTTTCTCTTTTGTGTGATTACATTACCAATGAGTTGTATACTTTTGTGTGTTTTAATGATAAGAAATGTTTACCTTTTGCTTCCAAGTGTAAGACTCTCTTTAACTCATCTGGTAGATCTAGTTTAGTGGTCATAAATCCCTCAGCTTTTGCTTAGGGAAAGACTATTTCTCTTTCATTTATGAAGGATAATTTTGGTTAGGCATAGTATTCTTGACTAAAGGCTTTTTTTTTTTTTTTTTTTTCTTTCAGCCTGTGAGTATACCATTCATTTTTCTCCTGGCCTATAAGGTATTTTCTGACAAATACACTGTGATTCTGGTAGGTGTTTATTTATAGGTGACTAGACAGTTTTCTCTGTTCTTTTTATAATTCTCTCTTTGTCCTTGCATTTAGCTAGTTTGACTAGAACATGCCATGGAAAAGACCTTTTGCAATGTATCTATTTGGATATTTCTGCATCTCCTGTATAGGACGTACAAATATCTTGCTATACTTGGAAAGTTTTTATCTGTTCTTTCATTTAATATGTTTTCTAAAACTTTCATTCTCTTCTTGCCTTCTGGGACAATAACAACTCACAAATTGTTTTATGTTGTCCCATATGTCTTGAAAACTTTCCTGATTTATTTCTTCTTTTTCTGACTGGGTTATTTTAAAAGAACTTTCTTTAAGTATGAGTCTTTCTACTTCTTGATCCAGTTTATTGTTGAAACTTTCAAATGCATTTTGTATTTCATTCATTGAATTCTTTAGTTCTAAACTTTTGCTTGTTTCTTTTTTAGAATTTCAATATCTTTGGCAATTTTCTGCTCCTAACCTAAATTCTTTTTTTCTGAATTTTTGTATTATTTTTTAGAATTATCATGTATCTCACTGGTTGTATTTAGTATCAACATTTTGAATCTTTATTGGGATTTTGTGAATTTTTTATTGGGTTCTGTTTGCTCAAAAATTATTGTATTTCATTGCTTTTTAAATATTCCTTATGTCTTTACATTGATATATGCAGATGTAACATTACAGATACTTATTTCAATTTCCTGAATTTGCTTTCCTAGGGGAGTAATTTTTCCTGAAGTTGTATCCATGCTGTTAGTTGGGTAGGGAACTTTGGCTTTGATTCTGGGTGCAAGTAGTCATGTAGTATCTGTTTTATTTATTTTGCTGTAAGAAGTATTAGTGGTTCAGAGATTTCCTCAGTGACTTAGGATGCAGTGTTAGTGGAAGCTGTGGTGAGGCTTTGATGGGGACTCCATCACCAGATTGGCCAGGTTTTGGGCACCAATGGTGATAACAATGGGCTTCCTTGGGCTCCAGGGCAGTGTACACGGGCACTGGTGTTAGAGCATCTGGGTAGGTCATCTTGTGCATCCACGTGGCTTTTTTGGGTATAGGGAATGGCAGCAGGGGTCAGGTGGATGTGCAGGTTCTCAAGTTCCTGGCCAGTGTGTATGTCATAGGCAATAAGTATAGCTGTGGTGGGACAACCTTCTAGAAACCAAATGGACTACACTGGTGTTTGCAGTGACTGTGATCAGTTTAATGGACTAGTTCTCAGACATGCAGGTGGCACATGCTGTTGGATGTTAGGGGAAGGTTGAATGGGCCCACTTGACCTGGGAACCTGGCAGGGGTCTTAAAGTATCACTGGTGGTGGACTGGGTTGAATAATCCCTAGGCCTCTGGGTAGTGTGCTCCTGTAATAGGTGTGTGGTGTCAGTTCAGGCTATGCCCTTTGATCCTTAGGTGGTTTGTATAGTGGCTGGCTGTGGTATGTAGGTGTGGGATGAGCCCCAGGCCACCAGCAGAATTCTCAGGATGAGGAAACAACAGCTCTGCTATGGCCCTTATATTGGGGAGGGCAGGATTTTTGTCCTTGGGGGCACTTATATGCAGGCTGCTAGATGGAGCAGTCATTGCTTATGTCTCAGTCTGTACCAGTCCACAGCCAAGGTGGTTGTGGGCAGTGGAACTTAGAGTGCATGAATATGGATGCTCACCCCTCTGTAGGAGTGAGTGGAACTGCTGGCTATGGCTAGCTTTGCCTTAGTTGCAGAACAGGATACAGTCCACTGTGGGCTGAGTTCCTAAAATCATTCTCTGCTGCCACTGCGTAGGACTTAGCAGTTGGTGGAACCCAACATGAGCGCTTACTCTCTAACAAGCAATGTATTTGCACAGTCTCCAGGAACCTCCCTGTTATTCTTAGAGCCCATGAAGGTTAAGGTGCTTTTCTGCAGCTGGGATTGCATAAGTTCTTGGTGGGAGCAGTGGACTGCTCTGTCTCTTACCATTTCCACACATTAAGGAGTCTTTCCTGGCTTCCAGCCAATACCGGACTAGTAGGCTGCCTTGCTTGCTGCTTCTTTGCTTTAGGGGTTTCTTGTCACTTCTCTGTGGAATTCCAGTTTTTTCTCCTGGATGGTCTATTCAAAGTGTGATCATCTACTCACTATTTTTCTTCTTATTATTAAAGAAAATAAGTAGAGAAAATGCCTCTAATCAGCCATCTTTAATGTCCTCCCTGTTTTATGTAATGACTATATAAATTAATCTATGGATAAAATTAGTATTTCAGAATATTAAGATATTTCTTAACAATTGGAAAAACTAATTTATTTTACATGATACTAAGAGGGTCAAATTATTTATCTTCAGAATTTTCAAGCTAATCAAATCACAGCTGCTACACATGAATTGAATGTATCAGAATGTAAATTAAGAGTGTATGTGAAAACTACATTTCAGTGTCACATTTTGTGTTTGATGTATATGTCCCTAGGGAATTAGTTCTAATAATTTATTTGTACACTTTAAATAAAATAAAGAGATATTATATATTATGCCTTAATTTAATTAATTAGAAGAGGTCTTATTAAAGTAGGCTGTGGGAGCAAGGAGGGTATCTTGCATATCCACACACAGAAATCTGCATGGTGCTCTGCTTGGTATTGAATCATAATATTTGTGATGGTTAAGAATGAGTGTCAACTTGATTAAAGGATACAAGGTTTTGATCCTGGGTGTTTCCGTGAGGGTGTTACCAAAGAAGATTAACATTTGAGTCAGTGGCCTGGAAAAGGCAGACCAACCCTTAATCTGAGCAGGCACAATCTCATCAGCTGCTAGTGTGGTTAGAATATAAGCAGACAGAGAAATGTGAAAAGAGAGACTGGCCTAGCCTCCCAGCCTACATCTTTCTCTTGTGCTGGTGGATGCGTCATGCCCTCATTGGACTCCAAGTTCTTTAGTTTTGGAACTTGGACTGGTTCTCCTTGGTCTCTAGCCTGCAGATGGCCTGTTATGGGACCTTGTGATCGTGTGAGATAATACTTAATAGACTCCCTTATATACATATAGGGGAGTTTTATATATGTTAAATTATAATAACAAAATATGAAATTAAATACAATAATTTATTATATAATTATTATATTAAATTTAATAATTAATATTAAAATAAATATAATCATAATAATTACATATTAAAACATAATGATTTATTTATATTAATTATTAATATACAATATTCTTTTACATTTATATTTTATATTATATATTAATAATCAATAATTATTAATATACACTATAAATTATATATAATTTAGACTATATAATAATATAAATTATATAATATATAAAATATAATTTAGATTATATATAATTATGCATATAATTCTATATAATTTTTATATTATATTATATGTAATGTATTATATATAATTTAGATTATTAAAACTGTTAAAATTGTTATCATGTTTTCATTTTTTAACAGTCTGAAATGTTGCCCTACTTCTATCTGTCCTAATACATATTACAAAAAAAAAGATTTTTATTATACCCTTCCTCAGGGTCTGTCGCACTTTAAATTTTGATTGTGAGATTCTAAAAAGATTACTTTTGAGCTTTTCTAGACATGAGTTTTACATGAGGGTCAGAAAAAATAAGAAATGGTTCATTGTCATCTGTATAACATGTTACACATGTGGACCTTGTTAATAGTTTATCTAGTCTGTGAGCAACTTAAAGTTAAAAGGTGAAACATTTTTCTCTAGCATAAATCTATGGAATAACCAGATTGATGAAAATAATACATTTTGTGAATCATTATATATTGTCAAAATTTTCAGAATATCCCTATGATTAATGGGGATATATGAGGAGAGGCAAAGGAAAAAAGATGAATGTCAAAGCTTAATCAGCGAGGATAGGCAATATCAGGAAAAAAAATTAGAATTGATTCCTTATAGTATTCCACTTTAAATCTTAAACAGGCAGGTAGCAGAAGAGAAAATATTTTAAGAAGAGTAATATAGCAGTAATGTACAATGTGGAGAAACTGTAGAAGCGTAGATTAATTATAGCCCAAGTGAAGTGTTCTAAATATTAGGAAAATGTATAAAGACAATCTGAATACAAGAAAAGTAAGAATATAAAGTTTTGTTGCCTGAATAGATATAAACTAGAGAGAGAGAGAAAGACAGAGAGAGAGGAAAACAAATTTGACATTTAGATTTGGAGAAGCAGTATAAAATAACACATTTAATAAAATAAGAAATTACATATATAGGGGAGAGCCATAAATCTTTTTTTTGGTGTGTTGAATATAAAATAGAAATGGAATACTCAATAACTAATACATGTATCAAATTTACTATGTGCTACAAATACTTCTAAGCATCAACATAAAGTGATTATAATAATGTATACAATTATATATTACATGACATATATGATGTCACATATTAATATATTTTGTAATACATATATTTGTAGATAACTATCAATACCCAAATTAGAGCTACAAGCTTTGCCAGAAAATCATGAAGAATTGTTATTCTTTTGAATGCAGACAGGATGGCTGACTAGATGCAGCCAGGAAGCTCCTGTCTCACCAAGAACAACCAAAATATCAAGTAAAACATTATACTTTGAACTGATCTTTTGAGAAAAAAACATTGTGAGTTGCTAGAGAGATGAAGTAGATGCTTAGGCCAAAAAGGCAGGAAGCTGAGAACCTTGCACAGCTCCTAAGGAAGGAGTGAGTGAAGTGACTGTGGACAACTCACTCTTACCATGGATGCCTGGGATTCTAGCTACAAGAGATACCATCATCTCCATAGACATTTGAATTGGCAGGATTATCTGCCTGGAGAGAGGCAGAGACAGAGATCAAATGTAGGGGGAACCAAGAGGTTTTTCACATGGACCAGTTGCACCAAAATGTGGTTATAAGTACTTATCTCCCAAGGCTTTCCATTTTCCTCTGAGAGGTTCTAGCCCCTGCTACCTACTGGGCAGGAGAAAGCATGGCTGTCTTTCCTGTGTGACCAGAGCACATCTAATCTATGCGCTCCCCTGGCCACCAGCCCTTCCCAAGGCCCCTGCCTGGCCACTTTTACAAGAGTATGCACACAGCACAGCCTTCACTGCACAGCCTATGTGTTGTACTGGTGACCCTGACTGAGTGTTTTGCTGAAGACCTGGAAGCACTTTGGACCCCCCAGCATAGCTGATGCTCAACACCAAGAGACAATAAGACAGAGCAGCAGGCCTGGTCCCAACCTCCGCAGGGTTAGAGCCTACAACTCAGGAGTACTAAACTGAGATCTGTGGCTGGCACTCTAGTGAAGAAAGAACCCCCACTCTCAAAACACTACAAAGACTGAGACACAGGTTCATGGACAGGCCTGGGAGCTGAGTGCCTCTATGCACAGTGACCATCCAAGATGAGCACGCCCTGTCTGTTAGCTGCAGCCTCTTTCCAAGGGAGCCCCATGGCCCAGAATACCTAATAGTTCAGTCATCTGGGAACAAAAGGCTTATCACTAAACTAGGTGGTGGGGCTAGCTATTAAGAGAGCAACTAGAAGGAATCCTGGTTGAGGAAGAGTAAACTGGGCAGTCCTCACAGATATCTGCTGGGTAAAATACCCTGGGCTATGGGCCCCAAACCTTCTGTACACCCACTGCAATGCCACACTGCCTGAATATCCCGTGGTCTTGACCTCCTGCAATATCAGACCACCTGCAGACATACCTCACAACCCAGTCTGGCTCTGCTACGGACAGAGGACTAATGTGCCTCCAGAGCACTGTGGATCTCCTGGAATCCTAATCCTCAGCTCACATAACCTCTAAGAGAGCAAGGAGCGCAGCCCACTAGGGTCCCCCTTGGGGCTAAGGAAACATGGATGTGACACCAGTGATTGGAGGGGACAGAAATCTAACAAGTTAATTCTACAATTAAATTGGACTTAAGAGACATCTACAGAATAGTCCACCCAACAACCAGAAAATACACATTCCTGTCATCTTCACAGAGAAAGAACATATGTGATGGTTAGTATTGAGTGTCAACTTGATTGGATTGAAGGATGCAAAGTATTGTTCCTGGATGGGTCTGTGAGAGTGTTGCCAAGGAAACAGAAAGTCCTACTCAGAGCAATCAGTCAAGAGAAAGAAATAAAATATATCCAAATAGGAAAAGAAAAAGTCAAACTATCTTTCTTTGTTGGAAATATGATTCTTTACCTAGAAAACTCTAAATACTGCACCGAAGGGCTCCAAGAAGTGATAAACAACTTCAATAAATTTTCAGGATATGAAATCAATGTACAAAATCAATAGCATTTCTATACACCTATAATGCTCAAGTTGACATTATCCAAATTAGGAATGCAATTTCATTAAAATAGCTGCAAAAGGAATGAAATAAAGGGGAAGAGAGCTAAGCAAGAAAGTGAAGGATCGCTATAAGGAGAACTACGAAACATTGCTGAAAGAAATCAGAGAGGACACTGATAATGGAAAAATATTTCATACTCATGGATTTGAAGAAATGATATCACTAAAATGTCTGTACTCACCAAATAAGTTATAGGTTTAATGCTATTCCTATCAAACTACCAATGCCATTTTTCACAGAATTACAAAAAAAGCTGTTCTAATATTCATATGAAACAACAAAAAAAGCCCAAATAGCCACAATAATCCTAGGCAAACAACAACAAATCAAAGCTGGAGGCATCACATTACTCAATTTCAAACTTTACTATGAGGCTACAGTAACCAAAACCACTTGGTACTTCCACCAAACAGATATGTAGACCAATGGAACTGAGTAGAGGTCCCAGGTATAAAGACACACATTCACAACCATCTTGTCCTTATCAAACTCAACAAAAATAAACAATGGAGAAAAGACTCTTTATTCAATGAATGGTGCTTGGATAACTGACTTCATATGCAGAATAAGGAAACTGGTCACCTACCTATTACCACATACAAAAATCTATGCAAGACAAATTAATTATTTATATGTAAGACTTAAAATTATAAAAATCTAAAAAGAAAACCTTTTAGATACCCTTCTCGATATTGGCCTTGCCAAAGAATTTATGCCTAAGTACTCAAAAGTAATTGCAACAAAACCAGAAATTTACAATTGGGACCTAATTAAATGAAGGAGTTTCCGCACATCAAGAGAATAAACAGTACCTACAGAATGCAAGAAAATATTCACAAAACTGTATATCTGGCAAAGTTCTAATATCCAGAATCTATGAATAACTTAAACAAGTCAACAAGCAAAATACAAGTAATGCCATTAAAAAGTGGGTGGAGGATATGAAAGGACACTTACCCAAAGAAGACATGCAAGTGAGCAACTAACATATGGAAAAATGGTCATCTTCAATAACTATCAGATAAATGTAAATCAAAACCACAATGAGATACCATCTCACACTGTCAAAATAGCTTTTGTTAAATAGTCAAAATATAACATTTTCTCATGAGGCTATGGAGAAAAAGAAACACATACACTGTTAATGAGAATGTAAATTAGTTCAGCTACTGTGGGGACCAGTTTGGAGATTTCTCAAAGCATTACAAGTTGAACTACATTTGACTCAACAGTCCCATTGCTGAGTATATATCTAAAGGAAAATAAATCACTCTACCAAAAAGACACATACATCTATGAATATTGTGAATAATGTTCATCTAAACACTATTCACAACAGCAAAGACACAGAATCAACCCAGGTTCCCATCAACACCCGGCTGGATAAGGGAAAAGTGGTACATATACACCATAGAATACTATGCAACCGCAAAAAGGAACAAAATCATTTCATTTGCAGCAACATGAATGGAGCCAGAAGCCGTAATCCTAAGTGAACTAATGGAAAAACAGAAAACCAAATACCACATGTTCTCACTTATAAGTCAGAACTAAATATTGAGTACACATGGACATAAAGATGTGAACAATAGACACTGGGAATACAAGAGGGAAGTGAAAGAGAAGGGGGCATGGGGTGGAACTACCTAGTGAGTATTATGCTTACCACCTGGCTATTGGATTCATTCATCTTCCAAAACTCAGTATCACACATTAAAGCTCTGTAACATACATGCTCATGACCCCTCTGATTCTAAGATAAAAGTTGGAAAAAAAGTATCATTCTATGAATGACAGACTTTTCTTTAGGAAAATAGCAATAATAATTTTAAGTAACTTACTTAACTTTGTGTAGGGATTGGCATTAACAAAACTGTCTATCACATTTCTTAGGATATATATTTATATTAGACTCTATAGAAGGTATTTCCATGTTGGGAAAACCAAAGCTAAACTAAACTAAAGCTAAACTAAAATATTATTTCATGCACTGGTGCTAAAGTGATAAAACATTTACATTGCATTTTTGAAGCCAGATAAGTTCTCCTTCAAAGTGATTAGAAACAGGTATTAATTATGTTATGCACACACATACTTTTGTCTAAGCACAATGACTTTTGTAGCCTTTTGGATCCATGCAAAATGGCTCATTTTGCATTACTATACTGATTATGAATTTGGACCATTCCATAGTAATATCACAACTTAATCCACAGTACAATGTCTTGCCATTCCTGCCAATGCTTTTAGTTGAATAAACTAAGAGTAATAAAAATTCACTTAAGAATTGATAGAAAAACTTAAAGATTCTACCAAACTTTTAGAACTGATAAATGAATTTAGTAAAGTTGTAGGATACATAGTTAATACACAAAAAGCAGAAGAGTTTCTATACACAACAAACTCATTGAAAAAGAAATCAAGAGATCAATCCCATTTACAATAGCTACAAAAATATAAAAATACTTAGAAACAAATTTAGCCAAGGAGGTGAACGACCTCTACAAGGAAAACTACAAAACGCTGATGAAAGAAATTGAAGAGGACACAAACAAATGTAAAGACAGCCCATGCTCATGGATCAAAATAATTAATATTGTTAAAATGACAATACTACCTAAAGCAAGCCACAGATTCAATGCAATCCTTACCAAAACACCAATGACATTCTCCACACAAATAAAAATAAAATCTTGAAATTTGTATGAAACTACAATAGACCCCAAATAGCCAAAGCAATCCTGAGCAAGAAGAACGTAGCTGGAAGTATCACAGTACCAAACTTCAAAATATACTACAAAGCTATTGTGTCCCAGACAGCATTGTACTGTCATAAAAACAGTTTGATAGACCAACGGAATAGAATAGAGAACCAATAAATTAATCCACATATCTATAGCCAACTGATTTTTGACAAAGATGCCAAGAATACTCATTGAGGAAATCACAGTCTCTTTAAGAAATGATACTGGGAAAATTAAGTATCTATATGCAGGAGGATTAAACTAGACCCCCACTTTTTACCCTATACAAAAATCAACTCAAAATGGATCCAAGGCCTAAATGTAATACCTGAAACAATAAATCTGCTACAAGAACACATAGTAGAAATGCTTCAGGAAATTGGTCTGGGAAAATATTCTATAAATAAGATCTCAGTTATTTCCTCACTGCATTTTCCTTTTCTCTCATCTTTTAAATGCTAATGTACTCACAACAGTTACTTTATCCTCTACTTTATCTTCTCTCTTTTCTTAGTTTATCCAGTGATTTGATTAAGTGGAAGTGAGCAGAAGTACATTTTAACCTCAAATAGAGATAGTATAGTCTTCTTGTCTTTTAGCTACATATTGTAGAGATGGCCAAAATAATGTTGCACATATCAGCATTTTATATTACTAAACTTTAAAATGGCAGATTTCATACTCATAGAAAATATATTTTGTAATTTTTTCTACATTGCAAAAATGGAAAACTACTTATATTTTATTTTTGAAGTGATCTAATGGTCATCTTATGTCTATAATGCACAGGAATTCTGGGTCTGATGACTCACATATGAAAAATTTATTGTTTAACTTTTAAAATGGCCTATCATTTTATTTGTTCTGCTTTATAATATCTGTTAGTTGCTTTTGAAATATTTTTTTTTTGAAATTTCACAGTTTTTTCTCTATTGATATAAAGAGAATAATCTAATATTATTACTTGACTGTTTTTTGAAAATGAAGACATATAGGCTCTTTGAGTACTGATCCAAATTCAATGACATGCAAGTAATCAGAAAAATCAGTGTATACAGTCATTTATATAATCTCACAGTTGAGAAGGATACTAGCCATGTAAATACATTTTTAAAGCATTACACTCTATTAAACACTTATGTAATCATATTTCTCATTTTTGAGATGTCAAAACTAAGATCCAGGGAGGCTAACAAACTCCTATGGATCATTCTGACAGTGGAATTGGAATTGATAGATTCAGCACCCAGCTGTACTAAATGTTTTACTTAGTAGTTTTTGAAATTTAGTTCTGCTGTAAACAAAAAATCTGTAAAATAAAGGTAAGTATTTAAAAATTATATCTGTCACTATGGAAACCTAAGTTAGTATCATAATCAGTAGTTCTTATTTTTATATCCCTCAATAATTGAACTCTATAAAAATTTAAGCTAAGTTCAGTTCTGTTCCTGTTTTTTGATGGCTGCGTGGTACACATAAACAACTTCTAGAGATAAACAATTATGGAATGATCCTATTTTACTGTGAAATGTTTGATGCATTTGCCTATCTTTCTGAGATTTTAGTATGGTTTAGATTTAGAAAGATATGTCAACATTTTAAACTTGATTATAGCTATAATAAATAGAATGCCTTGAGAAACTATGCTAAGTCTTTATAATGTTCATTAGCCTGCAAACACTTGCATTTTACTGGAATGTTTGAGACTTCCTTTCAATCTGTCCTTAAGTGGAAAGTATCTTGAAATGATTCAATCTCATAAATTCATAATTAATTAAATTCACTACTAAGATTTAGTACGTATAATTCATTTGTATAACCATCTGCTGTGTTTGCATCAACAAGGCACAGGATCTGTAACTTACTTACTGAAAGTATTGTACAGCATTTACACAAAAATGCTGTTCCTCTGGGGGTTTGCATACTGTTCAGGTAGTGTTTGCATTTCCATGATCACATTGGTGATTTAGTTCCAGTCTAGGAATTTGAATATGATAGGCCTTTTATCTATGTATCTATGTATGTATGTATGTATGTATGTATGTATCTATGTATCTATCTATCTATCTATCTATCTATCTATCTATCTATCTATCTTGATTCACATCTATTGGACCTGAGTCACAACTTCAATTTTCACTTGCTAATGCAGCTTATTCCTGTTCTCAGGTCATGTTGTATGTTTTCAAAGGGCGGCTACTTGTTACTGTGAATTCAGTTTTAGTTATATTAAAATTGAGATGCCTTTTTGCTGTCTATGTGGTGATTTCAGGTACACATTTGATCAAATAACTATGAGGCTATAGGGGGAGGTATGTGATGATAATATACATTTGACAAATTTGGTAGATGGTGTTTAAATCATGGGATTATTGGAAGAATACACTTCGAGAAACTAAAGAATCTCCCTTTAAGCATTAATACATAGAGATAGTATATGAGGTAGGAACAAGCAGAGGAGAATGAGAAGATGTGTTCAACACATAAGAAGAAAATGAAGTGACTGAATTCCTAGAAGCCAAGTGAAGTGGGTGTACAATTGGTTTTCATGCTGCTGATAGGTCAAGTAATGCAAACTCAAATTGACTTTTGGGTTTCACAACATGAATAATATTAGTCACATTTAAAAGAGTAGTTTTGTGATGGGAAGGCAAATCTCTAGTAAGAATGGGCTTAAGGGAATGGGAGGGGAAAATTACAGAAAATGAGTATATATATATATGATGTATACATATATGATGTGTGTATATATATGATGTGTGTATATATGATGTATGCATATTTATGATGTATGCATATATTCATATATATATATATATCTTTTAGGGAGATTGCTGTAAGAGTAAGAGCAATAGGATAGTACCAAAGGCTGAAGTAGGAGTTGAGAGAGGGTTTCTTATTAAGGTGAGGAAATACATATCATGTGATTGAACAAGTATATGGGGAAAATTAGAGGTGCAGAATGGGGGAGGGGGAGGATTTTTTGATGCATTGTTATTAATTAGGCAAAAAAAGAATGAAACCTAGTATAGAAGGGGAGTGGTTGCATTAGGCAGTATTATATATGGTCCTTCCACAGAAAAAGAAGGTAAACTGAAGTATACTTTAATGAATGCATGGATGTGTATGAATGCATACATGGAAAGTTTCAAAAATCTTTCTCTGATTCAAATTTTTCTTTTAAAATTGAAATAAGTTCAAATCTGAGAAGAAGGAAATGACAGTTGTGAAGAAATAGAGAAAGAAAAAAGATATGAAGTAGTCATTTAGAAAAGTAGAAAAATGAAGTAGGGAAATATGAGTTTTTCAGGAAGTATTAAGGATGACTTGACCTTACTGATCTACATTAAAGATATGACAGTCAGCACTGTCTTCTTTTGATTTTTTTTTTCAGGTACATTTAGTTATGGGGATACTCACCTGAAGTTAATTTACTTTGAATTTAACCAGGGCAATGTTTTAATGAAGAAAATGTGCCAACAAAAGGGAGAGAGGCAAAGATGATGATGTATACATATGACTAAAATAACTGGTTAGGAGGAAAGTAAGGCCATGAGGAGTTTAAGGTGATAAATGTACTCTAGGTTCTGGTGGAGCCAAAGATTTTTTAGAATATACAAATACAGTGAGCAAACTAAAAAATGGGAAATGGTAGTTGGGTAGTTGAAGGTACAAAAATAAGATTGTTAAGAGTTTGTAGTTATTGTTAATAAGTGTAGCTAAAAGCCGGAAGAGGACACAATATTTGCAGGATAGAATATGTAGAAAGGGAGGTTCAGTAACAACAATTTTACAGTACTGGAAGAATTGTCATGATTTCAGTAACGCAGAAGAGAGTGACGACCCTGGAGATAACATGTTTAAAAATGTGCCGAGGAGCCTCAGGAGGCAACAAGAAGGTGGAGTAGATGGAAGAGCTTGAGACATGAGACTGAATTTTAAGTACATGTCACTTATTTTCTTTGCTTACTGTTACTCTCCTCTTACCAGGAAGTCTGCATGAGGACACAGACTTCTGTGATTGTTTTAAAAACTAATGTCTCTCCAGTACTTCAAAAGGAATATACTGTTACATACTTGTAAAACGTTAAGTCATCGCAGAAATAAAAATTTAAAAGACAGAAACATCTCAAAAGCTGTGTGCGTGCGTGTGTGTGTGTGTGTGTGTGTGTGTGTGAAAGAGAAAGAGAGAGAGAGAGATGGTTGATTTTGGATATTTTATGCATTTGGTCAAAGTTCACTGGTGACCCAAACAAAGTAGGGAATAATTATACTAGTAACAGCGAATCATAAAACTTTCTGATTCCAAGCAGTTGGAGGCTGAACAAAATGGAAAGAGGCCGGGCGCAGTGGCTCACGCCTGTAATCCCAGCACTTTGGGAGGCCAAGGCGGGCGGATCACGAGGTCAGGAGATTGAGAACATACTGGCTAATATGGTGAAATCCCATCTCTACTAAAAATACAAAAACATTAGCTGGTCATGGTGGCACCTGTAGTCCTAGCTATTCAGGAAGTTGAGGCAGGAGAATGGCTTGAACCCCATTAAGACAATGGCCATACAAATGGAAACCATCTTTAAATAAGGGATTTCAGTGTTATTTTATCTGAAATGAATTCTTCCAAGCATAGGATTCATATAACCAAATGGAAATTTTAGAAAGGTCACTCTTAAAATGATATGAATGGTGAATGGGAATAGTTGCCAATTTGATATAATGTTAGCTAATCATTTTTTTTGCCAGGCAAAGATTGCTGTTCATAAATATCAAAGACATCCTGTGAGTAAGAAAAAGACAAGCAAGTCAAATGAAAAGAACACTGTTTTCCTGTAGTTTCCACATTTTCTACAATCAGCCTGTATTTCCTTTTCAGTGTAGCAAGTTGTGACAAAGTTCAAGAAATATTTATCTCTTTGAGGTTCTGAGATACTTAGGAGCTGCAATAAAAATCATTAGTGAAATAGTACAATTTTAACTTTCATATTGATGAAGACAAAGTGTCTGGGGAAGGTTTTTTTAATCTAGGTTACTGTATTAGAGGAAGAAATACTAGGATACACAATGGATGAGTACCAATTTGCTTTATCCCCACTGCTCCTGGGCTGCATCACTTCCCAGGGAGATCAAGAAGCAAAGGGAGATGGCAGAGTCATTTCTAGCTTTTATTTTTTGCTTGTAACTTATTGGACTTAACCACAAGTCAATAATTGACCAGTAGTGTTGTAGCTATGGTTGCCACCTATTAGAATGATATGACTCCAACCACATGAGGCCATTCTCAAAGGGCCTTGATTGCTTTTTTAGGTGTCTTCCTTAGACAGCTTCCTTAGAGCAGCCGAGAACATTAAATTTATAGCCTAAGAAAGTTCTGAAATGGTTCAGATTTGTCTTTTAGTTGTTTCTTTCAGGATCACTCTATTCACAAGGCTGAAAGTTTGTTTTTTACTCTTGTTTCCTGTAACAAGTTTTGTTCAGTTACATTGTCCAATGTAATCTCTTAGATGTTCTCTAATGAAATGAAGTAAAGAAACTCTAATATCAAAGTACTCATCACTCCAGTAATAGAATATCAGTCACATTGAGATTCCCCAAATTAAAATATTATTCTAGTATTACATTCCAAAGATAAATGGAATTTGAAAGACTTGAATTCTCTTGAAAAATTAAATCTAGAAACAAAGTCTGAAAAAATTAAATTATAAAGTCAAATTCTATGACCTTTAATTAAAAACCTAGAGTCTAAAATAATTAAGTTAATTTTTTTTTTCCAGAGTCCATTCTCTGTACTTCTTTTTTTTTACTTTTTATATTGGACAAACTGAACAAGAGTGTAATCAATGGCAGGGTGGGGTTGGGATTTTTTAGAAACGGTTTTTCTGAGGGGTCTTCCATTGCAATGCATGTGCTAATTTCAGGGTCTCAAAAATGGTATTAGTTCAGCATCAAATCTTTTTTTATTTTGAAAGACTGTAAAGAGTTACTATGTGCAAGAACATCCAAGCACTGAGCTCATGCTTCCCAAATTAGAAAAAAAAAAAAAAAAACGCTACAAAAAAACCCACATATTCTAAGTACGCAGGCTAAAAATCCCAAGCACAATTACATGATTGTTTTCCCGAAGCTATAGCTGAGTTTTTTAAACAAGTGTGTGTGCACATGCGTGCGCATACACACAACACAGACACACACAAACTCCATGGTATAAAATCGGTGGTACCTAAATTAAGGAGAAAAAATGGAGGAAACCTTTTTTTTTTTTTTTTTTTTTTTACCTTATTAGAATGCTGGTTGGCCTTCACCGGTTGCCTGAAATGTATGACCAGCAAACCTAAACTTATTTGGGATCTATACATCCTTAGTGGGTGAAAAATCCACATGGCTACTGTCAGTGTAAAAATTGAGACATTTGTCACAAAGTTCAGAAGTTTGTAGTGACTGTACTTCTAGTAGTTTTCTTTCGTACTCATTATTTTCAATAATCTCTGTCTTCCCCTACCAATAATAAATTGTATGTAGGCCTAAAATGTGGGGGGGGGGGGGGAAGGAGGCTTCTTTTTTTTTCACTATAAAAGGCGCATTCTAGGGTCCTGTGTTGTAAGGTTTCTACTAAATCTTGTCATCTAGGCTTGAGAAACTTGCCTCCTTACAGAGGATTTTCTTCTTACGTAGTTAATCCCTCCAGAGCCAGACTTGGTCCTTGTGGCACTGAGTGGCTCTTGAGCATGTGTTCTAGTCACAGGAATTCAAGCTCGGTAAGCTCTCCTGCAGTTGCCTGTTTGGACCAGAATGCTAACTGAATTTAAGATAGCGGGTCTGGAGGTGCTATATCCTAAGTGATCCTCTGTAAGGCTTTGCAGGGCAGATAGATCAACTCCTCACATTTTAATTCAGAAAATATAATTCTATAATGTCTCAAAGGCTTCGAAATGAGATACCTCTCTTCTACTTACTGTAAAACCTTTGCCTCTGATTAATCTGTTTACTAATACTTCTATGAATCTATTCAAATCTGCTGCCAGTTGCTCATATTTGCTGCGCAAATGGGTGCTTTAAGTTCAAGATACAACGTCTGGAGTCTTAAAGTCCTTTTGCACTGGCTAAAGCCTTCATCTTTGCGGAGGTCTCTGAAGCTACATAGTCTGGACTTTGAGGTTGCCAGTATTACAGACTTACATCTCCTTAAAAATTATTCATTGCTTATTTAAAATTCAAATTTAAGTGAACGTCTTGTATTTTTGATTGCTAACTCCAGCAAGCCTACAGCACTTGTTTGCTTATGTTTGCACATCCACGTCTGTTCCATGTCTGTTGAGACCAGAGAAGTCCCTACCTTTTGGTTTCAGTCTCAGTTTTTATTTAATCCTGGGGCAGCTCAAACATCGTTTGCTTGATGCTGTTTACGCCTATACCTGCAATCCATTCTCTTAAAAAAAAAAAAAAAAAAAAAAAAAAAAGGCACCTTGGACAAAGTTCCCAGAAACTGACATGACCTGCTGATGTTAAAGTACCAAGTGCCCTGAGGCTCCAAGATTCTTTTTTTTTTTTGCCTTGGTTATAGCAGTTAGATGATTGAATACAAAATTCTACACCTCACTTTTAAGAATTTGCTCCACAAATGTCAGCTATATCTCCCAAAAGTTTTTGCCTTTGAACTAGGCTTTAGTGTGTTCAGGGTATATATATATATTTTTTTTTGCACAAAATTGCAGCTCACCCTGTGCCCATGGAGGAAGCCACCTGCCACTGTATAATTTATCAGATAGAGGCTTGTCATGGGGAGCACATGCTTTCTGTAGGGAAGCATGTCGGAGCTTAGGATACCCCTGGTCATTCTTCCCAAACTGACTTATCAAAGAGGTGAGAAAAACGCCAGAAAGATAAAAGGAACTAACTCCACTGAAGTCTCTACACACTGAAAAAGAAGACTCCTACTTAATTATTATCAAAGAGTAAAAGGTGAAGAAACACAGTAACAACAACAACAGAATAATAAACAATACATAGGGTGCATATTTTTGGGGGGCAGGAGAAAGAGCAAAGTTACAGAGAGAATACCTGACTCAGGAGCCAGTGTACAGTATAGGGAGAATGTTAAGCCAGGCAACCTGACTTTAAATCCAAGATTTTCTTCATAAACTAGGTGATCTTGTGAAAGATACATAACATTTCTGTGCCACCTTTTTTTTTTTTTATATTCAAAGAAACGGAGACATAGTCATGTATATTAAATGAAATAATAACATTAAAATATTTAGACCAGTTTCTAGTGCTTCAGCACCCATTTTATGATTAAACTATCATGAATAACACATCTTCCCGAGTATGATTTTTATTCATCCACATATCCAGTCATTCATTCATTTAAGCTTAAATTTATTCAATTTTTTTTTTTTCTTTCAGACTGAGGCTTGCTCTGTTGCCCAGGCTGGAGTGGCTGCAATGCAGGGGCGCGATCTCGGCTCACTGCAACCTCCACCTCCTGGGTTTAAGTGACTCTCGTGCCTTGGCCTGCGCCATAGCTGGGATTACAGAGATGCGCCACCATACCCAGCTATTTTTTGTATTTCAGTAGAGATGGGGTTTCACTGTGTTGGCCAGGCTGGTCTCAAACTCCTAACCTCAAGTGATCCCCCTGCCTCAGCCTCCTAAAGGGCTGGGATTACAGGTGTGAGCCACCGCACTTGACCAAATTCACTCAATTTTGAATGAATTCATTGAATTCATTCAATTTTGCTGTGGCTATATGTGATTCCTCACTTGTCCTCCTCCCTTTTGTCTTTTATCCTGAAGAAGAAGAAAGGGTTAGAACAAGTTTTCTGTGATACCACTAAGTGGGGGAAAAAGAATGGGTGAGTTATATGCCTCAAGAAATCTGGATGTGGAGAAGACAGAAACTTTCTGGGATCCTAAAGAGAGTTAGACTCATTAGTTACCTTACTAAGTAAAAGAGAAGATGAGCAGATGTCTTCTTGTTTGGGGAAGCTTGTTAAGGTATGTTAGTGACAGTTACTCACAGTACAAGATAGCATAGTGTTCTGTATATGTTTAATTAAATTGCTCTCTGGAAGCTCTATGCGTCTACTCCCATCTCTCAAACTAGTTGTGGTGCTAGGGATATATTAGTGTCTTAGTTAATTTAGATAGAACATTTTTGATAGCTTCTAATAGCTTTAAGTAGCTGAGAAAATAGAATATTTCTTCATTATCACTATCCCAAATAAGTTGTCAGAGAATATTACCTAGGTTGGTCAGCTTGCTGGCTCATATAGTGGGCTTCTACTCCCTAATGTGAATGCACTCAGCCATGGTATATTCTACCTTTGTTCTGTTTCTTAACCTCTCTACTTTCTACATCATCCATAATTACCTCTTCAGTTTGTTATTTCTAACTAAAAGAGATCTAAAGAGCATTGTGGCAATAATGGAGATAACCTGTCCAATAAAATTAAGTAAAAATTATAGTTACAGAGGTTGACCATCAAATTCATGTAGCCCAATATTATCTTGTTCATAGTTTTTGTTGTAAAATAAAGCACATATATGGGCAAGCCATACTAAACAAATGTTTAGCTTAATGAGTTATTATAAAGCTAACCCCCTTATAAATCATTTTTATCTAGATAAAGAAATACGACTTTGCTTCCCACCGTAGGAGTTCCTCATTTGTCCCACATAGTGGTACATCAAGCTACAATCAATCACTAGAAATTCCCATGGCTTACAAGTCAGTCATTGTTTCCAGGCCTCCTCAATAATTTATACTAATAACTTCCAATTTATATTGACGGCTATTTTTTTTTTTTTTTTTTTTTTTTTTTTTTGAGACAGAGTCTTGCTCTTTCACCCAGGCTGGAGTGCAGTGGTGTGATCTCGGCGAACTGCAAGCTCTACCTCCTGGGTTCACGCCATTCTCCTGCCTCAGCCTCTTGAGTTGCTGGGACTACAGGCACCCACCACCACGCCCAGCTAAATTTTGTGTTTTTAGTAGAGACAGGGTTTCACCGTGTTAGCCGGGATTATCTCGATCTCCTGACCTTGTGATCCACCCGCCTCAGCCTCCCAGAGTGCTGGGATTACAGGAGGAGCCATCGCACCCGGCCCTAGGTTTTTACATTAAACCTTTTGTATTAAATCTCTATGTATTTTTCCACTCTAAAAATTATCATTCTAAGGACATGATAGATGAGTGAATTAAACTATTTTCTTACATTTTAAAATGTAATGATAAACTAATAAATATTAAACATTAATTTTAAAATAAATATTAATATACATTTAATAATTTAACACTTATTAAATTTATTTGTTTAATACTTGTTAAATTTATCCCACATTATGCACACAGGCATCTTAGAATAGCATTACAAATGCTACTACTCTCGATATAATCACAGAGAACAAGTAAGAAATTTTAGTATTTATCTCTACATTCCCCTGGTTATTCTTACAGAGGTGGTGTATCTACCATCTGAGTTTGTAGCTTGTTTAAAAAAAAAAAAAAAACCTTCATTTAGTCTTAATTGTACAAATGTTCAAAATTTTAATGTTCAGCACCATTGTTTTATTAAATATATTTTCATGTATTTTGGTTGTTTGAAGCTCATTCTCTAGGAAAGTCCCCAAGAAGGGGTCATTGACATAATCTCTGAATTCATAGTGTCCTCTATGCTTGAAAGTCAGAATTTTTGGATATAAAATCCTTGGCTCACGTTTTTCCCCTTGTGTTATATTAACATGTTACTACATTTCCTTCTTAGCGTAAAGTGTTGCATTTGAAGAGTCTGATGATAGTCAAATTTTCTAGTACACATCACTTTCTACTTTTCTAACCTAGATGGCCAAATAATGCTTTTTCTTAAGATTTCAATAATTTTACTGGAAATGTCTTTTTGTATTTCAAAAACGTTTTTGAATTTATTTTTGTATTTTTGTGCTCTTTTGTTCAGGTATTTCATCTTTCTCTATTTTGAATAGTCTTTACTTGTCTTTGATATTTAACAATTTATCAAATTTTTAATCTTTTGTTCATTTTTTATTTACATCATTTTTCTTTTTTATAATTTATTTCTTTTAAGATTTGGCATCTTATATCTGAGTCTTTTAAATTTTGTTTCACCTGATTATTTTATGTCATAATTTTCTTACATTATTAGCTCATTTTAAAACATACAGTTTTCATTTGTTTTATGAATATGTTTTTCATTTATTCAATGGATATGTTTTCATTGTAGGGATGTTATTCTGCCCTTTTTGTTTGTGTGTTTTGTTTTCCCTAATGTTAACTTTACATAGAATTTGATCTCTGTATTTGTTCAACTAATACAAATACCACAGACTAGGTGCTTTAAATAACAGATGCCTGTTGCCTCACAGTTCATAAGTTTATAAATTTGAAGTCAAGGGGATGGTAGGGTTTGTTCTTTCTGAGAACAAACTTCCCCTGTGAGGGGAAGAACATTTTAGGCTTCTCTCCTAGATTCTGATAATTCCTTTGCTTGTGGTATAATAACTCAAAATCTTCACATGCTGCTTTTTCCTATCTGTGTATCTATCTTCGAATTCCTCTTTTTATTAGGAAACCAGTCATACTGAATTAGGGCTCTCCTAATGACTTACCTTTCATCACCGATTAACTCGTAAAAATCCTATCTCCAAGTAAGGTCACATTCTGGGGGTTAGGATTTCAACATATGGCATGTATGTGGACATAACTCAACAATTTTCATACTTTTCTATTGATCAATTTGGTTTTCTTAAGCTTTTAGAAGATTGTGTGGTTCAGGTTACCTTTTCTATCTTTGTAGACCGCCTCTTCTGGTTTTTGTGTAGTGAGTGACCAAATGCATGGTGATTTGATTTTTAATATTTCCTGGTTCTTTTACTTCTCCCACTTTTATGTGGATGTTCACTATCTATTATCATTTTCCTATTAAATTTTGATTCCACTCTTAGCATCCTCTCCTCATTACGGGGAGCTATCCTGGAAAGGAGTTCTGAATGATGAGTTTCAAGTGTTCATAAGTGACTACGCTAGCCCCATACAGATCCTACCAGGAACTTCTTGTAATCTCCCTTCTATCAATTGAGCAAAACCCCTACCCATTTCAGTTCCTGTTCTGAAGTTGTCTCAACATGCTTTCCAAGGAGTATCTCTAAATCATTTTGAACCTCCTCTTTCTCAGGTCTCTCAGATAATTATTACCTTTTGCTTTCTCCTGAACGTATGCTGACACCATGCAGGCATTTATTGTGTGTTGTATTTTGAGTTCATGAAGTTGCCTTATCAACTGGGTTAGTTTCAGGGGTTGTCCATGAGTTTATTGTTTTCAGTTTATTTGTTCTACTTCTTTTAGGTAGGGAGTTGAAAAGACCAAAAATTTTGTTACTGTTGTTATTTTCTCAGAATCAGTCCTGTAACAAAGAATTTGCTTGGTTTATGTGAATGTATTTAGTCATTCCAATATTTCTTCCCCCTTTAATCCTTACCATCCTCTCATATGCCATTTCAAGCATTTAGGGCTATCTGTGCAATGTGGTCTTAACAGAATGCCAAAGCATAAAGGGGTCAATGATCAATGTTTGATTTCCAAAATAGTCTTTCAAAAAAATCACTGTTGTTTGCAAGAAAGGATTTTTAAAAAATTTTCTAGAGTATAGCAGTTACAATCTAAGATCTAACGTTATTTAAAAACAAACACCAAATATGGAAAGAATGTTTGCTGACTAATGGGCCAGATTTTCTACTCTAGACTTAGTAAGGATTTCATGACTGGGCTGGAAGTGACCTAAGAGAACAGGAAAACAGAATCTAATATTGTTGTAAATCCCTGGGAGGCCACTTTGATCTGAGCTTTGAGGTGCAGAGTATAATACAGTGCATATTATAGTGGCATAAGAGTGTAGAGTTGGTGTCTATTTTAATTCCTTCACAGGATCCTGGTAGAGAGGAGCTCAGCAGAAGCATCCTTAGCCAACATGCTGTAGCAATAGTAGAAGAAAATTGGCTTTGGTAGGGGGCAGTGACATGGAGAGAGAACCTTGCTGCCTTTCCTGTGGAATCAATGGGAAGAGAAGCAGCTGGCCCAATGACCTTGGAGAGTGCACATGAATTTGTCAAGTCAGAGGCAGCACTCAGAAGTCTTTCTGCAGTGATAAGAGGCTACAAAAACAGTGACTGATTTGGACTGTACCAAGAGAGTTGAGATGAGATTTTTGTGGAATGTCAGCAGAGGGAAGGAAAAAGCCAGGAATCATGCAGTTTCAACATATGGTGGACTTCTGCAGATGTCAATAGGTGACCAAATACAGACCCCTAATCTTATTTCACCCCATGGAGTAGAATTGCAGAGGTGAAATGCTGTATGATTTTGAAAACTCTAAAGTGACTACGTTTTTTTGTTTTGTTTTGTTTTGTTTTGTATTTTTTTTTGTTACTATAACGTTGATTTAGTGCTTAAAATCATAACTTGAGTTATTGGTGAGGTTTTTTTGTTTTTCTGTATTCAAAATGTAATAATTGAACCTTTTATTCTTTCATGTTCTGTTGAGGCCATCTTTTCCAGATAGCCTTGGAGGTTGAAATGGAAATGAGGCATATTAAGGTCAAAGAAGATAAAAAGGAGGAAGGGCTTTTGAAATAAATAAATACATTGGTTTAAATTAATGCTTGTGACTTGAAAATATCAACATTCTATATTGAATATTTTAGATAATAATGTTCATATAACTGATATAGAGTGCTCCCTCTTAGAATCTGTCTCTAATGTACACACAATAAAATCTTCTTGGAACTCCAGGGATTATATACTATAAAACATTATAATTTTCCCAATAACTAAAGTTTCATTTTTTTAAATTTTAATTTAATTTAACTTTTTGGAGAGACAGAATCTTGCTATGTTGTCCAGACTGGTCTTAAACTCCTGGTCTCAAGTGTTCTTCCTAACTCAGCTTCCCAAGTGCTAGGATTTACAGGCATGAGCCACCATGCCTGGCCTCTGAAGTTTCACTTTTTGAACACTGACAGTTTTACAATTTTACTGATTTCTACCTGGATTTCTTTCAATATATATTGCAGATCATCTACACTAATAAATAATACAGAGTAGTGTGGAAATAGAGTTGAAACTTTTCTTCAAGGGTCATGATCTCAAAAATCCAAACTCATTATTTGATAACCCTTGTTTTTCTGGCCCAAAGCATCGGTAGCCATAACTGTTAGAGGGTGCGGTGATAAGGATCTCCAGTATTTCTACTCAAGAGGCTTTGAGAAGAAATGCCCTAAGGGAGCCTTCTTGTAGAAGCGTAGAAGAGGATTGGCATGAGAGTAATTACTTACCTAATCAAAATGGCACATTTGTCAAATCAGGTTCACACTAGTCAGAACTCTTATCCTGTAACAAGCTTTGCTAACAATTTCAAATATTCAAGCTGTCAAGAGGCACAATGAACACAGGCATAAGACAGACACACAAGACTGGTTGCTCAGGTGTTTCTTTTGCTACATTAGTTGTCTACTCTCTGACTCAAAGAGGGCATAGGTGACTCTCTGACCCAGAGAGTACATAGGTGAGTTTCCAAGTGAAGAATGTGGAATATTACCTGACACAGCTTGGAGCATGTAATTTATGAAACTATTCTACATTATACACCAGTGTGTATAACATTTTCCATAAATCCATGGGTTCTGAGTTTATTTACCAAGAGCAAATGCATCCTCTGTGGATGAAAATTTCTTCCTAGCAAATACCGTTAGCCTACTACTAGGAACTACTACTGACGGTAGTTAGTTATTTAGTTAACTACCAGGAAGGACAGTTATTGGTGTATGCTATAAGGATAGTAGACTATGTCATATGATTTTACCCCAATATCCACCATCTTCCAATAAAGGAAGTGAATGGATTATTACAGGAGAGTTTTGTTTAGCCCCTGCCACCCCAATTACCAACAGAGACAAATAGCCGTTTGCATAGACTTTTGTTTATAACTAACATTGAATACCAAGTGTATATTTATGTCTCTGTAGAAAAGGACCTTAATATTGGAAAGAATCCTCAAGATAAACTCTCTCGACACACATGCACACGTGTGCACACATACATACACACAACATCATTTCATAGAAACCAGCATCACCATTCTATACAGATTTTATCTCTTTATCTCATTTTAGTGGCTGTATTGCTGAAGAACTCCATTTTTCATAACATGTCTCAGAAATTGTTCTGTCTAAGCACTCTTTTTAAATTGTTAAGGAGCATACCGCTCAGTCCTGGGCTTCTTTCTTTATTTTTTTTTATTTTTATTTTTTTTTGAGACGGAGTCTCGCTGTGTCTCCCAGGCTGGAGTGAAGTGGCGTGATCTCGGCTCACTGCAAGCTCCGCCTCCCGGGTTCACGCCATTCTCCCGCCTCAGCCTCCCAAGCAGCTGAGACTACAGGCGCCCGCCACCACGCCCGGCTAGTTTTTTTGTATTTTTAGTAGAGACGGGGTTTCACCACGTTAGCCAGGATAGTCTCGATATCCTGACCTCGTGATCCACCCGCCTCGGCCTCCCAAAGTGCTGGGATTACAGGCTTGAGCCACCGCGCCCGGCCCTGGCCTTCTTTCTTGTAATTTCGCATCCATTTCCATGATTACAGTTACCATCAATACGTAGAACTGAAACACCCATTTATATAATTCTCCCCTGAACTTTAGCCCTGTCAACTACCTTCTATATACTTCCACTTGAGGATCTGATATGTATATCCAACATAACACATTACACACACACACACTCACACATGGGCATGCACACACACACACTTTGTTTTATAAAATTTGTTCTTCGTTATTTTGTCAATATTTCCCATTTAAGTTAATGCCACCATTTATTTCCTTCATTGTTAACATCAAAAGTACACAAATTATAATTGAATCTTTCTTTGCTCATCCTCCACATTTAATTCATAACAGCACCTGGTCCATTCTCTGCCACTATACCTTCTTCCAATCTTCACAGGTAAAGTCTTGGAACAAAACACTCATTTAGACTCTGAACTATAGCAATAATTTCCCAACTGACCTTCCACTCCTGCCCCACATTCATTTTGTTCTGAGTTCAATTTTGTTCCCCCCAAATAAGACGTTGAATTCTAACGTCTAATTCCTCACAATGTGATCTTATTTGGAAATGAATATAGTAGGCACTCAGTAATAAGAAATAATAAAATACTTTTTTAATAATATTAAAGAGAAGGTTAACTTAATTCTGCGTATTGTCAAACTTGTGCATTTGCTTATGCTGTGCTCTAAGGCAAGATATGTCACCTTGTCTGTTCTCTGTTTTTCTCTTCAATGAATGGTACTTTATTAGCTCAGATTAACTCATGTTTCTGTATTCCTTGCCACCAGCTCATGATTTAAACTGTCTCAGTGGAATTCACCTCCAGTTACATCTTTAATTTTCATAATTTTATGGAAAGCTTAAACTTTTTATACTACTCTTTAAAAATTACTGTCATTAGATAGATCCAAAAAGTCATTTTTGAGGGTGACTGTCGATAACATGCCATACTCTTGCTTCTATTCTCCTATGAGTGTGAAGAACCAATAACAAGCCTTGATAGAATTTTTTGGGGGACAATAGTAGAGTTTGAGGCAGGTTGCTTCTTATATGAGTAAATCCCATGGCCTGTATTCATAGAATTTGAAGCATCTCTTCTGTTTTTTAAAGAAACATTATTTGTTCCTGGCTCTTAATATTATTATCTGTTGAAATTATTGGAAAGTTACATTTTGGATAAGTAAGTCATTCGATATTGCAATTGGTCTATCGTTTTATGTATTCATTTATCCAAAGTTTTCCTCTTCATTTTTTATTTGTTTTTTACATTTGAATCATATTCCCAAACATAAGAAAAAATACATATGTATATACATGCTGTGTGAGTGATGTAAGGTAGCCAGCTGTCTTGGTTATCTGGTACTCAGTTATTTTACTAGTAAAACAAGGATAGCCTTGGGAAAAGTAAGATGGCTGGTCATCCCAGCAGACTGAGTATATTGTATTCAGTGGGATAAGTATATTGCATTTGGAGTGAGTATACTGTATACTGTATTTGTCTCTGATATAAATACATATTATGTATTATCACTTTTAAAATGCACTCATAGTAATTATATGAGATGAATTTTATTATTATCTTCATAATCCAAGTAGGAAAGAGCATTTGTTACATGTCCTGGTCTGTACAATTAATCTCTGCTAAAGCTTGAGTTTGAGCTTAGCTTTATATTCTTTCAAAGGCTGAGATCTCTGAATTGTACAGTAATAGACAAACTCCAACTAGATAAAATGATCACTCATTAAAAGTAACCTAATGAAAAATTTTCCAGCAGACAACAGGTTTTCCTGTGGTTTGAATATTCTTATGATTTGTACAGATATAACCAATTAATTATTTATAATTATCTCATTTACATAAAAATGAGAAATATGAAATATAAAATTTTATGAAGTCTGTTCAAAATTAAAGTACTTTCGTTAGAATGGGTCTACCTTTCTCTGAAGCCAGTATATATCTTCTTAAACTCCTGCAATCGTGTTAATATTCCACTAAAAATCTTAAGTATAATTAAACAAGAAATTAATATCTGGATTTAATTGTGTAAGTTACTTGGTCTCTTAAGGTTAAAAAATATATATATATTCTCATATATTTCCATCCAAAATACTATTTAGAACCAGGCTGTAACGTTGATTAAAAATTATATGTCACAAATTGAACAATTTAGACTATCACTAAATTAGCCATACATATTATGTACACTTAACAGTTTGAAACTGAAAAGCATAAAGCAATAATAATAAAATTGTTACATTTCATATTATACCTTAATTGTAAGAAAATTTCTTAAGTGGTTAATATGGTTAGAGAAATATTACATAGCATTACTATTTTAAATATATTATAAATATATTTTATATTTGGCACAAAATAGCACACAATGAATTCAATAACCGTAGACAATATGTAGAGATTTGAATTATACTTTTTAAACAACTTAAAATTCAAAGCATTCATGCATATTTGTTTATATTTCTTTGAAGAAAATATTTCCAGGGTTTATTCATTTGTCTAATGTGTATGTGTGTGTGTATAATATTTTTTATATATATATATATATAAAAATAATTATTTTTTAATCAGGAACATAGCCTTTATGCCCAGACAGCATGTGTGGGAATCCCAGTTTGGCTGCTTGTGAAATGTGTAGCCATGGATAAGTTTCTTAGCTTCTCAGTGTCTTGGATTCCTTGTTCTGTGGTTCCTACTCCTTGAAGAAGTTGATTAAGTGAGTTAATGTCTGCAAGTCACATAGATCTTTGGCTCACATAATGAGCTTACTCACATATCATTTGATATATAGTGTTTGATTTTTAAATGAACTGATAGATTATACTATGACATTGTACTATTCTAAATACAGGCTTTATATTACTACCACTGTTAGCACACTTTGAAACATCTCCAGTATATTGTTGGTGAAACTAGAACTTAAGTAATAAATTGATTTGTATTTCTTTAGTAAGCCTGACCATCAATACTCACTTTCTTACATGCAAATTGAAATGGAAGTTGCTATTTCTCCCTGTTAAATGTATAGCTGACACATTCCACATACTTGTGGAAGGAACTGTTACTGAGCACGTCCCAGAGGCACAGCAGTCAGCAAAAAGGTTCTTAGTCCTGTTAGCCTGAGGAATGTATGTCTCTAACAGATTGCCAGGAAAGATTAACTGCTGCGGGTAGAACAGCTGCTGGTTCAAACAATTTTGATCCTTTTATATCTCGTGTTCATTCTGTTTCCAGGTGGAATTGGCCCACTTGTTAAGGAAAGCTGCAGGTAGTCCAGCTGCTGATTCCAAAAGTCTGGTCTTCTATATGTTTTGTTCATTGTGTTTTGGCGTGGAATTGACCCAGTTGTTTTCGGAAAGCCCCCAAGGGAAACTTTTTACAAAATAGTTTTATAACCTTTTCAAGGAGACAAATATACCTCCCATTTTTACTTCTTTTGGCTAGTAAAATAGGCCATTCGGGAAACCTCATTGTAAGGCTTCTGTCTTAGAATGCATTGAAGAGAGTAGTACAGAGTTCAATAATTTAATCAGGGAATGATTAAAGACTTTTATGTTCTACTTTTTTTTTTTTTTTTTTTAAGTGGGACATTTGGTCATGATAGTGGTGAGTCTTGCCTTTGTGTGTAGGAAGAATTTGGTATTTGTTAAACACTGAAAGGAAATTATTTTGCTGAAGCATGCTTTAGAGAAAAATAGTTCTTACTACAAGAATTTTCTAAACTCATAGTACAGTAGAATGACTTTGGGATTGTGCATATTAGTCTTTTAAACATTTTAAATCATTAAACATAATGTGTATTTTATATGTGTATATTTTATACGTGTATATTTGTATATATGTATATTTTTTCAATAATAATGTCCAGATGCTACATATAGTTGCATGTTATTATGAGTTTTAGATTATAGATATTTTCCAATCCAATTCTGAATTTGATAACTTACCTCCAATGAATAAAAGACACATGTGAAATTATTGTCATAATGACTAGAAAAATAACTTTCTAGCACATTTATTATTTTTCTGGAAAATTACTGCATTGTAATAAATCCATATACAAATCTCTCACCTATATTAAAATCTTCAGTTGACTCTAATACCATTTATATATTTTTGGCATGTCTGATACCATTGTACTTCTCAAACAGCAGATTGTGTCTGAATACTGTGATAAGAAATATAAAACAAAAGGCTAATATCTTTTCTTTATTTTTAGAGACAGGGTCTTGCCCTGTCTCCCAAGTTGGAGTGCAGTGGTGTGATCTTGGCTTACTGCAAACTCTGCCTCCAAGGTTCAAGCGATTCTCATGCCTCAGCAGTAGCTGGGATTTCATGTGTGCATCACCATAACTTGTTAATTTTTTTTGTATTTTTAGTGGAGACAGGGTTTCATCATGTTAGTCAGGCTGGTCTCCAACTCCTGGCGTCATGTGATCCACCCCCAACAGCCTCCCAAAGTACTGGGATTACAGACATGAGCCACTGTCCCTTTCCTAAGGATAATATCTGAGTTAATTTAATAGTGTAAAATAGTGTGCATGTAGCTTATTAACTCATTTAATTTCAAAATAAAAGTTATAATTTAATTAGTGGTTAGATAAATAACCCTTCATAAATGTAGAGAAACAAGATGATGAAATATGTTTGTCCCATGACTGTTTGGAATACCAGTATATACCTACAAAGGCATAGCATCTGACACACAGTGAACACTCAGTAATTAATAAGGCAATTGATAAACAAGTAAAATCATTTCTGATGCATTGTAGGTCTATTCCTTAATATAGCAACTGGTTACTGTATAGGTAAATAGCTACCTCTAAAGATGCTATTAAACAAACATCCAGCTTCACAATTCTATGCTTTCTGCTAAGTGCCCTAAAAGAGTTAACCTAATTTTCTGGTAAATGAACTGGGGGTGGCAATTTATTTAAAAATATAAGCAAAGACATTCTAGAAATAACAAAGTAGTTGGCATTGGATGAATACTGCTGCAGAAAGCAATTGCAATCACTGTACAAAATATAAATGAACTCTTCAAAGGTATTGAGAGATGGCCAAAGCAAGCAAATATAAAAGAGAATCAACTCTCGAAAGAAGAAAACCATAGACACAAAATTACTGCATTTCCTCAAAGTCACTCCTCAGTCGGTGTGACATTTGGCAGCTTAAACTAAGAGGTAGAATGTCCCAGCTTTATTGGCTTGAGATGTCAGAAGAGAGAGTTTAGGGATGTTGGAGTGTCTGACAGTTGAAGGGAGAATTCAGGAAAGATGGGAGTCCTAAAATGTACGTATAGCAACTTTCTTCAAATTTCTCCTTGACCCTGAACTTTATGTGTTTGGAATTCCTGCCTTTGTCAGTCTGGGCTGATATGACACCACCATAGACTGGGTGACTTAAACAACAGAAAGTCATTTCTCCTAGTTTTGGTGGTGGCAAAGTCAGAGCTTAGGGTGCCAGCACCATTGGAACTGGTGAGGGCCCTGTTTCTGGCTTGTAGATGGGCAGTTTCTTATTGTCATCATACGAATTTTTGGAGGACAGCAACATTCAGTTCATAGTACTTCTAAGTGATAATTGGAAAGGCAAGAGAACTAGATAAATATATCACCTATGCTTACTGCAGTACAAACAAATTTTGCTGTTTGACTTCTGTCAAGTTAGATGGACTTGATAAATACTTTGGGCACCATAGATCTGCATTACCCAAGGTTAAAATCAAACCTCTACACATTCCTGGTGGTCACTTAGTAATTTACGTACTTGCCAGGACAATAATCAAGCTTCCTTTGAAAATATAACAGAATCAAGGGCTCTAGAATGGGTTATCCATAATGTCCACTGTAAATAAAAAGTCACCAGGCATGTGAAGAACAATAAAATGTGGTGTATAGTTAAGAAAAAAAACAATCAGTAGGAACAGATCCCAATATGACTCAGGTGTTAGAATTAGTAGACAAGTACTTTAAAGCAGCTATCATAAATACACTCAGTGACTTAAAAGAAAAGACAGCCATAATGGCTAAATTGATGAGAAGTCTCACTATGAAATGAAACTATCAGAAAATATAAAATTGAAATTTTAGGACTGAAAAATAAAAAGTATTGGATGGGTTAAGCAGTATATTGATAATGACAGATTAAAGCTGTCCCAATAAAGCTAGGAAAGTATCAATGCATTTAAGGACACAGTAATAGGATTTATCCAATAGTTAGAAAACAGAGAGAAAGAATTTTTAAAAATCAACTAAAAAACTTGAATGACTAGCAGAACAGTGTTAGGCAATCTAACTTGTGTGATATAGTTCATGAGAGCAGCCTATGCCTATCTTTACATCATTTCATTTCCTATTTGTTTCCCTTTTAAATTTTAAACATATCTATAATGATCTCACATGAAACATAGCTTACTTTTTATTATTTTTATGTCTATACTACTTAAGTAATGTTAGCTTTGACAACCTAGGATTTTTCTGGGGCTACCCACTTTTGTTGGGCTAGAGGATCACACAGTCTGGCTTCTCTATATTAAGATGGAAATCCAATGCAGAGAGTGTGTGTACCCCCGAAAATTTCAGACTCTGGGATACACTTCACTTACTGTGACTATTTGCTTCACAAACTTTCATACATTAAGAAACCCAAATAAAATGATACTGTTATTACAGAACACCAGGGGAAATGAGGAACCTTCTTTGTGGCTAGAGGTTTCTGGGCTGGGCTGGTCCCTCACATCTCTCAGATTCAGACTGAGAAAATGGGTATCTCGGCTTTCCTTTAAATCATTTGTAGCTTCTTGATTGGCATGGTCTACCTAATTTACTGCTACTGACCAGCTTTAGCACTTTGAATGTTCTAAAAGCTATGAATTTATTTAATCAATCAAGTATTCCTTTGTTTATAATACAGATATTACTAAGTTCCACTATGTGCTAGCACTGATTTTTGTATTTGTGTTAATATCAGTGTATAAAATCCTCCTATGTGGAATTTTCATTGTGATGGTAGTTAATAGAAAAAAAGAAGTACGTTACATAATACAATAATAAGTGCTTTAGAAAAAAATCAAACAAACAAGAAAGATTGGGAGTGTTGGGCATTAACGTTTTCAATAGATTAATCAAAGGAAGACTTCACTGAGGAGATATTATTTGAGTAAAGACATTAAGAAGAGGATGCAAAAAGGGGCAAGATAAGAGCATATGAAAGGAAAAATATTATTGGTAGAGAAAGAGCCAGTGTGAGACCCTGAGGTGTACAGGGGAAGATTAGGAGAGGAAGTCAGGAAGGGGTACAACTAACTGAGGTCCTGTTAGACATTATAAAGTATTTGGCTTTTACTCTGACAAAAGTGAGCAGCCATTGGTGGGTTTGAACAAAAAGATTTAATTTAAGTTGCATTTTGAAAAAGGACCACTATAACTGCTTGGTTAAGAATGGACCATGCAGGAGTTCAGAGTAGGTACAAGGCTACATTAGGAGCCTATTACAATAATACACAATGGACTTACCTTTCTTCTTATACAATGACATTGGAACTGTTAAATTGTGTTTGCTTCTCTTGTTTAAAACACAACCAGTTTAGGTCACTTTTCAGTTGTTTGTTCTATAGAAGGCCTCAGGACTGATTTATATATTAACTATCTTCCAAATGATTAGTATTTGTCACTTGACATAAGTTAGATGAAGGGACCAAGTGGCAGATCAATTTTTTTCTCTACTTTTGATACCACTTTCAGCATCCTGGGGGAGACAGATTTCCTTTGATGTATGGTGAAGTTACCCATTTTTCATATTCAAAGATGGTGAAGGCCTTCATTTTCCCTTACCAAAAGTTATGGCAGTTTCTTGTAAGTTTAGGTTGGCCCCTTGTTTTGCAAATACAGAAGAATTTGGATGTGCTCTTCAGGTGGAATGTGAGCACAATTTTCAAGTATTTAGATTTCTTATTACTCAGCTCTTATAAGCTTATCGCAAAAATATGTGGATGCGTTTTATATTCATTTAATAATACAGATGTTTTTTGCTTCTATTTGTGCCTTGACAAATGAATTGATGTTTGATGGTTAATTAATTTGTAGAATGGCAAATGTTCAATCACTTAAGCAAAACTGTGTGAACAAAGCTCAGCAAAGCTACCAACACATCAGTCAAGAATGCTGTAAAACACGCACACACACACACCACACGCACACACATGCGCACCCTACTCACACCAATGACCTCATCATTATGTATTCTAATGCAAAAGGGAAGGTGTCTCTGGCAGCTTACATTTCTTTTCCTAGGCTAAAAGTTATTAGGTATAAAATGAATTCAACTTTAAAATGCTTTTATGTCCTGTTCTCGGAGTAAATACGTTCATTTTATTATTACACAGATACAAGTTCAAATTAAAATTTGGACTTTACATATGTGTGAACTTGGAAAAGTCACTAAACTTTTTCTAAACTTTAGTTTCCTCTACTGTAAAATGGAGATACTGCAGTCTCTGTTTCATTGGCATGAAAGAAATTAAATAAGATAATACATGTAAAGAGCTTAGTACACTTTCTGTCATACAGGAGTTATATCATCACGATTGTTATTATCATCAAAGTTCTTTATGTTAGGATTATAACTATTATTATGTGTAGAATTCTCACCACGTATGGAAAAGCAGCATATGTATCTCTCAATAAAGATGACTTAGCTGGAAATAAATATGTAAGTCGACAACAGAGGTAATTTTATGTAGTTGTACAAAGAGATACAAAAATATACAACATTAACTTCAAAGCCATGTATGTATTTATACAGAGATTTCAAAATATTAGGCTATGCTTTCTCCAGCGCATATTTATACCCTTGGTTTCAAGACACCTAGTTGAACAAGGACCAAAAATATTTGTCCATATTCTGTTTGTCAAAGAAATAGACAAAACTTGCACATAACATAGACGAAACTCACTCTCAGCTCTCAGGATGATAAAGATGAAAAACATATATACATATGTTTTTATATACATATACATATAAACATAATGCATATATTCTTATACTGTGTACCATGTGTATATATTCTTATACTGTGTACAATGTGTTATACTGTGTACAATGTATGCTATAAACATTTTCATAACAGAAATGTTCATCTTCAGTTTATCAATAATAAATTATATAGGAGATATATAAGAATATATATGATTTACATATATTTATATAAATTATATATGAGCTATATAAGAATATATATAATTTGTTATTGATAAACCAAAGAGGAATATTTCTGTTATGAAAATGTTTATAGCATACATTGTACACAGTTGTACACTTTTTATTATTTCTTTGGCTTAAACAGTTGTTTTAGAAAAGATCTAGAAGGATGAAAACTCAAAATATCTGAACTATAGGTCACCTGTAAATTGTTAGATTATGATGAAGTAAGGATAGACTAAGTGTATAGGGTTGATAGAATTTCCCAATTAAGTAAAAGACTAACAGGTTTGTAAAATGTACTACAGACTTTTTTTTATTGTAGAACTAATATATGATCTACGAACTTAAAATTTGTAAACCAGAAATACGTATTAACTAATTATAAAGTTTAAAAACTGACTATATAACTTTATTTCTAAATTTTCCATATTTTCAATATTTGCAAGGACCCTTACACGCATTTGTAAGATTTTTAACTACATTATTTTAATCTTTGTGCTTTACTTGAGAAAGGACCGTTGTGAACTTCTGATGATTTAGTATGTATTGTTGAAGAGGTGTGAACTGAGTAATTAAATGCCACTTGAAAAAGAAAATAGATTTAGCCACTGCTCATACCTCTTCAGATGCTCTTCTAAAGCTTTAAGAGCCACACTTCTGAAATAATGCTGCCATTTCTGTTAACCTCAGTATGCAATTTTAGGAGAAAAAAATAATTATGTTTCATATGCTGTTGAGAATTATTTTAAAGACTGTCTCTTTTTCTAGTTTGGAGAGTAAAAACCAGCACAAAATCATAATTTTGCATATAAATACTTCAAGTCGTTACAGATAACATACTGAAAATTTCTCAAAATGTCATACTTTACCTTTTTGTCCTGAAGATTGCTTATATTTGATATTGTTGATAATTTTATGTGATATTTGAGTATTAGAGCATTTAACTAAGGAATTCAATTTTAGTAGAGAAATGCTGGCTCTCCCTTTATATCCTGAAGCATGAAGATTAATTACCTTTAGTTTATTTAGATGGCTACTAGCAGTACAATTGATCATAAAGTTATATGCTCCTTTTCAAAATTCCGACAGGATATTTGACACAGCCTCCTGCAGCAGAAATTTCATTAGCAGATAAAATTTTTGTTTTGAAAACAAGCCATTTGGAGGGGCATTTGCATGTATAAGTTTTAATTTTGCAAGATAGTAAGAAAAGGCACAAATTTATTTTTGTTATAGAATAGGCTGATTGGTTATTTACAATAATCCATAAACTAAATTAATTCAGAAACAGAAATATGAATCCCAATTATTGCAAAGAATGACTATTTCACATTTTTTTATATCTATTTCTCACACATCCTCATTCACAACCTTTTCTGTAGATGATCATGTCTCTTTCTTCCTAAATAAATCAGAAGCTATTATATGGAAACTCCACAAATCTCTACTGCAATGCCCACGTCTTCCAGGCCCCTGCTATAAATATATTTTTTTTTATTAGAGAAACTGGTCTTTTATCAGTCCAGGATACCTCCTAAATTTTGTTTTGAATCCCATGATCTCCAAACGTATCTAGAATTTTATGCTAATTAATTACCCTGAATCCCTTTTTGCACAATTAGCATCTCTTTTACAACTGCACTATTCCAATCAATATTATCACGTGGGCTATTCGGTCTGTTAAAATATATTGTTTCAAATATTTGTTTATTTGTTTATTTATTTATTTGTTTTAGAGACAGCATCTCACTCTGTTTTTCAGGCTGGAGTGCAGTGTCATAATCACGGCTCACTACACCTTCATACTCCTGGGCTCAAGCCATCCTCCCTCCTCAGCCTCCTGAGGAGCTGGGACTACAGGAATGCATGACCATGCCAGGCTAATTTTTAAAAATTTTATTCCCAGGCTGGTCTCAAACTCCTGGGCTCAAATGATACTTCCACCTTGGCCTTCTAAAATACTTGAAATGTAGGCAGAAGTCACTGCACCTGGCTTCTCTGCCTAAAATATTAAAGATATAATTCTTCATTAGAACCCATACCTAACTCCAGAAAACATACTGTCTCTTTTCTCTCCTTTTGACTGACTTCTCATTAAAGTTCTCATCACTATTCAATTTACTGAAATATGAATTTGCTTTCACCGCTTCGTTGAAGCCATCCTTACTTATTCAAGAATAACCTTCATTTGTCTATATTCGAAAGACATTTTTAATGCTGTTTATTGTTTATCTTTCATTTTTTAATGAAACCTTTTGAACTTCTGAATTTCATAAGATGACACCCTCTTCTTTCACCTTACATCTTTCTGGCTACTATTTCTAATGCCTTTGTGTGTTCCGTCTCCTCTATATCCAAAGTCTGAGTTCCTCCAGGAATGATCGTAGAAGATTTTTGTGCTATAGACTTTCCTTAGGTAATAACATATGCACTCAGAACTTAAATTTCAGCTATAAAATCTAAACATCATTGTATTATCTGATTTTGTTTCCATATGCCTCAATTCTCACCAAGCTAATTCTAAATGACCTTATCTTTGTGAAAGTTCCAAATAGATTAGGATTTTTTTAGGAAAAAAAAAATAAATAAATAACTCCCCAAAATGAAAAGAATGGAAAACATGTCTTGTTTTTTCCACTATTGAATAGACCACATAAAATTAGGTATAAATGATTGAACAGTATCTCAGCAGAGATCCTCTACTCCAAGGGAATATTTAATGATCATACACAGGTAGTATGATAGCTATCCATAGTTCACCCCATGTGAAGTCCCACATTTAGTGGTAACCCTAGTATAAAACTTATTATAGGAGTTTAAAATACATGTCACTTTTATTCCTCTTAAGGATGAGAGGACAGAAGGCTTTCCAGAATTTTGGTTTAGAAGGTAAAATGTAGCAATATGTAAGTTAGGGGAATCAATCTTTGAAATATATGTGATTAGTAGCATTTAATCCTATTGAGTTTGTATTTTTAAAAATATGAATACAGAATAAAATAATCACTTTGTAAGGTAGGAATTTTTAAAAGATGAAGACAATATGTTTTGATTCAGGTAAAGCTGGGCTTGAATTTCATCATTGCTTCTTACTAGCAAGAATTTTTGTGATGACTTCTTTGCCTCTCACTTTTGAATGAAGATCAGTTTGCTTGTTGTTAATATGGAGACCATGAGGTATCTATAAACTTCTTTTGGAAATAAGCCAGCTAATTTGCATTAAATCCCTAGCACAGCATTGTGCCTGGTGAGTATTAGAATCCCGTTAAAACTTTGTTGTCTTTCTTGGTTTTCCTGTCTTAGTATTCTCCCTTCTCTCTTCTCCAAGATGCCATTTAATTCCCCTTTTTTCTCTCATTTCTATCTTATTTTTGTCTGTTGTCCATTCTCTCTGTCTCATTTCTATCTCATCTATGCATCTTCTTTTACAGAGCATCAGTTATTATCCACTTAGATCTTAGTTGACAACATCGTGAGTTTTTTGTGACCTCATCAGAGAGAAACAAGATAAAGCTAGATGAGGATCATTTCTCAATTATGATTAAAAAGTTCAGATTATGGTGTCAGCAGGAGGTGAATCCCAATACAATCACTATAACTTTGGATAAGCTATATTATCTTTCTAAGTCTTCATGTGAAAATTAAAATAAAAGATTTTTGAATTGCTTGTACTGTGCACAATATCTGCAACACATATAATATAAAACACATATATAATGCTAGCTATTACTTTCATTGTCATCCATGAAACTATTAGATTCATGATACACCTGACAATTTCTTAATCTGTCTACTTATAAGGTTATCTTAATACAAATAAGAGGCACTAGATGAGCATAGATAGTTGTGCAATTTTAATAGCATGCTTCTAATTAGTGGTTTTGAAAGCTTTTAAGAGTTCCTATAATATCTGAGTTAAGTCAAGTTTTATTTCCCTAGATTTATTGATTTAATAAGTGAAACTCTGAAAGCCCAAGAGAGATTTAGCCAAGGTCTAATTCTTTAAGTTCATACCAATTCTCTCATTTGTTTTGGATTTATCATGATCTTGGACTTTATACCTCTCTACTTGCAAATTTAAATTTGCTTAGCCTGCACTTATTGTCTTGTCCCAGGCTCTCTGCCCAGTGGACTTATGATATTATTACTTATTCAGACTCAAGCTTCCCATTAAAAGCAAAAAAGGTTTAATCAAGGCTTAAATTAAAGAAGTAAAGTGTTCATAATATATATATATATATGTATATATACATATATATACACACACGAAACTATTTCATACATTTCCTTCCGTTTCTATGTCAAATAATTTTTTCAGTAATTCTTCATACCATGAGCAATAAGCAGACACATGAGACAAATGATAAATATATTACATTATTGTTTCCTTTTTTGAGCTCAGTGATTTTATTAAAATTCTCTTATTTGAGACAAACATAATTTAAAATAACATTATAAGGAAAGAGTAGAAAATTGCTATTTATTAAGTTCCATTAACATTTCATAATCTATCTTAGTGTGCTTTAATTATTTTAAAGGCTGAAATGAAAACAAGCATGACTAGTACAACCACGTTATACACAATTTTAACTGTTATAGACAATGAATAAGTTACCATTTATTGAAAGAATTCCTCTTTTTTTCCAGTACTCGAAACAAAATATTTCTTATGTATGTGTTTATTTCCTATTCTTTTAAGTTTTATTGATATGTGAAAGAGTGTAGCTCTGCTATGATATATATGTATAAGTATATATGGATAGATACACATGACATATGTAGAATATATATATACATATATTCAGCATTAGTCCAGTCAGTGTATGAATGCCAACTCTCTATACTTCTATTTAAAAACTGAAGTGAATATATATTTTAAAAACAAGCAAACACAATAAAAACCAAAGATCTTATTATCAGGTAGTGTATATTATATTCCACATATTCTTCTATGCTTTTCGACGTAGTACTTCAACAGTACATTCTACCACCCTATAGCTTTGTTATATCATTATCTTCTTTTACAATTAAGAAAATCAAGTCATAGAAATATTTAAGAGCTGCTCAAGGGCACTAAACTACGAAGACACAGAGCCAGATAATGACCCAGATTGTGAATCCAGTGCCCTTTTAATCATTCCACTTGTTTGTCATGTTATAATATATGCTAAGTGAGTGACACTAAATAGACTTTCAGCATTTAGCTTGCTATACATATCAGGTTTATCCTACATAAGTTCTATGTGTTATAACCAATTAAGAAATATAACTTACATATTATATTGTTAGTGATTAAACATTGAACCTCAAAGCTTGGCATTATAAGGAAATGTGAAAAATATATCTCTGTATATATAAACATATATATCTTTATCCATTGACAAATTTTGACAACAACATTGAAAATTTGAAATGTACTTGGGATAGGTATTATAATACTTAAAATAAAATGATTAATGCTTGAATATGATTTTAAAGGCTATGGTTCTGCTGGATTTATTATCCAGACACAGGAAGAAGAGTTTTAACACGAGTCATCTAATACTTGGGGTAGGAAAAGATTAAATTGTTCCTGTTTTGCATCCCGTGAAGCCAGATCCTTCAATAAACCAGTAAAAGGGGTAATAAGTTAAATGAGAAGACAGTAAAAATCTTTCATGAGGCTATGCACCATCAGTTCCAAAAGCCACTAAGTGTGAGTCTATTTCCCAGCATGGCCTTATTCTCTGTTGTGTTCATTATCTTCAGTTTAAGTTTCTTAAAAAAAAAAAAAAAAAAGTCTCTGTGAAAAGTGATATAAGATCCCCTAGTATTTTATTGAAAAGCTTGACGTGGTAGCTTTTCACGTCCCCAAAGATGTTCACATTCCAATTCCTGGTGTCAAGTCTGTGAATATGTCAACACTACACAATAGAAAATTATGCTTGTAGATGGAATCAATTGCTAGTAAATTGACCTTAAAGTAGAGAGAGTATCCTGGATTATCCAGATGAGTCCAAAGTAGTCACATGGGTCCTTACAAGTGAAAAAGGAAGGCAAAAAAGTGGGTACAGAAAAGTGAAAATGAAAGAAGAGGCAAAAGAGATGGCAGCACAGAAGAGACCTCAGGACAATTGGATGGAGCTGAATTCTTCCAATGCCTGAGGGAACATGGAAATCAATGTTCCCCTATAGTCTCCAGAAAGAAAAATCAGTGTGCTGGCATCTTGATTTTAGCCCAGGGAGACAATGTTGGACTTCTGACCTCCACAACCGTAAGATAATAAATTTGTGCTGTTTTAAGCCACTAATAGAGTTTGCCATAAGTTGTGGTAATATATTTTGTTTTTATAGTAATAGGAAACTAGCAACACTCAGAGCTCACAAATATCCACTTTCAAAATCTTTTGATTTCTTATAAACTCTCATTATTTTTCCTTAGGAAAGTTTTAGCATATAATTAGTGAGGCCATCCACCCTTTGATTAGTAATGAAATGGTCAAAATAAAAAAAAAAAGTTCTTTAAAAGTTGTTGGCTAACATTATATTTTCAACAATGATTCAAAAAACAATCACACTCAGAAAATCTAAAATATATATTTACGTGCTGCCATGCCTTTGCATAGAAGAAGCGAATTGTCTTTTCTTTCCTCACAATATCTTTAAGGTTGTCTGAATTTGTATAGACAAACTTCATGTTATCTGGGTTTCATTCTAGAAAAGAAAATTATTTGAGAAAGTTATTATCAATTCAATTTTTCTAATAGATATAGATGTATTCAGATTATCTATTTCTCCTTGTGTGAGTTTTGTCACTTTTTGTCTTTTAAGGAATTGGTTTATTTCTTCTAAATTATCAAATTTGTGGAAATGGAGATGATCATAATATCATTTATTATACTTTCACAGCCATGGGGTCAGTAGTGATGACTCCTTTTACATTTCATTTAATTTCGCTTCTGATTTGACAATGTATGTATTTTCTGTTTATTTTTCCTAAGAATGCGCATCAAAGGCATTCTTCATTTCTCGTATTTCTTGTGTATTTCTTCTTAGGGTTTCCAGCTCTATACTTTCATTATCCATCTGTTATTTTTGCATGTTGTCTACTTTTTAAATTAGAACTCTTACCATATTATTTATAGATATTTTAAATTTCCCATCTGAAAATTCCAGTTTCTGTATTATAGCTGAGTCTGGTTGTGATTCTTGTTTCTTCTCTTGACATCATATTTTATCTTGCCTTATAACATGAAATCTAAACATATATAGTATCAGGTAATATGAACTAAAGGAAATAGAGTCTTAGTGTAGAGTTTTATGTTAACCTGACTAGAAGCTAGACTGTATTTAATGTTTGCCCTGCATATAGAATCAAGAGGTTCCAAATTACTTTTGTGACCTTGTGTTTGTCTCTGTTTTGACTTTGCTCTTTCATATATATTTCTCTTCAGTGATAGTCTGTGTCTTGCACCTCTTTCATTTTCAAACCATAAAATTGAAAAAAACATCTTTTTATATATTGTATATATTTAAGGCTTAAAAATCCTGATTTATTTCCCATATTGAATTTTATGGATGAAACTAGGAAAATTCAAGGCATATTGAAGAATTTTGGACTATAATTTTTAATTTTGATTTGATTAGACTTACTTTAAAATGTTTGTGCTAGTTGAATTAGATGTTATTAGATGTTTATCAACTTCTTTTGCAAAACAGCCAGCAGCTGTGACACATATATATTCAGAATTTGAATGACAGTTCTCAATTCATAAATTGTTCACAAAACTCCCTCTGGGCCTTATGGATTCTTAGAAATTCTTTAAGTATTCTGAACTATTTGGTAACTACATTGCCAAATATTACATTTTATGCCATATGACATGCCATATTCTAAGTGTCCTGTAACATTACAAAGTATAATCATTTTTAAGTTATTTTTAAAGAGATAATCAGGGATCCAAGTTCAATTACATATGCTTCATCTAATATAAATAAGATGAAAATCTGATGAGAAATAGGTTCCAGGTTTGCCTTTTTAAAGCAGAAGGAGAATTAATCACAAAATACTAGGTAACAAACAGGCTCTATAGGAGATCCTGAAAACCATGTTTGTGTGCTACATACTCACGAGAGCTACAGAAATTGAATGGATCCAGTGAAATCCCCCAGGCTATACACCAGTGAATTAGGGGAGATGACACATGTAGTACTGATACTGGAGACTGGACACAAACTCTGTCACTGTTACTGGCTGCAGAGATGCTATTTTAAACCTCATATACAAAAATGATCAAAACTGTGTATACTTTCTTCCTCATATATCTTGTTTCTCTATATTTCTCAAGTCCAAAAATATAAAGCATAGACTTCCCTGATTGAGGGATCCCAGATTATGTGCTTCCACTCCAGCCACAAGAAACACACGGGGAATCAAGCAGAAGAAGAAATTCTGCTTTGAGAAGTCAGTATTGACTATGTGAAAAGTTTTGTTGAATGGAAATATTATGGCTGGATGTGGTGGCTCATGCCTGTAATCCCAGCACTTTGGGAGGCCAAGGTGGGCAGATCACTTGAGATCAGGAGTTTAAGATCAGCCTGGCAAACATGGTGAAATCTGGTCTCTACTTAAAAATAGAAAATTAGCCGAGCATGGTGGCAGACACCTGTAATCCCAGCAACTCAGAAGGCTGAGGCAGGAGAATCACTTGAATCTGGGAGGCAGAGGTTGCAGTGACCCAAGATAAAGCCACTGCACTCCAGTCTGGGCAACAGAGCAAGACCCTCTCTCTCTCTTAAAAAAATAAATAAATAAACTCTGTACTTCAAAGGTGAGTTAAGTGTTGACATTTTCAAGGAATGAAGCAATTTAATACCCGGATGGCTGGTAAAAATTCGTTTTTTACATTGACTGTAAGGTAAGTGTTGATTTGGGGAAGTTTAGTATGTGAATATATATATATACACACACACACACACATATATATGCACATATATATTAGATTCAACTAAATAAGCTATTGTATAATTTGTTTTTCAACTTTATGAAGAAAGTGAAAGTCTAGCAATGAAATTATTTCTGTAGCATGTGAGTTGTAGAAGAAAGACAATTGTCTCTTATAGTTGAATACACGTTTCAGGTTAAGTAAAAAGATATATAGTATTTGGGGAACCAACTGTAGATATAAAAATCATGTTTTAAGATAGTCCCCTTTTTGTTCTTTACAGGTAAATAAAGACTGAATTTTTGGTTTATATGACACTTATGATGTAGCAACTGTAGATATTAAAATTAAGACCTTGGATAGCTTGTATGGTGTACATAAAGTTTAATAATCTCAGTGTGTAATTATGTTTTCTAAGTAGCTACTAAATGAATGCCTAAGTAAATGATTTGAATCCCCTCTAGGACCTCAGGATGAAAGAGAAAATTTCTAACTGCAGTGAAAATTGAAAAGCATATTGTGATCTTTATAGAAGTTATCTATTTTAGCAATTACCTGTCATCTGCCTGGATAAAAGGATAAAAATGGAGCCAGAGAGAGGTAAGCTTCCACAGATAGTTTTTTATAGATCCAAAAGAACTTGCATAATTGTAATTTTTGGTCAGTAGAGAATGATCTGCAATTAATCTTTCTAACTATAAAATTGACAACCTTTTTCTTGAGAATTAAATGCCTGAATGGATGGTGAATCTCATTGGATAGACTAGGAAAATTTTATTTCTGATTTGGCATAACTTTTCACTATTTGGGCATAGCTACTTGTGAGTTTTGAATTTCCTCTTTGTAATATAATCTATTAAATAAATTGTGACATTGAGATAACATGATTATAATTGTTTTTATTCTATACACTAGGAATTTACAATATGCAATACTTTCAAAATACTGGGAGGCAGTGAGCCTCATATATTATCCCTTTAATAGAATCAAAATGTAGTTAGACACATTTTAATCAGATTTAGAGAGTGTTATTGGGGGGTTCAGCTTAAAACCTAGGCTTCTTATAGACTCTAAGAGCATCCCAATGGTACATGTAAGAAACTTTTTAGCGAATAACAGAGATTTGTTTTATGACTATTAATCAGGACAGTCACAATCATATGGCTAATATTTCTTTAAAGCATTTTGAATAGATGAATGGTAATATGGTTTGGCTCCGGGTCCCCACCCAAAACTCATGTTGAATTGTAATCCTCAGTGTTGGCGGAGGGACCTGGTGGGAGATTATTGGATCCTGGGGGCAGATTTCTCCCTTGCTGTTCTCATGATAATGAGTGAGTTCTCATGAGATCTGGTCCTTTGAAATTGTGTAGCACTTACTCTTTGACTCCTCTCTTCCTTCTGCTCTACACTTGAAGGTGTGCTCCCTTCCCCTTTGCCTTCTGCCATGATTGTAAGTTTCCTGAGGCCTCCCAAACCATGTTTCCTGTATAGCCTGCAGAACTATGTGTCAATTAAACTTCTTTTCTTCATAACTTACCCAGTCTCAGATAGCTCTTTAGGGCAGTGTGAGAAGGGTTAATACAAATGCTATGACTAGACAAGTTGTTTACACGCCACACAAGGCTGTGGTGTGCAGAATGTATTTTTTCCAGAGTAGAAAGCCTGGATTCAATAATAAGGAAGATTTAAAAATAATCCAAGGGGAGGATATAGCCCAAAGTATGTCCTTTTTTACCTATTTTTCAATGTTTTTAAGGGAAAAACCTTAATAAATATGATTGTTTTCTGTGGTTAAAAACAAACAAACAAATAAACAATAGAAATAGTCTTAACCCAGAGTAAACTAATGGAATGAATTACCATAAATGAAGTCAGTAAGACTGGGGTAGGGATGTAACATCCAAGTAAAGTTCTTGCACTGAGCGCATGGACACATGCACTCTAGAATTGTTAATGCTCATTTCCCACTATTGTGTAATTAAAATTGTCAGTCAATAAGATCTAAAATTTCTGTATGTATTTGACACAAGGGAATATACATTGTTATCCTTATGCCAACAATCTACATAATTTGAGCCAAGAATTGTGTCTCAAAAACCTTATTAGGTGTAAATAAACTATGTCCATCTGGTGTTTGCTTGCCTCATAACAACAACCACAGTAGATAGACTACAAGATTGTAGAATTAGAAGATAGACTGAGAAAATAATTTGAATGAAATACTGTTAGTAAATGGCATACAAAGAATAGTTATACACTTTAATTATGCTTTTGGTTGTATTTTAGAAATAAGATCTAGGTTTGTTTTTTGAGCAGAATAGACTTCTAAATTTTTGAGAGTAGCATCGTTTTATAAATTTTTAAAACTATAAATTGACAAATTATAGTTATATCTATTTATGGAGCACAAAATGATGTTATGATTTACAAATACAGCATGGAATAATGAAATCAAGGTAATTAACACATACATTACCTCAAATACGTATTTCTTGTGGTAATTTTGAAATGTACAACACATTTTTATTGACTATATTCACAACACTGTTGTCACTAGTATCTTGAATCCAACTTGACTATTCTAAATTGAGTAAAAGAATAACTATCTTCTCATTATGGAATTATGATAGTGATAATAATAGTTATCTAATAATACATTATAATACAGTTATTATAGTATTACATACAGAAGTGTTGGCCAAGTTGGCAGTTTATTCTGGTTATATGTCAGAAAGGTATCAAACATCTCCACGGAACAAAAGAGATCAAATAATTTTTCAGTCTCTTCAGAGGCTGAGAGGCTTTCAAAATACTGGGTAACATATGCCATGTATGTAATGAAAAAGGTGGCTTAATATAAGGTAATGCTGTAACGATAACTGGAAAATATTGACAGTAAAATTAGCATAAGAGAACAGCTCAAACATTTTAAAACAGCACCTTAGTTATGTAAAATTTATAAATGCATGCTTCCAATAGAGTAACTAAAGGTATATGCTGTTGAAATTTTATTCCGTTATGGAGTCAATTTTTTTTTTTTTTTTTTTTTTTTTTTTTTTTTTTTTTTTTTTTTTTTTTTGTATTTCCACTGGGAAAAATGCATCCCCAGATGTTTATTTTACCGCTTTCTTGTTAGTAGCTTTTTTTTTTTTTTTTTTTTACTGAGTCTTGCTCTGTCGCCCAGGCTGGAGTGCAGTGGCCAGATTTCAGCTCACTGCAAGCTCCGCCTCCCAGGTTCCCGCCATTCTCCTGCCTCAGCCTCCCGAGTAGCTGGGACTACAGGCGCCTGCCACCGCGCCCGGCTGGATTTTTTTTGTATTTTTTAGTTGAGATGGGGTTTCACCATGTTAGCCAGGATGGTGTCAATCTCCTCACCTTCTGATCCGCCAGCCATGGCCTCCCAAAGTGCTGGAATTACAGGCGTGAGCCCCCGCGCCTGGTCCAGAAATTTCATATTTGCATCTGAGCACAGAAAAATTCATTTTGCTGAAATCCTTAAGAGAATTAATTATATATTATTTTTCAAAGCATTGTTAACAAAATCCAAGCATTTTTTCATTATAAAATGATGAGGAAAGGCTTAGGTCTCATTATGTACAACTATTTACTTCTCATTCTTTTGTTTAGCTCAGTGGAAGAAGCTCTCTGCCTCTATGCTGACTGTTCACATTGTGTAATGTGTGTAAAGGGCTGTTGTGTGATGTGATTTTAGAGTAATAGTTATGTTCAAAATTCGTTCTGAAGGTAATTATGATTTTTTGCAACTTTCTATCATAATTTCAAGGACATAGATGTGCTATCATTCTCTGAAGGTGTTCTACATATTGTTAATGAAAGAAAGAAAGAAAACCTTACTCTTTGAATACTTGTGAATGCTTGTATCTTTTCAGTAGTACACTGGTGAGAAACAAGTTTATATCATTTAATTATCAAAAAACTCTGTAAACTAAATGTTATTTAAGACATTAGGTGCTTTAAATACACTTTGTAATATGAAAAGATTTATATTGTGTCCTTATTTAATTACTGGTTCCAATGTTTTCAACTGCATTTTTTCTTTTGCTTTCATTTGTATCCTGAGACATTGCTGAAGTTGCTTATCAATGCAAGGAGATTTGGGGCTGAGACGATGGGGTTTTCTAAATATGCAATCATGTCATCTGCAAACAGAGACAACCTGACTTCCTCTCTTCCTATTTGAATACACTTTATCTCTTTCCATTGCCTGATTGCAAGCATTCCTATACATCAATAATAGACAGAGAGCCAAATCATGAGTGAACATCCATTCACAATTGCTATAAAGATAATAAGATACCTAGGAATACAACTTACAAGGGATGTGAAGGACCTCTTCAAGGAGAACTACAAACCACTGCTCAAGGAAATAAGAGAAGACACAAACAAATGGAAAAACATTCCATGTTCATGGATAGGAATAATCAATATCATGAAAATGGCCATAGTGTTCAAGGTAATTTATAGATTCAATGCTATCCTCTTCAAGCTACTATTGACTTTCCTCACAGAATTAGAAAAAAAAAAAAAAAACTACTGTAAATTTTGTATACAACCAAAAAAGATCCTGTACAGCCAAGATAATCCTAAGCAAAAAGAACAAAGCTGGAGGCATCACACTACCTGACCTCAAACTATACTACAAGGCTACAGTAACCAAAACAGCACAGTACTGGTATCAAAGCAGATATATAGACCAATGGAACAGAGCAGAGGCCTCAGAAATAACACCACCAATCTGCAACCATCTGATTTTTGACAAACCTGACAGAAACAAGCAATGGGGAAAGGATTTCCTGTTTAATAAATGGTGTTGGGGAAACTGGCTAGCCATATACAGAAAACTGAAAATGAACCCCTTCCTTACACCTTACACAAAAATTAACTCAAGGAGCATTAAAGACTTAAATGTAAGACCTAAAATTATGAAAACCCTAGAAGAAAACCTAGGCAATACCATTCAGGACATAGGCATGGGCAAAGACTTCATGACCAAAACACCAAAAGCAATAGCAATGAAAGCCAACATTGACAAATGAGGTCTAATCAAACTAAAAAGCTTCTGCACAGCAAAAGAAACTATCATAAGAGTGAACAGACAACCTACAGAATGGGAGAAAATTTGTGCAATCTATCCATCTGACAAATGACTAATATCCGGGATCTACAACGAACTTAAACAAATTTGCAAGAGAAAGCAAACAACTCTGTCAAAAAGTGAGCAAAGGATATGAAGAGACACTTCTCAAAATAAGACATTTATGTGGCCAAAAAAGATACGAAAAAAGCTCATCATTACTGGTCATTAGAGAAATGCAAATCAAAACCACAATGAAATATCATTTCATGACAGTTAGAATGGTGATCATTAAAAAGTCAGGAAACAACAGTTGCTCAAGAGAATGTGGAGAAGTAGAAATGCTTTTACACTGTTGGTGAGAGTGTCAATTAGTTCAACCATTGTGGAATACAGTGTGGGGATTCCTCAAGGATCTAGAAACAGAAATATCATTTGACCCAGCAATCCCATTATGGGTTATATACTAAAAGGATTATAAATCATTCTACTATCAAGACACATGCACACCTATTTTTACTGAAACACTATTCACAATAGTAAAGACTTGGCACTAACCCAAATGCCCATCAATGATAGACTGGATAAAGAGAATCTGGAATACTATACAGTCATAAAAAAGAATTAGTTCATGTTCTTTGCAGGGACATGGATGTAGCTGGAAAGCATCATTCTCAGGAAACTAACACAGGAACAGAAAATCAAACACTGTATGTTCTCACTCATAAGTGGGAGTTAAATAATGAGAACGCATGGACACAGGGAGGGGAGCATCACACACTGGGGCCTGTCAGTGGGGTGAGGGGCTAGGGGAGGGATTGCATTAGGAGAAATACATAATGTAGATAATGGGTTGATGAGTGCAGCAAACCACCATAGCACATGTATACCTATTTAACAAACCTGCAAGTTCTGCATATGTATTCCAGAACATATATATATATATATATATATATATATATATATATATATATATATATATAAACTCTTTGATCACACACCATTACCCTTAAAGTGAAATTGAAAATTACCTAATAAACTTTGTAGGGTCTTTCCTGAAGTCTCTCTTGCATCATCTCTTATTATTCTTCTCACATTATTCACGTCAGCTATACTGAACTAATGTATCAATATGCTTTATTCTCTCTCACTTATATGCTTTCATCAAGAATCTCTCCTTTTCCTAGCACATTCTCTGTGTAAACCCTACTTTTCTATGCATACTGTATATATACACAGAAACACACACATACCTACACACACTCCATTCACTTGTCTGCCTAGATCCTATTTACCATTCTGGTCTTAGTTTAGCTACCACTCCCAATAGGTGGTTTTCTCAGACCACTCCAGAGTCAGCCCCCCACTTCTAAATCCCTGGTAGATATGTCTCCCATGTGTTTTCTCAGTATCTTGTCTTTCCTCATTATAATTATCGCAATATTTTATCAGAATTGTTTATTTACTTATCTAAATTTCTGTATCTCCATAATTTTGGTGGGACCAGGGTTATGTTTGCTACAGTTTGCCATTTATATTACATAGTATTACATTATATTACAAAATATTACATAGTTTTCATATTGCTATGAATAAATACCAGAGACTGGGTGATTTATAAAGAGAAATAGGTTTAATGGACTCACAGTTCCACATGGGTCACAATCATTGTGGAAGGAGAAAGAGAAGTAAAGTCACATCTTACATGGCAGCAGGCCAGAGACTGTGTGGAGGGGAACTGCCCTTTATAAAACCATCAGATCTTGTGAGACCCATTCACTACCATTAGATAGTGAATAACTCACCCCCATGATTCAATTACTTCCCACCAGGTCCTTCCCACGAGATGTGGAGATTATGGGAGCCACAATTCAAGATGAGATTTGGGTGGAGACACAACCAAGCCATATCACCATTTATCATTATTATTATTTTTTGGTCGAAACAGTGTTTAGCATGTAAGAGTCTTTCACTTTCTAGTTTGGGATGCATAATTCTAAGTGATACTTCAGTTATTAATATCAACTTCATTTGTCCCATATTCTTCTGTCTCAGATTCACAACAACAGTCCAAATTTGGAGAAATCCTACTGGCACCCATCCTATGATAGCTTTACAATTGATTTGGGGATACATATATTAGTAAACGAAAAATAAACTCTTCTTTAAAAAGCTCCATCTATTTGTGAGCAAAATATTATTGAACAATATGTACAACTGCATAGTTAGATTATTTGATACAGATGATCGATAGTGTTGGAGAAATAAGACAATTTGGGTAAAAATCATCTTCTTTAATTATTTGCCTTTTATCTCTTGCGCACTTTATATTTTCTAGCCCATTCTGGCCACTTGCTTCTCTTGAATTTATGAATCCTGGAAGAATCAAGGATGGTATCATGGAGGATTTGACTGCTCATCTCTGTCTTAGCGAATGGTTCGTTAGTGACTTTTTATCTTTCTATGAAACGTTAAATGTAGCCTTCCAAACTCTGAAAAGGCTCTTGCTAAGGCTGTATAATCCTCTAACTGCCAATCCCTATTCCCTGTGCATTCTACTTGAAGTCTATGCCAGATCTTGAAAGTTTCTTTCGATGGCTTTTCTTCACTCCCAGAAATATGTGCTTTCTTATTCAACTATGCTGCTATTTTAAAATACATTTTAGAATCTCACTGATTCTTAAATATGGTTTCTTCTGCTGGGGCTTATATTCATCCACTCTATTTCCAATTTAAATGCCTTTCTCTCTTTAGTTACTTGCTCTTTGTACCTTCCCAGACCTTTTTGTCCCATGTATCTAACTGCCAACTGAACTTCTTCACCTGGATAAAAACATGTAGAAGTCAACCTGTCACATAGTGAGTTCCATTTTTATCTCCCAGAAAATTATCCTAAATTTTGCATTCCTGAAAACTATATTTGTTTGATTTTTATAGTCAGTTTGATGTGTAAATGACAGATAAGGCATTTCTTAATAGAATATTTTATTTGGGTGGCATGATGTATATCTAAATAAAGAAAACATATTTCTGTAGACAGGTGGATATACTTACTAGATTTGAGCAAACTACTGGAATGTGTGTGTTCATACACATGTGTGCATGTGTGTGTGCTAGGCTATTAGTTTTGCTTATTTGTTTCAGTGTTTTTCCAATCAAATTGCAAGACAAACCACTAAACTGTGAGACAGGTTCTTAATCCTTAAGCAAATGTAATAAAAAAATCATCAGGAGTTTCAATGGACCAATGATCACATGAGAGGAAATTAAAAAGCAAAGCAGAGACACAAAATTAAAAGTATGCTTTAACGTCATTTAAAATTAAAAGTATGTTTTAAGGTCCAGTACTTCTCCAAACTCACTTCATCTTTTATTCCTCTAGCTGAACAATATATGCGAGGGCTATATTTTGCAGAGGAGATTAGTAAACTTAAAAGAGAAAACATTTCCCATTTATGTTTGAGGGATTAAAGTAAAGGAATGAATTTAAGTACTAGCAACAAGAGAGCAGAAATTATAATTGAGTACATATACGTATACACACACACAGTACTAAAGTAAAGGCTTTCAAGGGTATTGTGCTGTACTGCTATTCCCAAAAAGCCAAATAATGAGAAAATTTTGTATACAAGGGACCATTAAATACCCAAATATCATATATGCATATGTAAATTCAACAGATTATATTATGGCCCATATATGCATATGTAAATTCAACAGATTATATTATGCTTGTAAGCATCTATTATATTATAAAATGCGTTTATTAAGCAAATTCTGTTGCTTTTAAGTTTGGAGAATAGTAACAGTTGGAATCATGTATGCCAACTTTTATGTATTTTGAAATTGTTGTTTTAGAGTTACAGTATTTGTAACATGTAAGTAATTTTGTTTGGTCACAGAAGTGGACTAAAAAGTATGTCAACATTTTGTATGAAAGAGAATTTTGATGAGGATATTTGATATCAATAGTACTGAGCCTGGCACTACTTTTCTACTGTTTTAAATATTTGCTTACTAATTGAGTAAATGTCTGCAACATGGTAAAAACTACATATACATATGTATAGATAGATTATTACCATATTACAGTTTCACTATGGGCCATTTTATTATCTTAATATATTGCCAAGAAATATACAAATGAATTGATCAGGTATGACCTTACTGTACTGGATAATTATAAAGGATATATTGATTTCATAACCTAAAAATTTATCTACAAACATAGTAATAGACTATCAATATAACATGTGATCTTAATTTTTTACCTGAAATGCTATATGCCCACATAGCTATACATCTAAGTAATTTGTTAAGAAATCAATTTAATATTCTTTATAAATCTCAGCCTTAGCTTTCTCAGATACAAAATGTGAATAATCATAATCTTTTATAACATGAATGTAGCAACTATTAAATGAGCTATAATAATTATTATGACTAGTTTCTAGGCTTACAGCATTAAATGAGACAGACAATGTTATTTTTATAGGGCTTAAATACCAATATAACATGGGATTTCTCATCTTAGATTTGATGGCATTCTAAGGAATCTATAAATAGGCTTTAGTTCTTCTATAAATTGCATGATATGATACATTTTTATGTGTGTAGTTATTTTTTTCAGATTCTCAAATTGATCACTGACCACCCAGTCTGACCAAAACAAACAAACCAAAATTATTTCAATTATGAAAATAAATTTTTATAAAATGAAAAATACATTTTACATTTTAAATGGTATTGTTACTAATTTATACTTCATGACTGAGAGGGTATCTAAGCCACATAATATTATGTTACTTAGAATGACAACATAATTATTTTGTGGCAGAGAATGTCACTTAGGATAGAAAAGATGCAAATCACTATTTTTTTTCCTCTTTAATGGCAGCAAGGTTAGGGCAATTTTTACTTCCTACATTCAAAATTATAAAAAAAATTACATACTAACAGGGACAATGGGAATATGAAGAAGGCAATTATTAGGTCTGGCCTACCCCGTGATTCTGAAGACTGCCTCTTTTTGTTCCCTTCTTCTCTACCAACAAAATTACAGAGTAGGCACCCTGGATTTCATTTTGAAGAGTGTAAACTACATCTCACCATATTCCACATCTCTAAGCACTGCAGAGTCAATTAGCCCACAAGGGGCTAAATCATTTTTCTTTTTCTATATCTGAATTTTTTTGTATGGATGGAGAGTTCAGGTCTGTCTCTGGGTTGTTGTAGCTGGATATTGTGAGGTGTTCACCTTGCACCTGATCGATACAATGGAAAATCAGATATATTTTGTCTTATGAATGAGAAAAGAATGATACTATGAAACTAATATCCAAAGAGAACACAATTAAGAAATAAAGAAAGTCTGAAGAGTGTTTTTATTTCCTTGTTTTATTCCAATATTACAGGTTTTGCAGTGGGTTTCAGTGAGACAACTGTTTATTCTTTCTTATAGATCACTGTTTACTTGTTAATCTTAAGCTGTTTTATTTACGTTTATGTCTTTCAAAAGAGTTTTAGCTAATAACATGTGGGTTTTGAAATTCATTGCTAAATGTATTGATTGCATCAATAACAAAATTTCCAACATTTTTTCATAGAATATTATTGATATTAGGTATTTAATACATTATTGGCTAGAATTTTTCTGAATACTTCAAATAATCCCTGATATAACATTAAACATATAGCAAAGTAAATTTAACTGTGTTTTTGCCCTGAGGTAATACTGTATCTATGAAACAGATTGGATTAATGATATGTTGACTTGCTTCTATGAGAAACAATTGTCTATAAGTTTCTTGGGTTTCTATACATCTTGTGAGCCTAAAGTAATGACTGTACTTTGTCTTAGACAAAAATTTAAAGATGTTCATATAGTGAACAGCCTTGGGAGAGAGAGAGTGCACATGTCTGGAGCAAAGGGCAGATTTTCTAGCAGTCTTTCAAGACAGAGATAGTCGTTTCCAGCACAAAGAACAAGCATGCTCACTGTTCATTATAAAAGATTTGAGTTCTGTAAATGCAGGGAACACAACCCACCTTTAAGCAGACTATCTGGCCCTCTCCGTCTCATCCTATGGGAACTGAACCTCTGAGAACAAGTGAAGAAAATGTTAATACTCTGTCTAGTACTATTTTTTCGAGTAATAAACTGTGCTTTATCTCTTACCCAGGAGTCTCATGTTTTCTACCATCATGCATGGAACTGTGACAGCCACACTTGTTAGCTTGCAACACTATTCATAATATCAAAGAATCAACCTACATGCCCACCAATGATAGACTTTATAAAGAAAATGTGCTACATGTACACCATGGAATAGTATGCAGCCACAAAAAGAATGAGATCGTGCTTCATTATTGTTTTGTCCTTTGCAGGGACATGGACGGAGCTGGAGGCTGACCTTAGCAAACTGACACAGGAACAAATAACCAAATACTGCATTTTCTCACTTATAAATGAGCTAAATGACGGGAACACGTGGACACATAGAGGGGAACAACACACACTGGGACCCATCGAAGGGTGGAGGGTGGGAGGAGGAAGAGGATAGAGAAAAATGACTAATGGGTACTAGGCTTAATACCTGGGTGATGAAATAATCTGTGCAAGAAACTCTCGGGACAAAAGTTTACCTATGTAACCCAAATGCACTTGTAACCCTGAATTTAAAATAAAAGTTAAAAAAAGAAGTAGGTTAAGTTCCAGATCCTTTTCTGGTTCTTGATACCTATTTCCTGACAAGTTTTAAAGTAAAATATTTATTCTTAATTAAAATTTTATCTAAACATATGTACATGTACTTTTGAAAGCAGTATGTTTTGGCTCTGTCTATGTGTCCCCACCCAAATCTCCCCTTGAATTGCAATCCTTAGTTTTCACTTGTACATGCTCATGGCAACTTCCCTTTCCCCAAAGTGTGACAAGCAGCAATGTCTCCAGATACTGCCAAATTCTCCAGATACTGCAAAAAGACTCCCATACACACTGTTTAAAAATCACTGTACTAGACTAAGCTCTCAAAATATACACTGCAAATATTTCCCTACCTTTTTTATCTCTAATATCCTTCAGAGTGTTTGATCAATTATCAGGGCTCATTAAAAAAATATTGCAAAAAAAAGAAAGAAAGAAAGAAAAGAAAAGAAAAAAGAAAAGAAAAAGGATAAACCTCCCTTGGAATTAAAAAGAAAATCACTGTAAAAGTTTATATAAAGAGTCAGACATATTCAAAATGTCATTTACAAACTATGTTTGTCACTTCATCTGTTAAATTTTGATTACTACTATTGTGAAAATGTATTTTTTTCATCATTTTTAAACAACTGACCTCTACAGAGAAAAGCAGTCAAAGAGAATCTACGGTTTTTTTTTTCTTTCTTTTCATTTTTTGTTTCAGCTAAAAACTTTGAATTGAAGATTAATGACTCGATATAATGAATTGCATTATTTTCAAATGACTGTAAACTTGTGTGCTCTGAGAGAAAAACCTTGGTTATAATTGTTTATGACTTGTGTTATTTCCATATTTTTCATGAATATATCTTCCATCAAAGTTTCTTCTTCTTCCATAAAATAAATTTATATTTATTGAATAGTGTAAGGTTTTCAACACAAAGCAATTTTGATAGCATTGTATGAAAATAAAATGACAAATCCATAGAAAATTAGGTGTAGTTAAAGCTAAATTCCCATGATCTATGAAGTCTGCAGGATATCTATGAGAAAGATCTATAAAATAACTGCTGCAGGATAAAATTTTATCACTTTTGTAATACTTAAAATATAATAATCTCATACAATTTATCAGCAATATGTGTTTCAGTGTTTTCATGATATTCGAGCACTGAACTCAGCATTCTTTTTTGTTTCATCAGAAGGTCGATGCCCTTGTTCCCTATTTTCAAAATATAGGATGTTATGTCATCATAATATCAGTGGTTTAGATGCCATGACATGGTATATTTGAATAAAGTACATTTATTAGAAATGTGTATTAAAATATGTTCCAGATATAAGTTTTTAAATTACTTTCTTTTTACCCTTGGTACTTCCTTCAGTGGAAGCAAAGCAAAACAAAAATGAGTAAATTAAAGCGGGGTTTAAATATTTGGTTATGATTGTGTACAGGGGATAGTAAATGTGTTTTAATAAGATGTAAATTTCTACTGCTTAAAATGCCTTTCTTTGTAAATACAACTTGTAAGTTTTAAATTAAGGCAACATTTATTACATTTATTCAGAGATAGGATAACCATAGGAGGACTCTGAAATTTGACTACCTGGCTTCAAATTCCCCTGTTCCCCATCCAAAAAAAATGTAAATCTCATAAGAATAAATTTTTATTTGTTTTGTTCACTGATGTTTACCAAAGATTTCGAATAGTGTGTAGCACAAAACAAGAATTTAATAAACATTTCAAAAATTATAATTATTATTTTTGAGATAGGGTCTTGCTCTGTCACCCAGACTGGAGTGCAGTGGTATGATCATGGCTCACTGCAGCCTCAACCTCCTGTGCTCAGGAGATCCTCTTACCTCAGCCTCCCAAATAGCTAGAACTATAGGCAAAAACCACTACAACATGCTGATTTCTGTAGGTTTTGTAGAGATGGGATTTCACCACGTTGCCCAGGCTGGTTTCAAACTCCTCAACTCAAGAGACCTGTCTACCTCAGTCTCCCAAAGTGCTGGGATTACAAGCATAAGTCACTGCACCTGGCCAATAAAGATTATATGCATTAATTAATTAAGTCCCTATTTGTATATTCGTTTTCTATTGCTGTTGTATCAAATTAACACAATCTTAGTAGCTGAAAACACATGAATTTATTATCTCTCAGTCTTGAAGTTCAAATATCTGACATAAGTCCCACTGGGTTAAAAACAAGGTACTAGCCAGGCTGCATAGCCCCTGGAGGTTATACAGGAGAATCCATTTCAGTGCCTTTTCCAACTTCTGGAGTTGCCTTCATTCTTTGGCCCATGCCCACTTTTCACCTTCAAAGCTAGCAATGGCTGGTTAGGTCTTTCTCATATAGCATCACTCTTGACACTGACTCCTTCTGACACCTGCTTCATTATTTAAAGATCCCTGTAATTATATTAGGTCTACCTGGATAATTCAGGATAAGCTCTCTATTTTAAAGTCAACAGATTAGCCACCTCATTTTCATATGCAACCTGACTCCCTTCTGTCTTATATGTAACATACATTCACAGGTTTCAGGGACCTGGAGGTGCACATCTTTGGGTTATAATTATTCTGCCAACCAGACTTTCCTAATTTTGCAATATTAAGTAAATTATTTAACCACATTGTACTACTTTTCATATTTGTAAAATGTAGATCTGCAAAATATTGAGTACCTATTTCATTAATTTGTTGTACTGAGTTATTGCATATAAAATTCTTGAAACAGTGTATACTGCATTGTTGTCATATAGTAAAATGTAGTTTTTATTATAAGTGTGTCCTTTTGAAGCTAATATTTTATGTTCAATAGTTTAGTTCCACTTTCCTTTAAAGGAGGATGAATTGATGACATCTGCTTAAGGTTCTTTGAATGCTTAATGACATTAAAACTTTGAAAATGGAAAAGCTGACTTCAATTTCAAGATTCTATTCTCAAACGGGAGATCTTTCTGGCTTTATGAGCTGAAGTAAGTTGCCTAAAGATATCATCAGAAAACACAAATGGATTGCAGTGTAAATGAAATAATGAAATTTTTAAGTACTTTTATAATCTATTGGTCTGTTGGTCATCTCTCTATCATCTATCTCTCTATCTATCTATAATGAAATATCTAAAACTAGATAATCTTCAAATATAGAAAGGTTTGGGACCCTCCCTTTAATGTGTCTCAAACAGTAAGTTTAAGAGTGATCCTGGAGGAATTAATCAGATTAAGCAAGGGACTGTGACTCAGATTAAAACCACAGAACAATGCTAGTCATAACTTATTCCTGGAGATTGGGTATTTAGATACATGAATGAATCTTTTGTAGTCTCAACTAAACCAAGTAAACTATCCCTGCATCTTAGTTGGGGCAAGTTTAAGATATAACAATGGAAGTATTAGTTAATATGAGTAAAGATTATGTAGCAATAATATAGCAAAGGAGAAAGGTCTCGAACAGTAGTCATTTCTTCACCGATGCAAAACATTTTATACAATTTATTTCATTAAAGAAAAATTAAGTAATTGGTAGTATTTTTAATGTAAGTTTAATTTCAAGTGTGTGTTTATGTGTTCTCCAGTAATCTTGTGAAGTGTAAAATGTAAGTATTCTAATTGCTTCTTTTCATTTCTCTTGAAAGAAGAAAATTATTTTCAGACTCTAACTGTATTTATACCACACACTCTTGTATGACATTTATTTTCAAAATAAAATTGTATTGTACATCAAAGAAACTGAACTCAAAAGGAAAACTGCTATTAAAATGTAAAATCTTTCCATTTTTTCAAAACTTTAAATTTTTTATTCAAAATAAACTCTAGTATTTTTCTCTTAAATTGAGACAAAATTCTTTGTCCAGACCAAGTTGTGAGATTTTTGGTCATGCATTTAATGGTAACGGGTCTCTTCTTTCGCATTTGTTAAATGCACATATTATTACTGTCTTTTTACATTTTCATTATAAACATCAAATGAAATGATGACAAAAAACTTTGGTACTAAAAATTTTATGTCCATGAATCATGTTATTTAGCATTTTAATCCTTTTATTGAGTTACATTAGCTCTGTGAATTAATCATTCATTTGAATTCTCTGGACAGCATAGCATGGCAGCTCTGTGGGGTCAGCAACTTAGAGTTGCAGATAAAGGCGGCAATGATAGTCATCAAGCATGTGAAGGTATTTAATGTTTCATATAGCCTTTAATTTTTTTTCTTAAGAGATAGGATTATTTTTGTTTTTCAAGGAAGAAGTGGGTAGAAAAAACTGAAAATAAAATAAAACAAAAAGCCAGGTGCAGTGGCTCATGTCTGTAAGTAATTCCAGCACCAGGCAGGGCAATGACTTCAGGCCAGGTGTTTGAGACCAACCTAGCAATATTTTTTTTTTTTTTTTTTGAGACGGAGTCTTGCTCTGCCGCCCAGGCTGGAGTGCAGTGGCCGGATCTCAGCTCACTGCAAGCTCCGCCTCCCGGGTTCACGCCTTTCTCCTGCCTCAGCCTCCTGAGTAGCTGGGACTACAGGCGCCCGCCACCGCGCCCGGCTAGTTTTTTGTATTTTTTAGTAGAGACGGGGTTTCACCGTGTTAGCCAGGATGGTCTCGATCTCCTGACCTCGTGATCCGCCCGTCTCGGCCTCCCAAAGTGCTGGGATTACAGGCTTGAGCCACCGCGCCCGGCCTTGAACCTAGCAATATTGTGAGACCCGCGTATCTATAAAAAAAGAAAAAAAAAATACAAAATAGTTAGGCATGATTGTGCACACCTGTGGGCTCAGCTATTCAGGAGGCTGAGGGAGGAGAATCACTTGAGCCCAGGATTTCCAGAATGCAGTGATCTATGATCATGCCACCGCAATGGAGAATGAGAGACCCTGTTTCTAAAGAAATAAATAAATAAAAAGAAAAAAACCCTATAGCTACAATTTTTACTACTACTATTACACATACTACTGTTGGTACTGCTACCTCCAGCACTACCAATAATAACAGCAACAATAGCACCTTTTATCTGGCCGAGCACAGTGGCTCACACCTGTAATCCCAGCACATTGGGAGGCTGAGGTTGGCAGATCACTTGAGGTCAGGAGTTCGAGTAGTTGTAGCTATTTAGGAGACTGAGGCAGGAAAATTGCTTGAACCCAGGAGCCAGAGGTTGCAGTGAGCCAAGACTGCGCCACTGCACTCCAGTCTGGACTACAGAGCAAGACCCTGTCTCAAAAACAAACAAACAAACAAAAACCTTTTATTATGCCAAAAAGTTTCCAAATGCCAGAAAGTACAAATATAATGTTTTTTTTAAAACTGTAGATTACCTGTATTATTATTATATCACTTTTTTCTTTAAATTCTTGCATACCTAATATTTCAACTTCAATCTCCTCTTTAAAAATGTTATTCTTGAACTCAGTGGTATTGTGTGATTAATTTTCTTTCCTTCCTAATCTACATTAAAATAAAAAAATATGGAATTTTTTAAAAGTTCATCAGGTATATTTCTTAAAATAATCTCTCACCCATCATTAGTCTGCCAGCTACACTTTGGAAAGTCTAGATTAATTTTTTGTATCCATTTCACAGATGTAAGAAGAGAGGTTTACAGAGGTCAAGCTGGACAGCAATTGAGAGGTATTAGAACCTTGTGTCACCATAAAATTTGCCGTCTAGTAATGGGGGAGCTTATGTCTCCTGGGATGCTAATCCACACTTACACCATCTCATCATCTATTGGAGTTTTTCACAGTGGCTTCTTGTGTGGCTTTTTCTTTTGAGAATAAATACAGGACCAGATGTCCACTTCACTCTTTAAAAACTTTAAGATGCTACGCAAGAGAGCTTGTGTTGTTTGTCCTTGCCATTTGCATTTTACTTCTCACATATCAAATTATGCATTTGTTTGAGAGAACCGTGGCATCTATTAATTATCCCAAGCCAAATTCTCATTTTCAGTAAATGGCACCTTACAGAGTGGGGCCATGTCATGCAGGAGCTTTGACTGGGGAACAAGTGTCAGTGTGGTGAGGAGCCTGCTGCGTGTTTAATGACTACAAATGAAGTGCACTGTTACTGTTATAAAGCATCATTCCATCACCCAGTAGGTTTTCACTGTACGTAAAGATAACATGACTCGGACAATCTGTACTAAATCCATCAGTTTTAACTGTAAAAGCACCAGGTAAGGCAAAACTTCTTCAAACAGAATGGATGTTGGAGAGGAAGGAACAAAAGGATGGTTTTCTGACTAGAAATATAATTATTATTATTTAATCAAATACACAATATCACGTCTGGGTTTGAATTTTTATTCTCCCCCTGCTTTCTAAATAACTTGCACAAAGCCCCTAACTGCTCTTAAGGATCTTCAATGTCTTTCTGTTTCAAAGGGGGATGTAACCATTTCTCATGGGATGGAGTTGAGCACCAAATAAAACAAAGTACTTCTGCCCTAATAATGAGTAGCATGTGCTTAATCTCACACAAGGATTCAGAGTTTCATTCTCTTGCACCATCAGAAGCTTTCTGTTAACGTAGTGACTCTCAACTTGGTGACAGGAAGAGAGTGGACTGTTTTCTTGCCACTGAAATATCTTGTAAGTTATAATGTCCAGTATTGAAGCTCTTGACAAATTTTATCATCTTTTAAAATAAACGAGTGACAGCAACATATGCATATCCTTATTTAAGCAGCAGTCTCTGATTATAGGAGAAAACAAAATGCTTGAAAGCATACAGTAACTTCATGAAATGTATGCATAAAAAGGCGCAGTCCCAAAATTTACCAGCTTTTCTCATTTATTCTAGTAAAATGTTCAATTTCTATGTTCTTATGTTCTTTCAAAATCATTAATACTTCTGAAATAAAGAATAAGCTTTTATGGATGAGTATATATATATATATAGAAAAAAGGAATACATAGAGAATTTTATCTTCCCTCAAGTCTAATAATGCAGTTACTATAATTAATAAAATTAAGAAAATAGCTCTAAAGTTTCTGAACAATAAAGAAATGCTACTTTTTAGGAGACATCCTCTGAGTCAGAAAATGATACTTTTTTCTTAAAAGAACACAACAGTACATTGCATCTTGAAAGAATCATTGTATGACAACTATTTGTACTTAAAGAGATGGGGAGTGTATTAGGGTTCCCTAGAGGGACAGAACTAATAGAATAATTTTATATATAAAAGGGAGTTTATTAAGGAGCATTGACTCACACAGTCACAAGGTAAAGTTCCACAGTAGGCCATGTACAAGCTGAAGAGCAACGAAGTCAGTCCAAGTTCCAAAACCTCAAAGGTAGGAAAGCCTGCAGTGTAGCCTTCAGCCTGTGGCCAAAGGCCCGAGAGCCCCTGGCAAACCACCGGTGTAAGTCCAGAAGTCCAAAAGTTGAAGAACTTGGAGTCCAATGTTCGAAGGCAGGAAGCATCTGGCATGGGAGAAAGATGAGAGCTGGAAGACTCAGCAAGTCTGCTCATTCCACCTTTTTCTGCCTGCTTTTTTCTGGCTGCACTGGCAGCTGATTAGATGGTGCCCACCCAGACTGAAGGTGGGTCTTCCTCTCCCTGTCACTGACTAAAATGTTAATTTTCTTTGGCAGTTCCATCACAGACACACCCAGGAACAATACTTTGCATCCTTCAATCTAGTCAAGTTGACGCTCACTATTAACCATCACAGGGAATGAGTTGGTCATTTTCTTTTCTGAAAATTTACAACCTATTAAGTACATCAAGCTCTTCTCTGAAGTTGCTCTATAAAAATTCAGATTTTTATTAAAATGGTACCTGAATACAAATTGCAGTCTTTCTTTGCTCTATTCTTTGTCAGCAATTCTAGAAAACTACTTGTTAGCATTAGTGACTATGTTATTTTTATGTATCTTGACATCAGATTATTAGAATAGAAAGGAAAAAAAGTGAGCTCTAAGTGATATAAAACCATTAATATCTTAGTTGTCTTGCCAAAAAAATGAACATTTTATATTTAAAATGAATATTTTAAAACTACTGAAGTTTCCTTAAAATTTTAAAAGAGCAATGCTATAATTTTTTAAAAAGTTAACATTTTCTGGATACTTTATAAGATTATCACTGTGATGTGATGTGTCAGTAAATATTATTTAGACATTGCTAAAAGTGACATTTCTTTTTCAAGCTGTTGGTTATATAGAAATATAAAAGATAAGAGTTATTATCTATTTGTAATTATTTCTGCCTTACCTATACGGATATATCTAAAAAGAATCACTAAAAAAGAAAGAAGAAAGAAAATGCAACATGAAAGCCAGAGTGAAGATAGAATATATTTTGTCTGATGTTTTATTTATTCTAATTAATGATTTACAAAGCTTTTTTAAAGATGATTTAAAGAATCTGAGTCTTGCTTTTCACCCAGGCTGAAGTGCAATGGCATGATCATTGCTCACTGTGGCTTCAAACTCCTAGGCACAAGGGAAACTCCCACCTCAGCCTCCTGAGTAACTAGGACTACTGGTGTGTGCCACCACACCCAGCTAATTTGTTTAATTTAATTTTATTTTTGTCTTTTGTAGAGACAGGGTCTCCCTATGTTTCTCAGGATGACCTTGAACTCCTGGCCTCAAGCTATCTTCTTGTCTTGGTCTCCCCAAGTGCTGGGATTACAGGTGTGAACCACTGTGCTCGGCCAGCTCCATTTTTAATGTCAAAATGTATATCACATACCGTTGGATATGTATATTATTTCATATGTATATTTGTGCTAACAGAGATGTGAGCAGAGCAGGGTCAGAATAAATTGGAAAGAGACATTTGTGTTTCCCAGACTCTTTGTCTACTTTCTTTGAAACCATATGAGAGGATTTAGCATTCTTTCAAATTACATTCAGTTTTGTAAAGAGATTAAAAGAAAAGCTATATATAGGGAATCTTTTAAATGTGAAGTGCTTTGATGCTGATTTCTCAATTCTTCCCAATAAGTGAGTTCTTGTTTTCAATCAAGAAAGCAAGCTAAACTTGACTGAACTGTTTTTATTTGAATGAATAATATATTTTTTCTTTGTCAGTAAAGATATACTGGAGTGCCATTTTTTGAAAGGAATTAATTTGAGTGTATTAACTTACGCCTATCTTGAGATCTAATAAAATGATTTCCAAAATATATACAACTTTACTAAAGAAGTAGCCTTTGTAGAGAAAGTAGTAATATTATCCACAGAGAATAAGATCTATGGGAGAGGGTTCATGCCAATTGTTTTACAATACAGAGTAAAAGATGGGTCGTAGTACCACTTACAACTGTCCTGCGGCAATATATCGTATTCTGTTGTTACCACTAAAACACTATGAATGATTGTACTCCTCCCTACTTCATATTCTTTTTTTAAGTTAGCCTTTAAGGTAGGGAGTGCCAGATAGGTATACTGTAGATGACTTTTCCTGCTAGTGTTATTGAATGAATACTTAAACCGAAATAACAAAATTCTAAATTAATAACAGCATGTGTATCCAATACAGTCACAGAACATAAACTGACTTTTATGTGAACATGTTTTGATAATTGTGGATGCTCAGAGGCATAACTCAGAAAATGTAAGAAAGTTTTCATCAAAAAACCTTAGGAAATGGTAGGAGGTATTATATTGCGGTGTCATGGTTAATATTGAGTGTCAACTTCATTGGATTGGAGGATACAAAGTATTGTTCCTGGGTGTTTCTGTGAGGGTGTTGCCAAGGAGATTAACATTTGAGTCAGTGGACTGGAAGGGGCAGACCCACCCCTCAATCTGAGTGGGCACCATCTAATTAGCTGCCAGCATGGCTAGGTTAAAAAGCAGGCAGAAGAATGTGGAAGGACTAGACTGGCTGACTCTTCCAGCTTTCATCTTTCTCTCGGGATGGATGCTTCCTGCATTTGAACATCGGACTCCAAGTTCTTCAGCTTTTGGACTCCTGGACTTACACCAGTGCTTTGCCAGGGGCTCTCAGGACTTTGGCCACGGGCCGAAGGCTGCACTGTTGGCTTTCCTACTTTAGAGATTTGGGGACTCGTTCTGGCTTTCTGACTCCTCAGCTTACAGACAGCCTATTGTGGGACTTCATCTTGTGATCCTATGAGTCAATTATCTTAATAAACCCCCCTTCATATATTCATCTATCCTGTTAGTCCTGTCCCTCTAGAGAACCCTGACTAATACATGCTGTAATTACAATATGCAATATTGTGTCTTGATTTTCTACTTATATAGAATGTAAACATTTTTCCTATTACTTAGTTTTTGCAAAATAAAATTTAAATTAAAAAATCGGGATAAAATTTGAAGATTCTCTTTTTGAAAACCATGTTTTTTTTAAAAAAAAACTATCCTCTTTGGTTTAAATATTTTAGTTTGCTTATACATTTCTCAATTTTAGATTATACTACAATAAAAATCATGGTAAGTAAGACATTCTCTATAATTAGGACTTTCTGTGTCTTAATTTCATTCAGATGGCATCTGTGACCATTAGTCATGAGAAGTGTCTGCGGTCAAACAATGAACTAAAGCATATACACACAAAAATTTAGTTTACTATTTCAAATGTTCTATTTAAGATAATTTACGATAGAAAGAGTTTACGTCCTTTTGGACTTTATTAATACTATAAATTGAAAGGAAAATGAATAGTGAATATCAATCATGCATACTTTATATTTATTTAGTGATTTACAGTTAAAAGTTTAAAATTTCTTAATGATTCCACACCATTGTTTTATTTGCTAGTATGAGTCAAAAGAAAGTTTGGTGAATAAGAAAAACACAGAGATAAAGAAGTTCATAAAGGAAGAGTAACAGAACATTGATAAGTTGTTAGAATGATGAAGATAAAAAATATACAAATAGGATATGAAGAGTTAATACCTCACATTTGTTCACATACATTTTATAAAGAACTTTGACATGATACTTTATTCTTTATGATAACTGATTGTGATGTTATCACCATTTTGTAGGTTAGGAAACCAAGGCTCAGAGGTACAGAGCTTCTAAGTAGGAAATCTGGGACAATTATTTAAGTCTTTTTTTTTTTTTTCCTGAAATCAGAAAAAAAAATATTTTTCTGAAACATCAAACTGAGGAATCTGGGGAACAGCAGGGAGAAAGATCTGTTGGGGGAGAACTGGGTGGGGGAAAAGTTTTCATTATATAGTTGAAAAGCACTGCATTGACAGAAGAGCAAAATCATATGGGTTCTTTCAGTACTTGTTCCATTATTCCTTCTCTTTCTCATGGTTGTAGAGCATCACATCTAAGAGCAGAGGGGACACAAGGGATAAGAGAAAATTCTGTAACTCTGAATATCACTATACCATTTTTTAATTTAATTTTCTGCTGCCTTAGATTTAAATAAAGTAATATACAAGAATTAAAAGAAAAACTCAGAATATATTCCCTTATGCCCATATATATCCTTTTTGAAAGTCATTATGCACAGAAGATTTGAAAATGTCCTGAAAATAACATAGGATATATGGAAGTTTCAGTTTCATAGAAAGTATAAGTAATATTTTTAAATACTTTCATATACCAAATCAATTTATATTTAAACTTTAACTGTCTCTACTTATAAATCAATTTCACGAGCAAGAGGAGAGATATTTACCAAGAAGGTTTTGTCATGCCTTCTTCAGATACTCTAATCCTACTGGCATGTTTCCCAGCTCTGAATTTTTACTGGAAATAATGTTTTCCTTGATTTTCATAGGAAAGCAACAGAATACAGAAAATGTGCTTTGGATAGTTCATGTGTAGCATTCTTTCATAGGTAATATTTTATCAAGTATGACCTTTTTCTGTTGCTGGCTATGTATTGTGTTTGTTAATTTGTTTGGTAATATATTTGGGCTGCATGTACTCTCGAGATATTTTTTGCTTTAGAATACACCACAGATATTGCGATATAAGGTAGAATGATGAAGAAAAAGTATAATGGTGTGATATTGTGCAGATGTGTATTGAAATTTAGAAACTTTTAAAATCATCATTATCTAGTGTGCAAAAATCTTAGCTGTAAAAATAAAGAGATGACAATCTAGTGTCTGGAATGAATAGCTGAAGGTGGGGTCAGCAACACTCACTACACAGAACCCCACAAGTCAAGGAAGAGAAAACAGAAGTGTAAAAGTATTAGAGGATTTGATTCAAATAGCAATAGATTAGAAATCTCTTAAAGCATAATATTTGTCATCCCACCCTGTTCTTCTCTCCAGTATGTATTTGTAGTTAGTAGATGTTCTGCTATAAATTGCGATCAAAGGTTATAGTGATTGTTTACAAAGAGGTCTTGGACATACATGAATTAACTGTTTTCTCACTGAAGGATAAGAAATCAGCTGGTGAAAAACAGAGTTGAAAGAGTAAAGTCAGTCATCTTGGGGGTTTTGCTGGAACTTGAATTCAACCCTTTGCCCATCTTTAAAATGATGTGTATAGAGTGATAATCTCACTGGGCGATTAGCTTCATTCAACTTAAACTTCTGAATATATGATTAAATTCAGCTCTTTGAATTAAGTCTCTGTGATTTGATTCTTCCTTGTCTATAACAACCTCCTTGGAAACGCAGCCAATGAAGAAAGGAGACAGAAAGGAAGAAATGAAAATAAAAAGAGGAAATTGGGAAATGATTAAAAAAGGAAATGATTAAAGAATGAAATCAGCAAGTAGGGATAAAGAGGAGTATGAAGAGTGCTAGAAAGAAAAGGAATGAAATAATGAGAAGAAAAAATATGTAAACTAATAATTATTGAATATCTGTTCCAAAATTCTTCTGGATGAGTCTGCAATGTTATCTCATTTAATTCTTACAGGAAATCTGAAATCTTTATTATTTTAGGTAAAAGGCATGCCAAGCTGCCTCTTAAGCCTACAATTTAATGACAACCTGCTTCTCCTGTCCTATAGAGTGTGCCCTGGATTATGTGTCCTTGTCCTTATTAGCCACCATGAATCAGACTAGACTTGGACCACTTGTCTGCTTTAGAGAGATCAGTTTATTTCATAAGCTTTTGTCTTCTAGCCACATTATTCAAATTTATCTTTGACAAATGCTTAAATATATAAAGTATATCAGGTAAAAACTGGGCCAAATAAATCCATGTGTAGACAAAGAAGACTAGATGATAACTATGTGGATATCCTAGTTGCTCCACATTTTCAACAATGTTTATCATGAGTCTTCTTATTATAGCCATTCTAATGGATGCTTAGTGCTTTGTCTCTGTTGGTATTAATTTGCATTTTTCTGATGACTAATGATGTAGTTCAGGGGTCCTCAACTCTAGGCCATGAACTGGTTATGGTCCGTGGCCCCTTAGAAACTGTGCTGCACAGCAAGAGGTGAGCAGGGCGGCCAGCGAGCTGTGCCATTAGATTCACATAGGGGTGCGAACCTTATTGTGAATTGCCAGCATGTGAGGGACCTAGATTGCACACTCGTGAGAATCTAATGCTGGATGATCTGAGGTGGAACAGTTTCATCTTGTAACTAACCCCGCTACCTGCTCTGATCTGTGTAAAATTGTTTTCCACAAAATGGGTCCGTGGTGCCAAAAGGTTGGGGGCTGAGGCAGGAGAAGAAGACCTGGAGGCAGGGAACCTAAGGAGTTCCTAGAACTAAATAAAATGAACACCCTGTGACAGGAAGTATTCTATTCGCTTAGGTAAGATGTACACTCAGTAAATGACTTTGTAACTTTACTTCATCCTCTTCATTTACATAGGGCGTACACCAGGTAACCAATGGAAACCTCTAGAGGATATTTAAACCCCAGAAAATTTTGTATCAGGACTCCTGCGCCCCTATGCTCGGGCTTGCTCTGACACTATCTCTGCTGTTTTTTGTTTGTTTGTTTGTTTTTTCTTCATTCTTTCCTTGCTTTGTTTGTGCATTTTGTCCAATTATTTGTTAAATACTCCAAGAACCTGGACACCTTCAACCGGTAACAGGGACCACTGAGTAGAGCATCTTTTCATAAGCATCTTAGGCATTTGTATATTATCTTTTTTGTGAAGTGTCTGTTCAAATACTTTTCTTTTTTAAAAGTTAGGTTCCTTATGTTACTGCTAAATAAAAGCTTTTTTATATATTCTAGATAAGATAATTTGCCATATATATGTCACAGTGATTGTTCATCAAGAGGTCCGATTGAATGTTGGACAAACGTGGATTAACCGTTTTCTCATTGAAAGATAAGAAATCAGCTGGTGAAAAACAGTTGAAAAACCATAATTCTAGGTATATTTATGCTCGTTCTGTTTTATTCTGTTCATTTTTAATGGTACATCTTAAATAGAATTCTTTAATTTTGATAATTTCCATTTTATAAATTGTTGGATGGATATTCTTTATTTGAGTGTATTTTAATCTTTGCCTACTACAAAGTTATAAAGTCTTTTATGTTTTCTCTAACAATTTTACAGTTGAAGAATTTTTTTATATCTATGATCCATTCAAGTTCATTTTTGTGTATGCTGTGAGATAAGCATTGAGTATTTTATTATGATGATGATGATGTATGGGTATCTAATTGTTCCAGCACCTTTAAAACAAAACAAAAAAAAACAAACAAAAACAAAACAAAACAAAACAAAAACAATTTTTCCCAGTGAAATACTTTTCTATCTTTACCATTGATTTCTGCTCACATTTTTATAACTTTATTTTACAGATTAAATAATAATTATTTAGAAATCTAATTTTTACATATTTGAAAGTATCCCCAGTGTTTCTTACTTTTATTTCTAACTAAATACATTGTGGTCAGAGAGCAAACTTCATAATTTCATTTCATTTAAATTCATTGCAATTGATTTCATGTTCTAACATACTATCACTGTTTCGCTGTTGGGTAGAATGTACTCTTAATGTCATTTGAATCAAATTGGTTGATAACACTGGTCACCATATATCTTAGCTTTTATTTCTCTGAAAATTTCTATTTTCTCTGCATTTTAAATATATTTTTCGAGTATAGAGTCCTAGGTAACCAAAACATGTAAAATACTTTTTCCTCATCATTTTAAAGATGTATTCAATTTCTTAGGGCTTGCTTAATTTTATGTGAATACTGAAGTCATTTTTATGTGTATCATTCTGTATAAGTTTTTTTTCCCTTCTTGTTAGTATTAAGGTGTTCTCTTTATTACTCTAGTCCAGGAATTTTATTGCACTGTATTTTGATGTATTTTCCTTTGTATTTGTTCCATTTTGAGTTCACTGAACTTTGTGTATTGCATTTACAACTCTCAGAAATTAAAAAAAATTAATGTCATGATATCTTCAAGCATATCTTCTGTCCTCCCTCTCTTTTCACTCCATTTAAAAATTGGATTACTTATTGGTTAATCACCCTGACTTTGAGCCCTGTGACACTGAGGTACTTTATTTTTCCTTATTTTATTCCTCTTTGTTCTTCACATGGAAAGTTTCAGTTGTTAGCTCTTAGGATTCACTGAGTTTTGCTTTTGCAATGTCAAATCCGTAAATTTTAATTTCTGATTTTTTTCTTCTTTATATATTATCATAGTTATTTCACTGTGCTCACTTTCCCCTTTATATCCTTAAACATATTAGGCATTATATTAACTAAGTTAATGCCGTCTTTGCTAATTATTTAACTTTTATCATTTCTTGTTCTGTATCACCTGCCATCTTTTGGGCTATGAGTTACATTTTCCTGCTTATTCTTATGTGTAGTAGCTTCTGACAAATTCTATCTTGTGAATTTTGCATTGTTACGTGTTAGTTTATGTTGTAGTAATGTAGAGTATTAGACTTTTTCTTCTGGTTGGATGTTAAATAACTAGCAGATCGGGTTGATCTTTTCATGGCTTGTTTTTAAACTCTTTTAAGTTGAGCCTAGAGAAATTTGCACTCTAGGGCTAGTTTGTCCCCAATTTTTAGTTTAAAATTTCTGGTTTTGCCACTGAAGGCCCTATGTGTTAGGCAGAATCTTTCTTTAAGTGGGAACTTAATTGGTCTTTAGCACTCTGTGATCTCTGAGAATTGTCCAGCTTACTGGGAAGCACCTCTCATGCTTTCCTGTGCTTTAAAAATCTTTGTCAGTCTTCTTTTTTTTTTTTTTTTTTCCTCTCCTACTCTTATGTCCCATTTCTGGGTCAGAATCAATGTCCTAGGGGAGCTAATTGATTTCTTGCATTGGTGACCAGCAGCAATCAGAGAATTTCTTTCCTGGCTATATGCTTCACCATTCTCTCTTAATTCCTTTTTGCTTTCTTCCTTTTGCCTCTTACCAATGCTCCCTTCTCCCATTGGTATAGTTTGTATAGTTCCAGGTGAAATTTAGCATCCAGAATAGGCCCACAAATAGTAGGTTGTCTACCTATTGCTTTTTCATTGATCTTAATGTTACATAAATCGCACTTTATTATTTTATCTAGATTTGTTGATATTTCTCTTTATATTTTTACTTATATTATTATTGTTCCCTCTACTATTTCATGCTTTTTCTTATAATAATTGTTTCTGCCAATTAATAAATGACGAATTAATTGGAAACAGAGACAAAGAAATGTAATCAATTTGATTCCTCAGGGTGACATTGACCCTGTCTTTGTTTTAGGATTGCACTTTTGGTTTCTATCCATGAACTCTTTTTGTATAGAAAAGCCATAATATTAGACCCAGTATTTCATTTTTTAGTATCTGGTTGTATTTAATTTCATTGTGTGGATATAACCTGGGATAATTTGAAATCTATAATTGCTTATAGTTTCCAGATTATATTGTTTTCAATGAAAATGTGATTTTTATTTTGAGAAATAAGTAGCTAGATAGTACAAGAGACAGTTGTGACTGAAGGCTTCTGATCTATTAATTTACAAAAATATTTAGTGGTTTTTTTTTTTTTTTTTTTTTTTTTGAGGCATAGTCTCGCTCTGTCACCCAGGCTGGAGTGCAGTGGCGCGATTTGGCTCACTGCAAGCTCCGCCTCCTGGGTTCATGCCATGCTCCTGCTTCAGCCTCCCGAGTTGCTGGGACTACAAAAAATATTTAGTTATTTTAAAGTTATTTTATGAGATACATATTTTTGGAGAAAAATCTGAGCATGAGATTGAGGTACTAATTGTAACTTTTTATTTAGTATATGCCATTTGTAAAAATGCAATTCCTTTTTTATTTTCAACTTAGATAATGGAATAATTCATCATCACTACAAATTCTTTTTATGAGTATTATTTAATGTGTATAAAATAGTATATATGTAAATGCAGTGTGTTAACATCATGTATAATTCATTGCAGGGCTGAGTTTCTGTCACAATTCAAATTTACCAAGGAAAGAGGAAATTTCATCATTAATAAATCATCAAATTGTCTTTTAATAGCAGATTTTATTTTTACTTTTCATATAAATTCTTTCAACACAAAGCCTGTAATGATGATGCCCAACTCTGATTGCCTGTCGCTGACAAACAAGCCACTCCAAAACTCAGTGGCTTAAAAGAATAAAAATTTACTTTTTAATGATTTTGTGGGTTGGCACTGTGGATACCACTCAGCGGGGGCATCTGGTGTCTGTTCTGCACAACATCAGCTGGCTTCACTCAACATTTGAGGTCACTAGGTGTGTCAGCTGGATAAATGATTACAGCTTTCATATTATCCCAAGGTATGTCCACATAATGAAATTAAAACTGAACCAAATACTAAAAAATAAAAAATGGGACCAAATACTAAAAAGTAAAATACTGGCTCTAATATAATGGCTTTCCTATACATAAAGAGTTCAGGGTTAGAAAACAAAAGTGCAATCCTAAAACAAATACGGAGTCAGCATAACCCTGAAGAATCAAATTGATTAAAATGATTTGTCTCTGTTTTCAATTAATCCATCATTTATTAATCGACAGAAATAATTGTTATAAGAAAAAGTATGAAATAGTATAACGAGAAATAATAATGTAAAAATATGAATAGGAGTATCAATGAGTCTAGAAAAAATAAGAATCAAGTACAATTTATTTGTTTTTTTTTTGTTTTTTTTTTTTTTTTTTTTTTTTTTGAGACAGAGTCTCGCTCTGCCGCCCAGGCTGGAGTGCAGTGGCCGGATCTCAGCTCACTGCAAGCTCCACCTCCCAGGTTCACGCCATTCTCCTGCCTCAGCCTCCCGAGTAGCTGGGACTACAGGCGCCCGCCACCACGCCCGGCTAGTTTTTTGTATTTTTTAGTAGAGACGGGGTTTCACCGGGTTAGCCAGGATGGTCTCGATCTCCTGACCTTGTGATCCGCCCGTCTCGGCCTCCCAAAGTGCTGGGATTACAGGCTTGAGCCACCGCGCCCGGCCTAAGTACAATTTATATAACATAAATATCAGTTAAAAAACAATGAGTAGACAATGTACTATCTTTTTGGGTCCTTTCTGGACTCTAAATTTCACCTGGAACTATACAGAGGGAGAAGGAACTATACAGAGGGAGAGGAAAGCATTGGTAAGAGGCAAAAGGAGGAAAGCAAAACAGAGCGAAGGGAGAATGGTGAAGACTGTAGGCCCATTGGCCTCAATCACATGTATGGGGCCTTAGCTCCAATGGCTGGCAAGTCTGTGGCAGCTGAACTTCTCTTCACATAGTTTCTTTGAATCCCTTCTCCTGAATTAGTCTGTCTTTACCTTCTTGCATAGGCAAAAATGCCCTGACAGGACAAGAGCAAAAGCTACCAGACTTCTTAACTCTTGGGTTGAGGCGTCATATGTCTTCAGACACACTCTGTGGTCACACAAAGTCATAAAGATACCTCCTATTGAAGGCCTGGGAAAACAGATTCTGCCTATTTAAGAGAGAATTTGTGGGCCTCCTCTATCTACCACACTACCTTATTTTAAAACCATTTCTTATCTGAAATAATGCCATGACTTCCCCTCTGCAGGAAGATTTCTTTCTAAAATTCATTTCCTTCTCAATTTTAATGCTTCTGAAAGATTTCAGGGAAAAAAAGAAAACCTCAGCATGTTTTCATAAATCCAAGGGGAGGTAGTAGAAAAAAATCTTTTTAAAAAAACTTTTATTTTAGATTCAGGGGTATATGTGCAGGTTCATTATGTAGATAAATTCATGTCACGGGGATTGTTGTACAAATTATTTAATCACCCAGGTACCAAGCCTGGTAGCCAGTAGGTTTTTTTTTTTTTTCTCCTCATCTTCTCCCTCATCCCACACTCCACCCTCAGGTGTCTGTTGTTCCTGTTTTTGTGTCTATGTGTTTTCATTATATAGCTCCCACTATATGTGATAATATGCACTATTTGATTTTCTGTTCCTTCTTTAGTTTTTTAAAAATAATGGCCTCCGGCTCCATGTGTGTTCCTTCAAAGACGTGATCTTGTTCTTTTTTATCGTTGCATAGTATTCCATGGTGTATATATACTACATTTTCTTTATTCAATCTGTCATTGATGGCATTAAGATTGATTCTATGTCTTTGCTATTGTGAATAGTGCTGTGATGAACATATGCACGCATGTGTCTTTATGGTAGAATGATTTGTATTTCTTTGGGTGTCTACCCAGTAACAGGATTGCTGGGTCAAATGGTATTCCTGTCTTTAGACCACTGAGGAGTCACCACACTGCTTTCCACAATGATTGAACCAATTTACACCCCGACCAGTAGTGTATTAGTGTTTCCTTTCCTCCACAACCTCACCAGCTTTTATTTTATTTTATTTTATTTTACTTTTTAGTAATAGTCATTCTGACTGACTGGTGTAGATGGTATCTCATCATGGTTTTAATTTGGGTTTCTCTGATAATCAGTGAGGTTGAGTTGTTGTTTTTTTTTTCATATGCTTATTGGCCTCATGTATGTCTTCTTTTGATAAGTGTTCATGTCCTTTTTAATGGGGTCATTTGATTTTTACCATAAATTTGTTTAAGTTCTTATAGATGCTGGATAGTAGACCTTTGTCAGATGCATAGTTTGCAAATATTTTACCCCATTCTATCAGTTGTCTCTTTACTCTGTTTACAGTTTATTTTGCTATTCAGTAGCTTGTAAGTTTAATTAGATACATTTGTCAATTTTCGCTTTTGTTGTCATTGCTTTTGGTGTTTGTGCCAGGAAACCTTGCCCATTCCTATATCCAGGTATTATCTAAGATATCTTCCAGGATGTTTATAGCTTTGGGTTTTACATTTAATTCTTTAATCCATCTTGAGTTGGTTTTTGTATATGGTGTAAGGAAGGGGTCCAGTTTCAAGCTTTTGCATATGCCTAGAGAGTTAACCCAGAACCATTTAATGAATAGGGAGTCCATTTCCCATTGCTTGTTTTTGTCAGATTTGTCAAAGACCAGATGCTTGTAGGGATGCGGCCTTATTTCTGGGTTCTCTATTCTGTTTCATTGGTCTATATGTCTAAAAAAAAAAGTTTTTGGAGTTAGAAGCCTGGGGTTGAAAGTGCAGTTACGTCTCTTATTAACTATGTGATTAACAGCAAAGCAAGCAATTTATGAGTCTTTCTCTCCATATTAACAAAATAGAGATGTAGACTTGCACCTGTATTATAGAAGCTTATACAATTCACTAAGAAATACAGATAATTCATAAGGAACAATTCTAAATGCAGAGAGTGTTATGCAAGTATAATGTGTTCATTTTATTTCTCTGATACTTTCAATTTGATCCATACTCACTATAGAGGATTTGGGATAAACAGACACCATATGCAACTACTGTATGGCTTATTCCTATAGATGGCTTTAATTCTTTTTTATGGATGTGATATTGCTTATAATTGGTGACAGTTTACTCCAAGTCCTCTATTTAGAAGAGGTCCACTCAGCAAAACCTCAAAAAAAAATCCTTTTTGTATTTTAAGCGAGAATTATTGCAGGGTTTACGGCCATTTATAGTAAAAGAAAATATTTAGTGTAAGACCCACACTAAGCATGACCATTCCTTTTGATATCCCTCTTTATTATACTCTGTTGATGGATGACAGATAATGCAGTTTCACCACAACATTCTTCTTGTGTATTTCTCTCAAATCAGTAGGACTTGCAACCTTTATGTGACTTCTGTCTCTTTGTCATATTGTATTCTAAGTATATTCAAGAGATTTTCTTATATTTATTTTATATTTTTCCTTGCAAATACTGTGATATGTCATTATAATTTATATTTTCTGGATTAGAAAACTAAAGGCATTCAGTGAAAGTTCCTAATAAGTTAACATTAATTATTTTCATACTTTAGCAATAAAGTTTCTCATAATTATATTTAAATATTTTTTAAAATAAGCATTTCTAAAAAAAAAAAAACTATAATATGTAAACTGTAGAAATGTATAACATAAAGAGGGAACTAAAACAAACAAAAAGCCTGATAAAAAAATGAGCAAATGATTACCAAGATAAAAATACCACTCAAATTATATATATGTATGCATATATATGCATACATATATATATATCCAGCCTACTTAAATCAATGTGTGTATGGACCCTAACATACATAGGAGTATCTATATAGCACAATTTATACTGCATATCATTTTGTATATTTTAACACATAATAAAAATTCTTACATATTATTAGAAATTTGCCATCAATATATTTTAAATTCTGTATAATATTTCATTCCATAGAGAAAGTGAAAGTGAGTTAACATTTTCCCTATGCTTAGGCATTAGGTTCTTTTCTGTTACTTGGCATAAAACTTCAATATAATTTTCTGTTTACATATCATTGCTCACACTTCAGATTATGTCATTAAACTCTTTAATAGCTATATTGACATAATTTACATCATACAATTCACCCATTTAAAACATATAATTTAAATGTTTTCTTCCAGAGACTTGTTCACACATCACTATAACATAATTTTAGAACATTTGTTTAATCTCCAAAAGGAGTCCAAAAAGAAACCAATGCCTACTTGCAATCATTTCAGCCTCAAGACAATTAATCTCTAGGTGTCTCTATATTTGCCTCTTCTGAACATTTGTGACTTGCTTCTTTCACTTAGCATAACATTTTCAAGGTTCATTCCTATTGCAGTATGTTTCAGTACTTCATTTATGTTTATTGAAAAATAATATTTCATTATATGGCTATGTCATATTTCATTTACTTAACTATTGGTTAGTGAATACTTTTTTTCCTCCTGCTTTTTCGATGTTAGTGCTGTTAGGAACACTTGTGTATATGTTTTTATGCAGATGTATGAATTCATATGTCCAGAGAAATTTCCGTCATATGATGACTCCATCACTAACATTTTAAATACCAAACTTTTCAGAGACTGCTATTTATCATCCTTGGGATAATAATCTGTTCCAGGAATAAATTCTTATGTACAGTATTACTGGAGGAATGGTTACAATTATTTTAAACATTCTTGGTACATATTGATAATTTGCTTCCAAAAAGAACAATATAAATATATACATCTGCCCTTTAAGATTTTACCAGGCCAGGCATGGTGGCTCACGTCTGTAATTCCAGCACTTTGGGAGGCTGAGGTGGGTGGATCACCTGAGGTCAGGAGTTCGAGACAACATGGTGAAACCCTGTCTCAACTAAAAATACAAACATTAGCTGGTTGTGGTGTCACACGCCTGTAACCTCAGCTACTTGGGAGGCTGAGACAGAATAATTGTTTGAACCTGGCAGGTCGAGGTTGCAGTGAGCCAAGATCCTGCCACTGAACGTCAGCCTGGGCAACAGAGCAAGACACCGTTTCAAATTAAAAAAAAAAAAAATTACCGTACTCTTTCCTTCACTGGAGTATACCTTTAAAATAAGTGTTAATTTGGGAGTAGGAAAGTATTTTGTCAAAAAGCATTAATACTTACCATTGAAGTTGTTTTTATAGGTTCATTAAAATTATAGCTTTTTTCTGTAAGTTTTCATCTTTAATTTATATTTTTGTTATCAGTTTTATTACCTAGTTCCATCAGTTTTCGCAATTTGTAATTTATTTAACTTTTGGTATATTTTGGGTATAATGGTTTATATTTCTACTTATTAACTATTTTAATCTTTTATTTTTATTTTTGCATTTCTGCCATCGAGTTTTTGTTTAATTTTTTAATTGAACTTTTATTTTGAAATAATTGAAGATTTCCATGCACTTATAAGAAGTAATATGAAGAGATCCAATGTAGTTGGTTTTCACTTTCCCCCTGCAATAACATCTTGCAAACTTACAATAGAATATCATATCCAGGCTATTGATATGATACAGATTTCTATCACTACCAGAATTACTTTTTTTACCCTTTTATAGACACACCTACTTTCCTACCACCTTCACCCTCCCTTAACTACTGGCAACCATTTATATACTCTTCATTCCTATTATTTTGTCATTTCAAGAATGTTATATAAATGAAGTAATGTAATATTTAACATTTTGTAATTGACATTTTCACTCTCTCCGGAGATTTATTCAGCGTGTTGTGTGCATCAATAGTTAATTTATTTTTATTGCTAAGTAGTCTTCCATGATGTGGATATACCACAGTTAAGTATTAATCTGTTGAAAGGTACCTGGGTTGTTTGCAGGTTTGGCTATTATGAATTAAACTGTTGTAAATACCCATGTACAGTTTTTACATGAACATAAGTTTTCATTTCTAAGAAATAAATACCCAGAAGTGCAATTGCTGAGTGGTATAGAAGTAGTATGCTTAGTTTTGAAGAAAATGTTAAATTATTTTCCAGTGTGGCTGTATGTTTTTTGTATTTCCTGAAACAATATGTGAGTAATCCAGTTTCTCTGCATCCTTACCGGCATTAGATATTGCTGCTATATTTTATTGCATTTATTCTGATAGGCATTTAGTGATAACTCATTGTACTTTTAATTAACAATCTGTAATGGATAGTGATGTTGATATCTTTTCTTGGGCTTATTTGCCATTTTTATATTCCCTTTGGTCACATTTTTGTGGGTCTGTTTCTAGGTTCTCTACTCTCTTCTATTAATTGATCTTATTATACACTTCTACCAATCCCATATTGTCATAATTATTGTAGCTATATAAGTCTTGAAATCAAATAAACTGATTCTTCCCATTTATTATTTTTTATGAGAATTATTTTAGTATTCTTGTTTCTTTGTCTTTCCATATCACATTTCAGAAAATTTTTTTCTATATCTTCCAAAATATTGTGCCAAGATTTTCACAGGAATGCTATTAAACCCATAAATTCCTTTATAGGAGAGTAGACATCCGTTTTTTTTTTTATGTTGAATCTTCCCATTCATAAATATCATTGTTGTACGCACTCTAATTCCCAGAATCTGTGTAATTTTCAGTTGTAAAGCTTCCATTAGGTTTCTGCTTTATGTTATTTATTCATTTATAAAGTTTTTATATTTTGCTGACACTACTTTTCTCATTTGTTTCATGCATGTTTGTAGTTGCTTGCTGAAGCATTTTTGTAATGGTTGCTTTAAAATTTCTGTCAGATAATCATTGTTATTTCAGTGTTGGTATCTTGATTGTCTTTTTTCATTTATTTTGAGATTTTCCTGGTTCTTTGTATGGCATGTAACTTTAAACTGTACCTAGTTATTCTGAGTGTTATGTTATGACACTTTGAATCTTATTTAACCTTCTGTTTTAACTGGTGTCCTCTGACAACACTTTGGCAGAGGAATGGGGTTATTTTCTCTTTACTGTCAGATGGGGGTAGAAATGCAAGTGCTCCACTTGGCTATTGCTAACACACACAGGTGAGGGCTCCTCATTACTTCTGGGTTCAAGTGGTACTTCTGGCTCTCTGCTAGTCCTTCACTATACCTCCATGGTTGAGAAGGATATGAATGCCTCCTTATTGCTCGCCATGTGGCGTCCCCCATCACTTAGAGTCAGAGGCCTCATTAATGCTGGGTCATGGTAAAAGTCCTGGTTCTTCATTAGGACCACTCTGACATCACTCCAGTGAAAAGTGGAAGGGATACCTCACTACTGCTGAATGGGTTTGGAAATCCAGGTAGCTTCATGGTCTCCAGTAACTTCACAAGAGAGATTGCTTGTTATTACCTATGGGGCTGAAAGTCCTGGCTCCCTGCTTAGCCTTCTCTGATGACACCCTAGTGAGGAGTGGGGAGGGTATTGGCTGCCTTCTTATAGCTTCATCAGGATGGAAATCATATTATACATATGACAATAATATCCATTTACCATGTCAAACTAAGTTTGTATTTTTAAGTATTGTAAGGCTTTGACAGAGGAGTGAATACTGTATATAATGAGTCATGTCAATGTGCATAGATAAGAATTGTCCCACCAAAAATCTAGCTCTCTAAAGCTAAAGAACTAGGAACAGAGCAGCCTGATTAGACAAAAACTTACAGACAATAATCACTCTGTTCCTGTCAAACACCACAGGAAAAACAAAAATGTAGCCCCAATCCAGGAATACACAAAAGTAAAAAGGCCGAGTAGAGAGCCTTAACTTTTTGAATGGGAAAGGAGGAAGGGGTCAGATGGAGTGAAAGAGAGGTAAAACAGCCTCACAATGCACCTACCAAGCCCTACAAGCTCTTCTCATTTAAGTGTGTCTACCACACATCAATGACACTTTCCTAAATTTTCAACTTTGATGAAAGTTTTTTAAATCTATTTTTTTTCTGATCATTTACTTCAATGGCTGATGAGACGTGATAAATGTAACTACTATGTTTATTCTTGTATCTTGCCTAAAATGTCTGCATATGTTTATCCAGATGATTATTTCTCAATTACGTAAATATAAATAAAATAGAACACTAAGTCTTCATCAAATTTACCTTAATTCAACCTTTTACTTGCTTTTAGCTCTCTTTTGAATTTTTATATGTTATAATTAACGTCTAACAAGTTACTGTCAAATCTTGAGATAGAATCTAAAGAAGAATGTACATTTTATGGTTTCATTCTGTCATTAAATATAGGGTTCTACTGAGTGGGACAATTTTCTCCGTTTCTTTTTGCATTATTCAACTTATATTTTACTACTTATTAAAAGATGAGTTGTACCTGTTGTCCATATTGCATGTCCTGCTCTACTTCTCTTTCACTCATTGTAAAATCCTGCTAGTATAAAAAGAAGTTTGGTATCTTTAAGGTGTCTGGTCCCTGAAACAGATTACAAATGAATTAATCTTTGAATATGAATGACCTTATTAAAGAAACTCCTAGTCAATTGCTATCAATTAGTATCTTCTCTGATGTTAAGAAAAACAGTTAAGAGGAAACATTACACTTAATCAAACCTAATTCTGCTTTAATCTCTTGCTTTTCTGATAGTTACTCAAGTGACCTGGAGAATAAAATGGTGAAGGTCATTCTAAATAGACCTTATGAAGTTACTTACTTTCCCTATTAAACCCTTTTATAATCTATGAAAAGTCTAATGTGATAGTTACCAGTGATAACAACACCTTCATAAAGTGTCTGAAGATCTTTGTTCCTTTTTGAAAATGTAATTTTTATTAATCATAAATAAACTTAGATCAATTAAATAACTAGACCTGGATTTCTATATAGTTTGGTAGTAACTGCCAAAATAGACTTTATGTTTCTACAGAACTGTAGAATCTTCCAGTATTGGAAATAAGCACTGAGTTTTAGAAATAAAGACAGCCACGTATTTCGCAAAGATGTTTTTAGTTGATACAATTAGGTTTATAGAAATATAAGTATAGTATTTTTTAATATCATATGGGATAGACCTACCTAAGATCAAATATATGCTCTTATTTTTATTCCTAACATAAAACCAAGAAGAAATTACACATAAAGAAGAGAATTTTAATGACATTTTAAGTAATATTTGTTTGTAAAAAAAATTACCATACAGTTTAACTTGTCTTTGATTTCTTTGTGATTTACAGTTTTGATGACTATATCTCATTTGTGATGCTGGGGAAGGTAATCATTGATCAAGGAGAAATAGATGAATATAGATTATAATGGAGAAAAATAACCTTTCCACCCATTTTTAATCCTATAATTCACATATATTAACTTTTACAGAGGTGTCCTGATTTTATTGTTTATGAGAATCCATGTGTATATATAAAGTAGAACAACATGTCTAAAAATTGTCCTATGCTATGGTAATTCTAGAGGACAGATGATCAGTGAAAAACAGTTTTTATAGGAAATTCAAATTTGAGAAATATAGGATTCAATCAAATGCAGTAGTTTTTTCAGTGCACCAAATTTCAGAGACTAACCTACTAATATTTGCTTTTACTTGATAAGAAATAGAAATGGTTGGAGCATTTTCTAAAATTATTTTACTGTGAAATATGACATCTTACTGGACCAGTTCTGAAAAATAATTCAGGCTTTCTGAATGTGTTTTTCTTTTTGAAGAATGGTTATATGCTGAATGGTCTTTTTGATAATCTTTTGTACTTCTTTCTATACTTGAAGCAAGCCACTCATATTTTTCGTCTAAAGTTTTATATTTCAACTGTTTTTATTGGTTCCTCAAAACAAAGTGTCTGAATATACTACAGTGTGACTAGCAGGACAAAATGCAAATTTGTTTTGTTCAGGGATATATTTGCCCCCAACAATAGCTGTCACAAATATTAATTTTAGTGAAGGAAATAGTAAGTTTTATTTATTAGTTTTTGAAGAGGGCTTTTATTTTCTTTGTTAACTCCTGGAAAGCATTACTTTCTTGGTCTGCTGATGTTATAATTCTGCTGCACTCACCTGAAAGCATGGCATCTTCAACTTAAAGCACAGTGGAAATTTGTCTCAATGAGATAAATATTCTGCTCCTGTGTATAATAGACAGTAAGTATAACTTTTTTTTTTTTTAAGATGGAGTCTTGCTCTGTCACCCAGGCTGGAATGCAGTGGCATAATAATCTCAGCATACTGCAACCTCTGCCCTCTTGGTTTAACCTATTCTCCTGCCTCAGCCACCGAGTAGCTGGGACTACAGTGGGGTACCATCTGGCCAGGCTAATTTTTGTATTTTTAGTAAAAATAGGGTTTCTTCATGTTGTCCAGTCTGGTCTTGAACTCCTGACCTCAAGCAATCCACCCACCTTGGCCTCCCAAAGTGCTGGAAATACAGAAGTGAGCCACTGCGCCTGGCCTAGTAAGTATAGATAGTATCTCAGTTACATTCCTAGAGCCCAGCACAATGCTTGGCAATTTGTAGGTGAAGAAAACCATTTAACTTAATAGAAGTCTAAAATTTTCCTTGGTTTCCACCAAGATTGGTTACATAAACACTCACATACATACACATGTACACACACACACACATATTTTATCATATTTATCTCACTAATGTACATTTCCACTGTTTTTTAAGTTGGATATTTTTAACTGAATGCTTTTTTGGCTGCTTTAATAAACACTGTTAGAAATACGCATCTATAAATATTCATAGAAATAAGTAATGTGAATATGTATAAGGAATTGGAAATTTTTCAGTGTGGAGGACATTTATTTCTTGGAACACAGGATTAACAATAGAAACTACTGTATTGTCTTTACCACTTGTTAATGCCTTTTTTCAGGGGATATCATAGTATAAGAAAATAAAATTAGTGTATGTACATGAATCAATTTTGTTCCCAAATATACATACGTTGATAATTAGAAATTGAACCAAAACTTGGTGTTACTATTGAAGCAAACATGGAATTTTTAAGATGAATTAATTGATGAATGCTTGCAGATATTAATTTTATTTGAATTCTTAGAGGATACATAGTCGAACCTTTGTATTTGAAATCATTCTGTGAGGTCCAAAACTAAATAATGGGTAGTATAATAAAAGCAAACATATGAAGAATATGAAGAATTCTACCATACAGAGTATCATGAGACACATATTGTTTTTAAAAATCATCTGATGTCATGAAGCAGAATTCAGGTACTGGAATTTGTACCAGTGGTAGAGAGACGTAGCTTTTGTTTAGGGTTGAGTATGGTTGATTTAATCTTTATTTTCAAAATCAATGGCCCAAGAAATTGGTAGTTAAGAAACATCATCTTTTGATGTTTCTTCAATTGATCTTATTTGTACTTCATTAACTTTTCATTTGATAACAGCAATAAGGACAATGAAAAGGAACATCTGTGGAATACTTACTATGTGTCAGGCACTTGTCTAAACACCTTTAGAAAGTAGAATTCTTATTTTTCCTATTTTATAGATAAGGCAATGAAGATTTGAAATATTTGAACAGCTTGTTTCAGCAAATTGATGTTTGAGTAGAGATTTCAGCCCTAGTCATCCTGATGCCAAAGGCCTTTTTTCTTCAATTTTGCCCTTTAGTTTGTCCATGTCACACTTCTGAAAAAATAGGTCTGATCAATGCACACCAGAAACAGAAAGTAACGATGTATTTCTAAGTGAAAACTACATGCAATGAAAGAAAATATTTGCACTTATTGTAAATGTTCAAAGTCCATTTTTTTTTATTGTTCTAACAAGAGTGTCAATCTTATTTGCCAGGGCACAGAATACAAATAATATGAAAACTGTGTCTTACAAGTGTGCCAAATATAGGGAAATTGCAAACGGTGTCACAAAAGTTAAATATTTTTAGGCAAATCAGGGAAAATACTTAATAACATTGTTGGTTGATATTACTTTAATTAACATTTGATATGCCTGATTATTACTGCATTTCTTCATACAATTTATATTTTTTATTGCGGTAGGAGGTAATGAACTCACAAAAAGAGAAACTTAATTACAAAACAAAATTGTAATAACAACAAAAAACTTGTTTAAAATGTTTGAAAGCCAAAAATTCTGGTCCATAATTCATCAAAATAACCAATGTATAAGACACAGAAAAATGGAGTATGTTAATTTTCAAATAAGTGTTTTTTTAAAAAAAAAAAAAACTATCGTGAAGACCATCTATCTTGTTTTCTACCAAATTGCTTTTATCCAAAATCTATTAGCAAAATTTTTTGTAGCAAATGTGTGGGTTACTGCTACATGCTGATGATTTATTTATTTCTATATCTCATGTATATTGAGCCTTAATTAATTTCTATTAATTCTTATCTTAATATCTATTAATATTGTTATCTTGTTATTGTTAACTTATTTTAACCATTTAGTAGCCTTATGATTATATTTTACACATGTCATCATATTCAATATAATATTACAATGTAATAATGATAATATTATCCACCTCACAGAGTGGTGAGTCGACTTTCTATATGAGAAATACTTAGTTCAGTGCATGGTACATGGTGATTTCTCAGGAAATAATACTTCTGTTACTGATGTATTAGTCGATAAATGTATTTCTTGAAGAATTAGTATTACATGTCTACTCTAATATATCTAGGCAGTTCTGAATAGCTTTTCTAGATTACTGGACAGAAAAAATGTTTGATTATATTACATGATCATTATGAGTGTTCCATGAACCAAATGGACTTATTGGAGTTCTTATCTTAGGTATAATAATCATTTATATTTATGTTGGTAATATAATGCTCAAACTAAACTTGGACCTCACTTTTAAAATAAATGTTTGTTTTGAAAAGTTAGATGTGTACGTATTTGCATATATATAGTTATATATTGTTATACATAAGTATACATATACACATATATATGTATGTGTGTGTGTATATTTATGTACATATAAAATAAAGAGATACCTCTGCAAATATAATAACTCCTTTTCATTAACCTGCTAATTACTCTTCATGAGAAGTCTAAAGTGATCAAGTGGCTGACCAGGTTTAGTGGGAATTTTAATGTGTCCCCTGATGAAAGATTTCCTCCTCTGGGAAGCAGGGTTTGACCCAGAAGGTACAGCATTGTGGGGACAGAAGTACAAATTACTCAAGTGGGTCACTGGAAATAATGGGGAGCAGAGACGCTATCACTTTCAATTTAGATCCGTGTAATCTAATTATTGGTGACATAGCACCATGTAATACCAGACAGCTAAGCTGTATACCAAATCCTGACAGCTTCTTAACCTCGTAAAAAGTCATCTCCACTGGCTTATTTCCTGTACTCTCAAGAGGCTATTTCAATGTTTTATTAGGCTGTCATCTTCAGAGAGATGTAGTGTCTTAGTTTTGGCTACTGTAGCAGAATACCATAGACTGGGTGAGTTAGCAGAAATTTATTTCTCAGAGTTCTGGAAGAGGGGACAAGTAAACCCGCTGATTCAGTTCCTAGGTGAGGGCTTTCTTCCTGACTTGCAGTCTTCTCATTGTATCTTCACACTGGGGAAAGAGAAAGGTTGTCTTTCTTGTGTCTTTTCTTTTGAGGGCACTAATCTCAGCTTGAGGGCTCTACCCTCATTACCTAATTACTTCCCAATGGCCCATTTGGAAATATCATCTCATTGAGGATTAGAGCTTCTCTGTATGAATTTTTTGGGGGTGGGCATAAATATTTAGTGCATAGCATGTGGTGTATGAGAAGAAGAGTGGATCCATGATCTTATGTCAGTTGCCATATACTTTCTTAGCCTGGAAATTGGTCCTTTAGTTCAAAGTGATTATCAGCCAGTCAAGAAGAGCCTACAGTCCTACAATTATGTGAAACAGAGTTCTGCAAAAACTTACATAAGTCTAGATGTGGATTCTTCTCCCACATGTCTAGATAGAGCTAAGCCTGGCTGACACTTTAATTTTCACCTTGTGAGACTCTGCAAAGAGAACCCAGCTAAGCCCACCCAGAATTCTCACCTACATAATTGTGAGTTAATAAATGTATGCTTTTTTTCAAAACCACCAAATTTGTGATTTGCTATGCAGCAATAGAATGATACATTATTCCTAAGGCATTGTACCACATTGTGAGCTCAGTGTTTTCCTAATCTCCTGACTATTCAGACATTCACAAGGGTCAGTAACTAGATCAGTCCTGGAAAGAGAGAACACTTGCTGTTGGGCCCATATGAAGCTTCAATGACTCCTCCTTTCATGAGCTTGTGCCATTATATGACAGCCAAGACCAGAAACCGGTTCATATCTTCTGACTCAGTCAACATTTCCATTTGGTTGTTTCTTGCTTCTTTTGCAGTTATTTTATCATGGGCATTAGCTGAAGGTTAAGGGGAAAATTATTCAGTTCAAGATATCAAAGGGTACACAATACCCGAAGGAATTACTGGTAACACATACACTTGGTTAGTGAAACACATACATTCGTTTTCTTCCACAAGCTAAGCAGCCAGTGAGCTAATTAGAGTAGAAAGGGCAATGAGGGCACTTATTCGTTAAAAATTGTTAGTCTGTCATTGCATAAGGCACTCTGACTCCTCCTGCTAGCATGTAATGACCTTTAGTAGCAAAATTATTTTCTTATCATTTGAATAAGGAAGTTGGAGTTCATTTACAGTGTTCTTGTCCACAGAAAACCTAATTCAGCACAATCCATGACCATCACAGAGAGATTTATGCCTGGGTGCTCAATGCTTATTCATGGTGTGGCTGATTGAGCTTTTCTGCCAGTTTCCTTTACAAGGAGATTGAAGGTTCCAGCATCTTGATGTATTAGCAGAGATCTCTATCAGTACTTCTTCAGGCCCTCTCTGAAGCACAAACAACAGACTTATATTACTTTTTTCAGGCAAAGGTTTTAAGAAAATGCTTTCTCAACAATAGCAGTTTCAAAACAAATTTTAAATGAATAAGTTTATGAAATTTGTTAATAACAAGATTTTTACAATTTGACAAGTTAGGGGTAAAATTCTATCAAATCAAGTTTATTCTGGGGGTAAGTTAAACATCATTCTTTATAAATTCTTATACAAATCATACATGTGACAGCAGTCATTGCTCCCTGGTGAACATTAATGTATCAGTGCTTACATGTGTAAGCATTAAGAATGATGCTTCACTTGCCCACAGATTAATTTCCACAGTTCTGTCAACATTCTTTTTGCCTAAATCCAATTTTTTTGTAATTGTATAATCTTGTTTCTTCCAAACTTGGACAAAACTCAACCCATTCACTGATGCCCAGAGGCTCAGTCTTATCCTTATTTCAGGCTGCTTTTCTCTATCCACAAAATGGTCAGACCCACTGCTTGAAGTTCTGCCTACTAGTCAATTTCCCCGTGTTTTTGTCTGTCAGAGTTACCCTTGAGTGGCTCTTCACTGTGCCAGAATTCTATCTTTGATTTACCCCAACTTTCTGAGCCAACTCCTTTGTGAAAAGGGCCCAGTACTATTTCCTGCTCTCTCTCTTTTTTTTTTTTTTTTTTGCCAGAGTCTTGCTCTGTTGCCCAGGCTGGAGTACAGTGACATGATTTTGGCTCACTGCAACCTCCACCCCCTGGGTTCAAGCCATTCTTCTGCCTCAGCCTCCCAAGCATGCACCATCACGACCAGCTAATTTTTGTATTTTTAATAGAGATGGGGTTTCACCATGTTGGTCAGGTTTGTCTCAAATTCCTGACCTCAGGTGATCCACCTGCCTTGGCTTCCCAAAGTGCCAGGATTACAGGTGTGAGCCACCACGCCTGAACTGTTTCTTTATAGTTGTTCATAGGGAACAATGCATGAGGTCATGGTTATGAGTTGAGTGAGGGCATGGGTGACATAATGATAGGTAAAATGGGAGTTGAGGCCACGTATTTATGCAGTTTACTCATGTCCTCTGGTCTTCCTGTGGAATATTTCTGAATATACCATTTCCTGTGATATAATCCATGGGGTCGGCCTAACTCATTGACTTAGTGGCTCTGCCAAAACTAAACTTATGATGGAAGATCTGAATGATCAATCACTTGGCAATTGTTGCTTAGCATCCCAAAGACCACAGGATTCTCATTTCCCCAACATATAATTCATTTTTGGTGAGACCATATGTCTCTTTGGGAGGGACCAGAAGAAGATAAATATATATATCTAAATTTTTATATAAACTTTTTAATGTTTGTGTCTGTTAAATATACTTTGTGTTGCATTAAAGGTTCTTCCTCAAAAATAATAAACACTCACATGAAAGAAAAGATATGAATATTTCCACAGGGGAGAAAACATATTTTTTCCTCAACCTTCAAGAGTTTTTAGTTAAGATGAACCCGTATAACAAAAGGCAGATTAACAAGAGAAAAATAAACAAATTTATTAATGCATATAACTCACATCATGTGGGAGAAGACTTAATAAAAAGCAACTCAAAGTAGTGGCTTAGAAACTCTGGCATTTTCAACAGAAAACAGTAAACTTGTGAAGAAATGGTAGAACAAAGCGCTTTAGGCTTCCACAGGCCAGAGCACTGTGGGATTTAACTGTATGGAAGGAAACTGATGGAGTAAGGTTTGTCTGTAGATTCCTCTGGTACCTTCTCTGGGCTGGTAAGAGTCTAGAGTTGTCTCTAGTTGAGGAAAATGTATATCCTGACTATAGGCAGAAAGGGAGTAGAATATACAGAGCTTTTTCTCCATTTGCTGTTTCTTAATTGCCTTCAGTTAAAACATTATTTTTTTTTGTCAAAAAAGGCATATTTTGCCGTTAAATATTCTGGCTTCCTTTATTCCCATCTTATTTAGCAGCGTGGAATAATACTACATGGTTTATTCTACATTAACAGTTGGCATTGATTACAGGAATGTATGGTTAGCTTAACATTAGAAAACTAGTTCATCACATTATCTGTACAAATCATACGATTATTTCCATAGATACAGAAAAACTTTGAATAAAATTCAGCACCAACCAAAGATTAAAGAATATTTCCTTGATCTGATAAAACATATCTGTATTAAACCAACCATTAACATCATGTATAATGGTGGCATATTAAATACTTTCTCCACAATATCAGGTAATAAACAAGGAAGTTCTTTCCCAGCAATTCTATTTGACATTCCACTAGAGATTATAACCATTTCAATAATAAAGAAAAATAAAATGTATAAATGTAAAGATGTGAAACTGCTTTTATCCATAAATAATATAATGTATACCATAGATAATCCTAAGCAGCTTATTAAAATAAAAAAGAAATAATAATTAAACTTAGTATATTTACAAGATACAGCAACAATATACGAATCAGTTCTCTTTTTACTTTTTAATAATGGCCATTCTCACTGATGTAAAATGATGTCTCACTGAGGATTTGATTTGCATTTCCCTGAAGATTAGTGATGCTGAGCATTTTTTTGTACATTTATTGACTGCGTGTATGTCTACTTTTAAGAAGGGTATGTTCATATCCTTTGCTCAGTTTTTAAAGAAGCCATTAGTTTTTGCTTGTTGAATTGTTTAGGTTCTTTATATATTCTGGATATTAGACCTCCATGGATGTATAGTTTGTGAATATTTTCTCTCATTCCCTAGGTTGTCCATTTACCTGGTGATAGTTTCTTTTGTTGCGCAGAAGCTCTTTAATTTAATTAGATCCCACTTGGCACTTTTTGTTTTTGTTGCAATTGCTTTTGAGGACTTAGCCATAAATTCTTTTTCAAGGTCTATGTCCAGAATGGTATTGCCTAGTTTTTTTTCTAGGATTTTTATAATTTTAGACCTTACATTTAAATCTGTAATCTATTTTGACTTAAGTTTTGTATATGGAAAAAGTAGGAGACCAGTTGCATTCTTCTGCCTATGACTAGCTAGTTATCCCAGTACCATTTATTGAATAGGGAGTAATTTGTCCATTGCTTATTCTTGTTGACTTTGTCAAGGATCACATCATTGTAGATGTGTGGCATTATTTCTGGGTTCTCTACTCTCTTTCATTGGTCTATGTACGTGTTATTACATAGTCAAAATTAACATATACTGGCAAGGCTGCAGACAAAAGGGAATGCTTATACACTCTTGGTGAGAATCCAAATTAGTTCAACCACTGCAGAACACAGTTTGGAGATTCCTCAAAGAACTTAGAACTACCATTCAACCTGGCATTATCATTACTGGGTATATACCTAAAGAAAAATAAATCAGTCTACCAAAAAGATATATGTACATGTATGTATATTCATCACAGCATTATTCACAGTAGCAATGATAAGGAACCAACTTAGGTGCCCATCGATGGTGGGTTGGATAAAGAAAATGTGGTATATATACACTATGGAATACTACACAGCCATAAAAAAGCAACAAAATCATGTCCTTTGCAGCAACATAATCCTAAGCAAATGAACACAGGAACAAAAAGTCAAGTACTGCATTTTCTCACTTATAAGTGGGAGCTGAGCCTTGGGTACACGTAGATGTAAATATAAGAACAAAAAACACGGGGCACTACTGGTGGGGAGAGAGGGAGAGGAGCAAGGGCTGAAAAACTACCTCATGGGTACTATGCTCACTACTGGTTTACCGTGTCATTTATACCACAAACCTCAGTGTCATGCGATATACCCATGTAACAAACCTGCATATATAACATATGTATAATAAATGTATAGTGTTCTCTATATATTTGTGTTCATATGTATATATAATATATAAAATATTAACTTTCTCTAATTTTATCTATAGATACAAGTTAATCCCAATCATGATGACCAGGTTGAGTTTTCTTAAGAAACTGACAAGGTGTTTTATTACTTTAATGGAAAAGATAAAGACCTAGAATAACCAAAAGCATCTTGAAATATTAAAAACAATAAAGTTTTACAAATTTCTCTATGTAATGAAAGATTAATTATAAACTCTCATAAATTGCTAGTGGAGTATACAATCATATAGCCACTTTGGGCACTTATTTTCCAGGTTCCTATAAAATTATACACGTATAATTTCCTTAAAATCTAGCAATATTTCTTTTAGTTATTTAACCAAATGCACACTTATGTACATGCTTATGTGTACTTGGTTAAATAACTAAAATATTCTCAAAATGATTTGGCACTCACATGTGTATAGCAGCTTTATTATAGTATTCTCACACTAGAAGGACTTCAAATGTCTATCTACAGATGAACTGAATAACAAATAGTGTGTAGGGAGGGAGTGGTAACAGTTGACATTGATTTACTGGATGTCACAAGGAAACTTTTCTGAAGGATGGAAATATTCTACATCTTCATTGGTGTATTGGTTACTTAGGTTTACAATCTTTCAATACTGTTAACCACACAACTTGAGATCTGTGTATGCCACTGTACATAATTGTATATCAGTAAAAATAAAGTAAAACGCAGGTCATGTCTGCATGTCTGATGGTGCTGTGTGTGTGTGTGCACTTGTAAATTAAATGTAAATTAAATTAGTTATTTTTAACAACAGAATGATTCATCCTTTAGCAAACACATAATTTTACTTTTTTAATACACAAATGGACACCATGCATTTTTATAATTAGGGAAAAATTATTCTGTTTTACAAGTATTGTTTTGACTGTAAGTGTTTTCAAACCTTTAAGTAAATGATATCTGATAAATTATTCACTGTAAATAGGCAAAAAGGCTTACTCTTCAAGTAACAAAAAAAGAAAAAGAAAAAAGTCTTTCTTAAATTATATATGCAAATTGTATCAATTATTATGATTAAAACAAAAATGTTTAAAATGTAAGCATGCTATTTTCACTCATTTTCTATTGCATACTGTATTTGTTCAGCTTTCTATTGCTGCCATAACAAAATGCCACACTTAGTGGTTTGAAAAAACACAAATTTGTTATTTTAGATTGGAAGTCCAACATAGATCTCGCTGGTATAAAAATCAAACTGTCAGCAAGCTGCATTACTTTCTGAAGGCCCTAGGAAATAATTTTCATTTTTGCCTTTTTTAGCTTGTGTATGGTACCCATATTTCTTGGCTCGTGGTCATCTTCCTCCATCTACCAGTGAAAGCAGGTTGAGTTCTCCCATTTTATCACTCTCACACTAAATCTTCTGACTGCCTCCTTCAATTTTAAGGACCCATGTGATTACATTGCATCCACCTGAAAAACCCAGGATGATTTCTTTAAGGTCAACTAATTAGTGACTTAATTTCATCAGCAACTTTTATCTCCCTTTAATAGGAGTATTATTCTACCTATTACAAACACACACATGATCATGTATAAAATGGAAAATATTTATAACACAATTACTTTTATTCTAGGTTCAGTTTATAGCCTAATAAAATTTCATCTGTGAAACTGTCTTAGCTTTTTTTTAGTTTGAATATATAGCTTGGCTTTTAAATAGATAGTTTTATCCTACACATATATGTATACACATATCTACTGATATACTTGTAAAATAATTTTATCATACTCTACATAATGTTTTATAATATTGTTTTATTATTTTAAATTTATACAAATGTTATATAGTTCTAAAGCCTAAATGACTCACCGGAATTATTTGTACAATATATATTGTTGTTCTGGAATGCTAGACAAAAAAATGTTAGATGAAGAATTAAGGGAATAATTTTATAACGAAATTTGAATTTTTCTTAACTAATATTACTCATAATACACAGTATGTACTGTGCATTATGTAAGTATTCTAAATTGAATAACTATAATAATTCAAAATACAAGCTTAGCTTGATTTGTTGAATGGATATCATTACTAGATGATATTTATAATATGACAATTACTTACAGATATTGCTTCAAAGCTTGGTAATTTTTTAAACATACCAAAGAAAAATTGAACAAATCTTTGGTTGGTATTGAATGAGAAATAATTTCAATTTTCAGGAATTTACTGGCAATTTAGAGTAGTATAATTTATTACTGGGTATGATCATTAAGAAACAAATTTTACAGCAAGTTGAATTAAATGGTAGTAGGGATAAAGTGAACTAATGTTATTTTTCTTTTTCTTCTCTCAGTTCAAGTGATTAGAGCGCTGACATGTAGTTTATCCTTGATGGATGAAAGGAGGCAGTGAAAAAGGAGATGAGCTAATAACAGTAAAGTCAGTATTGAATCAGAAATATATTGAGATTCTCAGAGAAATCAAGATATGTGCTTCAATCATTAAAGTTTGTCACTACTGAGATTTGTTGGTTGAAGAGCTGTCAATGAACCTGGAAAAAATCCTATTATAAGAAGCAACTAGACTTGAAGAAAAAGCAGTTTAATACCCAAAGGACTCTGTATAAATAGAACTTATAAAGTACAAATGGCAATAAAGCTTGTAGATCAAAAGAGATATAGTTTAACTTAATTCCAAAAAAGACAGCCTCTATATTTTCTCCTTAGTACCTTAAGATTTTGATAGTGACATTTAAATATGATGATTTACAGTTTTTTTCTTTAAATAAGGAGGCAATGTATATGCGGAATATAATAAAATACAACATGTGATTTTATCCAAAGCAGTCCATTTAAATTTCATTACCATAAATATTTTCTATCATCAACTTAAATCAACTATTATCTGTGGGTCATGAAAAATTTTGATTCACAGACTTTCCATGATTTTAACTCTGTTGAAAGTGTTGAACAAAATATCCAATGAAACTTTCACTAGAGAGGCTAAACGTAGTTCTAGTTAGATGCTAAATATTTTTTAACCTGCGTGAAAAAAAATGGATTATTACAGGTCATCATACAAAACAGATAATCTGAATCATCCATATGACATTGTTTAACTTTATTACCTGTTTCTCAAAAACTTACTATTATACTCATTGTTTGCTCAATAAAACTTACGGTAGATTCTGAGAATTGTATCTTTGCTTTAAATTGTCCATGTGTATCCCATTCTCTAAAAATCCTCAGAAATCGGGAACTGACTTAAGTGATGTGATTTACTTTTTAATCTGTGTATCTATGAGGAAAATGAATTATTGAAGAACAATCTACACTTACCATTCTTTGATTTGTGGACTTTCCCTTTAAGGGGATTGTCAATTCTTTATTGAGTAATTTGTCTTGCATTGTTCATGTTTATCCCCAGGCCAAACTATTCTCCAAGGTCATTCTGCTTGATATTATCTAACACTGCTATGCAAGCTCTCAGAGAGGAAAACAGTCTGTTCATTTTGGTTCTAGGCCTTGCTTACAACCTTCAAACCCCCATGTCTGGTTTCTTCAGAAGACATAGTTAATGTTTTATAAGAAACAGAGCGGATAGCAACAGGGTTGTTTTAAACCTGCTGTCTTCTCAAAATTGTTGGCTAGTGCAATGTGTATAGAAAAATGAATGTTTCCACTTGTTTCAATACTAGTTACTTAAGCCATAAAGAAGACTCAATAAACGATTTAAAATAGATTTCTTTTATACTTTATTTTCCTCTAGAATCAATAAAACATGTTAATAGCTGACATTTTACATTTTGGAAGATTATAGGAAATTGAAAAGATAATCTTTTCATCATCTTTATATGTAGATGAAAATATAATTAAAATTAATTTAACTTTAATTAATTATTAAATCATAGCATTGATAGCTGGGATCACAATTTTCCCTTATTTAATATGCCAAATAAAACTACACAAAATTATTTTGAATAGAGTTCAGTGAATAAATCAAAATATATGATTCATGTATACAGTAAATTTTCTTTTTTTTTTAATTTATTTATTATTATTATACTTTAAGTTGTAGGGTACATGTGCATAACGTGCAGGTTTGTTACATATGTATACTAGTGCCATGTTGGTGTGCTGCACCCATCAACTCATCATTTACATCAGGTATAACTCCCAATGCAATCCCTCCCCCCTCCCCCCTCCCCATGATAGGCCCCTGTGTGTGATGTTCCCCTTCCTGAGTCCAAGTGATCTTATTGTTCAGTTCCCACCTATGAGTGAGAACATGTGGTGTTTGGTTTTCTGTTCTTGTGATAGTTTGCTAAGAATGATGGTTTCCAGCTGCATCCATGTCCCTACAAAGGACGCAAACTCATCCTTTTTGGTGGCTGCATAGTATTCCATGGTGTATATGTGCCACACTTTCTTAATCCAATCTGTCACTGATGGACATTTGGGTTGATTCCAAGTCTTTGCTATTGTGAATAGTGCTGCAATAAACATACGTGTGCATGTGTCTTTATAGCAGCATAATTTATAATCCTTTGGGTATATACCCAGTAATGGGATGGCTGGGTCATATGGTACATCTAGTTCTAGATCCTTGAGGAATCACCATACTGTTTTCCATAATGGTTGAACTAGTTTACAATCCCACCAACAGTGTAAAAGTGTTCCTATTTCTCCACATCCTCTCCAGCACCTGTTGTTTCCTGACTTTTTAATGATCGCCATTCTAACTGGTGTGAGATGGTATCTCATTGTGGTTTTGATTTGCATTTCTCTGATGGCCAGTGATGATGAGCATTTTTTCATGTGTCTGTTGGCTGTATGAATGTCTTCTTTTGAGAAATGTCTGTTCATATCCTTTGCCCACTTTTTGATGGGGTTGTTTGTTTTTTTTCTTGTAAATTTGTTTGAGTTCTTTGTAGGTTCTGGATGTTAGCCCTTTGTCAGATGAGTAGATTGCAAAAATTTTCTCCCATTCTGTAGGTTGCCTGTTCACTCTGATGGTAGTTTCTTTTGCTGTGCAGAAGCTCTTTAATTTAATGAGATCCCATTTGTCAATTTTGGCTTTTGCTGCCATTGCTTTTGGTGTTTTAGACATGAAGTCTTTGCCCATGCCTATGTCCTGAATGGTACTACCTAGGTTTTCCTCTAGGATTTTTATGGTATTAGGTCTAACATTTAAGTCTCTAATCCATCTTGAATTAATTTTCGTATAAGGAGTAAGGAAAGGATCCAGTTTCAGCTTTCTACTTATGGCTAGCCAATTTTCCCAGCACCATTTATTAAATAGGGAATCCTTTCCCCATTTCTTGTTTTTGTTAGGTTTGTCAAAGATCAGATGGCTGTAGATGTGTGGTATTATTTCTGAGGACTCTGTTCTGTTCCATTGGTCTATATCTCTGTTTTGGTACCAGTACCATGCTGTTTTGGTTACTGTAGCCTTGTAGTATAGTTTGAAGTCAGGTAGCGTGATGCCTCCAGCTTTGTTCTTTTGACTTAGGATTGTCTTGGAGATGCGGGCTCTTTTTTGGTTCCATATGAACTTTAAAGCAGTTTTTTCCAATTCTGTGAAGAAACTCATTGGTAGCTTGATGGGGATGGCATTGAATCTATAAATTACCTTGGGCAGTATGGCCATTTTCACAATATTGATTCTTCCTATCCATGAGCATGGTATGTTCTTCCATTTGTTTGTGTCCTCTTTTATTTCACTGAGCAGTGGTTTGTAGTTCTCCTTGAAGAGGTCCTTTACATCCCTTGTAAGTTGGATTCCTAGGTATTTCATTCTCTTTGAAGCAATTGTGAATGGAAGTTCATTCCTGATTTGGCTCTCTGTTTGTCTGTTACTGGTGTATAAGAATGCTTGTGATTTTTGCACATTAATTTTGTATCCTGAGACTTTGCTGAAGTTGCTTATCAACTTAAGGAGATTTTGGGCTGAGACGATGGGGTTTTCTAATATACAATCATGTCATCTGCAAACAGGGACAGTTTGACTTCTTCTTTTCCTAACTGAATACCCTTGATTTCTTTCTCTTGCCTAATTGCCCTAGCCAGAACTTCCAGCACTATGTTGAATAGGAGTGGTGAGAGAGGGCATCCCTGTCTTGTGCCAGTTTTCAAAGGGAATGCTTCCACTTTTTGCCCATTCAGTATGATATTGGCTGTGGGTTTGTCATAAATAGCTGTTATTATTTTGAGGTACGTTCCATCAATACCGAATTTATTGAGCGTTTTTAGCATGAAGGGCTGTTGAATTTTGTCAAAAGCCTTTTCTGCATCTATTGAGATAATCATGTGGTTCTTGTCTTTGGTTCTCTTTATATGCTGGATTATGTTTATTGATTTGCGAATGTTGAACCAGCCTTGCATCCCAGGGATGAAGCCCACTTGATCATGGTGGATAAGCTTTTTGATGTGTTGCTGAATCCGGTTTGCCAGTATTTTATTGAGGATTTTTGCATCGATGTTCATCAGGGATATTGGTCTAAAATTCTCTTTTTTTGTTGTGTCTCTGCCAGGCTTTGGTATCAGGATGATGTTGGCCTCATAAAATGAGTTAGGGAGGATTCCCTCTTTTTCTATTGATTGGAATAGTTTCAGAAGGAATGGTACCAACTCCTCCTTGTACCTCTGGTAGAATTCAGCTGTGAATCCATCTGGTCCTGGACTTTTTTTGGTTGGTAGGCTATTAATTATTGCCTCAATTTCAGAGCCTGCTATTGGTCTATTCAGGGATTCAACTTCTTCCTGGTTTAGTCTTGGAAGAGTGTAAGTGTCCGGGAAATTATCCATTTCTTCTAGATTTTCCAGTTTATTTGTGTAGAGGTGTTTATAGTATTCTCTGATGGTAGTTTGTATTTCTGTGGGGTCAGTGGTGATATCCCCTTTATCATTTTTAATTGCGTCGATTTGATTCTTCTCTCTTTTCTTCTTTATTAGTCTTGCTAGTGGTCTGTGAATTTTGTTGATCTTTTCAAAAAACCAACTCCTGGATTCATTGATTTTTTGGAGAGTTTTTTGTGTCTCTATCTCCTTCAGTTCTGCTCTGATCTTAGTTATTTCTAGCCTTCTGCTAGCTTTCGAATGTGTTTGCTCTTGCCTCTCTAGTTCTTTTAATTGTGATGTTAGAGTGTCAATTTTAGATCTTTCCTGCTTTCTCTTGTGGGCATTTAGTGCTATAAATTTCCCTCTACACACTGCTTTAAATGTGTCCCAGAGATTCTGGTATGTTGTATCTTTGTTCTCATTGGTTTCAAAGAACATCTTTATTTCTGCCTTCATTTCGTTATGTACCCAGTAGTCATTCAGGAGCAGGTTGTTCAGTTTCCATGTAGTTGAGCGGTTTTGATTGAGTTTCTTAGTCCTGAGTTCTAGTTTGATTGCACTGTGGTCTGAGAGACAGTTTGTTATAATTTCTGTTCTTGTACATTTGCTGAGGAGTGCTTTACTTCCAATTACGTGGTCGATTTTGGAGTAAGTACGATGTGGTGCTGAGAAGAATGTATATTCTGTTGATTTGGGGTGGAGAGTTCTATAGATGTCTATTAGGTCTGCTTGCTGCAGAGATGAGTTCAATTCCTGGATATCCTTGTTAACTTTCTGTCTCGTTGATCTGTCTAATGTTGACAGTGGAGTGTTGAAGTCTCCCATTATTATTGTATGGGAGTCTAAGTCTCTTTGTAAGTCTCTAAGGACTTGCTTTATGAATCTGGGTGCTCCTGTATTGGGTGCATATATATTTAGGATAGTTAGCTCTTCCTGTTGAATTGATCCCTTTACCATTATGTAATGGCCTTCTTTGTCTCTTTTGATCTTTGATGGTTTAAAGTCTGTTTTATCAGAGACTAGTATTGCAACCCCCGCTTTTTTTTGTTCTCCATTTGCTTGGTAAATCTTCCTCCATCCCTTTATTTTGAGCCTATGTATGTCTCTGCATGTGAGATGGGTCTCCTGAATACAGCAGACTGATGGGTCTTGACTCTTGATCCAGTTTGCCAGTCTGTGTCTTTTAATTGGAGCATTTAGTCTATTTACATTTAAGGTTAAGATTGTTATGTGTGAACTTGATCCTGCCATTATGATATTAACTGGTTATTTTGCTCGTTAGTTGATGCAGTTTCTTCCTAGCCTCGATGGTCTTTACATTTTGGCATGTTTTTGCAATGGCTGGTACCGGTTGTTCCTTTCCATGTTTAGTGCTTCCTTCAGGGTCTCTTGTAAGGCAGGCCTAGTGGTGACAAAATCTCTAAGCATTTGCTTATCTGTAAAGGATTTTATTTCTCCTTCACTTATGAAACTTAGTTTGGCTGGTTATGAAATTCTGGGTTTAAAATTCTTTTCTTTAAGAATGTTGAATATTGGCCCCCACTCTCTTCTGGCTTGGAGGGTTTCTGCCGGGAGATCTGCTGTTAGTCTGATGGGCTTCCCTTTGTGGGTAACCCGACCTTTCTCTCTGGCTGCCCTTAAGATTTTTTCCTTCATTTCAACTTTGGTGAATCTGGCAATTATGTGTCTTGGAGTTGCTCTTCTCGAGGAGTATCTTTGTGGCGTTCTCTGTATTTCCTGGATTTGAATGTTGGCCTGCCCTACTAGGTTGGGGAAGTTCTCCTGGATGATATCCTGAAGAGTGTTTTCCAACTTGGTTCCATTTTCCCCCTCACTTTCAGGCACCCCAATCAGACGTAGATTTGGTCTTTTTACATAATCCCATACTTCTTGCAGGCTTTGTTCATTTCTTCTTTTTTCTTTTGGTTTCTCTTCTCGCTTCATTTCATTCATTTGATCCTCAATCGCAGATACTCTTTCTTCCAGTTGATCGAGTCGGTTACTGAAGCTTGTGCATTTGTCACGTATTTCTCGTGTCATGGTTTTCATCTCTTTCATTTCGTTTATGACCTTCTCTGCATTAATTAGTCTAGCCATCAATTCTTCCACTTTTTTTTCAAGATTTTTAGTTTCTTTGCGCTGGGTACGTAATTCCTCCTTTAGCTCTGAGAAATTTGATGGACTGAAGCCTTCTTCTCTCATCTCGTCAAAGTCATTCTCCGTCCAGCTTTGATCCGTTGCTGGCGATGAGCTGCGCTCCTTTGCCGGGGGAGATGCGCTCTTATTTTTTGAATTTCCAGCTTTTCTGCCCTGCTTTTTCCCCATCTTTGTGGTTTTATCTGCCTCTGGTCTTTGATGATGGTGATGTACTGATGGGGTTTTGGTGTAGGTGTCCTTCCTGTTTGATAGTTCTCCTTCTAACAGTCAGGACCCTCAGCTGTAGGTCTGTTGGAGATTGCTTGAGGTCCACTCCAGACCCTGTTTGCCTGGGTATCAGCAGCAGAGGCTGCAGAAGATAGAATATTTCTGAACAGCGAGTGTACCTGTCTGATTCTTGCTTTGGAAGCTTCCTCTCAGGGGTGTACTCCACCCTGTGAGGTGTGGGATGTCAGACTGCCCCTAGTGGGGGATGTCTCCCAGTTAGGCTACTCAGGGGTCAGGGACCCACTTGAGCAGGGAGTCTGTCCCTTCTCAGATCTCAACCTCCGTGTTGGGAGATCCACTGCTCTCTTCAAAGCTGTCAGACAGAGTCGTTTGCGTCTGCAGAGGATTCTGCCGTGTTTGTTATTGCCCTGTCCCCAGAGGTGGAGTCTACAGAGACAGGCAGGTTTCCTTGAGCTGCTGTGAGCTCCACCCAGTTCGAGCTTCCCAGCAGCTTTGTTTACCTACTTAAGCCTCAGCAATGGTGGGCGCCCCTCCCCCAGCCTCGCTGCTGCCTTGCCGGTAGATCACAGACTGCTGTGCTAGCAATGAGGGAGGCTCCGTGGGTGTGGGACCCTCCCGGCCAGGTGTGGGATATGATCTCCTGGTGTGCCTGTTTGCTTAAAGCTCAGTATTGGGGTGGGAGTTACCTGATTTTCCAGGTGTTGTGTGTCTCAGTTCCCCTGGCTAGGAAAAGGGATTCCCTTCCCCCTTGCGCTTCCCAGGTGAGGCAATGCCTCGCCCTGCTTCAGCTCTTGCTGGTCGGGCTGCAGCAGCTGACCAGCACCGATCGTCTGGCACTCCCCAGTGAGATGAACCCAGTACCTCAGTTGAAAATGCAGAAATCACCGGTCTTCTGTGTCGCTGGCGCTGGGAGTTGGAGACTGGAGCTGTTCCTATTCGGCCATCTTGCTCCGCCCCCCCTACAGTAAATTTTCAAATAAAGATACATGGTTGTGACAGAGATATATATAGTATAAAGCAAATTGAATCTGATGTTGAACATAATAGAATTTCATTCACAGTCCTGCCACTTGCTATATGTTCAAGGTATTTAAGTTACTTAAACATATGGGAAACTCAGAAATGTCTGGAATTAGTCTTTCTGCCCACAAACTAATTTGATCAGGTGAAGTCTACTCTGCTGGTAAGGAACTCTGAATTTGATGTTTGATCCTGCCTTACATTTTGTTTGGTTTATTCACTGAGCAGCCAGAATGGACTAGTCAATGTACAAAGCATTTGAGATATATAACAATGAATGAGAATAGAGGGTCTCTGTCATTGTAGAATTTATAAATGGCATTTAAAACATATAGCTTTAATATGAATAATTTTTGAATCCAGACATATTTCATTTCCTCCTATATTTTCATGTTCATTGTCTTCTTTATCTATTTTTGATGAATCAAAACCAGATTTTTAGCCTAGAAGTGTAAGAACTTGAGCATTATCTTTGGCATGGTATACAAAAAAAAGTTGTAATGTAAAAAGTATTTTGAGATATATTCACTTTTGCAAATGTAAAATGAGTTTGAAATATGTCTTCGACTATTCCCCTAAAGCTGTTCTTATATAAGTAAGAATTGAAACTCATAAATTAGATCACTAATATTCATCTTCATTATATTACTTATACAAATTCAAAAATACATGACAGGGATAGATTATAATGGTAAAGTTGCTTAATGAAACTCAACGAGTCAGTTTCTTCATCTGTGGAATGAAGTAAAATAATAGATTTTTTGAAGGATGGTTTATGTTTGACACAAAAACAGTCAAGTAAAGTAACTAACAGTATGTGTAACATTTAGTAACTGCTTAATAACTATTGCTTTGTTTTGTCTCTTCTTTTTCATCTGTCATTAAGCAACAGCTTATTGAATAACTGCTGCATATGTTGTATTATATAAGATTCAGAAAACACCCCAAAGACTATTCAACAGTTTGACAGATAGTGTTGGGGCTCAGGAACCAAATAACCCAAAATACAGTGCTTTGTACAAGCTGAACTAAAAAAAGAATATCAAGGTCTTTCTGACCTCCTGGGCTCTCCATCATCTCTCCTAGCATAGCGTTCTCCGAAGTTCTCTTATCTGTTTGAAGTCCAGACCTACGAAAGAAGAAAACAATTACCTCTGGATAATTGAATCCCCGAGATTCATTAACTGAGTTCATATAGCAGGAAAGAAGACTAAAATCTGTCAACTAAAGTCTGTCAATGAGACTGTGAACAAGAGAAAAGATCTGGACAGACAGTTGTCACAAGCCACTGCTCTCTCTATGTACCCAATAGACTTTGTCCTGGACTACAGTATGTTCTTTGAGTCCATTGAATTCTCCATAGTAATCATTTATTGTTCCTCAACAGAATTTTTTCTTCTCATCAGACCATCACCTCTTTTGCCAGAATCCAAGCCTCTATCTTTTCTGTAATCTCAAAATGGTATCGAAGCTTTTGCACTCCACTGGGGGTTGGGGATGGGTCTCCATTCAGAAGGCTGTCGTGTCATGTATGATCAAATAAATTAGTATGCCTTTAATCTGATTAATGTTTATTTTGTGAGTTCATTTTTCAGAAATCTTCAGAGAGAAAAGGAGAAATTACTCTCACCCCAACATTAGAAAGTAAATTATTAGAAAAGTAAGTCAAAGGAAACAAAGTCTGTAGACTGGTTATAGCAGTCTGAAATTTCTTCCAGGAGCAGAAATCTATAGACAGTCTTTTAAAATGTAAAGCTAAATTTCCAGATTATTAAACTAGGCCAAAGAAAGTTATCTAAGATGGTTATAAAATTATGCTACGGAAAACACTCTTGACTTTTACCAGCATTTTTATGCCTATCCCCTCTCAAAGAATTAAAGGAAAAAAATCAAAACTAATAAATAATGGGCAGTGTATAATCTCTCTTGCTTATTTCTTCTTTCTCACTCCTGACATTATATCACATGTAAAATGGGAGATGCTGTCCAAATTCACATTTTCCTTAATATTATTGGGCAGTTAGATGGATTTTCATTTCCAATCTCCCATTGAAGTTCTCTGTGGCTACATTTTTAAATTTTAGACTATGATATGTTAATGGAAGTTAACTGTGCCTCTTTCAGATATGGGCTATATAAACCTTCTGTTTTTCTAATGGTCACTATTGCTGTATAAAATCTACCACAAAACATACCAGCTTAAAATAACCATTATTTTTTCTCAAAAATTTTTGGGTCAGGATTTTGAGACAAAATCGACTTAGAGTTCTTTAGTAGAGTCTCTCATGAAAGTTACATGAAAGCTTGCCTGGGCTGGTTATCTTATACAGACCATTCACATGGGTACTACTCTTGTCTTCTATGAGTTCAACTCTTTTCGAAACCGCATATAATTTACATCGTGCAGGATTTGTCTTTCTGTGCCTGACTTATTTCACTTAGCAGAACATCCTACAGGTTTGTCCACGTCATTGAAAATGGCAAGATTTAATTTTTGCTGAATAGTATTCTCTCTGTGCGTGTGTGTGTGTGTGTGTCTTTTCATCTTTTGATGGACACTTAGGTTGATTCCACGTCTTGTCTACTGTGAATAATGTTGCAATGAATTTGACAGTGCAGGGGCAGATACCTCTGCAACATTCTGATTCAGTTCCTTTGGATATATATCCAGAAGTGGGATTACTGGATCATATATCAGTTCTATTTTTAATTGTCTTAGAATTTTCAATACTGTATTTAATAATGGCTGCACTAATTTGCATTCCCACGAAGTTGTACAATGATTCCCTTTTTTCTTCATTTTAACACTTGTCATCTTTCATCTTTTTAATAATAGTCATTCTAGCAGGTGTGAGGTGATATCTCATGGTTTTGATTTGCATTTTTCTGACTATCAGTGATGCTGAGCATTTTTTTCACGTACATAGCCATTTGTATGTCTTCTTATGGAAATTTCTATTCAGATCCTTTACCCATTTTTAAATTGGTTTACTGTTTTCTTCCTATTGAATTGTGTGACTTCCTTATGTATTCGAGTCATTAACCCATTATCAGATGTATGGTTTGCAAATGTATTTTTCCATTCTATGTTGATTCTTCATTCGTTGTTTTCCCTTTGTTGTTGTGCAGAAACCTTTTAGTCGGAGGTACTCCCATTTGTCTATTTTTGCTTTTGTAGCCTGTGCCTTTGGGGTCATATCCAAAAACATCATTGCCCAAACAAATATAATTAAGCTTTTTATCTATACTTTCTTGTTTTAGCTTTACAGTTTCGTGTGTTACATGTGACTTTTGTCTATTTAGATTTTATTTTTATATATGGTGTGACATAAGGGTCCAACCTCATTCTTGCACACATGCATATCCAGTTTCCTCAACATTGTTTACTGAAGATAGTGTTCTTTCCTTGTTGTCTGTTTGTGGCATCTTTGTTGAAGATCAATTGGCTGTAAATGCATGGGTCTATTTCTAGCTCTGTCTTCTGTTCCATTGATCTATATGCCTGTTTTTATGCTACTGTGATGCTGTTTTGATTACTTTAGGTTTGTAGTAAATTTAAAATTGAGTCATATGATGCCTCCAGCTTTGTTCTTTTTGTTCAACATTGCTTTAGCTATTTTGGATCTTTGTAATTTCAAACAAATTTTCAGTTTTATTTTCTATTTCTGTGAAAAACGTTATTGGAATTTTGGCAGGGATTACATTGTTTCTTTTATTTTTAATTTTTGTGGTTACATAGTAGATCTGTATACATTGAATATGTAGATTGCTTTGGGTAGTATGAACGTTTTATCTATTAATTATTCCAGTCCATGAATATGGGATTTTTTCTATTTACTTGTGTTTTCTTCAATTTCTTTCATCAATATTTTGTAGTTTTCAGTGTAAAGATTTTTCACCTTCTTGGTTAAATTTATTTCTAAGTATTATATCCTATTTAAATGCTATTATAAATAGAATTGTTTTCCTGATATTTTTCAGATGATTTTTGTTAATGTATAAAAGTACTCCTAATATTTATATATTGACTTTTTTAATCCTGAAACTTTACTGAATTTTTTTACTTGTTCTAATGTTTTCATGGTGGAATCTTTAGGGTTTTAGATGTAAGGTCACGTTTTCTTCAGTGACAATTTTACTTTTTCTTTTCTGCTTTAGATGCCTTTACTTTCTTTTATTGCATAAATGTTCTGGCTAAGACATCTACTGCTATGTCAAACAGAAGTGGTAAGAATGAGCAGCCTCATCTTGTTCTCGATCTTAGAAAAAAACTCTCAACTCTTCACTATTATGATGTTAGTCAGAGTTTTTAAATGACACCTGGCTTGCTCTAGCGCTAATATGTGAACACCAGGCAGAGGCAGCATCTCCTTTCCTGAATTAGCTTCAGAAGTCATATAGCATAATTAATTCCACATGGAATTAATGAAGATACAGGTAAATTGAAATTCAGCAAACTTAAATTACTTTCAAAAGCAGTAGAAACATTATTACAATATATTTTTTTCACATAAAATTCTTGTTCACTTGTACATTCTATATCTGCTTTCACTTTATCAGTTGAAAGTATACTTCTCTTTTGAGAATTCTCAATAACGAAAACTCCTACTAATCCTACAACAAAATGATTCCTTCACTGTAAAATGTTCACATAGTAAATTATAGTACCTATCACTTATTACATAGAACTTTTTTGTGTGTATATGTGTGCCTATTTGTATGTGTATTCGTGTGTGCATTCTATACTAATGTATAACTTTTCTGAAGTTAAGAGCTATGCTTTATTTCTTAATCTTATCACTTTAGCTAGAATTCTTCCTAGGCCATATATCTCATACAGTAAGTAACCACTAAATATTTATTATTTGAATTTCTGAAACAAATGTATTCGCTGAAAACAGAGAGATATTGGAGAGTATCTGTTCTTAGAAGTTCTAAGATAATGGAAGAAACATTAAATTAATGACCTCTCCACATTCTTAGGCAAATTCACTGTATTTTTGGGGTGAATATTTGCACAAAAATTTATAAAGGATTATAATACAACCTCAATTTAAAATGGCTAATTACAATTATTAAGTTCTCAATTATTTGCTGTGTAATACTGATAACACTTTCCTGTGCATTATGGGTAAATGAAAGTGTTTGCAAATAATGGTAACCAAAGGGACTATTTTACTTACTGAAAAATTCCCACAAGGATATATCAGGGAAGGATTTTCACAGAGCACATGACGTTTGCCAGGGTCCTGGATTATAAGCAACTTTGCACTGGACACTGCCAGAAAAACACAAGTGTCCTAATATCTCTCAGACTCCCCATTCCCACTTTTCTCCCACATTTAGTCTCTCATCCCAAAGCACTCGTTTACTTGGCTAATCTAGTCATTACTCTGGTATAATAAGAATAAGCTGGCCAATCTAATAGCAGATAGTATTTTATTTATGTGTAGTGTTTGTTCTTCTACATATAAGGGGGTATTCTTTAAGACTGAAAAATGAGTGGGTCAGTCTGTATCTCCTCATTTTTCTTGCCTTACATACATTCTTGTGATCCTTTCCTCATTAAATGAAAACAATTTCTGATGCCTTACTTGGCTAAGACAAAGATAGTAAATAAACAAAGAGACTATAAGAGATGAATCACTTGGTTCAAAGACGATTGCCAAAAGACAAGCGTTTTGTAGGAAAAATACAATTTAACAGTGCAAACAAGTGAATGTGATAGAAGGCAATATAAACCTATAGCTGATTTAAAAACAAAGGAATGAATAAGGCATTGTTTTAAAAATAAAAGTAAAATTAAGTATACTTTCAACCAATAGAGGGGAAGTGTATTTATTGAACAAAATATGATTTACATCAGTGACTTACACATACTATTATATTAAACTGAATCAAAGTGAAATTGTGCATATATGTTAGCCAGCATCCTTCTCAAACCATAAATTTATAGTAAAACATTTATATTTTTTCCTTCAGTTTTTTTTTTTTTAATGGAGGTGAAAAAAAACCCAAATTTCTCCTCTTGGTGACTAATTCAAGCATAGCTCATAGAAGAAATGCTCCCAGAACAGGTTGTATGTCTAAAAAAGCTGTGTTCACATGGTAAATGTTTGTCTACTCATTAAACAATAAGTATATTCAATGGTAAAATTTGTCCTAGGAAAAGTATTAAATTTATATAAACTTCTTTGTATGAGTAAATAAGTAATATCAGAACTTTGCTTAATATATTGGCAGTAAAGGAAAGAGTTGGGGGTAACCATAAAAAAAGAAAGGGGCTAAGATAAAGTAGGAGGAAAGTAATAACTTCTAATGTTACATACGTTACATGAGCAAATATAGCTATGGTGACTCTGTCATTAGGGTTGAAAATGAAACCAGAATTTTCTCTTTTGGAAAAAAAAAATGAACATGTTATTTGTAAATTGGTGTTTAGTAACTAGTGATAAACTTGAAAAACTGGAATACTTTGTAAGTCTCAATCCTAGGTAGTCTTACAAAATTGAATATCTTCTACTATCTTTCGAACCTAGATTTACATTGGTTTTTCAACCTATTTTAAGTAACATATTTTCCTCATTTTCTCAGACCTGGTTCTTATTTTGGGGTTATAGTTTTTTATTTTTATTTTTTTTATTAAGGTATCATTTAAAAAGGGCTGTATTTCTTTGACAAGGCTTCTTATAAATATGGCGGGATGTTTTGCTCTAGCCTTCTAAGGAGGACCACTTTATTTTTAGAGTCACTGCTAAAGTCATGTGGTTATTAATTTCAGAGACTATTTTGCTTGTGAGTGTTGATACAACTCAAAACCCAACTCACTGCATATCACCCGATAAATGTTGACCACGGAAAAAACACCTTGCACCTTGCCTAGAGTATACTGTCACTTCTGGACTGAAAAGTTGGGGAAGAAACTTATTTTCCTTTTTCGTATAAATCAGGAAAAACTCACTGCTAGTGTGCCCAGTTTCCCTGTTAATCTCAGCAGATGAGGTGAGCAGATAGTATTAATTCAGATTGAAGAAATTATCTGAATCTTGATTTGTGTAGAATCACAAAATATTAACTAAGTCAGATAGCTTTTCCAGTTCCACATGTGTACATAGACCTTTTTCCATATCAATACTTACTGAACTTTGTAAACTGGCATTGAAACATTACAACAGTGTTTTCTTACACCAATTTTATAAACTTATACAGTGTGATATGTGGTTTTATTTTTATTTATTTATTTATTTATCTATTTATGAGGCAAACCAAAGGTAAATTTCTCAAGGTTCTTTCTGCCTTTTTTTTTTTTTTTTTTTTTTGATGGAGTCTCACTTTGTTGCCCAGCAGGCTGGAGTGCCGTGGAGCAATCTCGGCTCACTGCAACCTCTGCCTCCCAGGTTCAAAGGATTCTTTTGCCTCAGCCTCCTGAGTATCTCACGCCTGTAATTCCAGGACTTTGGGAGGCCGAGGTGGGTGGATCATTTGAGGTCAGAAGTCAAGAAGTTTGGCCAATATGGTGAAACCCTGTCTCTACTAAAAATACAAAAATTGGCCGGGCATGCTGGCACGTGCCTGTAGTCTTTCTGCCTTCTTTAGCAGCGTTTGATGAATGACATTTTGTACATTTGAAATAAATAAAAATAAACCAGATTGCAAATATTTTTAAAAATCTCAAGTCATATACCAAACATTTGGTCCAAATTGCATAGAATAAGTTAGACTTAAATTGCATTCTATTAACCAATGAGTGTATGTCACTAAACACAGTTATGCTGAAATGATGTTTTAAAAAGTAAAAAGAAAATAAGTAAAATGAACCATCCCTGAATATTAGCCTGTAATAATAGAATATAAATTTGGAAATGCTGTTAAAAAGAAATAGACAACTATAAAAGTGAACAATATAAAGAATAAAACTATCAATAATATAAAAACAAACATTTTTAAGAAATATGACCCATTCAATGCTAATATGACCCATCTCTTATGCTATAACATTTTCTGTAGCAACCATCAAATTTCTGTCATTTTTTACAAAAAACAGAGTGCCCTTTCTAAGAAGTTAAGTAAGTTCTTTCAAAATACACATAACAGTGCTTTCCAATATGAAATTGATTAATTTTGTTGTAAATGTGGAGAGGACATCAAAACCTTGGTATCATCATATTAGTTCAATATGAAAAGGAGAAACATCATATTTTCTTGAAAAGTTTAGCCATGACAAATGTGTGTGAAGTGAAAAATACAAAGTGCTACTGTGTACTGTATATTACGAAAAATATTTTCGTAAATAACACAGGTAGAGGATGCATAATTTTGTTATACTCAATGGTACAATGAAATGATTATCACATGTTTGTTTTACCAAATACCTTAATACAGAAGTGGAAGAAATTACTGGTGACCAGATTGTTAATCACTTCTTAGCACTGACAGCAAAGCGTCCAATTAATTACCTTTGTTCACCATTGAAAGTCCATGCTAAATAACATTGATAGATTTGAGCATTGATAGATTTGAGTCATGATGCAATCTCTCTTTCTCTCTCTCTCTCTCTCTCCTCTCTCTCTTTCTCTCTCTCTCTCTTTCTCTCTTTGTCTCTTTCTGGACTCTGATTCTGCTTTGATTATGTAATGAGGTCTTGAACTCAAAATTGGTAGGGCTGGGTCAGCATTAACTGTATCACATGATTTTGATGCAAATAAATAATTCTCCCTAACAAAGTGATGGTGATGAGCTGAATACTATGCTGAATAAAGCAGAATATGAACTTACATGTTATACCCTGACTGCCCAATCCATATGCAACTGTCAGTGTGAATGACTGATACAGTACTATGATTCGTCATTAGTGGATTATATGTCTGTTCATTGGTTCTAAACAAGGAATTGTGCTCAAATGTCCCCCAAATTACATATAATTTTAGTAGAAAATAAGTAGTGTTTTCAAGAGTTGAGATAAATGGTGTAAGCAAAAGGGCAGACAGGAACAGTAAATGTCTGTTGCAATATATAATAAAGATTATGGATATATAGATATTTTATATATATTATCTATCTATATAATATCTATATATTAATAATATATATAATAATATATAATATCTATCTATATATATAATATCTATAAAAGATAGAGTTATCTTTTATCCAAAATTAAAAATATCCTTGTGATAGTTTTAAAATCTTTAAATCAAACACAATAAAGCAAATATTCTGTCTGATATTGTGTAACAATTGAAATTATAGGAAAATGTCTTCAATGGATTTCCATAAGACAGGCCAACACTTAAAATGTGACTTCTGAAAAAAATACTTTTGTTAGGTATTTTAGTATAATAAGAATTCTGTGTAAGAATATGTTTAGAAAAGAATTTGTATTCTATTCACTCCCTTCTTATAGAGATTAACAAAGGCATTCATATGTTTCTGCTAAGTAATACAGAAAAAACTAGTGATTTAAGTTATTTACCTAGAAAGTACTAAATGTATTTGACCAAAGTTTCTGTTTTCTGGTATTAAAATCCTATATAGAAATGTTATCTGGCATACAGTTCAGAAAAATTGTTTCAGGCACTCTTTGGCTTTACTCTAATATAAAACATTTATGTCTTCCATTTTTCTTAACAGTGAAAATGGAATTTTGAGACTGAAAATATTGTTCAGTAGTGCCAGCTGAATTTGGCAGCTAGGAGAATATTTTTTATCATGACTTTTGAAGCTTAAGAACTAAGATATCTCTGGTAAAATCTTACCTTCTCATAATTTCTTAAAGCTTCAAAACCATCTATAAAGTCCAATGAATAGCCACAGGGTTTCCAAAATGAATGTTTTTATGTGTGGAATCCCAATGGATTCTGCAAACTTTTACCATATTTTCGATCTCTAGATTTCAGTGCTTATGAGACACTGATGTGTGTGTGTGTGTGTTGTGTGTGTGTGTGTGTGTACATGAGACCGAGACTGTAAAGTTAGTTTTCTTCAATCTATCAGTAATCTCTGCTGTTAAATCTGTTGTGTTAATACCATACAATTTTATTTCTAGAGGGCATTTGTTCTGAAGCTGTTGACTAGGACTACAAATTGGACAGACTGATAAAATACATTTTGACCTTAAGGTCATATTTCAGTATAATTATTTGTGTATTTTTTGGTCTTTACATTGGTGTCAGGCCATCAACATGTGGGTGTGGGTGTGCATGGGATGGGTACTTGTGGATTTTTTTACAGTTATTTCTTCCTCTCAGTAAAAGAACTACCTTATTCCAGTGAATGTTTCAGCAAACTTGGACTTGGAATAAGTATAAATCTGTATATAAAAATATTCATTAATTTCCCAGAAAATGGTATATAAATGAGAAATATCATGCTCATTTATTAACATCCTATATGACACATGTGTAATCAAGTTAGAAATATGTGCTCTTGAAAAGAATGCATAGGTGTGATTCCTCCACATTCCTCCTGCATTATGCCCTTCTAAAATGTTCTTTGGAGCTGGTTATCTGGGATCAACAGCAAAACATTGCTCCACATTTAAGAGTGATGACTCTGATGTTGATGTCCAGGCTGGAATGCTGATTCAGCCTTGTCACTCAGGAAAATATGTTTCATCTCTTTGAGTCTCTATTTATGTATTAATAAAATGGATATATAATATAGAACACTCCATTGTATTGTTTTATGTAAATGGAATGCTATACATAAAGATTTTAGGACACACATTCAAAAAAGATGTGCCCAGTAAGTGGTTACTCTTTATATTACTGTCTAAAATGGAATTTGTCTCTAGCTCCCTGTTCTCCCTTTAAATCCTAAATAAAGTTAAACTTTTACATGTCTTCCAAACTTGACTGTGCATCAGAACAGTCTTAAAAACTTGTTTTTTAAGAATAGTCCTAAAAACTTGCTTTTATTTTTCCTGTAATAAAGAGAGAAGGTAAACAAAAATAACATAAATAAAAACAAAACAGATCCTTTAGATCTACTTATATTCCTCCTTAAGCCAAATATTGAAGTGAGGTTCTTTGCCATGTGAATTTACATAAAGCTTTCTTGGTAAATCTCATGTAAGAACTTGAAATTTGAATTGCATTTTATATGTGTTTGACTGCCAAGTTATTCTCTTATTTCCAATCCCAAACAAATATCTCAAGTCCACTTCTTCATTATCATATCGCTGGCCAGTAGATTTCCTTTGTTCCTTTGCTTTTGTTTTCAAAGCATTCCAAAGACATTATAGTCTTAAAAAATGTAAAAATACTTTTATACATAGTATTTACATTCATATATTTCTCTATTTCTATTCAATAGAAATAGAAATCCTGCTAATCAATGAACATGCATTTTTTTCTATGCTCTAGGTAAATTCTTACTGTCTTCTGCTGCAAATTCTTATAATTTACTGTTAAGGATCTCTACTCAGAGGTCTTCTTAAAATTATGTCTCACTATTCTTAAATATTGACTTTGATTTTTTAGTAAAGCAAATCTTTGCTTTCTCCCAAGCATGGATTATTTTAGTCATTTTTCCAAACTATAAATTTATTCTTACTCTTTTTAATTAATTCAACACACTACATCTTTTAAAATATGGTTGAAGATTATTCTTATTGAGGTAAATGACTGTCGGCACAGAGGTCTTATAAAAGTGGAGAATTATTTTGAGTACTCTGCTTAAACATGTTGAAGAACCTAATTTATTTAATACTGTTGGTAATTTTACTATCAAAATAAGAGTTGGGATGTCACATGCTAATGAGTATTATTCTATGTTAATTTTTATTTATAATTTGTTTAATAGACATCCAAAGAACAAAGGAAATAGCAGTATTATTACCTGGAGCTAGGCAAGTAGACATGAAGATAGTAATACATTTTTTAAATGATAAGCAAATAGAAGTTTCTGAGAGAACGAACCACATGTAGAAATATGGTACAGCATACATATGTTTCAGAAACTGATATTTTTTCTGAAATATGGAATATTGATACCTTGTAGAAGAGTGACAGGAGGGAAAACAAAGAGATCGGGTAGGTCCTAAATTCTGCTTGTAAAATTGATTAAATTATCCTAAATAATGCTTATTAACTGATCTTAATCTAAGAATTAGAGCAGAACATAAAGCACATGTTGCAAAGAATTTTAGGCCCAGGGTAACTGATTTCAGATGAGTCTAAGGGAAATGTGGTCTTTTTAAGAGGCTTGTACTGCTTTAAGCTACTAAATTTGCAGTGATTTGTTATTGCAAACATAGAAAACAAATGAACTAGGTTTATAAAGAAAAAAAGGAGAAAGATAATTGACTATAGTCTGACAAAATAAGTCACATAATAGTGTGGATTAACAAAAAGCCTAAATAATTGAAGTAATGAGTAAGAGATAATTGAGTTGATGAGGAAGTAAGATAATTTATTAAGAATAAGTTGGGAGTAGTAGCCATGGCTGCGGAAGTGAGATCCAGGGAGAACAGACAGGAAGGCATTGGAAGAGTTTATTACGTGAAAGAGGACGTTGAGTGACAGTAACACTTGAGAGATTTGGAGGAACAAACTTGTTTAGTAATCAATAGTTCTTAGAATTTTAGAGTCCACAGTGAGAGACTAGCATGAAGTAATGAAGGGATATTGAGGCCCGCATAGTGAGGATTATCAAGGCGCTGAGAATTGAGTATGCTATTCTCGATTCTTTATCTCTTTTTTTTCCCCAGTTGACATAAGATAACCTTAAATTAGTCCCCTCCAAAAAAATCTAAACTTCTAAAACTGGAGTTGTGCATCTGGTTGTATTTATTCAATTAATAATAAATTTTGTTTTAACGTATTTATTTTGGATATTTTATATATATGTGTGTATATATACGTAATATATATTTTACCACATTTAAAAAAATCACAACTACGTGAAAAAAAGTATTTGAGATTTACAAGTTTATTAAGTAAACGTGTTTTTGGAATATGGAAAAATCTGGTTTGTATGTACATAGTTTAATGTTAACTTATTTATTAAATTCATTGAATGCTCTTTCATTTACTAAAGCTTAAGTGTCCTTTTTTGTTGTTCTTTAAAACAATAATGCAAGATGGAAACTGGCATCCATTTCTTCTTAAAATGTGCTCACATATAAAGAGGATTGAGAGGAGACTAAGAGGATTTATAAGACTAGCAAGATTTGTAAGAGATGAGCAGGAAGTAAATAGTACTGAAATAAGCTCTTAAATAAAAAGGCCTTCTTATTCTTCCTGGCCTTTTGAATCCAATTCTTTCTGACTCATCCTGGTGATTACTGCAAGCGTGAATTATTGTACCCTAGTACACAGAATTGAATTGCTGTGAGTCAAGAAGTATTCAAAAATATTAAAAGTAATATGCCCTTGTATCATATAAATAAATGCCCTATATCATTAAAAGGTAATTATTTCATAAATAATAGATTTCTAAATTTTAGGTGGGAGAATTCTGGTCATGCATGTATTCATTATATACCATTTATCTAAAGAATATGGTATTTGGCCTACAGGTATTTTTAGGCCTACAGGTATTTTTAGATTATTTACAAAACTTTCAAATACAACAATAAGATTTAACAGTATAACTCCTCAAAATAATATCAAATTTCCTGATTTTTAAAAAAATAAATGAGGTTTACCTTTTTCTTTTTTACAAAGAAATAAGCTCCTCTAATGTCACTGACTCATAGATAATCTTTTCCTAGTTATTAGAAGAATTACTTATATAAACTTAACACATTTTTCAAAAAATTATAGTTAGCTTGGTTATCATTTATCACAAGTAATGTGAAGCAAGGAAAATGTGTAGTTTTAATGAAAATATATTTAATTTTATTACAAAAGTAATATCTGTACAAACTAAAAATATAGATATATAAACACTGAAAGTAATAGTCAATAGTCCTCTAGGTTGTAATCCATAATAATTATTTTATAAAGTATATTCTATCTATTTTCATATGTTATCTGTCTATCAACTGGTCTTATTCTGCATTGTCTTGCAATATGATTTTTAAATTCTTTTTTTACATTTAAGAAAAATGTTTACAAATGTATATATTCTCAGACTCCTTAATATTACATAAGATTTGTTACTCTAATGTTTCAAAAATTTCTAATGATGGATACTAAAGTTAATTTAGTGCTTTATTAACACAGGCAATATTTCTAACCTTTGTTTTTTCCCTCTTGCTAATGTTGAATTCCTAGAACAGAAGTTTTCTTGGAAGAGGCAATATAATGTTCTTACATCGTACTCTTGCTTCACTGTACCTTTTGATGTGGAACCTGTATGTATTTTCCATTGAATATTTTACTACTCTAGAAAGGGAATGGTGAATAACATTTGACACTACTAGTATATAAAGAAACAACTTGTATACCAAACTCCAATTCACTCTATTTTTAATTGAAATCAGATTTAAAAGAAAAATTAAAGGATGTGTATGGTCTAATTTTGAAACTTTCTGTTTCTTCATACGTTTACATATTGATGTATATTCATATGTACCAGCATAAAAGCATATGTTTTGGATTGATCATGACGGAAGTCATATGACTTTAATGATACTCAAAATCTCATTTCTTCTGTAGTCTACACTTTACTTTCAAAATACCAGGACACATACATTTTGGAGTTTCATCTGGCTAAATAATTTCCCTGTTTTCTAAATATTATGTATTTTAGGATATCTTTCACCTGTTTATAATTTACCTGTTTATAATAAACATATGCTTTTTTTACAATTATAAAAACATTTAAAAAACGTATTTTATACATATACAATTATAGTGACTATAACTTAAGCTTCAAGAGAAGTTTCTTTTTTCAATTAACTAAAACTATTTAAAAGGTACAAATATAATATAATAATTATTTACATACATATAAGTCTTCATATGACCCAATATTAAAGAAGAGAAAAGTGGAAGAAGCTATGATATGGTTAGGCTTTGTGTCCCCACCCAAATCTCATCTTGAATTATACTCCTCATAACGTCCCAGGGTCTAGGCAGAGATCAGGTGGAGGTAATTGAATCATAGGGGTCGTTTTCCCCATGCTGTTCTTGTGATAGTAAATGAGTTCTCACGAGATGTGATAATTTTATAAGAGGTTCCTTCCATTTCACTCAGCACTTCTCCTTCCTGCTGCCTTGTGAAAAAGGTGTCTTGCTTCCCCTTTGCCTTCTGCCATGATTGCAAGTTTCCTGAAGCCTCCCCAAATATGCTGAACTGTGAGTCAATTAAACCTCTTTCCTTAACAAATTACTGAGTCTTGGGCAGTTCTTTATAGAAGTATGAAAATGGACTATAATATTTTATGTTTTCGTAAGTGAAGGATAAGCATTTGACATATCTGATGTTGATTGAGATTATAAGCATGTCGATTGATAAATCCTGTCCTGTTTACATTTGAATTTATAACTTTGATTAAATGTCATGTCCTTCCTTAGAGAAAAGACAAGCAGAATCATTTTGGTGCATTTCTTATTCTATTTACTCCTTTTTGATTCCCTATGATTTTCTCTGTTTTCTGACTGTGTTTCCTTACACTAACTCTATCCCATAGATGCCAAAGGTGTAAGCTGCCTGTTGACATTTCATCAATGTATCATGCACCCTGAGCTATTGCTTTATTAATGTTTTCTCCTAATTTCCTTGTTTATAGCTAATAGGTGAACTACAAATAAAAATGCCAGATTGATGTTTTGAGGATAATGGGAAGGGACAAATCTCAGTAGAAGTCATCAAAATTTTAAGAGAGATTCCAATACGTTGTGTATAAGTCTGACATCTTTGTGAAAATCCCATTGTTTAAAATTATAGCTATTATCTACACCAGGTGTGTTCAATTATTGACTTCCCTCAGCCACATTGGAAGAAGATTTTCTTGGGCCACACATAAAATACACTAACACTAATGATAGCTGATGAGCTAAAAACAAGTTGCAAAAATATTTCCTAATGTTTTAAGAAAGTTTATGAATTTGTGTTGGGTCACATTCAAAGCCATCCTGGGCCTCACGTGGCCCGTGGGCTGCAGGTTGGAAAAGTTTGATCTAGGCATTACACTTGGCGTTACATCTTGATAAAAATATCAGTCACTTTGGTTTTAAGAACTAGAGAGTTAAGAACTGAAGGAGATTGAGGGAACGACCATTTCATTTTTTTTAGGGAATTAAGACAATTTCTCAATATAACCCTACATGGGGGGGCATCGAAAGAGGTCTTCTGGGTGAGAGGAGACATCCTGAAGTTGGGAACCAAGAAGAATACAAAGTTGATAGGTAATACTGGAGCTTATCTGCAAGCCCCTATTTACCACAAGAATGAGTCTATGGTTAGTGATCTTTTACTTGCAAGGTTAGTTTGTTGATCAAGTCTTTTCCTACTTAGATATTTATTTTAAATAATGTCTCCATCTACATCATCCCTAAAAATGAAATACTTTACTGTGTGCTATGGTTTCCTCATACTTTACTGTGTGCTATGGTTTGGCTGTGACCCATCTAAATCTCATCTTGAATTCCCACATGTTGTGGGAGGGACCCAGTCGAAGGTAATGGAATCATGGGAGCAAGTCTTTCTTGTGTGGTTCTCATCATAGGGAATACATATCACGACATCTGATGGTTTTTAAAACGGGAGTTTTTCTGCACAAGCTCTCTCTTTGCCTGCCACCATCCACATAAGATGTGACTTGCTCCTCCTTGCCTCCCACCATGATTGTAAAGCCTCCCCAGCCACGTGGAACTGTGAGTCCTACAGTTAAACCTCTTTCTTTTGTAAATTGCCCAGTTTCAGGTATGTCTTCATCAGCAGTGTGGAAATGGACTAATACAGTGTCTAAACCTCATCCCAGTTCTTCTTCTCTATGTCACCCTGTCATAGTACATTTTTCTTGTGCTTATTTGCCCTTGGCAAAATTCATTAGAAGAGAGGCTGTCAGTTTTAGATGGTATGGGTACAATTATGGAAGTATAACAAAAATAAAAATGAATAAGGGAAATAAAAGTGTAGTGAGATTCAGAATTATAGTTGCTAAAAATTAATAAAATTTTAGTAAAAGTGACTGTATAGCCATTTAAAAATGTATAAAATGTGTAATAAGTAATATTTTTTGATAATTTATTCTGATATTTGTTTGACCTTAAGTCCAACCTTTTCTAAGTCTTAACAACAACGTTATGAAATAAGCACTATAATATTTTATATTTTACAGGTAAGGGAAAAAAGATACAGAAATTTTAAGAGGTAGTGCATACTGCAGTAGTTAAGAGTATAGAATCTAAAGTCAAACTGCTTGAGTTTGAAAATTGGCTCTTTTTTGTACCAGCTTCTTAAATTTGGGCAAGTCCCTGAAACCGTCTGTGTTTAATTTTCATTAGCCATAAAATGGAAATACAACAATACCTAACACACAGGGATGTAATGGGGCTACTGAAATAGCCCCCATTTATTAAATATAAATTTAAATATTTATATTAAATATAAATATTTAATGCAGGACAGTGAGCACAATAGAAGTGTATGCTATTATGATGCTTGTTTTCTAACATTACAGACAGTGTTGGAGCTGAAATAAGAACCCAGATATTCTAAATGTGGAAATCATGGCCAAAATATCCCACCTGCATAACAAAACTCTCTCTCTCTTTCTCTGTCACATACAGACACTTAAAAACACACACATAAATGCACTCAATTTATATAAAGCAGATCTTATTTACTGTCTCCATTTTTTAGTTTACAGTACTATGACTTGGAAATGTTAAATGGCTTTTCATGGCTCATGAAATAAAAATAACAAGCTCTTTGGGCTCACAGACTGTGTTTTTCAAGTTATAAATCTCTGGTATCTTTTGTAGTACCTGCCATATATAACCATAAGCTATATTTCTTGAATAATACATTAATTACTTAATTAATTAATGGCTAGAATGAGGTTAGAACAGTAACACAAGAACTTTTATTACAAACATAGATTGCTTATTTTTGCCAAATTTGTAGTCAGAACAAGACTTTGATACCAAATCTGACTTTATGTAGCTTTGGAATCTTGAATAAATGAATCATTTATATGACAGTGAATCCCAAAATACCGTGAAAAATATATTACATTTTTCAAGTGTAAAATAGTATCCATGTAGTGCATCGTGGTTTTTGGAATAAATTTCACTATTTGCTATTTTATATGTTCTGTATGCAGTCATTCCTCAGTATACGCAGGAAATTGGTTCCAGGACCTCCGTGACAACATCCGGCCATACTTGCAAAGTCGGTTGTCCAGATTCACCATCCCACAAGTACTGTATTTGCAATCCACTTTTGGTTAAAAAGAATTCACGTGTAAGTGGACCAGCACAGTTCAAATTGTCTTGTTCAAGGGTCAGTTGAATGTGTGTATGTCTGTGTGTGTGTGTGTGTGTGTGTATACACTCACAGTGCATATATACATATATGTATAGTTATAGATATCTAAGTGTGTTTTATATGTGTGCATGTGTGTGTAAAGTCTATAATGGATGAGTCTGGATATGCACATCATGTCTAACCATTGAGATAACAACCAAAGCGAGATAGCAAATAGATGCCTGAAATGCAAGGACAGATATGTGAATCCTCAAACATTGTCTATGTCATGGGATTGAAGATGCTAAGGAAAGAGGCAGAAACAGAGGTAACAGTCGATGAATTCATGATATTCCCCAGTCATAATGTGCTTCTCCTCCGGTCTTTTTCCTCTTAGTAAATGCTAACAGTACTCATCAATTTGCTCATGGAACAAACCTGGAAGTCATCCTTGATTCTGACTCCCTCAACCTCACATCCAATTCAGATCTGTCTGCAAATTATATCACTAACTCTAACTCGGCAGATATTTTATTTTTTCTATCACCTGAAATACAGACATAGCTTTCTGACTTCTTTGCTTGTTTTTATCCCAGCCTCTGTCCACCTGCATGGCGGTCGATAATCTTTTTAAGAAATATTTTGATTCTGTGACTCAATAGATTTTTCTTCCCAGCTCTTATTCTAATTCTGGTGGGATTATGCCTGTAGTGCTCAAAAATGGCTTACATGATATGGCCCTGGTCTTCCTTGGAGCTAGCCCCTTCCTTTATCACAAATTCCTTTCCATGTTAGGGTCTTGCTGCATGCTGCTTCTGCCACCAGATATGTCTCTGATATGTCTCATTCTGTCTCTCTGTGTGTATATATAAACTTTTGTAGCCTTAGGGAGTACAGGTTCAGATATCTTACATGGATATATTGTGTAGTGGTAAAGTTTGGTCATCTAATGTAGCCATCACATGAACAGTGTCTATTATACCCAATAAATGACTTCTCATCCTTCACCTCCCTCTCACCCTCCCACCTTTTTGAATCTCCAATGCCTATTCCATGTCCATGTGTACCCATTGTTTAGATCCCACTTATAAGGCAGAAAATACAATATTTGACTTTCTATTTCTGAGCTATTTCACTTAGGATAATGGCCCTCATTTCCATCCATGTTGCTGCAAAGGACATGATTTCATTCTTTTTATGGATGAGTGTTATTTTTGATTCTCATATTTCTTATTCATTCTTCTCATCCTTAAAGACTGTGTCGAATCTCCAGAGATCACTAGTATACCTTTTAAAATAGATGTTTTAATTTTATTCTTTCTTACTTCGATTAACTTTAATCCATAACATGCATACAGTGTGTAAGTACATTAATTGTGTGATTGTTAATATCAGGTCTCCCACAACAGGAAATCAGATCTAAGAGAGAAGGCACCGTGTAACATATGCCAAATACTGCATTCCTAATTGATAGGACAGTATTTGCTCCAGAGTAAATAGTCAACAGGGGTTTACTGAATTTATAAAGAAATTCAAGTTTAAAGTTGTATTTGTGAAAGAAAGACTGATGGAGCTCATAGATATTATTAAGAGCATAGAGGGTTGTAGACTATTTCAGATGCCTGGGTGTTATTTCCATAAGCACTAAATATTCCAAGTAGTGGAGAACTGCTGCAGAAGGTGAATCAGATGGAATGGTCTAAAATTAAATTTTACATGCCTTAAAAACCTTTTCTGAAAATTCCTACATTGTATATCTTTGCTAAAGGAAATGTTTTGATAGGCTCATTGGGGATGGTGGCAGGGGGCAGTGGAATTGAGCAGATAGCTACACTGTTCTGCAGCAGAAATACTAGGGCTAAGAGGAATTGCAGAGAACAAAGAAAGAGCAAGTGAAGAGAAGAAAGGAGGTAGAGCAACATGGCTCAAGCCCAAGTTAGAAGAAAAGGCAGGTGGTTATTTTTAGAATTGGGAAGTCTAAACTCAAATGGAAGAGGTTTGTTTCGCTGTAATTTTAACCCATCTTTTCCCTATACCTACAATAAAGTCAGCCCTGTAACCAAAAATAAAATAAAATAAAGATTGTAAGTTGTCAAGGAAAAATGATGGAGTAAGAGAGCTAGAGAGACTGAGTGAGTATGGGCTTTAGAAATTAATGATTGCAAAATTAGGAGACTTCCTGTTGTTGGCACATCTCACTGAATATGTATAGGAAGGTGTGTACAAAATGGAACTTAAGTTAATGTCCTTGATGAATGAATAGGGAATAGTTGGAAAGTTGGTAAATGACAAAAATGTGGGAAAGTGTAGGATATTTGGACAGATGACGTGACTCCCAAATACAGAAATTTTGCAGAGTGTGGAAATATAATATTCTGAAAACAAGAAGTTAAAAAAATTACCCACCTCACCACTATAATTCATCAAACATAGGGTGTGAGAAAAGTCATAATAATAATGATATTAATACCAATTTTATATTCGAAACTGCAAAGAAGTTAACATCTGAACATCAATACTAATTAACTTGTTATCATCCACATTTGCATATTAGGAACCAGAGGCCTTCCTATGTTGTACGCCAAAATCAGGCAGCAAATAAGAAGAAAACTTGAGATTTCAATACAGGCAGTGTAGACAAACTTACGTGTTTAACTGTTTTATGTATTACTATCAAGCCTCATTCCCCTTAATTAACAATATTTGAAATAAATATATGTAAAAATGTAAACTTAGTTTATATAGATTTATGACCAAGATTATACAAATATAACATTGGTCATTGCTTCTCAGCATGAGGCTTGAAGGTGCTAAGGTATTAAATGCCTTTCTAGGCTTGCCCAATATTCACCTTAGCAAATGTTTTCTTGGGGAGATACACAATTTTATAGACTGAGTATTTTGTTCATATTGAAAACACATGAATGACATAAACTTTATTAATTTAATTTGCTCACTGAATGAGAAAACAGAACACAGATACATTTTAGTTTTAACAAATTCAATAAGAATATGTATTTTTTTCAATTTCTGTTATCTCCATCATTTAAACTAAATAAATATTTAAATGAATGTGGATTCTATATTTTGCCCTCACCAACTTGCCTTTTTATTCTCACCTTTTAATTTAACATTTGAAAAAGAGTCACAATGACATTGCAAAAGAAACTGTCCTCTTGGTATTTCTGGTTTGGAACAGAAGTTAAAGTATAGTAAATCTCATGAGAAAGTCTGCTTTCTGACATTTGCAGCTCAATTTTACCGATTCAGAAGGTTTGAATAAGCTTCAGATAAGCATCAAAGCTTATCCAGGGTGAACCTGAATTCTGAAACTTCTCAATTTCCGTATTGGTAATCCTACCTTCCTTTTGAAGATGCCAGTCATAGCCTCCCAGTGGCAATCCTGGTTTGCCATTGTACCGCATATTCAAGGATGAATAAGGTCACATAACAGCCACTTTATTAAAAATATGAGATAAAGTTAGGCCATGAGGAAAATTCCTTAAGAAGTCAATGATGGAAAGCAATGTGAAGATCTTAATAACTAGGAAATATAAGGTTGTGCAATTCACCTAGTACATTTAAAACAATATTAGATGAAACAATAATGACATTGAATAATGTAATTTTGTCAACAGAACATGTTTTTATGTTTACAGACTAATAAAGTCAATAGATCATGACTTGGAAGAGTAGATACTAGATGTAGAATAAATAAAATAACAGATACAATAAAGAATGGTTTACTTTTACATGAGCAGATAATTTCAATTAATATTAAATCCATTTAATTAAGCCTCTCTCTAATATAAACATATATATGTAATGTATGTCCTCTGTATTAGGACAAACTTGTAGTACAATCAAATTAGAAATCATTAAATATTTATACAAGATTGAGGTTTATAGTTAACTTTCTAATGATGTTCACAGTTGAACTTATTTAAAACCATTTCAACAAAGAAAAGATGTCTCATATTTAAGTTCTTAGAACTTGGTAAAGCTGAATTGAGAATAATTTATTTTGATTTTCTGTCTTTATGTAAGAGTAAGGAATAAGAAACCATTTGCAATGGTATATTTTGTCTTTCATAATTACAATTTTTCCCATCTACTAATTAGTTTCCTAACATGCTTAGGCTAATTTCAGAAGCTCAGAAACAATTTTCCATACCACACTTTTATTAAGCTGAATTTACTGCATATAATTTTAAAAATAGATTTATAAGAATTATCAACCAAAGAAGAATTTAATGTGTAGATATTCTTATCTCTATTTTCCTTTTGAAGGAAAATCTCAGCATCCTGCCATTCTTTCTACTGTAGCCGACCAACATCTCTGCAATTATACAAACCTGCAAATTACTTTTTTTCCTAGTGAGTTAATTGCTTCAAAATTATAATGAAGAAAGAGTCCAAAACCTAAATGCAGAGCAATGTTAGGCAAAATTAAATGGTAAACATTCTGATTAACATGTAAAATTTAATGAGACCGTTTTAATGGAAATATCTTAAAAATAAAATAAGTGAGTAAACTGTTGGCAAATAGTTATTTTAATTAATGAATTTCTGTAATTGATAGTCGTATTTCACATTAAATGATTATTATTTAAACCACATTCTTTTGTGCTTTATAAATGAGACTATATTTAGGAATCTGAGGGAAAATAAAAGTTAATTATGCTGCTTCTTTCACATACAAAAGAAAAAAATTAAAATACACAAGTTTAAATAACAGTATTATTACATGTTTTAAGTAACAGAATAAAAATACACAAGTTTAAATAAAAGTATTATTTTGATATATTTGAAGTAGAGAAAATTAGCTAAAAATGTCCATAGCACAAATTTGCAGATAGGACTGCTTAGGGTCTGGCCATAAGCATCAGTCTGGTGTCATCTTCTGCCATTCCCATATTTCATTTCAAATTTTCAATAATGAACCCCTTGCACTTTACCATGCACATCTGTATCTGTGTCCTGCCTTTGGCATACACAGTGTCTATCTGGAAGCTTCTTCATGCCTCTTTGTTATTGTTGTTTCAGGTAATTCCTACCCATCTATCATGTCTTAATCTAGGTATTATTTCCTTCCAAGTGATTTTTCCAAATCTTTAACTCCACTGAGCAAATAAGTTATATGTAGCTGAATTTTCCTACATATAACTTATTAGTTTCCCCATCTTCTGGATATTGGAAAGAGTGGTTTTGTAAATTACAACTATTATCATACTTTCAATTATAATTAAGCAAAGTGGTAACAAGCTGGAAACCACTTGAATTCTCATGAAGGAACTGTTGAAATAATTGTACTATATACTTAGGATAGAATAGCATGACACCATTAAACAAAGAGACGTTGACATTTTCTATATTTTAACAATTTATCTGAAGGAATAGTCATAATGTTTTATTAAATGATGAGAGCCAAGTGCAGAGCAGTAAGTATGATATAATAGTAAATTTTATAAAACCGACATATGTTTGTGTTTGTGTGCATGTATGAGCATAAATAAAGGTTAGAAAATATATTTAGCAGGTAAATAATGCTGAATACCTCAGGGGGAAGGGGATGAATGGCAGGGAGTAAAGTAAGATTATTATTTTTTCTTTCATATTCAGTAAACAAGAAAGCTCTAAACCTAAAAAAAAAAAAAAAAAAAAAAAAAAAAAGCTTCCCACATATAAATTATTCAATGACAACAACATGTTACAAGATTTTCAGAAAACAATTATAAGAATACAAGCAGGCCAGGCGTGATGGCTCTTGCCTGTAATTCCAGCTCTTTGGGAGACTGAGGCAGGTATATCACCTGAGGTCAGGAGTTTGAGACCAGCCTGACCAACATGGAGAAATCCCATCTCTACTAAAAATACAAAATTAGGCGGGTATGCTGGCACATGCCTGTAATCCCAGCTACTCTGGAGGCTAAGACAGGAGAATTGCTTGAACCCAGGAGGTAGAGGTTGTGGTAAGCTGAGATCATGCCATTGACCTCCAGCCTGGAAACAAGACCGAAACTGTCTCAAACAAACAAACAAACAAACAACAACAACAGCAGCAAAAACAACAAAAATGAAAGAAAAATCACACCTGGGCACATCAAAGTAAAGTTGCAGAAAACTAAAGATTAAAGAAGAAAATTTAAAAGCCACTACAGAAAAAAGACACATTACATAAAGGCCATAAGGATATGGACCAATTTCTCATAAGAAAACATGGGTTACGGAAAACAATAGAATAACAAGTTTTACATAATCAAATGGAGACAATTTTGTCATTGAAAAAATTCTACACTCTACAAAAATTTCCTTTGGAGACTAAGGTAAAATGAAGGCCTTTCCTAGAAAGAAAAATTTAGATAATTATTTGCCATCAAATATTCACACAAGAAATGCTAAATGAAGTGATTTGGACTAAAAGGAAATGACTAGATAAAAACAGATTTAGAAAAAGAAATAAAAAGACACTAGAAATGGTAAATATAAAGAGATATGTATAGCACAGAATTTTTTCCTGTATATTTTTAAGATATAGTATAGCTTTAGGAAACAATTATACTAGCTGTATTAGGCAGTTTGTAATATATGTGGATGTAATGTGTTTGACAGCAATTGCACTATTAACAGGGCATATTGAAACTATGTTTTTGCAGATTTCTAACATTGTATTAGTCCATTTTTACACTGCTGTTAAAGACATACCCAAGACTGAGAAGTAAAAGAGGTTTAATGGACTTACAGTTCCACATGGCTGGAGAGTTCTCATAATCATAGTGGAAGGCAAGAAGTCACATCTTACATGGATGGCAGCAGGAAAAGAGAGAACTTGTGCAGGGAAACTCCTGTTTTTAAAACCATCGGATCTCATGAGATTCATTCATTCTCACAAGAACAGTGCAGGAAAGATCCGCCCCCATAATTCAATAACCTCCCACCGGGTTCCTCCCAGGAAACATGGGAATTGTAGGAGTTGCAATTTAAGCCAAGATTTGGGTGGGGACACAGCCAAACCATATCAAGTGGTAACATTAAATGTATCGTAATAAATTAAAGATGCATATTATGATCTTAACAGCAAAATCTAAAAGTGACTGCCTAAATGTAAAACTGAGAAGCCAATATAGAAATAAAAATGAAATACCAAAATTATGTTGAAGTCAGAATATAAATACTTAAATATGTTATTAGGCTCAAATAAGTAATTATTTTATAATATTTATGCTTAGACTCATTAATATTGTCTTAAATACTATTCATTATGATGGTGTTTCATTAATAATTCTCTAAATGACTAGGCAAATTTATGGAAAAATTTAAAGTACAAAGAGAAACCTTACAAAAAAGATCAGTGTTTTCAAAGTAAAGATACTATTTTACAATAAAATTTTATGATTAATCAAGTTGATCAACTAAGTACAAATTTTAGAAAATATTATTTTTCAAACTTGCTCCCAGATATCACCACTTTAAAAGTTTGTTCAGCATAAGAGTTTCTTATGCATCCATGAATATACACAGTAGGAGATCCAGAGAAAATGTTGGGATAACCAAAAAAATACATGTTTGTTTAAGAACAGAGGAAATGTTGTGGAACAAGAGAAGGGAAAAAGGGGTTGTCATTTAGGGCATGCTGGAAGACCTTGCCACTTAGCTCTTTAAATATCAGCCACTTGGTCCATGAGGAGGTGTGGTGTCTACTAGATTTTAAGAAGGTAGTATGCCAGTCAATAAAGCAAGAGGAGAAGGGTTTCATCATAGACCAATTCTAGGAGTAGGTGAAATAACCAAGGTCCTTTTACTTATGTTGTTTCTGCCAAACACAATATATGAATTTGAATTTGTTGGAATACAAGGTAAACTCAAAGGAGTCACACAAATTATATGTTCTAGTGGGCTGAAGTAATGTGACTTCACCAACTTTGAAGTTATTTCTGGATACCTCATGGCAAATAGCAGAGATTTATCAAAGATGAAACAGAACAAGTTCAAGTCACTTAAATATGTCCTATCTCTACTTGATTTTTAAGTGTTCTCTATAATCACAGTGCCTTGTTGCCATTATTACTAAATATAACAGTACTAAACTTACACTTTCAACCCCCAGCAGTTATATTTATTTCTCTTTTTACCTTAGCATAATACAAAGTAAAATATTCTCTCTCAATTCAAATCAATAATATATTGGTTTGTTTATGTGATTCTATAAAATATATATTAAAATATTATTTTAATCCAAATAGCAACAAAATGAAATAAACTATGATAATAATGGAAAAACTGGCAGCCAGTTCCATATGCCTTCTTACTAGAGATATGATCTAAGTTTCCTTTTGTTTTTTCTTTTGTAAGATTGGAGATAAGAAGTTTTAAGAGATAGGTTCTTATTAATTGAGATTGATTAATACATGGCACCTGAATCTGCCCATCCTGGGTTCAGGGCAGACATTGTTCATTGATAATAGTACTTTTCACTGCTAAATCATAATAGTGACTCAGAATTTCCATACAATGTTTTGGTCCCTCATTATCAATTATTTAGAGTTTCCGATAGCACTGAAATTTGTAATTTATGGATGAGATGACTTCCAAAATGTCTTTATGGTCTCTTGTTTAAACACATTATCTTTATTTTATAAAAGTTATCATCACTGTATAAAAGTGGTCTACAGAGATGTCTTCAATTGTCCAGCATTATGTAGATAATAAGTACTAGGACAAGCATGCAATTTAGTTTAATCTGAATTAAAAGTTTATGTTCTTATGTATACTACCCATTTTACCATCTTTAATTATTAGAAGCTTTAAAATTTCCAAAAATAAAATTAAAGGCATAACACTATTTTTTCTTTCTTATTGCCTGAATAATTATTTATAGTAATCTGTGGATATATTCTTTCTTTTAATCTCCTAATCCGACATAGAATTATATTTCCTTCTTTGTAAGGGTTGCTTCCGTTTAAAATTCAAGGCTATTGCCATCTGTTCACAGCATTCTAATATTTCTTCATCCTTTCCGTTTGACCTTGCTATATGCCACTTGAGAGCTTGGAGCAACACATACTAATTCTCCTTTTTATATTCTGCAAGTGTTTATAGGTAATAACACTAACAGCCTCTATGCTTCATTAAGTATTATATTTAATTTGCTCTACAAATTCATCTGATGTGAGCCATTAGCTGTCTTCTGAGCCTATTATAATTGGAAGTTCAAACCATCAATAATATGACTGATTTTCATAAAGCTGCAATCATAATTCAGATTTTAAAATAAAGGGAAATGATTATTTTTAATAACTTAATAATTTAGTAACAATTAACATTTTTATTAGCTTTCTAACTATGAGTCTTTTCCCTTTAAAGTTTTTTTCTAGACCTAAAACAAATATAAGTACCCCAGATTCACCACTCATCATTGAAAAAGTTGATGAACAAAGGCATGAAGTCTTAGTGCTGATTTTTCATTCTCATTTCCCACCTAAGGTGGGTTTTTAAGTTTCTAGTCAATTTCCCTGTTTTCTGCATGAATATTTCCAGTGAACTGGAATTGTGTATTCCACAAAGCAATTTACCTTTTTATTATACAGTTATAATTGATAGATACTTTTTGTTTTTCTGTTAACTAAAGCCCCTCCCTACTTTTGGGAATTATCATTGGTCCTTGCTTTTTTATCAACCTATTCTCCAGTCTAAGAGTCAGTTATGAAAATTTGCTTAGTACTCTTTTTAATAATAAATTTTATATTTAAGGGAGTAGATACTTAATTACAGCTTTACATTTAATTATTGCATTATTTATAATTCACAATTTCTTAACGTCTTAAGTAATTTATGGATTATCTTATTTCAGTTTTGATAAACTAAATTAAGGATAAAAATCTCATTCTCTTCCTATTTTTTATTAAATTATAACTATTGTTTAAAGCCAAAAGAAGGCATGGGGCATGTTATTTTTCTTAAAAGATTGCTCTGATTGGAGTGAAGGCAGCTATTGAGGTGGGAGAAAGGATGTTAAGATGTGTACCAATGTGGGTAAATATTGCTCACTAATAAATTAGTGGCCATTTATAATGGCATCTAGGAGATAGATTCCTTTTACTTGCCACACAAGGGTAAAAGTTAAAAGAAAGGGAAGGTAATTCTCAAACCCTATCTCCAACAAACCTCTAAGGTGATGCTGATTGATCTTCAGTTGCATTTTTTTTTTGGAACCTACTACCTCCTTTTCAATAATAAGCACTTGTGAGTATTGTTTTTAATGCAAAAACTTCAAGTGTCCTCATAATTCTTCCATATTTTAAATACCAAAAATTAAACTTTAAAGGTAACAAGAAATAGAAAATATTTCTGTTTTTATATTAAGCATTTTTAGTATGTATGTATATTTAAAAAGTATACTGAAGGAAAATTGATGAATAGTAATGGTTTTTAAATGCATCTAATTTTAAAAAATCAATTAATATAAGACACATATATACTCATACTTTTATAATACTATTCACTATAGGTATATGTCTTTGGTCTGTAGCTTCTAAGTACGTTTACACATAAATATTCTAGTGCAGCATGATTAAACACATGAGAAAAGAATTAAAAGAAGTCAATTTGACTCTGTATTTAATATACATGTGCTATGTCACCTTGAGCAATTTGCCAGACAAGATGAGAAAGTGCCTAGGGAAAGTAACACACGAGCCAGATTAATACTACTCTAAATTAATGATTATTAACTTCAATAGACCCTCATAAATGTTGGACAGTCTTACTATATCTTCCATTTACTTTAATTTCTGTTTTCCATAGCATCTTTCTCACACTTTACCTACTAAACATCTAACACTTTTTTCCCTCATCTCAATAGATGATCAAAACTCCAAATTTACATGAAACTTAAGTGTATAAAAAGACTACTGTATAGATGCAAGGAGATGAGCAATATTTACCCACATTGATACACATCTTAACATCCTTTCTCCCACCTCAATAGCTGCCTTCACTCCAATCAGAGCAATCTTTTAAGAAAAATAACATGCCCCATGCCTTCTTTTGGCTTTAAACAATAGTTATAATGTAATCAAAACCAGGAAGAGAATGAGATTTTTATCCTCTAATATGGCAAAGCGTAAGGGTTTAGGGAAGATATAACACTGTATACTTAGTAGATTAAGGACTCCAGAAAAAATAGGTAATGTTTTTTGTCAAATTGTATCCATAAATGTTATGCAGAATAAGAGTAATAAAATGTATGAGATTATATAATGCAAGAAATTCTTAATTTCGTGTTCCCCCCTTTGCTAATATCTTCTGATAAGTTATATTTGGAACTAAATCCATATCTCCAATTTAGTTCGCCAAAGTTTGGACCAGGTCTGTCCTCCACATCTGGACCCCCCCCCCATCATTTCAGTAAAGAATCAAGTCTTACTGTTGTATGCTAAAAACCAGGAATACTCCTCTTCATGACACTCCTGAGTTTTACGCAGGTATATCCTGCATAAAACTCAAATTTCTAATGTGTTGTGTGAAAACTCTAAGTCTTCATGATTGTCGTTGTTTTACCTTTAAAACTTTTTTCTAGGAGATAATCATAGTTTCTTGGCCCAAAAGTTGTAATGGTGGTTCTGACAAATGTTAGGCAATGATGTCCCCCAACTTGTTAGTGAATTGGAGCTTTACAGCAGACAATAATTACCTGAATTTTAGATTAATGGCTGCCCCTAATCTACTCATCACTGAGAACAGAAGCTTCAGTGTTTTGCCATTTTATTAATCTTGTCATAGTAAATCATTAGAAATTGGTACAACTTGCTTTCTTGGTTGAAAAACTTTATTGTGAAGAGAGTTTTTATATGATGATTTTTGTTTGCTTTTATTCTTATCATTTTGTTAATAGGAATCAATGTAAAAGTTTAAAATGATTTGTGCTTATCGTACCTAACAAGTCACACATTTTCAACTTTGTCAACATAATGTTATTATCATTTCTATTATTTTCCACAAGTGATTTGTTCCTCAATAACAATTCCCCACAATTTATGAAAACTGCTAGAAATAAGAATATTTAGGTTATTTTATGGTCAATGTAGTTCTTTACCTCTTCACTTACACAGTTAAAAACGTCAATTAGTGTTAAATATATCAGTGGCTTTTAAAAAGTTTTCATCCTTCTCAATACGTTTGGGATGGGCTATTACTTCTCTCTACCTTGACCGTGGAGCAAATTTTCATACCTTGTGAATATAGGATGATTAATGATGGCCACTACAACTCTGGATTTAAGTAAAATAGGATCAACTTCATTGAGGCAAATGTCTTCAATTCTAAATAATTTTAGGCAAGATATATAATGTATTTACATGCTTCTTATCTATTTACCCCTATGTGGGTGCATGGTAAGGATATAAAAAGCTGGATGTTTGTAATGAGTTGCAGACTGAGGAAACTTTGGTGGTGTTATATTAGAACCCATTTGGGTTATATTAGAACCCAGAGTTCCCAAATGGAGGAGCTATGCAGAAAATAGCTCCAAAACTCTTCCTGAGGATTTCCGCGAGTCTCTACTGAGTACAAAGCCTTGAATAAATAGAATGAAACTCCATAAGACAAAGCCCAACCCGTCAGGATGTTATGAGCTGAACAATTCCCAGATCTCACACAAGGCAGCTAGATGTGCTGATGAGGGTACAGAGGCCGAATGATTCCCAGATGTATTCAGTAGTGACTCCACAGGTGCTCTAATTTAGCAATAAGAGTTAATTGTACCTGAAGTAAAGATTGATCTTCAACTATGCTAGTAAATCTTAGTACCTGTACTTGATGTGATTAAATGGATATATGCATATAGTTTGTACAGAGGGACAATTATAGGGGTTACTCCAGACTATGCAAGACAGAAACAATAAAATAACTTAGAATGAGGAAACAAACAAACAAACCAATAAAAACAAAAAATCTATCATCTTAGAATATTATATTCAGTTAATATATACATTAAAAAAAGGAAACTAGTTGATAGGTGCAGCACACCAATATGGCACAAGTATACATATGTAATAAACCTGCCCGTTGTGCACATGTACCCTAGAACTTAAAGTATAATAAAAAATAAATAAATAAATAAATAAAATAAAAGGAAACTAAGTATTTTTCAACAAACAAAAGCAAAGAATTTGTCACCAACAGATCTGCAATAAGATGAATGTTAAATAAAAGTTAAAGATAAAATACAATATATGTTTAAGAAGTAAGGAGTCAGGCAAAAGAAAAATGATAGCGGGTAAAAAATGGAGATATATAGAAAAGAATTAAGAGTGGATATGTTGAATAAGTAAATAAATGTAAAGGAATTTAAAAAATTATTAACCAACATAACTTAATTGACATTTATATAATACTCCACTGGATAAAAGCTAACATTTTTCCAAGTATTAATGAGGCATTCAACAACATTCAACAGACTAGAGCATAGGAGGAGACATAAAATATGTGTCAAAAAATTCAAAACATTTTTTTAAAATCATAAAGAGGATGTATCTGTTTAATAGCACTTAATTTAAAAATAACTGGACAAATTCTAAACATTTGGAAATACATAATTAAACCATCACCACCACCACTATCACATTACTTTTGAAATACAAAATCAAAGGAAAATTAGAAAATATTTTGAAACTGAATGAAAATGCAAACATAGACTATTCAAATTTGGGGGATATTGCTGAGGCACTTTTAGGATAAATTTGTAGCTTTAAATTTCATAAATTACTGTTATTATTGAAATGCTTTCAAATTAAAATATAAATTTATTATGTCCATGACATATGTGCTCACCTTAATAAGTCATAAAAGAAAGTGAAATTTAAACCTCAAATTTAAAAAAGAAATAATACTGATAATAGTGGAATCAATGAAACAGAAAACAAGGTCAAAGCTGTGTTTTGAACAAAAATCTATAAAATTGACACATATTTTAAGTACACTGAGTATTTGAAAGGAAAGAGAGAAACACATATTACCAGTATTAGAAAAGGAAGACTGAGGATTAGCATTACAACATTATAAAACATTATAAGGATAGTAAGAAAATAGTATCAATAATGAAACGAAAGAGATAGTATTATATTCTTTCAGCAGAAGCAAAATGAACCACCATTCAAATTTGCTTCACATATAGAAGTTAATAATGTCACACATACAGACACACACAAAGAGGATGTGAAAAGACTCACTACATACAGAATAAGTCTTTCTGGGGAGAGTGAGGCAGCTCTCAAGAAGGTTGAAAAAATGATTTGAGAGAGTAGAGAAGGGAGAAGGACCTGGAGTTTTTAATGGTGGTTAGGTATTGCACCTGGGTTGAGGATTTCTGTGTATAGGCAGAGATCTGTATGGTTTAAATTTCCTGCCAGTGTGGAAGGAGAAAGCACCTGGGCTTGCTCATCAGTTTGCACAGATATGGTGCAGAAGGCAAAATTTTGAGTATTAAAAGCTATCAGCAAAAATGGTGTCAGACTCTTTATTACAAATGGACAACTTCCTCGAAAGAAATGGATTAGCCAAAGTGGCTTAAGAATAATAAAATACTTATTTAGCAGTATCACACTAAAACAATTCCAACTCTTTTTACTCGTAATGAAAACCCAAGGCCATATAGCTTAACTGGTGAATTCAGTCAAACCGGTAAGGAGAAACATCTATATTATGCAAATTCTTTCAGAAAATTAAAAATGCCATCATTTCGTGTTATCTTAAACACATCAAAAAAAGTAGCAAAAGAAAAGACCACTGGCCAATATTCCCTCATAAATCTAGATGCAAAAATATCCTTAACAAAATGCTAGTAAATGAAATCTAGCTAATATGTAAAAGGATAATATATCATCACTAACTTGGGTTTATTACAGGAAATCAAAGTGAGTTAACATGTTAAAATCAAATAATGCATGTTTCCCTATTAATAGATTGACTAGGAAATCATGTGATCATCTCAATATATACAGAAATATTGTTTCCCAAATTTTCACATTTCTTGCTGTTAAAAAAAAATCTCAGGAAAATAGGATGGTAATTTTCTTAATTTGATAAAGAGTATCTACAAAAAGCCTAAATCTAATATTATATTTTAGTAGTAGAAGACTGAATGCTTTTTCCTAATTATTTTTATAATAAAATTAAGATACAACAACAAGGTTAGAAGGTCCACTCTCTCTACTTCTGTTCTCTACTTCTACAATGTATTGGAGGCTTCAGTCTACAAAATAAAGTAAGAAAATTATTAAATGTATAATTAAAAGTATTTAATTATAGTGATTAAACATATAATTAAAAGTATTAAAGTATTAAATATACTAAAATTTAAAAAGGAAAAAGTAAATATGTCTAGTAATATATTCCTAAAATATCCTAGGAAATTATTTTAAAAGCCAGTAAAAACAAATGAATTTAGGAGGCACAGTCAAAATACAAATATTGTATTTCTGTGTATCCACAATGAACAATTATACATTAAAATTTGGATACATTTAACAAAATGTGTGCAAGGTATGTACAGTAACAACATAATACCAAGAGATTACCTTAATATCAAGATTGTCATAATACCAAGAGATTCTCTCTTTGCGATATTTGCCAAGAGGAAATAAAAAACTAAAATGAATAAAAAACAAAATAAATGAAGAGATATACCACATTCGTGAACTGAGGAAGACTCAATATTGTTAAGACTGCCTTTCTCACCAAATTTGTTAAGATATTTGATGAAATCATGTTCAGATTTCCATGAGACATTTTGTAGAAATATAAAAGTTGATTTCAAAACTTATATAAAATGCAAATAACCTAGTGTAGCCAATGTGATTTTTTAAAAAGAAGAAATTGAAGGATTTATGTGACCAGATTTTAAAACTTGCTGTAATGCTGTATTATTCAAGACAACACTATCTTGTATCTGGTAAACATTTAGACATATTCACCAATGAAAAATCAATCAAAAATATAGAAATAGACAAACTAATATCAAACAAATGAGCCAAGTCAGTTCCACTTGGAAAGAAAAGTCTTGTCCCCACACTATTTTGAAATAGGTGAATATCTTTATAGAAAGAAATTAATTTCAACTTTAATCTCATACCATATATAATAATTATCTCAACATGGGTGACTGACATAAATTTAAAAATTAAAAGCCTAAACTTATAGAAAGTAACATGGGAGAAAGTCTTTATAAACCTAGAGTAGGAAATGATTTCTTAGCTAGGACAGAAAAAGCATGAATCTTAAAGGAAAAAATAATACATTGGAATAAATTAAATTCATGAAACTTTACTATATGAAAGACACTGTTAAGAAAATGAAAAGGTGAGTTACAAATTGGGATAATATATTTACAATATATCTGACCAATGATTGGTATCCAGAAAATATAAGAAAAACTTGTACATATTCATAGTTAAATGAGAAATGACCCAATAAATTGAGATAAAATATTTGAATAGTAAAGACATTTCACAAAATATGTACTACCAGCTAAGAAGGCATAGTTTAGAAAATAAAATATCACACCACAAGCTGGGAAAAATATTTGCAAAAAAAAACTTACAAAAGACTGTATATTGAATGTATAATTAATTAGAAGACAATAATGCAACTCAAGAAAAGGCAACAATTTTAAATAGACACTTCACTGTAAAAGATATGTGGATTTCAAGGAAAAGCACATTAAAATAAACTCAATGTTATAAGTCGTTAAGGAAATATAACTTAAAACCACAATGAAATATAATTTTACACTCTTTATTATAGCTAAGGTTAAAAAGTTGACTAGTGTTAACAGTGGTGTGGAACAAATAGTTCTCCATATCTTGCCAGTGGGAACATAAAATAATAAAAACTCTTTGGAAAATAGTTAGACAATTTCTTATTTCTAGGCAATTATCCAAGAAAATTACTTCATAATTTCATTCCTGTGTAACCTACCAAGATAGTTAAAAACCCATGTCAACACAAAGTCTTGTACTTCAAATGTTCATAGTAGCACTGTTTGTATTATCAAGTTTTTAAAGGTAAATCTAGTCAATAGTAAAGAAAGCACACTGGTGGCTACCCAGGCACAGTGGTTGAGAAAAACAGATTTTAAATGTGGCACAAGGAATATTTTAGGATTATAGAAACATTCTATATCTTGACTCAAATTAATGTATTATGTGGATCAGAATGAAATGAAATGTACAGTTAACCTGGGTGTATTTTATTCTATGAAAATTATACCTCAATAAAACTAATCTGCAATACAGATTGCCTAGAATCAGAGCTAAGTCATTATCCACTACAGATATATTACATATTAAAGATAGTACTACTCTAATCAATATAAATTAATCTAGAGTAGTTAATTGTCCTAGTTGAAGTTATAGATACTTTTGTGAATTATTTAGCATTAGAAAAACAACAGGTATATCATCACAATTATTATAGACACAGAAGTAAATTTGTGAAAAAGAGGTTTACAATTTTTCTAAGCAAAAGGAATTAACAATTTGTACATCCTAATTATTTGATCTTTTGTAATGATAGATAACTTTTTCACACATATTATTAGAATGCAAAGGAGTTATAAAAAAAGAAACTCATTTTTTTCTTCCTTATTGATTTCTGCAATTCTGAGCTTCTCTTACAGGTATTTGAATTAAATAAATTACTCATTATTTTACAAACGTTTATTTACTATCTCTACTGTAATGATATCTATCATAATGTCTATCATGTAATGATATCAATGTAGTAGATAGTAGTAGGTAGAGCGTATAAACAACCATATTAATGACAGGTTCACCTTGCCTTGAGAATACAAATGAAGGATTTTGACTGGTCTTTGATGCTTTGATGATAAAGTAACAATACATTGACTGGTTAAATATGATCCTCGAAAAGGTTGATTTAAGGGACTAGAAAAGTAAAATGATGTATCATACTGCCATAGGAAGGGAAAATTTTGCATGTATAGATACAGTAGTTTAGTACAGATAATTTTAGATTTAGTGTCATAAAATTTAGGTGATAAATGTGGTTCTTTCAAAATAACAGCTGTATCACTTTGAATAAGTAAGGAAACCAATCACCCTCACTTTATTTTTCTACTATTCTCTAATTTTTAAATGTGGACATAATAATGGCTATCATATGTATCTCATAGCATTTGTTCACAACCAAATGCCCTTTGAAAGCCTGTAAAACTATTGTGAATAGCGCTACAATGAACATACACATGCATGTGTGTTTATAAGAGAATGATTTATCATCCTTTGGATACACACCCAATAATGGGATTGCTGGGTTGAATGGTGTTTCTGTCTGTAGGTCTTTGAGGGATCACCACACTGTCTTCCACAATGACTGAACTAATTTTCACTCCCACCAAAAGTGTATAAGCATTTCTTTTCCTCCACGACCTCACCAGCATCTGTTATTTTTTGACTTTTAATAGCAACCATTCTGACTGGTGTTAGATGGTATCTCACTGTGGTTTTGATTTGCATTTCTCTAATGATCAGTGATGCTGATAGATGGAATAAAGAGAACATGGTACATATAAATCATGGATTACTATACAGTCATTAAAAAGAACAAGATCATGTCCTTTGCTGGGACACGGATGCATGCATGGAGCTGGAGGCCATTATCCTTAGCAAATGAACACAGGAATAGAAAACCAAATATTAATGTTCTCACTTATAAGTGGGACCTAATTGATGACAACACATGGACACATAGAGGGGAACAACACACACACCGGGCCGGGGTTTTTGTAGTTTGGAGGGTGGGAGGAGGGAGAGAATCAGGAAAAGATAACTCATGGGTACTTGGCTTAATACCTGAGTGATGAAATAATCTGTACAACCAACTCCCATGGCATGTTTACCTATATAACAAACCTGCACTTGTACCCCAAACATAAAAGTTTAAAAAAAATGTAAATGAATGAAAGAAAAGCCTGTAAAACACTGAAAAATTTATCTTGCATATTCCCAACTAAAGCTTGGTCTTTGCAGTAGGTAGTTCTTGGTGCAAACCTAATTTTTTTTTTTTTTTTTTTTTTAAGATTTTGTCGTGCTATGTTGCCCAGGCTGCAGTGCAATGGTGCGATCTTGGCTCACTGCAGCTTCTGCCTCCTGGTTTCCAGCTATTCTCCCTGCCTCAGCCTCCCAAGTAGCAGGGATTTTAAGCTCCTGCCACCACACCTGGCTAGTTTTTGTATGTTTTAGTAGAGACAGGGTTTCGCCATGTTGGCCAGGCTGATCTAGAACTCCTGACCTCAGGTGATCCGCCCACTTCAGACTCCTAAAGTGCTGGGATTACAGGGATGAGCCATTGCGCCTGGCTCACAAACCTGATTTGACCTATGACAAGATCTTATAATCTAAGGCAAGCTACCTAGTCTTAGCAATGGTGAATAGTGAAATAGAGATTGTAACAGTATGAATTCCTATAGGCACTTTAAGGATTACGTGGGTCAAATCAAATCAATCTTTAGTAAGACATCTGGTGCTTCATATACGCTTATTAAATAATAATATATGTTATCCCTATTTATCATCACAAACATCTTAATTTAGGTGTTTTCTATTTTAGGTTTCTTTAACTATTTCCTTACACACAAATGTTGCTTAAAGTACATAAAAACCAGTCTGTTTAGAGAAAACTATACTGATTATTGAATTTTTGCATGGCTTTGATAATTTAGAATGGATGATTACTCAGAGCATTTTTGCTTTGAAATCAGTTATTCATCTGTTATGCTAGATGTGTGTTGTAAGGATTCTTCATTATTTTACCTTCCTAAGATTTAATGTAACAGCAATTACAAAAAAAATATATCTTAATAAGTAATAGTCTTAAGAGAATAACTGATTCTTTGCTAGTCTTCTTTGTGATTCTCAGTTATGGTTCATCCTAGTCAACAGAATTAGAATTTGGAGCCCTAAACTTTGGAAAACCTATTTCATAAAAAATGTCTGAACTCACATTCTATCAGTTACATGGAGATACTATTTTGTTTTGATGATCATTTGTTCAAGGCACTCACAAGAACAAGCTCAGTCAGTATGTAAGTATTTTATAACATTAGGTTTGGAAGATTTTTTGTTGTTGTTTTATTTCAATAGCAATGTCTGATAAAATGAATTATCCATTGGTACAAAAGAATAATACTGAATTTTAACTTTATTTGAATGTAAAATATTTTGGAAATAAAATATTAGATAAAACATATTTTATATGCATGAAAGTGAATATGCTTTTTGAAGTAAAATTTGATTAAGGATAATGTATGAATATATATGACATATATATAGCAGTGAAATTACCAAAAAAAATTGAACTTTAGGTAATCACTAATTAAGCTTGTAAATAAGAATTAATATCAGAGATAGTCATTAAAGTGAAAATATGATAGACCAACTTTCATATTTTTGCTATTTAGGGGAGCTCATTTTAGGAAGAGTTTTACATATTTATGACCTATTTAATCAATTATAGGTAATAATTTGCTGAAAAACTTTCGGTGTTCTCTAGAAGGTGTGTGGATATTTGAAAGTGAGCAGATTTTTTTCAGAAAAAGAATAAATATTTCATTGTATAAAAACCCCCAAATACATGATACTAAAATAGATTATAAACCATATTGATAATAGCACTGGGAATAATATTTAGCCTTCAAATATCTGCTGACTTTTTTTCTCCTTCTTCATGCTAGATGTGATCTTATGTAGTAATTAAAATTTAAAAAAAACAATTCTTATGTAAAAAGGTTCAAAAAGTTCTTAGAAATAATGACTTGAATAAAAGTTCTATTTAATTATCGAAGTGTGATATGACCTAAATATTTTTCAACAAATTTATTTCACAAATATCTATAGAATCCTGCAACACATCAGTTACTATGCCAGACAGAAAGGATAAGACATAGCAGACAAAATCCCTATTCTGCAATGTTCTTCTTGATATTTATTTAAAATATAAATAAGTTTTGACTTAGTCATCTCAATGCAATATATCTGAATGGTATTAGAAATGTCACAGAGTATATCAAAGGACAATTTACTCTGCATGAGATTATATTAAATGTAAACAAAATATTTATATATAAAAGAACTCATGCTTCATTTGGCTTGTTCCAACTCTCTTCTCCGTAGTTCTCTCAATATTTTGCATCTTGTTGGTTTCTATTATTTGTTTATTGTGTTAAATTGTGTTTGTCATGCCTACAAAATATATTCATAAGATGGCAACTTCTTACCATGTCCAAAACCCCACACAACCTACCTCCCATTGCCTCCTTGCCAGCCTCTATTTATGCTATCCCTTTTGCTCATTTTGGTTCTTATAATTCTGTTTGAAATAGCATGCTAGCAAGAAATTCAGACATTGTAAGCTATAAGAAAACTTTAGGGATTTAGGGGTTAATTCATTCATCACTTTTTTTTTTTTTTTTTTTTTTAAGTAGAGATGAGGTTTCATTGTGTTAGCCAGGAAGGTCTCAATCTCCTGACCTCGTGATCCACCTACCTCGGCCTCCCAAAATGCTGGGATTACTGGCGTGAGCCACCGTGCCCAGCCTAATTCGTTCAACACTCTTAAGTTATCAGTGAGGAAATAAGGTCCTATAACAACTTAACACTGTGCTTAATGTGTTCCAGTACAGCTGGGTCATTACTTGCCATGATGTTGTAGGGAAATTTCTGTGGAAGAAAAACAAGCTTAGTGTATAACATACAGATTCTCTTTCAAACTTAAAGATTTATGATTCCATGAAAATAAGACAGGGTACAGTTCAAAGTGAACACAGGTAAACATTGTGGGATTTAAGAAAAAATAAACAAGAAAACTAAAGGCTTTGACACCATAGAAAGAGAAAATGCAAAAGTGGAGGTGGAGAAAATACTGTATTTAATTAACTCCAAAAGTTTACCCACCCATAAGAAAAAATGTTTACAAGTAAACTAGGACAACATACCTTAAAGATATTATGATGAATTGGTTACATAAGATTCTCATTGCTTTGATATTTTCCTCCTTCAAGGAGCTTTCCACTTTCTTCTACCTTTGGATTTGTTAATTTGGTTGAGATAGAAAATTCTTTCATGACATCCAATAGTAAAACAGAGCATACAGAGTTTCTCACTGTGGGCATCTTCTTAGATACCATAAAGCATTTGATTGTTGTTTGCAAAGGAAATGTAAATTTCTTCATTTATCCCATGATGAATATTCGCCTTACTAATGTTAACTTACACCTTATTGCTCTGTTACTATTTACACAGTAATTCTAAATTTTAATGTCCTATAGAGTACAAGCTTACTGAAGATATTTCAAAGCAATTAAACTCAATACACTTTATAATAACAATGTACATAACTTAATTGATATTGAAAAGATGAAAGGCTAATACCACATTTTGTCTGTCAAGATCTTCCAGGAAATAGACCATAAGATTTAGGAGGATGGTGAAGTTATCTTTTTAGGGGGAATGTCTATAAGTAGGGAGGTAGTCGGGAGAAACTGAGAGAGCATTCAAACTGCAATACAAGTCTTACTCAAGTGAAGAAGACAAGGAAGGAAAATTAAGAGTCTCCATTCAAGTTTTCAGTGCAGTCAAAGGGAAGTACCACAGGTCTGAGGTAAGCATGGCTTCACTGAAAATTCAGTGATAGATTTTAAAACATAACCACTGGAGCCCTTGGCCAATTAAGCTCCTGTTCTTGAAGATCTTGAAGATCTGGTAGGTGTATTTTCATCATTGTCACAAACGCTCATATAAGTCCACTGATAATCACTACATGGCTACTGATGCCAATGATAGCAAAATGTGTTCTATTGTAAGATCCACCATGGTTTTATAACTATTCAAGTGAGAAGATGTGCGTGTTGGAATCAATGTCACAAAGTAGTTGAGGAAGAAGCGATTAATGTACTGTGAACTGCTGCAATTTAGCTAAACAGAGGGTAATTTGAGCAGTTTTTTTTTTTTTAAAGGAGGAAGGAAAAATAAAATAATGGAAAGGAACTATCACCATCACCACTGCCATCCATAGAAAAGTCCAATACATTTTATGACTTCTCTAATATGTCAAATATGTATCTAGGCTTTTTATTTCAGGACTTTTGTATTTCTGAGACAGCTTTTTTATGGTTCTAATTTGAACTCAAAAGCAAAGTAAACTGAATATTTTTGAAATAATGGGTCCACTAAGAGGATGTTCATGTTTATTAAAACCTTATTAAAATTGGCTTTTTAAAAAAATTTTTTGAATTATTGACATACCTTCTTTCCCTATTAGAAAAATATTTCTTAAACTTCATTTTAAAAATGAAAATAATTTTTGGTTTTCTGGTACAAAAACAATTGATTTTCATATTTAAAACTTTTAACAGAAAGTTTTGAAGGAGAATGTGAATGTTTTCATTAACATCTCTCCAACACACAGTTAACATCAATTATCATTCTTCATGAATATGCCAATATGGACATATAAATACTTACATTTTCAAAAAAACAAGATCAAATCTTGCCTACTGTTTAGTAAATCTCTGTCTTTTATGTATATTTTAAAAACAATATTATTTAAGTAATTATTTTTAATAGTTTTAGATTTAAACAGAACAATATAGGTGTTTTAATTTAGGGGCTTGCAGCTCTTGAAGTAGGGATTGAAAAAAACACATCTAAATTCTTGCATTTGTTATACATTGAATTTTGGCATTTACATATGAATCAGAATACGTTTTCAATTGCCTCTGTATGCATTTTTATGCATTTCGGATCAACACATAAATTTAGAGCTTTAGATCCTGCACTTTCATGTAAATCATTTGAAGAAAATAATATTCCATAATAAGGTATTTTCTGGCTCACATTTTTTACAAGAGGATTTTAAGTAAAATGGCAAAGTAACATTCCGTATGTTTCTGTCAACTTAAACAAAAATTAAATACAAATATATAGTTGTTTTCATAATGTAATTAATAGAATATGACTATTAATAGGCCTATGCAGTATAACATATATTGTATATTATAGAATAATAAATGTGTGAAATGTCTTCCATTCATTTCTGAAGTTATATTTGAGAAAGAAATTATAAAATTTGTATATTACAAATTAAAATTAAATGAGAACAAGTAATAATGATCTCTAGATAGCCCTTAAAATCCCCGTCTAATACAAGTTACTAGTAAACAGTAATTGTTTGAAATTTATTACAAAAATCAACCTTATTCTTATGGAAGATTAGGAATGCACAGGGAAAGAAAACAATATGAGTAAAGAGAGTTGAGGTACTAAAAGGAAAGGTAGAAATAACAAAAGCATGGCAAATGCTGAGGGCAGCTGTAAGAGAAAGAGGGTCATGATTAGAATAATCAAGTTATGGGGCAGGGTGCAGGGAGATGGCTGAAATGAGTGGAGGGGCAGATACATGGCTAACTTAGAAAGTAATAGTGGTGAAACAGTTGGAGACAGACTAATTCTTTGTTCTTCTGGGTTAGATGTAAACAAAAACTATTTGATATTCAATCACCTTACAGGTTATTGCTGCATGTACCATGGTAGAACATCCTATGGAAGATGAGAGAGCAGTATCTTGTTAAGATGACCGTGTTCTAGTGAACATTTGTGGTAAGGGAGTATGTGGGTGTTTAAGGAATTTAATGACGCAGTGATATAAAAGGAAATAATATCTATTAAAATATTATTTATATACTACATAATTTAAGGTTTACCAAGACATTTTGTCTAAGTGTAAAATTGTGTCTTTGGTTGTTTTATGATTGTATTATTTATAAGGGATTTGGGATATATGACTCTGATATGTAATATCCTAAATGTAAGTGATTTTTCCAATGTGCACATGACAGAAGTTTCCTTCCTATTGAGGCTATGAAAGTGAAGACTATTTCCATAGACTTTTATAAAAATCAAGTGTATATGCAACAAAACTATTCTTATTTGAAATAGGATATTATTATTTCTTTGTCAGCCATTATATAGCAAAATATAAGATGGCTACATCGACTTCTTATATTTCACAGTAACCGAGTTGGATTCAGGGGCTTATGATGTCAAACCTCACCTCTTTTGATAAAGATAATAGAGATAAAAATAGAAATAGTAGAATTATTAGTATATTGAGATACCAGCTTGGGTCTTTGACGGCATCACCTCTGCACATTCATATTGAGTTGTTCTTCATTAAATTTACACTCAATAACAAAAAATTAAAATAAAGGTTATCCATAAACTTGGAATATTTGTAGCTAAAGTAGGTAAAAGTGGTGTTTATACTTTATTGAATTCTTGATGAACAATCCACTAAGTTTTTCAATGCTACACTCAACTTTAAAAAGTAAAGAAACAGGGGAAAAGTCAGAGGGTAAGAAATTGATATGCCATATGTTAATAATGGATCTGGCAGAAGTTTTTCAATATTCTATTGACCAGGAAGTTACATTCAGTTTTGTGAATAAGAAATAGACAAACAAGTTGTCATTGGAGAATTTTGTCCAACATTCATAGTATGTCCTTTCTAACCATGAATCTCACAAGAGCTTTAACACATCTGCATCAATATCCTAGCACAAATGTGAAGAAAGAAAAAACAAAAGAAAAACAAATGAGCAAACAAACAAAAGCCCTAAAAATTCAGTTCTACAAAATTTGTTTCAGAAGTCAGAGAAGGATAATATTTAAAATGTCCCCCTTGAAACTGTTTAAATGTAAGAAATGGCACCTACATGGTTAAACTTTAGTTGTCAAACAGTTAAATTTTCTTATTGACTCCAGGCCCTGACAAAATTGGAAAAAAATAAAAAATAAAAGGCATTAGTGAATTACGGTGCATATTTATAATTTATATATGATATATACCCTGGGCAAAGTAGGTTCCAGAAATGGAAAGGCAGAACTGAGAGTGGGAAAGGTCAGGAATGTTTTTCTCAAATGGCACGGCCTATAGAAATGGATATGAAGCCCCTGTCTAGGAGAAGTGGTATTTTGGTGATTTTTCTTTTTGACGTTGAATAGAGCACACTGGGACACAGAAGGACACGAGGACTAACCTGCTGCTTATTGTGCTCCTCTTGTTTGCAGTTTGACAAATTATTGGCTTCAGTGGAAATGGCTGGAAGTCTCTACTTTTAGTGAAAGCACTCTTATTATTTCTCTAGAGTTTCATTTTATTAACTTTCAGACATAGATAAATGTAAAGAATTAATATATGCAGTGTGTCATGGTTAGCACAAACTTCTGATTTAAACGGCTTTTCAGGGAGTATAAAATGTTTTAAGAAACGTAGACTATATGCAATAATTATAAAAAATTATCTTATATCATTTGTTATTTGGTATTTAATGTAATATTTTATATCAGATTGTGCATATCTCCACATGACAATCAAAAAGCTATTGACTATGTAATATGTTAATATATTAAGTTATGCTGAAACTGGCACAGGGTGCAGTGGTTCAAACCTGTAATCTCAGGACTTTGAGAGGCTCAGGAGGGAGGATCCTTTGAGCCCTGCAGGTTGAGGTTTCAGTGAGCTATGGCTGCCCCACCGCACTCCAGCCTAGGTGATAGAATAAGACTCTGTTTCAAAGAAAGAAAGAAAAAAAAAGAGGTTGAAGCTAATATCTGAGACTAGATTTGTTTTTGCATCAATTAAAATTTCCATGAGCAGACTTATAACTTATACAGCTTTGAATTTGTATAATTCATGAGATTTTACTGGGGCTAGATCAGCAGTTAGTCCGACCCTGAGTTAATAACCATATTGACAAGAAAGCTAAATTATTTTACAGAACTATTGAAACTGGAAGTAGAGCCGCCTACGATAGAACTTTTAACTCAGTGTGTGATCAAAATTTAAAATGTAGCAGAAACATTTGAGGGAGCAGTTTAAACATTGCACCAGGCAACCGTACCTAATTAGTGCATTATTAAATTGTACGTTCAAATTTGAACAGAAACAATTTTCTAAGTGCTCCCTTCAAAAATACAATTTATTATCTTTACTCTGTGTAAAAACTATTTTGGGAGTACATGTTTATGAGTACTGGTTATAACTGCTCTTTAGAAATAGTTGTGTTTGGTTTTGCTAGGAAGTTTACTATGTTGAGGTATATATATGAACTGCTATTATACTGCCAAGATACTTGAAAATGCACGTCCCAAAATTTAATGTAACATATTAAAGGATAGTTTTTTCAAAAAAAGGGAATATTTTTCATTGATTTGTTAAAAGTTTTTATGTCGATGTGATTATTAAAATATAAAGTACAATTATTAGGGAGTAAGTACAATGCTTAGAATTGTTAAATCATGTACAGACAACATTCTGGAAATAAATGTTGCTTATTGTTGTTTATGAACAAATAGGTATTAGTTTCAACTTAAGCAACTGTCAACCCAGAGTTATAATTATATCTTCTGTGATTCAAGACTTTTGGACACCACTGCATATCCAGAGATCGACATCGCAATGCATGGGTTTAGGGCACATGAGCAGAAAAGAAAAAACACCACAACCAAACACAAACACAAGCACAAACAGGCCCCAGTAAACTGTGACCCAGAGTTTTATAGTACCCAGACAAAGCAGACTCATAATAATATTAAAAACTCATTGTGATTATGACATGTTATTTGATTAAACAAAAGGCTACATTAGTCTTTATGTGTGTCTAAACTGATACTGAATTGTGTGAATTCAGAGCCATTTAATTTATTTTGGTGTACTTTCCCATAGCTTAAATATTAATAATAATCTAAAGATTTGGTTTTGTACTTATCAAGTGAATGTACAGATATCATTTTATTTATTTTTATCTTCCTTACTAAAAATAAGCAACTTGAACTCCCCTGTTTCATTCTTTTGTAGATCCAGTTACTTAGTAAAATGTTTGACACATATAGTATGTAGTGAGTAAGTGGATGTCAAATAACAAATAATCTTCATTATAAAAATACAAGGTAGTATAAGTTAATCATATATATTTTATGCAAGTCATTACTTTTGCTAGTTGATTTTAAATTTACCAGCTAAATTGGTGGCAATGAAATTAAGAGCATCCAATTACAAACAGACATATGCTTCCTGTAAATACTTAAATAATAATAGCTTATTCCTGATATGTGCACTGTACCATGCATTTCCTATTTTATATTATATTAAAACTTTATATATATATATATTTTGGGGGGTTCTTCTTTCATTTTTCAATAAACTATTTCAATAGAGAGCAGTATGCTCTCAACTACATACAATATTCTTTAAACTGTAATACTATCTTCTTTTCTTCATATGTGCTTTTATCCATCTCCAATCTCATGAATTATCTGTGTCATGTTCTTTTTTATGTACAAATGGATTTTTATTTAATTACAAGATTAGATCATCATCTATCCTTTTATACTCCTGTTAGGTGGGCTGTTCGGTGTAAGAGGAAAGAAAGGACAAAAGAATTCTGTTAAACACAAGCAATTGCTATAAAACGTTAAAGCAATATTAGAGAAGGCAAATATCAGAATGCTTTTTAGGCATCTATAGAAAAATAATTATGTAGATATACATTTAATATGATTGCATTAAATGTGCTTCCTGCTGCTTAAGAAACACAAAGCTGCTTTTCCAGGGATATATTTTATTCATGGGCTACATCTATCTGACCTAATATAAAGGATTTAGAAAGGTTGTCTAAGTTACAAAAAGAAAAAGAAATTTATATGCATTGCTTTTTTTTTTTTTGTTTTGCTAATCCTACTTAATTAAAAAAAATCTATAAATCAATCTTGCCTTATGAATAAGTTAATATTCCATGTGTGGTAGAAAAAAATTGTTTTGCTTTTAATAGAAGATATTTTTCTCATTTTTATATTTTTTCAATTTTATTTTATTTTTAATTGCCATAAAATGGTTGTATATATTTATGGAGTATAGTGTGATGTTTTGATATATTTATACACTGTGGAATCATTAAATCAGTCTAATTAATGTCAGGTAAAAAAAGTCAAGCTTTTAAAGAATTAAAATTAGTTTTATTCAGAAGTTTTATTGAGGATTATATCTTGAGGACTACAGCCCAAGCCTGGGAGAAATCTTTCCGAGATTTTCTGTCAGACTCTTCCAAAACAATGATTTAGCTCACAACTGATGTAAGGGTAGTGGGGGGTTCAGTATGTGTAAAATCACATCAAAATTCGGGTGCAAAGATAACATATGATTATAGATTAATGAGGCATAATCATTAACCCTGTCAGATGTTATTTTATGTGTAGGAAAAAGCAAGGACTCTAGGGTCATTTATATTTTAAAGAATGTAATGACTCAGGCAAGAGGGTCATGTATTACATCCCGTTTTATCTTCAAAGAAACCCTCCAGAGACCTGCGTGTTTTCACAGAGCCAGAAGCTATGTGAAATTACACCGGTAAGCAGAAATGAGCAACCATGGATTGTATGTTTCCTACTTTGTCTCTCATTAACATATTTATCATATTATATCATATTATATTACTGACAATTTCTTTGTGGTGGAGTGTTTAAAATTCACGATTTAGCAGTTTTGAAGTATGTGATACCATATATTTTTGTCAACTATAATCAACATAGTGTGCCATAGATCAATGCTTCTGCTGTCTAACTGAAACCTTGTGCCCTTTGGCTAACATCTCCCCTTTCTCCATTCACGCCTCTTCCTTCCCCCAGCTTTTGGTAACCACCATTCTACTCTCAACTTCCGTGATTTCTACGTTTTTATTTTATCTCAATAAAATAAAATCCCTGAGTAGCTGGGATTACAGGCGCATGACAACATGCCCAGCTAATTTTTGTAGTTTTAGTAGAAACGGGGTTTCACCATGTTGGTCAGGCTGGTCTCATACTCCTGGCCTCAGATGATCCACCCGCCTCAGTCTCCCAAATTACTGAGATTATAGGCATAAACCACCACACCCGGCCTAACAATATTTTGTATTTTGAATAACTAAGCTAAATTTTTTGGAATATACACTTTTAGCTGGCATATCTCAAATATTCTAGTACTATGCAGTCTTCTATGTTAAAGGGAACACAAGAAGAAGTACAGAAAGAAAACTTTTGATATTTTTACACAATATAATTCCTTCCCAAACTGCAAGTATCAGATTCAGAAGCATTTGACAGAGGATTTTCTAGGTGTTGCTTCACCAGCTGGAAATTTCCATGGCCAACGGTGCCTCTGCCCAGACTTTCCTGGAGCCTGCTGCATTCGCTCCGCCCACTCAACCTGGTAGGCTGCTATCGGCTGGTGCTACGGGCCTAGATCCCTCAGGCACTGTGGCTCTGTGCTTAGCCTGCGGCCGCTCCAAGCGTGTAGCGACCGGATTCTGCCTTGAGTTTCACCGTCTGGACAAGGAAGACATGGCAGCTGCCAGAAAACTTGGAAACACCAGCAACCAAGAATCTGCAAAGGGTGTTACAGCTTCTGCTTGGGGAGGCCTGAGGTCTGAGCCACCAGGGAATATCACAGTTCTCTCTCATTCCCGCTGCTTACAGCTTGACAAATGGGGACTTGTTATAGCCTATTCGTTCCCACCACCCACAATTTGCAAACAGGGGCATGTTATAGCTGTCATTCTGGGAGTCCTGAAGTCTGGGCCCCTAGAAGACTTTTCACTCCTGTAGTCAGGCGACTGGGAGCATGTCACAGCTCTTCTCATTCATGCTGCCTTCAGCGAGGCAATACAGCCAGAGCGTGTTACAGCCTTTTTTTGCTCCCGCCTTTCAGGAGGTTCTGGGTTCTTGTCCCACGTCCAAGAAGAATGAGGCACAATGACACCAGAGAGTGAGCAAGGCAGAGAAGAATTTTATTGAGCTACAGAAAAGCTCTACACAATGAAGGCGGACCCGAAGTGGGTAGCCCTCTGTGTGAGAGAGGACCTGAGAGCAGGTATTCATCTGTGTGCCTGAGTCCAGGGTTTTTATAAGTTTGGAGTGAGTAGGTGCAGGCTGTAGATAGCCCTGGAAAAGTGTTATTTAGAAAGAACCAATCAGGAAAGAGTGGGGAATGAATAGAAGTTCCCTCTGGTCATGGACTCTATCCGGAACCAACAGCTGGGTTTTCAGGCTTTAAACTGTCTTTGGTCGGATTTCACAGGGTACCTGCTCCTGTCTGCCTAGGAATTTGTCTCCTGCCACTATCTGATTTAGGATGTACATATTTTTGATGCTTATAATTAGGCTAGAATTTGTATTTTCCCCTAAGACAACTACTAGAATGACGTCTTTTATGTGAGCAAAAGCATTTTCATTTTTGTCTAATTTTGATTTCATGTGTTGTTATTAGATTTAAGTTCTAGTTTAATAAGTTATTTAGTTAATGTTGCACTGGTTTGTTGAATATAAAAAAGGAGATGCAAATTTTTGGCTCCATATTTGCTAAAAAGAAAACTTGCTAATGGCTTACTAGACATTAATTCTTTTTTTCAAAATTATCCTTTTTACAATTAAAACTTGGAAGTGCTTTGCATATTGTCTGTATACAAAATGTTTATTGTCCTGAAAGAGAAACACTTCATAAATGAGTTCTAAAAACGTTACCTTAACTGGCCGTTCTAAGCTTTTGATGGCATGAGAGAGTCAGCATGTGATTAGTGGGATGATACATCAAAAAATATTGAAAATAAATTAAGGTAGAGATATTATAAGTGAAAAGTCATTCTATTCAAAGGTAGCAATCAATGATGTCTTCATTTGGAAAACGAGGAATATTCTTGAAATAATATTTCACAATCAAATGAAACTAAACCCCAATTAAAATTATTGTTCAATATTTAATTTTTGTATAGGCCTCTTAAGGATTCCAATTTAGTTCTTTCATCATCTACTGTGTACTGCCTTTTACTTTAATGTATTTTCTTGCTACTTTTAGTTACTTTAATAGTATACTTAAAATTTAGATATTATGGCACTATGTTGTGATCTCTCATAAAACTTGCAATTTTATTTTATGCTTATTTTACAGAAAAGGTAACAAAGTGGTATTGAAAATGGAGAATTTGTCCATCAGGATAGAAATTATTAAGGTACTAAATTTACTAAGATCCTATTTGCAATATATTTAAGGTGTAACAAACCAAAGAAATCTGTCTACACTTTAAAACCTACTTGTTCTTGATTTGTCTTATAATGTTAACTAAATAAAAATCATCTTTTGGACTTAATATAAATTTTCAGAATCAAATGCAAAGTCAGCATCTAAATGTCAGAACCATTCTAGTATTTGAATATATTTTTGACCACATTATGTTAGGTAGGAATACAATTTTTCTTTCATCAAATTATATCATCAATGCTGTTAATACAAAAATATATCAAAATCACCTGTCAAAAGTCCAGAGGTATTTACCTTTTTAACTAGTTGGCTGCTTACATAATATGAATTACCTTTCTTTTTTCTACCTATTTTTCTTCATGTTGAAAATAACATTTAATCTATCATACCCACTATTCAGAAACTTATTTGTGTGGGTTTTTTTTTTTCTCGTTTGAATATCTTACTATTTCTCTCGACCTCTTTTGTGATCTTCACTTTCTACTCCAAAAGTCCTTTCAGTTAACCTCTCTTTACCGTTTTTGAGCTCCATTAGCTATGTACCTGACCCAGATATCACCTGATGTCCAAATTCTTTTACTCCAACTTTGACAGACTTTACAAATGCCACATTTGAAAAATATAATTTATCTTTCCAACTCTAAAACTCCTCTCATATTTCCTATCTTCATCAATTATTTAAAATGTCATGAAGTTATTATGATGCATATAAAGATCCACAAATTGTTTTCATAATTTAAAAAGTTTTATGTTTTAATTATCCTTAGCAGTATCCCATCTAAAGAAATACATATTTCTTTACTTCTGGGAAAAGTCAACAAAGCTTGAATATTATGCATAGTGATGAATTTTTAATAGATTAAAAATCACATTCTGATATGGCAACAATACTTGTATATAACAAACCTGTGGTATTTCTCTTTTAAATTTTACTTCTGAGCTACAATGAACATGTACGAATGCATGTCCATTCATGCCTAATCTTGGGGTTTCCAGGAGTGACTGTAAGGATATTTTTAAAATAAAATCCCTCTAAGATCTTTCATGTGGTGAACATGAGCTAGAGCGACTTATTATGGTGAGAGAAATGATAATGCCACACTCTAGTCTCAGTAAGTTCATACTATGCTAAAGCACTAATACAAGGGATGGGTGTCAATTAATAAATAACAAACTCTACTGTGGAAGTGGAAGTGGTAGTGAAGTATGTTCGATAATATAATATGGAGATTCATGCTGATTTCCAAATCAAAAATGTTTTCATGAGAACTAGAGTAATTGTTCAGCCAAGCCAGAGGAGGAATCAAGAACTCACTTGTGGATAATCAATGCTTGTATTCAATTCAAGAATTTGAGCATTTGAAGGTAAGTCAGAATAAAGATAAAAACAGAAAGCCATAAGGTTTTTAATCAAAAACAGAATTAGGAGCTCACATTGAACTAGAAAGACTCTACCTTATATATGCTAGCCACTCACTTTTTGTAACTTCTGAGAACAGAGGAGTTTTATTAATAAACACTTGACTTGTATAATAGCTATCTTTCATTGGCACATATTTCTAACAAGTATAACTAAGTCTATCATAACTTCTTTCCATTGTCTTCCTATAAATAATTAAATTTCTAGGGGACGCTAATGATAGCATTCATTCTTTGAAATAAGTCATTGTATCTTCTGGATAGTGGCAAAATCAGTAAAGCACTTGGGTAGTTTTATACATCACTAGAAACTCATCAGTCAAGAGACGGTAATCCTGCTAAGCAAATGACTAACATTAAAGAGGTTTATTACTTCTGAAAATGCTAACTCCTTGGAACAGCTAACTGAATGTCCCTGCCACTAGAAAGGTCAGTGTGTAAGATGTGACTAATACTGTAGTCAGACAGCTCAGATATTTCAGTGCCACCTTTTATTGCACCTTTTGTTTGGCACACATTAGGTGAAAGCAGTATAATTTTTCATCCAATTAAAAAAGTAGGTAATGAATACAATTCATTTATAATCACAATGCTTGATTAAAAGCATTCCTCATTAAATGAATAAAACCTGTTGGCTTTATTTCTGTGAATTTATTTTGAAGGGTTTGGTGTTATATTATGACTGTTCAAAATATGCCTCTCAAAAATGGTATTATGCTGACACTCTTGACATATTTAACAATGATTTCTCTGATAAGCTGTGTCTTAGTCTGTTCAAGATGCTGTAACAAAGTACTGTAAATACTATAAAGTGGGTAGCTCATAAAAAATAGAAATTTATCTCTTACAGTTCTTGATCCTAGAAAATTCAAGATCATGGTACCAGTAGATTTGATGTCTTGTGGAAGCCAAGTTTCTGGTTCATAGATGGTGACTTCTAATGGAAGGAGCAACTGAGCTCCCTTATACCTCTTTTATAAGGGCGCTAACCCCGTTCATGAGAGTGAAGTTTCCGAAAGGCCCCATCTCCTAATACTACCTCTTGGGGGCTCAGGATTTCAACATATAAATCTTGGGGGGCTGGGGGGCCACACATATTCAGACCATAGCAGCCTGCTTCTAGATGATTATCTGTGCTTCCACTATGAAGTTTCAATATCTAAGTTTGACTGGAAGGGGGGAAAAATATTTTACCTATAATTAGCGTTTTTGTAGTTGTTTTCGTTTGTAATTATATAAATGCAAGAACACAGCTCTATAGAAATGTTTGTGGTATTGGCATAATTCCTGGCATATTGCGCATGTTCAATATTTATTGTTGAGTGGAGGAACATGCATAGGATATATAAAGAAAATATCAACAAACAAGAGTTTTGGCTCTATTATTTTCCTAAATGTGGGGCATATTAGGCTCAAATATACTGAATAAATCAAATATTTTATCTCCCTTGGCTTCAATGTCTCCAATTCATATTAGCAAAAGAGAGTGATAATTGATGCCTTAAGGGATCATTAATCCCTTAACCTGACTGAAGTGTTACCCTGGTGAGGAATGGGAAATGATCTTATAATGTTTCTCTGAAGTTGGTTTATATATTTGAATCTTATTTAAATATACTTATCCTTAAAAGAAAGTACAAAATATTCGCTGGGAAAAAAATTGCTCTGACATTCAGTACCTAAAATGTCTTTCTTATACTCTCCACTGGCCTTCAGTTTTCAACCTGAAAATAACTTTAAAACTTTGTAAGATATAAAAGAGTAGCTATATCTTAAAGTCCAGTACACTGGCTTACTCTGAATAAATTGTTACTATCCACTTTAAGAGAGCTGTCTGACCCTGAAATCTGACAGATTAAAGTACACTGAAAAAATGGCGATTTTTTAAAAGAAGTAAATTATATATCCTAGGAATAAAGTGTCTCTTACATTAATACGGTTGACCTCTGGTCATAGTCTGTCCTTAGATAGTCACTGCTATATCATTTATATCAAACAAAGAAACGTTTCAAAGGAGGTAAGGGAGGTTGGTGGCATTTGTCACATGATCGTGCAAAGACATCTCAGGTAATTTCTTGAGCCTCTGATGTATTGTGCTATCAGTCTTAATTTTCTCCTGCCATTTCTGCATCGACTAAAGAAGGGGAGAAATTATTCCTTTAGGATCTGCAGGAAAAGTTAAAAATAAGATCAAATAACTTATATTTAGCAAAGAAAGTTAAAAAAATGAGTAAAAACGAGTAAAAAACCCTATGGCTTTTAACTTTAAAGATAGAACTGGAATTTTATGAGTCCTCTTTAATTTTTTTATATGTTAAATGTTTCCTCATTAGTTATATTTTCTGTTAATTTATAAAGAATACTAAGATAGAACTTTTATATATCTTCAAATCAAAATGAACAATTATATATGATGTAAAATGTACATTACATAGAGCTCTCAGCAATGATTTTTTGCATATGTCACCCAGTCCATGTTACTAAGAGATAGCATTATTTACCTCAAAAAGTAATTCCACAAGAAATTACATTTCTTGTTAAAAGAAACAACCAGTAAAACTTAACAATGTGTTCAAGTGATGATTTTGTAGTATGTGATAAACAGAGTATTCATTGCTAGCTCTTTTCAAGGCAGACAATATGGGAAGAGAATTAGAGTTCAAACCATGAAACTTGGGCCATAGAGCAATCTGCTACTATCTAGTTATAAAATCTTGGACAAGTGAACCAATATCTCTGAGTATCAGATAAATCTTTTTTAACTGAGCACACTGCAATAAACAATAGTTGAAATCCTGTTACAAATCATATCTGTAATTTTAACCTCTTGAGAACTAGACCAAACTATAGGCTAAAATCGTACTTGGAAATGATTTTTTTTATTGCACATTTATATATTTTTTACATCTCTGACTCTCTGTCCCTACTATATAAACATATATACTGGGAATACATAAAAAAGGCATGTGCACACATATTGTATTTGTTAATGAGTTATTTGAATCTGCTTAAATAATCATGTTATTAAACTATTTGGTTAAATCAATTAAATGCAGATTTCTTATTTGCATCTAAACAGACAATTTGATCATATTCTTTGGTATTAAAATGATGCAAACATGATTCCAAACTGTTTAAATGTGGAATATAATACTAAATGGTAAAATAAGGCATGGATTCAAATTCTGTCCCTGGTAAGGAAGCCCTAAAGATAATAAGCTGGACAGTTTTAGGAAAGATCTTCAGTGATAAAAGATTGGGGCATATATGAATTTATAGTCTCTCACCTCTAAAACTAGCCTAAACCAGGTTATATGAACGCTGTACATGTCTGCTTTGCCTAGCGGGTACATCATTAGAATTTTTTTTCAATGACTCTTCAAGAGTGACATTGTGTCTGTTGGCTGTATGAATGTCTTCTTTCGAGAACTGTCTGTTCATATCCTTTGCCCACTTTTCGATGGGGTTGTTTGTTTTTTTCTTGTAAATTTGTTTGAGTTCTTTGCTCATCATCACTGGCCATCAGAGAAATGCAACTCAAAACCACAATGAGATACCATCTCACACCAGTTAGAATGGCAATCATTAAAAAGTCAGGAAACAACAGGTGCTGGAGAGGATGTGGAGAAATAGGAACACTTTTACACTGTTGGTGGGATTGTAAACTAGTTCAACCATTATGGAAAACAGTATGGCGATTCCTCAAGGATCTAGAACTAGAAGTACCATATGACCCAGCCATCCCATTACTGACTATATACCCAAAGGATTATAAATCATGCTGCTATAAAGACACATGCACACGTATGTTTATTGCAGCACTATTCACAATAGCAAAGACTTGAAATCAACCCAAATGTCCATCAGTGACAGACTGGATTAAGAAAATGTGGCACATATACACCATGGAATACTATGCAGCCATAAAAAAGGATGAGTTTGTGTCCTTTGTAGGGACATGGATGCAGCTGGAAACCATCATTCTTAGCAAACTATCGCAAGAACAGAAAACCAAACATCGCATGTTCTCACTCATAGGTGGGAACTGAACAATGAGATCACTTGGACTTGGGAAGGGGAACATCACACACCGGGGCCTATCACGGGGAGGAGGGAAGGAGGAGGGATTGCATTGGGAGTTAGACCTGATGTAAATGACGAGTTGATGGGTGCTGACAAGTTGATGGGTGCAGCACGCCAACATGGCACAGGTATACATATGTAACAAACCTGCATGTTGTGCACATGTACCCTAGAACTTAAAGTATAATAAAAATAAATAAATAAATAAAAATTAAAAATTAAAAATTAAAAAAAAAAAAGAGTGACATTGTGAAGTGGTCATGCAAGAAGGTATTTCCCTTCTGGGTCAGTGATGCTTCCATATTTTATTTAGTCCTGGGGTTGAGGCCTGGTAGCACTCACCTTATCAGCCCTCATAGACTAGTTGTAGCCTCAAGCTCTCCTTCACAATAGCTGTGCCCTTCATATGAAGCCATACTCTCCCTATCTGGCTGGCTGTTCTCACAGATGATGCCAGTCATGCTCAGATCCTCCGGCAGCTGACCTCCATTAGGCGGTTGTTTCTGGGGAGGGTCCAGCTGTGATCTCAGGCAACTGGGTGACCTCTGAGCAGTTTGCTTCTACAGACAAGCGCACATCGGCTCACATCCTTTGGCAGTGACAGGCCGTTTCTATGGGTTGGCCCTGGTCTAGATCCTCTGGAAAGCCTTACCACTGGCAGACTGTTCCCAGGTAGCCATGCCATCTGCAAAAAGTCTGAAACTTCAGCCTAGGGTAGAGGACTCTCTTCTAAGCCCTCCATTCCTCCTTTATCTGATATCACTCAGCCTGTAGGCTGGATATATGCATTTATTTGCACTTGCTAATTCTGGCCTATTAAAGCCCCCTTTAACTCTTTTAGTAGTTAACTAATTTGAATGTTAATGATTTTTTTATTTTTTATGACAAAGATTCCCTGTTTACGTTACTGGTGCGTTTTTTGTGTGTCCTGACTGGACCCTTATTAACATAAAGGTATAAAGGAAGAATTATGTTTGTTTAGTCTTTCATTTTTTATATTTTGGGAAAGCATATGTGTAAAAGCAAACAAAAATGCAGAAAGTAAATTAATTATTCAGAAGAAAATTGCACCAAAGTGTACAATATTGTAGAAAAAATACTACCACATTTGTCAGAAGAAGAAATTGAGGTTTATAGACACTTTCATGGCTTCCTAAAGACTAAGTACCTTTTCCACTAGCAAAGCCTGGATACCTATATATGGCTTAGGCATAGAGCAAATTAATTTATGATGATATCTACTTTTGCAACTAAAATCATCTTTCTTCAAGTACACAGGTAATTCCAATATTTTTGACAATTCCAGGCAATAACATTTTAATTTTCTCTCTTGTCAGTATGAGGTAGGAGATCAGGAGAACTTCTTTTGTGAGCCTATGCCATGACTCTACTGATCAAAATAAGATGTAGTGGAGAAACCTGCTGAAACCAGCAGATGGCAATGACAGTGACCTCCAGTCATCCTCCCTATCAGGAGCACAGCATGGGAAAAGCCCACCCTCATGATTTAATTACCTCCCACTGGGTCCCTCCCATGACCTGTGGGGATTATGGGAGCTACAATTCAAGATGAGATTTGGATGAGGACCCAGCCAAACCATATCAATGCTAGTGTAATGTTTTTAGATCAAAGGGGTCCTCTCACAGTTTTCTAGGAAATCCTCAAATGTTCATTCTTTCCTTCATTCTATAAGCAAGTATTGAATGACCTTATTGTGTTCCTGGTATAGGCTAAGCGCTAGGGGAGGGGAAAAGAAATGAATAGAAAAAACAAAAATGTTGACTCTTTAATGCAAAAATCTTAAAACCTGTATTTAAAATAAAGAATCATAAGCACATTTAACTGGTATTAGTACATTAAAATTCTATAATTTTAAGTCATAAATTATATGTGTCATACCTTCTAAACATGAAGAAAATAAAGGTATAATCATGGTGGGATAGATTTAATTGGGGTTTCTTAGAAGGTTGAGTAACATAATCAATACATGGGAAGAAAAATCTTCCACAAAGTTAGGAAGAAAAGATTATAAGGGGAAATGGTAGGTAAACAAATGTAGATGGAATAGAATTACTGGTTTTAGTAATTTTAAAAAGCAATATCAGTCTGCAGTATAACAAAGAAAACATGGTTAAAAGTCAATGTACATAACCCATGATTCTAGTAGATGACAGATAGATAGACATACAGATAATATGTAGGTAGATAGATGATAGATAGATAGATAGATGATAGATAGATAGATAGATAGATAAAAAGATAAGAGATAGAGCTACATTTGCACTTGTACCTACAGCTACATTTATCTGCTGTATAGACTATTTAAGACTATCTGTATCATAGAGGGTGGGTGCTCTGCTTCTGAGGACAGGCTTCTGGCTCAATTTTCATATACAACATTGGGGATGGTGTTGAAAGAGAACATTAAATTCACCATACCTCAGTTTTCTCATACGTAAAAGAAGGTGACTATGATACCTACATATAATTTAATTGTGGCTGAAATGAGGTAATTTCTATAACGTTTACCATGGTAAACAGGACCCTGTCAGAATCCCATTAATGATAACTCTTTTAGTAAAATTAAAAATAAATTATTAAAATGTAAATTGGAAAAAAAATTCAATTTCATTTAATTAATAAGTAGGTATTCAAAAGGGAGGACTTAAAATCTCAAAGTTTACAAATAAAAGTGCATGTCTAGTTCCAAAATTGGTTTATTTGTACCAGAAATAAGTTTTCCCCAATATTTAAGAAATTGAAAGCAAATGATACCAAAAGTTGACTTCCTTGGTGCATCAGCTGGCTGGGGCTGAGGAGCAGCTGCTCATTTTGGTCAGGATGTCTGTGTGTTTTTTCTTCTTATTTTTCACACCTCCCCATCAAACCACTAGTTATTAGTGTTAGACTACTAGGCTCTCTTCATTCATTTTTTATTACCTGCCTGATCCTAGGAGGCTTTAAATTTGCCACCTCCAATTAATCTAATTCTGAAGTGTCTCTCAAGTATAGATCTGCGTGTAACTAGTGGGGGAAAATAAATGCAGAAAATGTTCCAAAAGAAATGGTGTCACTGTAGAAAACTTAAATCTACATTTATATTTGAAGACAAAATTCCCAGAGGTAACTTTTAGTTCTCTTACTGTAATACATTGCATATAAAGTATGCATTTCAATCAGGATATAAGATGATGTTATCATAAATAATTCAATCTAGTAATCCACTACACAGCATTTACTACAAAAACAGAACTGATAAAATATGCAGAGTGATCACTTACATTTTGGACAACATAAGAGTATTGAGCAAATCATGCAATGATGCTTATTTTCTACAGAATGACACTATGTCTCTGCCTATGTTGATTATTACAAAGAGGACAATTGTTTCTTGAGCTTATAATCTTCTGAATAGATTTAATTTTCTGGTGACGCGAAGGAAGAGAATAAATTCTTGTGAATACATGTTTTCTGATATATGTGCTTCTTCTAGTTGTGAAGTTATATAAGGGCAGGATATTCTAGGTATCCCAAATCTAGAGGTTATAAATTGAATGGTTGTTATGGTCTGAATGTGTCCCCCAAAATGTATGTGTTGTAAACTTATTCCCCAATGTGACAATGTTAGGAAGGGAGGCCTTTAGGGAAGTATTTATGTCATGAGGGTGGAGGATTGATGGATTAATGCCACTTTAAAAAGGGTTTTGAGAATGGGTTCACTTTCTTGCTATTCAGCCTTCCACGATGTGAGGGTGAAGCAAGAAGGCTCTCACCAGATACTACTGCTTTGATCTTGGACTCCCCAGCTTCCAGAATTGTGAGAAATTAAATTTACACCACTTACAAGTTACCCAGATTAGGGTATTCTTTATAGCCGCACAAAGACACTGAGATAATGGTCTAATACTTTACTTATGACAAAGTGTAAAATTAGAAAAAGTCAGCTACTTATTTGTTCTCTAGCCTAATTTCTACATATAAAAGCATTGAGACTGAGGACCAAGTGCTAGCAATGAGCATTTCTAAGGATAGGTGGTTCCTCAAATTATGTGTATCAATGCAATGAGTATTTTTTCTTGAATTTCAGATATATTCTCATGGCCATGATATGAATACTAGAAATAAATAATCAGTTAGATTCTATTTTGGAGGGGGAAAACATGCAAACAATAACAAAGTAACAAACCAGTAAAACTATATCTACAGAAATATATATAATTAGTGGTGATCGTGATAATATATTTTACCTATACTGCCAGCTATTATTATGAAGTATATCTTCTATATCTTTAAAAAATACATTTTGTATGGATCAGGAAAAATCTATCGAATTACTTGTATGGCACACAGATGAAAAAATAAGCCAATACCTTTTTGCTGGAAACTTAGAAGGAAAATATACTTTAAATGACAGCACTACGTTAAAACTCATTTGTACCTAATATTACATTTAAAAAAATATTAAATTAGCTAAGTGTGGTGGTGTTTGCCTTTAGTCTCTGTTGCCCCATGGCCTGAAGTGGGAGAACTGCTTGAGCCTGGGAAGTTGAGGCTGCAATGAACCACGATTGCATCCCTATACTCCACCGTGGGTGAGAGAATGAGACCCTGCCCACCACTCCACACTCCCCCTGGCAAAAACAAACAAACAAACAAAAAAAAAAAACGCCCATTTTCTGAACTCCCCATAAAACTCCATGTTATTGTCCCCTTTCTACTTCTACATGCTTCTCTGGCTCAGCATCTTCTACTTTTTCTGCTCTTCAGACATAGTTTCTTTCAGTTCCCCTTTTTGCTCTGATCCCTCTGCCTTCAGAGTTAATGTCTGTGCTGTTTTCTATGCTTGGACATCCCCAGACCCCAATTTTATCTCATACTTATCCTTTAAATTTCAAGGCAAGCATAAGTTTCTTGGGCAAGCCTCAAAAACACAGGAAAGCTCATGTCTCCTTGTTGAAAACTATCATCCTGTTATATGTTATCTTATTTTTTAAATAAATTTGATTATGAAAGCATTAGTTTTAAAACCCATTTCGCTGGATAATTTCCTGGACACTTACACTCTCCCAAGACTAAACCAGCAAGAAGCTGAATCCCTGAATAAACCAATAGCAGGCTCTGAAATTGAGGCAATAATTAATAGCCTACCAACCAAAAAAAGTCCAGGACCAGATGGATTCACAGCTGAATTCTACCAGAGGTACAAGGAGGAGCTGGTACCAATCCTTCTGAAACTATTCCAATCAATAGAAAAAGAGGGAATTCTCCCTAACTCATTTTATGAGGCCAACATCATCCTGATACCAAAGCCTGGCAGAGACACAACTAAAAAAGAGAATTTTAGACCAATATCCCTGATGAACATCGATGCAAAAATCCTCAATAAAATACTGGCAAACCGAATCCAGCAGCACATCAAAAAGCTTATCCACCATGATCAAGTGGGCTTCATCCCTGGGATGCAAGGCTGGTTCAACATACACAAATCAATAAACGTAATCCAGCATATAAACAGAACCAAAGACAAAAACCACATGATTATCTCAATAGATGCAGAAAAGGCCTTTGACAAAACTCAACAGCCCTTCATGCTAAAAACGCTCAATAAATTCGGTATTGATGGAACGTATCTCAAAATAATAAGAGCTATTTATGACAAACTCACAGCCAATATCATACTGAATCGGCAAAAAGTGGAAGCATTCCCTTTGAAAACTGGCACAAGACAGGGATGCCCTCTCTCACCACTTCTATTCAACATAGTGTTAGAAGTTCTGGCTAGGGCAATTAGGCAAGAGAAAGAAATCAAGGGTATTCAGTTAGGAAAAGAAGAAGTCAAATTGTCCCTGTTTGCAGATGATATGATTGTATATTTAGAAAACCCCATTGTCTCAGCCCAAAATCTCCTTAAGCTGATAAGCAACTTCAGCAAAGTCTCAGGATACAAAATTAATGTGCAAAAATCACAAGCATTCTTATACACCAGTAACAGACAAACAGAGAGCCAAATCAGGAATGAACTTCCATTCACAATTGCTTCAAAGAGAATGAAATACCTAGGAATCCAACTTACAAGGGATGTAAAGGACTTCTTCAAGGAGAACTACAAACTACTGCTCAGTGAAATAAAAGAGGACACAAACAAATGGAAGAACATACCATTCTCATGGATAGGAAGAATCAATATCGTGAAAATGGCCATACTGCCCAAGGTAATTTATAGATTCAATGCCATCCCCATCAAGCTACCAATGAATTTCTTCACAGAATTGGAAAAAACTGCTTTAAAGTTCATATGGAACCAAAAAAGAGCCCGCATTGCCAAGATAATCCTAAGTCAAAAGAACAAAGCTGGAGGCATCACGCTACCTGACTTCAAACTATACTACAAGGCTACAGTAACCAAAACAGCATGGTACTGGTACCAAAACAGAGATATAGACCAATGGAACAGAACAGAGGTCTCAGAAATAATACCACACAACTACAGCCATCTGATCTTTGACAAACCTGAGAGAAACAAGAAATGGGGAAAGGATTCCCTATTTAATAAATGGTGCTGGGAAAATTGGCTAGCCATAAGTAGAAAGCTGAAACTGGATCTTTTACTTACTCCTTATACGAAAATTAATTCAAGATGGATTAGAGACTTAAATGTTACACCTAATACCATAAAAACCCTAGAAGAAAACCTAGGTAATACCATTCAGGACATAGGCATGGGCAAGGACTTCATATCTAAAACGCCAAAAGCAACGGCAACAAAAGCCAAAATTGACAAATGGGATCTCATTAAACTAAAGAGCTTCTGCACAGCAAAAGAAACTACCATCAGAGTGAACAGGCAACCTAGAGAATGGGAGAAAATTTTTGCAATCTACTCATCTGACAAAGGGCTAATATCCAGAACCTACAAAGAACTCAAACAAATTTACAAGAAAAAAACAAACAACCCCATCAAAAAGTGGGCAAAGGATATGAACAGACATTTCTCAAAAGAAGATATTCATACAGCCAACAGACACATGAAAAAATGCTCATCATCACTGGCCATCAGAGAAATGCAACTCACAACCACAATGAGATACCATCTCAAACCAGTTAGAATGGCAATCATTAAAAAGTCAGGAAATAACAGGTGCTGGAGAGGATGTGGAGAAATAGGAACACTTTTACACTGTTGGTGGGATTGTAAACTAGTTCAACCATTATGGAAAACAGTATGGTGATTCCACACGGATCTAGAACTAGAAGTATCATATGACCCAGCCATCCCGTTACTGGGTATATACCCAAAGGATTATAAATCATGCTGTTATAAAGACACATGCACACGTATGTTTATTGCAGCACTATTCACAATAGCAAAGACTTAAAATCAACCCAAATGTCCATCAGTGACAGACTGGATTAAGAAAATGTGGCACATATACACCATGGAATACTATGCAGCCATAAAAAAGGATGAGTTTGTGTCCTTTGTAGGGACATGGATGCAGCTGGAAACCATCATTCTCAGCAAACTATCACAAGAACACAAAACCAAACACCGCATGTTCTCACTCATAGGTGGGAACCAAACAATGAGATCACTTGGACTCGGGAAGGGGAACATCATACACTGGGGCCTATCATGGGGAGAGGGGAGGGGGAAGGGATTGCATTGGGAGTTATACCTAATGTAAATGATGAGTTGATGGGTGCTGACAAGTTGATGGGTGCAGCACGCCAACATGGCACAAGTATACATATGTAACAAACCTGCAAGTTATGCACATGTACCCTAGAACTTAAAGTATAATAATAATAAAAAAATAAAAATAAAAAAAAATTAAAAACAAATTAAAAAATAAAATAAAACCCATTTCGCATTTGCCCTGAGAATACTTGCCAGTGGTGCTTGTCAGTGAAGTGTTTGGCCTGAGATAATTTTGCCACCAAATATTATTTTTATTTTATTATTTTTTTATTATTATTATTTTATTGTATTTTTATTATTATTTTCTTCTCTCTCTAGTTCATAAATGTTGGAAACAAAAGAGGTCATTCCACTTATTGCATTCTGTTTTTAGTGATGGTATTTCCATTTTAAAAGTATAGTAATTAATCCCATAAATGTCAAATTCTAGAAAACGTAGCATCCCTACACGTGATGTTAACATTATTCTTAAGAGTTGTTGACCAAAGATTCATTCGATGAATCTGATTTTTCTGAAACAGATGATTCTGATGTTTCAGATGATTCTGATATTAGTTCTGTTTAGAAATACCCTCAACAATAGTTTTTATATTTTATTTTCACATTGAAAATCAGTCAGATTTGCTTCAGCCTGAAAGAGCATTTTTATGTAAAATTAAATGAACACTGTCAGTGAGCTGCACTACTTTTTTTTTTTTCTAAACAGGAAAAGGGTTAAATAGATATCAATATCCTGGAAATTTTATTTTTAAGTGCAAGGAATTATACATATAGTTTTGTGTTTTTAATTTCTAAGAAAATTCTTAACTAATTAAATATTCACCACTACTTTATTATTGTATGGGTTTATCAAGAATAGTTGTTGAGTTTAGCCTGCTGCCTTTTTGGCATTTGTGTAATGATCATTTATTTTTTCTCCTTAAATCTATGAATTTATTATTTTATGTATGTATTTTAGATTCATAGGGTATATGTACAGGTTTGTTACCTGACAATAGTGCATGATACTGAGGTTTGGGATACAGATCCCATCACTCAGGGAATGAGCAGGCTACTTGATAGGCAGATTTTCAACCTGCATCCCACTCCCTCTGTCCCTGCTCTAGTAGTCTTCAGTGTCTATTGTTTTGATCTTTATATTCGTATATAATCCCTATTTAACTCACAGTTATAAGTGAGAACAGGCAGTATTTGGTTTTCAGCTCCTGTGTTAATTCACTTAGGATTATGACCTCCAACTACCATGGATGTCTTTGCATCCATGTGTCTGCAAAGGATATGATTTCATTCTCCTTAATTATTTTTCACCAGTGCATAGTATTCCATGGTATATATGTACCACATTGTCTTTATCCAATCCACTGTTGATTTGCATCTAGATTGATTACTTATCTTTCCTATTGTGAATAGTGCTGTGATGAACATACAGGTGTATGTGTCTCTTTTGGTAGAATGATTTATTATTCTTTGAATATATACCTGGTAATGAAATTGATGAATAGAAAAGTAGCTACATTTTAAGTTCTTTGAGAAATCTCCAGACTGCTTTCCACAATGGCTGGACTAACTTGCATTACCACCACTAATGTGTAATTGTTCCTTTCTCTCCACAGTCTCACTAGCATATGTCGTTTTATGACTTTTTAGTAATCCTCATTCTGAGTAGTGTGTGATGGTGTCTCATTGTAGTTTTGATTTGCATTTATCTGATGATTTGGGATGATGAGCATTTTTTCATAGGTTTCTAGGCTACTGCTATCTCTTCTTTTGAGAAGTGTCTGTTCGTGTCTTTTGCTCATTTTAAAATGGGGTTGTTTTTTGCTTGTTGATTTGTTTAAGTTCTGTATATATTCTGGATATTAGGCCTTTGACAGATGAATAGTTTGCGAGTATCTCCTCCTATTCTGTAGGTTGTCAGTTTATTCTGTTGATAGTTTCTTTTGCTGCGCAAAATCTCTTTCGTTTAATTAGGTACCAATTGTCTATTTTTGATTTTGTTGCAATTGCTTTTGGGGACTTAGCAAAAATGTCAACAAGAGTATTTCCTAGGTTTTCTTCTAGGACATATTTATTTATTTATTTATTTATTTACTTCATTTTATTTTATTTCATTTCATTGAGATGGAGTCTCACTCTGACACCCAGGCTGGAGTGCAGTGGTATGATCTTGGGTCACTGCAACCTTTGTCTCCCAGGTACAAGAGATTCCCATGTTTCAGCCTCCTGAGTAGCTGGGATTACAGACACATGCCACCATGCCCAGCTAATATTTGTATATTTATTAGAGATGGGATTTTGCCATGTTGGACAGACTAGTCTCAAACTCGTGACCTCAAGCAATGTGCCCACCTTGGCCTACCAAAGTGCTGGGATTACGGGAGTGAGCCACCATGCCTGGTACTTCTACAATTTTTATAGTTTGAGGTTTTACATGTAAACATTTGATCCATTTTGGGTTAATTTTTGTACATGCTGAAAGGTAGGAGTCCACCTTCAATCTTCTGCATATGGCTAGCCAGTTATCCCAGGACCATTTGTTGAATAGGGAGTGCTTCCCCATTGCTTGTTTTTGTTGGACTTGTAGAAGATCAGATTGTTGTAAATGTGTGGCTTTATTTCTGAGTTTTCCAGGCTGTTCTATCGACATATGTGTCTGTTTTTGTGCCAGTACCACATTGTTTTAGTTAGTATCTACACTATCATAGTTTGAACTCAGATCTTGTGATACCACCAGCTTTTTTCTTTTTGCTTAAGATTGCTTTGGATATTCAGGCTCTTTTTTGGTTGCATATGAATCTTAGAATGCTTTTTCTAATTCTGTGAAAAATGATATTGGTAGATTGATACAATAGTGTAGGCTCTGTTGATTGCTTTGGGCAGTATGGCTATTTTTACTAGATTGATTCTTCCAATCTATGAGCATAAAGTGTTTTTCCATTTATTTATATCATTTCCAATTTCTCTCAGCAATTTTCTGTAGTTTTCTTTGTAGTTATCTTTCCTTGGTTAGCTGTGTTCTCAGAGATTTCATTTTCTTTGTGGCTATTGTAAGTGGGATTGTGTTCTTGATCTCACTCTCAGCCTGGATGTTATTGACGTACAGAAATGCTATGAATTTTTGTACATTGATTTTGTATCCTGAAACTTTACTGAAGTTGTTTATAAATTCCAGGAACCTTTTGGGAGACTCTTTAGGATTTTCTTGGTATAGAAACACACAGTCAGTTAGGAGAGATAGTTTGACTTATTCTTTTCCTATTTTGATGACATTGATTTGATTCTCTTGCCTGATGGCTGTGATTAAGACTTCTGGTACTCTGTTAAATAGAAGTGTTGAGGGTGGGCATCCTTGTCTTTTTCTAGTTCTTGAAGGAAATAGTTTGAGCTTTATCCCACTCAGTGTGATGTTGGCTGTGGGTTTTTACTAGATGGCTCTTATTATTTTGAGGTATGCTCATTTGATGCCTAATTGGTTCAGGGTTTTTAACATGAAGAGATGTTGGATTTTAACAAAAGCTTTTCCTGCATCTGTTGAGATGATCCTATGGTTTTAGGTTTTAATTCTGCTTATGTAGTGAATCACATTAATTGATTTGTATATGTTGAACAAGCTTCATATTCCTGATACAAAGTAAACATGATTGTGATGTGTTAACTTTTTGATGTCCTGTTGGATTTAGTTTGCTAATACTTCGTTGAAGATTTTTACATCTACATTCATCGGGAATACTGGCCTGAAGTTTTCTTTTCTTCTTTCTTTTTTTTTTTTTTTTCATCTCTGCCAAATTTTGGTAAAGATGCTTGCTTTATGAAATACAATTGGGCTGATGCTGACTTCATAAAATGCATTAGGAAGGAGCATCTTCTCCTCCATTTGGGGGAATGGTGTCAGTAAGACTGGTATCAGTTCTTCTTTGAGCATTTGGTAGAATTTGCATGTGAATCCAACTGGTCCAGGACTTTTTTTGATAGATAGGTTCTTTATTATGTATTCAATTTCCGAAGTTTATATGGTCTCTTCAGGGTTTCAATCTCTTCCTGATTCAAACGTGGGAGATTTTGTAAGCCAGGAACTTACACTTTTCCCCTAGATTTTAAAATTTCTGTGCATAGAATTGCTCATAGTTGTCTCTGATAATATTTTGTATTCTGTAAGTTTCAGTATTGCCTTTGTCATTTCTGATTGTGCTTATTTGGAAAATTCTCTTTCTTTTTTTCTTTGTTAATCTAGCGAGAGGATTTCTATCAGTTTTACTTATTCTTTCAAAAACCATTTTGGTTGCAAGATTTTTTGTGTGGATCTTTTTCTCGTTTTTTTGTATGGATTTTTGTGTCTCAATTTAATTCTATTCTTTTCTCATTTTAGTTATTTATTTTCTTCTGCTACCTTTGATGTTGGTTTGTTCTGTTTTATTTCCAGTTTCTTTAGTCGCAAACTTAGATTGTTAATTTGAAATTTTTCTAACTTCTTAATGGGGGCATTTAGTGCTATAGCTTTCCTCTTAGCAATGTTTTAGCTGTATCCTAGAGATTTTGGTAAGTTGTGTTCCTATTTTTATTAACTTACAATTTTTTTTTATTTCTGCCTCAACTGTGATGTTCAATCAAGAGTTATTCAGTAGTAAGTTTTTCAATTTCCATATCTTTATGTAGTTTTAAGAGATCTTGAAATTTATTTTTATTTTTATTGCACTGTGGTTTTAGTGCTTGGTATAATTTTGAATTTTAAAAAAATTTATTTAGACTTGCTTTATGACCAAGCATGCAGTCTATCTTGAATATGTTCCACGTACAGATGGGTAGAATGTATATTCTTTGGTTGTTGGAAGTGTGTGTTAAGTCCAGAGGTTCTTTCTTAGTTTTCTGCCTTGATAATCTGAACAATGCCATCAATGGGGTGTTAATGTTTCCTACTCTTATTGAGTGGTTATCTAAGTCTTAGGTTAGAAATTACTTGTTTTGGCTGGGCGCAGTGACTCATACCTGTAATCCTAGCACTAGCACTTTGGGAGGCTGAGGCTGGTGGATCATTTGAGATCAGGAGTTCAAGACCAGCCTGGCCAACATGGTGAAACCCCATCTCTACTAAAAATACAAAAATTAGCCTGGAGTGATGGCATGCACTTGTAATCCCAGCTATTCTGGAGGCCGAGGCAGAAGAATCACTTGAACCCAGGAGGCAGAAGTTGCAGTGAGCCAAGATCATGCAACTGCACTGCAGCCTAGGCGACAGAGTGAGAGTCAGTCTTTAAAAAAAAAAAAAGGAAAGAAAGAAAGAAAGAAAAGAAAAGCAATAATTTGTTTTGTTTTATGAGTCTGGGTGCTGCAATGTTGTGTGAGTATATATTTAGGAGAGTTAAGTCTTTTTGTTGGATTGTACCCTTTATCATTGTGTAATGTCCTTCTTAATTGTTTAAGGCTTAAAGTCTATTTTGTCCGATATAAAAATAGCAATTCCTGCTCTTTTTTTTTTGTTTTCTCATTGGATGGTAGATCTTTCTCCAAGCCTGTGGATTTTGTTACATGTGGGACAAGTCCCAGGAAGACAATAGACAGTTGGGTCTTATTTTTTATCTAACTTACCACTCTGTCTTTTAAGTGCAGCATTGTCCATTTATTTAAGGGTGAGATTTTGATCCTGTCATCATCTTTTTAGCTAGTTGTTATGTAGACATGATTGTGTAGTTGCTTAATAGTGTCTGTGGGCTATGTGCTTAAGCAAGTATTTGTGGTAGAAGGCATCATTCTTTGGACTCCATGTTTTGCACTCACTTAAGGACTTCTTGTAAAGCTGGTCTAGTTTAAACAAATTCCCTCAGCATTTACTTGTCTGAGATACATATATATATATATATATATATATATATATATATATATATATATACTTCTGCTTCATGTACGAAGCTCAATGTAATGTAGTGTGAAATTTTTGGTTAAAATTTATTTTCTGGAATGATATTGAAAATAGGCCACCAATCTCTTCTGGCTTGTAAGGTTTCTGCTGGGAAGTCTGCTTCCAGCATGATGGGAGTCACTCTGTATATGATCTGACCTTTCTAGCTGCCTTTGAAGCTTTTTTCTTTTGTTTAACATTGGTGAATTTGATGATGATCTGCTTTGGAAATGGTCATCTTGTGAACTATCTAGCTGGATTTCTCTATATTTCTTGAATTTTCATGTAAAACTCCCCAGGAAGATTAGGAAATTTTTTGTAAACTATATCATCAAATATATTTTTCAAATGGCTTACTTTCTCTCCTTCTCTCTCAGGGATACCAATGAATATTTCATGCTTTACATAATTCCATATTTCTCTGAGGTTTTGTTATTTTTAAAAAAATATATTTTTTCTTTATTTTTGTCTCAGTGAATTGATTCAAAGAAGCAGTCTTTGAGGTCTGAGACTCTTTCCTCGGCTTTGTTTATTCTGCTGTCAATACATCCTATTGTATTATGAAATATTTGTAGCAAATTTTTCAACATTAGAAGTTCAGTTTGGGTCTTTCTTAAAATGGCGATTTCATCTTTCAGCTCTTGAATGGTCTTATTTGATTTTTTGGCTGCCTTGAATTGATTTTCCACTTTCTTCTGGATCTCAATGAGTTTCACTTCTATCAACATTTTAAATTCCATGTCTGCCATTTCAGTTATTTCAGATTGGTTAAGAACCATTGCCAGGGAGCTAGTGGGCTCATTTGGAGGTAAGGGGACACTTGTTTCTTGAATTGTCATAGTTCTCGTGGTTTATCTTTCTCTTCTGGGAGGGTGGGTGTTCTTTCAATTATGGTAATTGAGTACAATCAGTTGTCTTTGTTTCTGGACGTTTTTAGAAGGCGAAGGCTCTGTATAGTGTCTTTGTTGTTGAATTATTGCCCTGAGTTTCTCAGGAGGAAAATTTAGCAATTTTTGGTGTAGTTTGGTCTGTGATCCATTAGAGGGCACTGGAAAGCGAAAGGCTGTAAATAAGCTCTTAGCCACGCAGCTCTTTTGTGTATACTCATGTTTGCAGCTGTGTTCTGCAGTGCAAGAGGAAGAGAAGTGACTCTCTCACCAGATCTGCTCATGCGCCTTGGGAGAGCCACCTCTGATCATTAGCATTGTGTCTGAAATTTTGTTTATCTAAGTGTTTTGGGCCATTAGGCTCTCTTATGTAGAGGTCCAGCAGGGAGATAGGCCCCACCCTTATCAGACCAGCCCTGTGAAGGGAGGCATGCCTAGGTCTCACACCAGCCCGTGACCCTGCATGACCCCTCACTTCCCGTTTTCTGAGAGTGTGAGCTGCTTGAGTGATGGTACTCCCAAGCCACGGGCTGCAGCTTCGGGGCGGGCAGCAGTGTCTGCCTACTGCTCACTCCTTCAGACCCTCAGGGTTGGGTTCCTCGTGCACTAGGAGATCTGAAGGGGTCCCAGGCTGGCATAATGCACTCAGGTGTAGCAAAGCACCTGGACTGGATAGCAGAGGCAGCACTGTGTACACATGCCTGTGGGCAGCCAGGCAGGAGCCCTGGAATGGGCTGGCAGGCAGGGGAGCTGCAGGACAGAATTGCCCCAGACTTGCAGGGAAGTTGTCCCTGATTCCTCATTTCAGCAGTTAGCTGGGGCCAGAGCCTTTCAGAGGGAGCCAGGGAGGCCTGGGGGATTGGCATTTATGGCCAGACTTCAGAGTTGTCCCACACAAAAAAGTTTCCAGCTCCGTGTCTGCTGAAGTCCCGTTTCTGTCCAGTCTCTGGACAGGTTCCCCCTGCAAGCTCAAACATCTGTGGGGTGCAGGGGATGCCCTGCACCTAGGATCCCAGAGACCCATGGCAAGAGTTGGTACTCCCCCTGTCCCTCTCTCACCCATTCCCCAGGAGCCATCCAGCACTGGGAGCCAGCCCAAGCATTCAGGCATGCCATACCAGGTTCCCAGCTTCCTCCCTCTTCAGTCTCAGCACCTGCAAATTTTTTCCACCCACAGTTGTTTTTTCTCCAAAGATTTGTTCAAATTGTGTAGATTTAGTTGAAATCCCAGCCTTCTCATTGGGAATGGCACTTCCTGGCTGCATCTAGCCAATCATTTTTTCAGGGCATTAATTTCATGTTTTATATAAGCATTTCTAGTATTGATGCATCTGTGACATGTTGAAATAATCTCTATTTGGCAAAATTCAATTCAGTTTTGCCAGTCTTTTTCCAGAATTTTTCACTGAGATATATAAATAAATTTAGAGTACTTTTATCTATTATGACACAGTGTAGTTTAACTGACATGAAATTATCAACTAGAGGTCTGTTAGAATTCCCTTATAAATGAATTTTTTCTAATGTTTTTAATATTTATCTATTTGCTTTTATAATTTGTTTACTTCTGTGGAAATAAGTCAACTTGAACTTAATATTTCCTCTGAGATCAGTTTTAGCACAATTATTATCCTACAATATTGCCCATTTAACTCAGGTTTTAAAATTCCTTTGTAATATCAAAATAATCTTAGGGTTGGTAAAGTTTTTTCTTTTATTTTATGAAAATTTTTTCCTCTTATCATTCTTTATTGTATATATTTGATATTCTTATTTTTTCCTTGGTTTAAACAGTAGTTTTTTATTTTTTTCTAGTAAATTGATTTTATAAATTTTTGTTAATTCTGCTGTATTACTTTTGATATCTAATTCATTTAATATGAATTTTATAATGAAGTCCTTCCTTCTTTCTTATTTTGGTTTAATTTCTTGCTATAATTCATTTTTTAAAAAAATAATGCTTCTTATTTTTAAATCAATATGTGCTTAAAGTTTTGAATTTTGCTCTGAACACTGATTTAGATGCATGATAAATGTTCTTCTATATGCTGTTTTCGTTTTCTAAACTTATTCAATTATGTTCTATGCTTTCTTTTTAAAAATTTGCTCTTAATTAGTAGATTTTATATTTGGAGCAGTTTTAGAGTTACAAAAAATTGAACATGAAGTATAGAATTCCAATAACTCTCTCCCCCATTATTAATATTTTGCATAAATGTGATATATTTCTTGCAATAATGAACCATTATTATTATTAATTAAATTCCTCTCTTTACATTAGGGATTCTTCTTTGCTTTGCAGGTTTTGACAAATCCCTATTGTCATGCATTTACCATTTCAGTGTCATAGAGAAGTTTCACTGCTCTAAAAATACCTTCTGCTCTGCTGATTTAACCTCCCCTCATCCCTCAAACTACCAGCAACCACTGATCTTTGTACTATCTATAGTTTTGTCTTTTCAAAAATGTCATATAGTTGGAATCATACAGTCCTTTGGGTCTGACCGGTCACTTAGCAGCATTTATTTGAAGATCATCTTTGTTGCTTCTGCATTTTGGCAATTTTAATAAAGTTGCTGTAAATATTTATGTACAAATTTATCTGTGCACATGAATTCTTAACTCACTTGGGTAAACATATATAAGCCTGATTGCTACATCTTATGTTTAGCCTATTTTTAGCTTTGTAAAAGTCTGACAAACTATCTTTCAAAGTGACTGAGCCTTTTGATATTCTCACTAGCATTGATGACAGTTCCTATTTCTCAATATCCTTGTCAGCATTTGGTTTTGTCAGTGTTTGGGATTTAGCTCTTCTAATGTGTGTAGTAGTATCTCATCGCAGTTTTAACTTGCAATTCCCTAATGACATATGATGCATATTTCATATGCTTACTTGCTATCTGTATATCTTCCTTGATATGGTATTTATTCAGATATTTTTCCCATTTTGTTTCTTATTGTTGATCTTAAAAGATCTTTTATTAATATATGTTTGATACAAGTGCTCTACCAGATATATGTGATTTGCAAGTATTTTCTCTCAGCCTGTGACTTTCTTTTGATTCTTTTAACATATATTTTTTCTCTCAAGGTTTGTTGGCCAGGCATGGTGACTTATGCCTATAGTCCCAGAACTTTGGGAGGTTGAGGTGGGAAGATCACTTGAGCCCAGGAGTTTGAGACCATCCTGGGCAACATGGCGAGACCGTGTCTCTACAGACAAAAAAAAAAAAAAAAAAAAAAAATCAGCCTGGTGTGGTGATGTGTGCCTGTGGTCTCCGCTACGTATGGGGATGGGGTTGAGGGATTTCACTTGAGCTTGAGAGGTCGAGGCTGCAGTTAGCCATGATCACGCCACTGCACTCTAGCCTGGGAAACAGGCTGTCTCAAAAAATTTTTAAAAATTGTTTGAGATCTGGCACAAGGCCTGAGTCACTGAAGATTTTTACTGGATGCTGCTAGAATTAATGAATAATTATTACTGTATACAGAAAGCAGGTGAAGAAATATATGGTCTTTGAATATCAGGTTACTTCTTTCAAATGCAGAAGTAGAAAAAAAGAAAAGTAATATAATTCAGAAGAATGCTATTGTTATATTCAAGGTATAACTTTTTAAATGAATACAAGAACAGAAGTAAACGTATTTCTAAACTTCTTTCCAAAACTAAGATTCCAATAAAAACAATGCTGACAATTGACATTTCTAAAATAAGACTCCTGAATAAAGTTGAAATTTTAACTTCAAAGAAAAAATATATACTTTTTTTTTTCCTCTATCTGTCTATCTTTCTATCTAGAGTTTATTCATGGGAACACCACGACGTAATAGCCACCCAGATTTTACAGATGTTATTCTCTTCTGCTTGTAATTCGCTTGTTTGTGTTTCTTTCTTAACCATCAGAGACAATTCCAATTTTCCTTGAATAATCCATTGTATTCATTTTTCTATGAAGTTTTTCTCCAACTATATGCAATTAATCATTTATTCATCAGTATTTACTAGCAGTACGTGAACACTTCTCTGAACACTTTTCTTCATTTATTGCATTATTATTTTTTTACTATGTTGTAACCTCAAATAGCCCATTTCTCTTTGGATGGTTGGAATTACTCTTATTCTTCTAATTCAATGACCTTAGACAAAGACTGAAATATACAAAGTTCTCACTAAATATGAGTTTAATATAGCATCAGTGAAAAATACTTTAAACAATATTTTGTTTTAATACAGTAAGTCTTGGTTAATTATTAAAATTTATACTTGAAAGAGTAAATAATGAAGCTCATGACTTTAGATATTTTATCTTTTCTATACTTAAATATTATTTTTAATTATACAGTTAAATCCTGAAACCTAACAATAAATATATTAAAAATTTTATGTATGACTGCTAAACTCAAAGATATTTTAATATACGACATTGAAACTGGCACATCAATGAGAAATTTATACTTTATTTTAAACAGTGGATAAGAAGAAAGTTACATTTATTGACCACATATTTGATGTCAGGCAATATACTAAGTATAACATTGAATTTGCAGAATAAATAGTATAAGTATTATAATCTGCAGTTCATACACAATAACATTCAGACTGAACAAAAAAGGTGACTGGACTAATGTATCTTATGATATAGAAAGATTCAAAACGAGGCCTCTCAGATTCTTATCACCATCACATTTTGCTCCAAACTGCTTTCACAAACATCATCTTTAGCCTCCCAATTAACAAAAAGAATATTTCACTGAGGAAGAAATTTGCTCAAGGTATCAGGTTAACTAAAATAAATAGAACTCAGTTCTTTTCATTTTGCAGCTTCTGGTTATTCTGTTCACTCAGTGGTAAAGTAGGAGAAATGTATTAATAATAAGTAATAAATACAATAATAGAAAATAATACAATGATAACCTACCTGAATTAAAGTGAGGAGGAAGGAAAGTGTTTACCTCTATGTGTGCATGAATGTATGTGTTTCTGAAAATTTTTTATTAAATGGGTAACTTTGTATTATTGTTCACATTTCCTAGTTGGGTTTGAGAAAACAATAAAACTGTGAAGATTTGACTCAAAATAGTGAAAAACTCAGTAGGCTTCATTGAGAATAAATGTTTCTCAGAAGCTGGTAAGTGATCAAGTCTTAGCACTGTGGTCATTTATCTTCTGTTGATTGTATCTGTTTATCAAACCTCTGTGCTTCCTTCATTTTCTTTTCTTTCTTTTTTTTTTTTTTTTTTTTTTAGTACAAGTTAACTTCCTTACCAGTCAGTGATAAAGTAACATTACATGCCACTATTTTTCTTTAAATAATTCCTTTCTCTGATCAACCTTAATTTCTTCATTTCCTGGTCATTGTTTTAATGATAGGGGGTAGTTAAAACCAGACAAGTAGAAAGAGAAAGAACTGATACTTTGTGGTAACTCATTAACTTTATTCCCTGTTTGTCATCCTGGGGAAGAAGCATTTCTTAAAACATTGGGATGCAACCAATAAAATTATTTGTAGGCTTTTTCTAGGAACAATGATAGTTTTATCTACATATTCATTTAGAAAGTTAAATTATGATTACATGAAGATTCATCACTCTATGATTATTATAAGAAAAGACTTAGAATTTGTATCAATAAAAATATATGAGATTGTAGCTGAATTTTCTGTTACTATTGTTATATATTTATGAAGAAATAACTACAGATTGCATTTGAAATTTTAGAGATTTGTTTAGTGTAGTTGTGAAAAAACTGTGAATGTTTCAGACGATAATTTTGTTTCCAAAAGCAAAATATGATATTTGAGAGTTTAGGCATTGGAGGTAGTTTTACTTATACTGTGGAATATTGAAGTAGGCATTTCATGTAATGATAGAAAATGTTGCTAAGAATAAACTTTTACTGAATTAAGAAAGCACGATTCTGAGCAAACTATTGCAAGGACAGAAAACCAAACACTGCATGTTCTCACTCATAGGTGGGAATTGAACAATGAGAACACCTAATACAGGATGGGGAACATCACACACCAGGGCCTCTCATGAGGTGGGGAGGGGAGCGGGGAGGGATAGCATTAGGAGATATACCTAATGTAAATGGCGAGTTAATGGGTGCAGCACACCAACATGGCACGTGTATACATATGTAACAAACCTGCCCGTTGTGCACATGTACCCTAGAACTTAAAGTATAATAATAAATTAAAATAAAGAAAGCATGATACTTAAAAGTTAGTATCTAATGGAAGATAAATTAAATCACACACAGCAATTAAAATTGGCTCTGTAATTCCATTAAAATGTTCCTAAAGTTTCTATTATACTCAGTGGATCAACTGCAACAACAGAAAATAACCTGAGTCATAATGGAATACAAATCAACTTATATCATAAAAATTATTTCAAAATATTGGGACACAAATGTAGATTTCAATAGAGGTGTCTAGCTTTAAATTTCATATAACTCTTCAAAGTACATAATTGTTTTCTGAAATTTTCCAGTGAGGAGTGAAGAGGGAAAAAAAGACATTTTAAAAACCCCACAACCTTTCACAGTAAAGTAATAGTAGTAGCCTGATGTAGATATTAAAAACCCTTTTAAAAATTATTTAATTTTTTTCTTGTGAACTATAAGACATATAGGAAAAAGTACACAGGACATTTCATAACACAATGAACTATTCAAAAATAAACACATATAACCTGACCAAATCTCATAAAAATTTAGTAATTTCAAAGACATTTTCATGCATCTTCCAATCACTATGCTCTCCTTGCCCCCAAAATGTGAGCACAAACCCAGCCTCTAACCAAATATTGTTTTGGCTATTTTTGGAAATGCACAGTATGGGTTCAGACATTAGTTTTCTTGGCTATCTTGCTCAACTTGGCATTTGTGGGATTTAACTATGCTGTGTTGTTACGTGTGATGTCATCTGTTCGTTTTTATACTAGAGGATATTTTTTCTCAAAATTTTAATATATTCTAATGTTAGTGGACATTTGTGTGGTATCTTATTTAATGCTGATAGATTCTTTTACAAGTCTCAATGCAGAAGTACACTCATTATCATTAAATATCCATCTAGCAGTGGAATTGCTTCGTCTTAAAATTTGGATAGGTTAAACTTCAGTAGATATTGCCAAATGCATTGCCATGGTTACCTAAATTACATTCCCACCAAAATGAATGACTATTCCCATCCATTCTCCCTAGTAAAGTAACTTTTGATAGTAAGCACTGTTTTAATATGAAGTTTTATAATAATATCACATTACGTTTTTCTTTTGAATATTTCTGAATCCCAAGAAGGTTGTGGACTTTTTCCCTATGTTTCTGATGAGTTCAATATTCTGTTTTCTGATGTGCTAGCTTAAGTTTTTTCTCATTTTTAAAAAATTATTTTCTCTTTGCTTAATAGGAGCTATTTTATTGTCAGGATATGAACCTTTTTAAAAATAACTTACATGTCACAAATAATTGTACTGTTAGAGACAATTGCAAATAATTTCCTATACTGTATCTTGACTTTTTATTCCCTTAATTGTATTTTATATTGAAATATGTACTACAAATAATTATACTGTTAGAGCAGTTGCAAATAATTTCCTGTACTGTATATTAACTTTTCATTCACTTAATTATGTTGTCTGATAGAATTCTTAGTTTTAATATAGTCAGCTTTATCAGTTGCATGGTTCTAGAAGTCAAACTTACTTAAAAGTAACATAACTCATGTTATCCTCTAGAGTTTTATTGGTTTTGAAGTTACTTTTAATTTTCTCTTTCGAGAAAAACTATTTTTTAAGAAAAATTAACCTTTTTTTCTAATAGTAGTGAATTGGACTAAAGCTATTTACTGGTAACATTGTTCTTTCTTTACTTCTCTGCAATGCCATTTTTTCCTCATAAATTAAGTATACATGTTTCCACTGTCCAGATTTTGCACTCTCAATACAAGATCATTAGTCAGATTATCTAATGGTTAATTACTACAGATGTGATATAAGAATTGTTTTTCATTATAGTTATTCCATTATGTCAGTCTTTCCCATAATTTTAGATTTAGTTTGTCTAGTTTCACATATACATACATACTTATAAATGCAAATACATCCACTTATATAGATTTTGACTGGGATAGCACAAATGCCATGAACTAAAATAGCTAAAAATAAAATCATTTAAAATATTAAATATTCAAATGCATAACATGTTTCCATTTATGTATGTCCTCATTTTGGGGGGCAGGTGGAGAGGGCGGGACGTGGGTATTGCTCTGTTGCCCAGGCTAGAGTGCAATGCCACAATCTTGCCTCACTGAAACCTCCACCTGCTAAGCTCAAGCCATTCTCCTGCCTCTGCCCCCCTAGTAAATGGGACTACAGGTGCCTGACACCATGCCTGGCTAATTTTTGTATTTTTAGTAGAGACAGGGTTTCCTCATATTACCCAGGCTGGTCTTGAACTCCTGACCTCAGGTAATCTATCTGCCTCAGCCTCTCAAAATGCTGGGATTACAGGCGTGAGCCACCATGTCTGGCCTATGTAGGTCCTCTTTAGTTTATTCTGTGATGTTTCAGGATTTATAAAGTTTTTCTCACTATTTTTAGTTGTTCTTATTGCTATTTGACAGTTTGATGCAATTATAAACAGTTTTTTTAAGCTTAGATTATTTTGCCTGTTTGTTTCTGATATTTAGATATGCTATTAATTTTATATTTTCATATATTGAATTATTTTTTACTAATGGAATATACATTTAAATACTGTACAATAACGTAACACACTGTATCTTGCTAAATGATCATATTCATTCTAATAAATTTTTGTATATACTTATTATGTACACAATTATAAAGTGCTATTGGAAATTAATGAGGCCTATTATTTTACCCTTTGGAAAGGGACTCTCAGGGATTTGATTGAAAGAATGAAAAATAGCATTATATGGGAGGAAAAAAACAATATATTTATGTAAATTAAACTACTTCAGTGCTATTATATTTCACTTTAATGTGTCAAGGAATTTTTAAAATATATTCTGAAATGATTGAACAGAACTGCAGAGTAATTCTGGGCATCTCTCCCAATCCTTCTCATCTTCTCCCTGTTTAAAATGATTACTTAATGCAATTGACATGGGATGATGTATGTATGTTGACCTACCAGTGCCATTTTGACATTTCTCTCAACCTGGGCTTCAGCTGACTGCACTGAAAACTCTCTTTCTACTCTCCATGGAAGCCAACTACCAGCCAGTCTCACATTTCCCAGGCAAGGGGTTGGGAGCAGAAATCACTGAGGCACTATCATTAAAGGCATAGAAAATTTGAAAGCTGATCTCAGAGGAATTTGTTACTTGATCTTTCTGCCTACCTGAATGTTGTTAAATAGGAAAAATAACCCCAATGTACAGACACATTATGTTAAATATTGAGAAAAAATTTGTTTTAATTCAGCTATTAATAAAAATTAAATATGCTTTATGTTGTTTTATGTGGCATACTTCTGTGAATGAATAAAACATAAAACTGATGTATAAATGTATATTCCATCTGATTATCATTATATGGAAATGTCTACTATACATCACAAAAAACAAGGAATAAGATTAGGGATGTCATATGTGATTGATCACAAATCTCAGAGACATAGTGGGATATAATGATGCCAGGCTCCCCATTTTTTTCTATGGACCTATTTGTATACTCTTTCATGAGTAAGTTTCATTTATGCAAGATGATTAAATTTTAAAGATCTGCCACATAACATTTTTCCTATAGTTAACAGTACTATATTATACACTTAAAATTTTGTTAAGACAGTATATCTCATGTTCAGTGTTCTTACAACAATAAAAATGTTCCTGTGATCATACACATTTGAGGAAATCAACTTGGACAGTAAGTCAAAATAAATATGAAAACTGATGATGAACAAATTAGATTTCAACATGAATTGACTCTATGTATGTTTAATTTTGCATTATTTTACATTTACGTGTATACAGTTGTATTTGTCCATTTTCACGCTGCTGATAAAAACATACCTGAGACTGGGTAGTTTATACAGGTAAAAGGATTTATTGGACTGACAGTTCCACGTGGCTGGGGAGGCCTCATAATCATGGCAGAGGGCAAGGAGGAGCGTGTCACATCTTACATGGATGGCAGCAGGGAAAGAGAGAGCTTGTGCAGGGAAACTCCTTTTTATAAAACCATCAGGTCTCATGAGCATGGGAAAGACTCAGCTCCATGATTCAATCACCTCTCACCAGGTCCCTCCCACAACATGTGGGAAATGAAGATGATATTTCAGTAGGGACACAGCCAAGCCATATCGACAACTTATAATATGTTAGAAAAAATACTGGATTTAGAGTCAGAATTTTTGTATTCCCATATTAAATTGTCCACTTAATAACTTTTTACTTTAGAAAAACTTACTTTAACGCTTTGAGACATGCTTTTCCATATTGTCAATGTTTATTCTACTGTTTACTTTTCTTCATTCTAAACAGATAATTGTATCTCCCATATTTCGGAAATGAAATGAAAATAGCAACAACTATATCTATAAATCATGAAAATAAAACCTTCATTTGCTTTGCCATCTACCCTTTGGTATAGACTGCTACAGCTCTCTTTCCCTCCCTCCTTATCCTTCTTTCATTTATTTTTGTGCCACAAATACAAACAATTGAGTCAATAATTTTTATTAGTGAGTAACATATTACTACCATTCACATAATGCCCTTATTTTTATATTTAGTATTATTAATTATATTGCTTTTATACATAAATATACTTTGCTCTCCACTGACATTTAGTCAAACACCTATTTATGTATTTGGAAAAATATGTGTCCTTGTAAAATATGTAGGTTTATATGTACATTACATATATTTAAATATACATCAATGGTATTTTGCTATTCTAACCTCATTATTCATTTCACATTATGTGAATATGTAGCTATATTGCTAATTACATCTAGCTTGTTGCTTCTGTCATATAAAATTCTATAATGATGTTTACTACATTTTTCTTGCTCAGCTGTTCAGAAATGAGCATGGAGACTGGCTCCTACTCACTGCTGAAACAAAGAATCCTTCACTGAACATTCTCTGACCTATCATCTCTTGAATCAACACAAAATGTCCTCTGGGCTATGTATTCCAAAGTGGGATTTCTAGGTCATATTATGTTAATAGCAATGCATAAAAGTTTCCATTTGTCCATACCTTATCCAGTACTTGGTGCTATGGTCTGAATGTTTGCCTCCCTCCACCAAATTCATATATTGAAATTCTAACCCCAAGCTATTGGAAGCCTGTTAGATCATCATGAATGAAATCAGTACCCTTATAAAAGAGGTGAATGGGAGCTCATTTGCCATTCTACCCTGTGAAGACAGAATGAGAAGTCACCATCTATAGACCTTGAATAAGCCCTTACCAACACTGAATCTGCCTTGATCTTGAGCTTTCTAGCCTTCGGAAATAAGCTTTCCTTGTTTATAAGCTATCAAGTTGATAGTATTTTGTTATAGTAGCACAAATGGATTAACACATGGGTATTGTATAACTTTCTTATCTTTTGCCATTCTTCTGGATTTGAAGTAGAATCTCAGTTTAAATGGCATTTCCTTGAACATTAGACTTTATCCTCTTGATACTCTTTTTTATCACATTGAGTTCTTCCATTAAACATGCTTTATTAAATTTACTTATTTATTACCTTTAATGACATCATGGGAAAATTTCAGAGCCTTTTGTTTGAGAAGCTGGGGTTAAGGAAACTTGTCTGAATATCATCTACTCTCTTAAAGTGGGATAATACCTCCAGAGAGGAGGAAAAAACATAAAAGAGATAAACTTCACTAATATTTTTGCCACCTATAATCTCATGTCAATGGAAAAATGTGAGTAAAAATATGACCAATAAAATTTGGTAACATATTCACAGTACGAAAAAAAAGTAAACTCTAAGAATCAAAATGTGTTTTTGGGAGGGGGTTAAAAGTGCAGAGTTTTAAAATACAAATGAACTTAAATTGTTACAAAATTAAAACAGATATTTATACTACAGGAAGATATATACAAACCTCATGGTAACCACAAAAGAAAAATCTATGTAGAATTTTAAAAAAGATGAAGACAAAAGAATAAAACAAAATCACTACAAAAATGATCAATTAAAAAGAAAAATACAGTAAGAGAAGTAGAAAGGGATGAAAGAATTTCCAAACACAAAATAATTAACAAAATGGCAATAGTAAATTCTTAACTATCAATAATAACTTTAAATGTAAATGGATTGAACTCTCCAAGTAAAAGTTATAAGTGTTTAATTGTTTTTTTTCTTTTTTTAAACCAGGCCCAATGACATGCTGTCTATGGAAGACTTTAGTTATGAAGACACACATAGACTGAAAGTGAAGGGATGAACAAAGATATTTTATGCAAATAGCACCCATAAGAGAGCAGGAGTGCAGGGCTATCTATATTTATACCAGAAAAAAATAGACACACAGTACAAAACTTACCAGAGGCAAAGTTGATAATTATATAATGATAAAAATTTCAATTTAAAAGAAAGATAAAATTGTAATTATTACAATTAGAGTAATTAGAGCACCAACATTAGAGCACCTAAATATATATAACAAATGTGGAGAGATTTACAGGGATAAATAGGCAGCAATACATGTAGCAGGAGACTTTACTACCCTACCTTCAATGACAGACAGATCATGCAGGCCAAATATCAACATGGAAATAGCTGACTTGAACAATGCTGTAGACCAAATGGACATAGCAGACACACACATAACTTTCAATCTAACAGGAGCAGAATACATGTTCTTTTCAAGAGCACAGGATTCTTCAGAATTGGTTATGATTAGGTCACAAAACAAGTCTAAACATACTAAAGAAGATTAAAATTATAGCAAGTATCTTCTTAAGACCACACTGTAATGAAACTAGAAATCAATAAAAGAAAAAAAAAACCCTAGAAAACATTACAAACATGTGGAAACTAACACACTCTTGAACAACCATTAAGTAAATAAGGAAATTTAAATATCTTTTGACAAATGAAAACTAAAACACAATTTACCAAAACGTGCAGCATATATCAAAAGTGCTTAGAGGGAAGTTTATAGGACCAGGCATCTACATTAAAAAAAAGAAAGATCTCAGTTAAACAACCTGACTTTACAACTCAATTAGAAAAAGAAGAGCAAACTAAACCCCAAATTAGCAGAAGGAATGAAATAACAAATATTAGAGCAGAAGTAAAATGATATGAGAATAGAAAAAAAGAAATAAAACGCATTCAAAATTGAAACAAAGATGTAAAATTATCTCTTTATAGATTACATAATCATATGAATGAAATCGTAAAGACTCCCTCACACACACACAAAACCTATTAGAACTAATAAACAAATTCAGTAAATGTGCAGGAAACAAAATTAACATAAAAGTCTGTTGCATTTCTATACACTAATGATGAATTATTGAAGAGGAATATTAAGAAAAAATAATCCCATTTACATTAGCAACTAAAAGAAAAAATATAGGCATTAACTGAGCCAAAGAGGTGAAATACTTGTATAGCAAAATTATAAAATCTCAATTAAGAATATTTTAAAATATATAAATAAATAGACATTCCATATTCATGGATTGGAAGAATGAATATTGTGAAAAATATTCATACTTCCCTAAGCTATCTACAAATCCAATAGAATCAAATCTATAAATCCCAGTGACATTTTTTACAGAAATAGAAAAAAAAATGCTAAAATTATTATGGAATCACAATGATCCACATACCCAATAACTACTGAACAAGAGGAACAAAACTGAAGATTTCAAATTATATTAAAAAGTTATACTAATTAATACAGTATAATACTAACATTAAAACAGAAACATTAATCAATTGAACAAAATAAATTTTCCATGAAGGTGCTGTGTGTACAAGAGGACCCCCAAATACAGAAGGAGCTGAGAAACCTAAGAAGACAGAAAAGTCCTGTTTGTTGGTTTTGAGTCATTTATTAGGGGAACTTACAAACATAAGCAGGGCCTTTGGCAGCTGCAATACAAGATCTCCACACTGAAACCCCCAAGACATAAGGCTTTTATTTTGTGGAAAGTACACATGCTCTAGAAGGAATGTGTAGGTGGCTATGGGTGTCAAAACCTATAATTTCTGCAAGAGCATCAAGAGTTATTTGGGAGATAATTTACAATGAATAGATTTTTCTCCATAAAGAATAATACATCAACTAGACATTTTGGAAGCACTCCCAGACTCAGGGTTGGTCAGGAGATACATGACAGATTAGCATTTAAAATAAAAATCCCTCTTGTCTTCACACTAGAAAACCCAGAAATAATCCCATGTATTTGCAGTCCACTGATTTTTGACAAGGCTGCCAAGAACACACAATAGGGAAAGAATAATCTGTTTAATAAATGGTTCTAGGAAAGGTGGATATCTACATGCAAAGAAAAGAAATTGAACCCTTATCTCACACCATACACAAAAATCAACTCAAAATTGCTTAAAGACTTCAATGAAGGACCCGAAACAGTAAAATTCCTCAAAAAAGAAAATACAGAGGAAACATTTTTGACATTTCTCTTTGCAATAATTTTTCAGATATGATACCAAAAGCACATCAACAAAAGCAAAAATAGACAAAGAGAATTACATCAAACTAAAGACCTTCTGCACAGCAAAGGAAACAATTGAAAAAATGAAAAGGCAATCTAGAGAATGAGAGAAAATATTTACAAACCACACCTCTGGTGGGGGATTAATATCCAAAATGTATAAGAAACTCAGAAAACTCAATAACATAAACACAAATCACCCAATTCAAAAATGGGCAAAAGACCTAAAAAGACAGTTCACAAAATAAGACATTTATTGGCTAACAGATGTATTAAAAAGGTGCTCAATCAACATCTCTAATCATCAGGGACATGCAAATCAAAACCACAATGAGCTATCACCTTATATACTTTATATCTGTTAAGATGATTATTATTACCAAAATGAAAAAAGAAAACAAGTGTTAGAAAGATTTCTGTAAAAAAAAAGAACCCTTATACACTCCTGGTTGGAAGGTAAGTACAAGCATTATGCAATATAGCATGGATGTTCCTCAAAAAGTTAAAAATAGAATTACCATATGGTCCAGCAATCTCATTTCTGGGTATATAACCATAGGAATTGAAATCAGGATCACAAAGAGATATCTGCATTCCCATGTCCATTGGAGCATTACTCAAAATAGTCAAGATACGGAAAAAACCTACATGAATAGATGAAGAAAATGTCATATGTATTTATGCACTGAACAGCACTCAGCCTTTAAAAAAGGAGATCATGCCATTTGTTTCAACATGTTTGGAGCTGAAGGATATTATGATAAGTGAAATAAGCCAGATACAAAAAGAGAAATACTACCTGATCTCACGTATTTCAAAGCTAAAACAGCCAAATTCATAGAATCAGGGAATAGAATGGTGGTTGCCAGTGGCTAAGCGGAGGGGGAAATGGTGGTAAGGTTGGCAAAGAGTACAAAGTTTCAGTTATGAAATATGAATAATATCTGAAGCTCTAATGTTCATCATGGTGATAATAGTTAACAATACTGCATTGTATACTTGTAATTTGATAAGGAAGCAGATCATAATCCTCTCACCACACACACAGACACACACACACACACACACATAACTATATAGTGATAATGAAGATATTAATTAGGTTGATTCTGATGTTCATTCATAATGTACATGTATATTAAAACAGCAAGTTGTGTATCATAAATATGTATAACTTTTATATGTCAAAGATTATCTCAATAGAGCAGTTAAAACACTAAATAATAATGATATTTGCCAAGATGAAGAAAGCTTACCTTTAAAAGACCCTTATTGTTTCTGCCTAAGAATAAATTACAAATAGTATTAAATAATAAATCGTATTAAACAGTAAATAGTATTAAATAGTATTACATAGTATCAGATAGTAAATAGTAAATAAATAGCACATAGGATCTCTGAAACATGATACCCTGGAGAATTCTATGTAATCTATGCAATTATCTGATATAAAATGGAAATGTATCGTAATCTAAATGTTTGCCACTGTGTGAGGAACCTTACAAACCTTATTAGAGCCTGCATCTCTCCCCAGCCAGAGGTATATCTGACATGGAAAGGTGAGGGTCTGGTTTCCCAGACATATTTTTGCATAACTGACCCTCCTGCTTACCTATATCCTTGAAATTATTTGTTAAAACTTGATCTTTGCTGAGATCTCTGATTTTAATTCCCAGGACAATCGGATCCTATATTTAGCGCATCAGTCACTTTCTGCTATTAAATCTGTCCCATTTGATAATTCGGTGCATTTTTAAGTCTTAAAACTTTCAATCCAGTTCTGGTTAAGACATTATTCTCACATCCTATTCAAAGTCCCCCAATTCCCTTTGGTAATGATACAGGAGGGGGAAGTGATACAGGAGGGGGAGGGAAGGACTGGCTAGAGAAGGGCGGGGTCCCTGGCAAGGGCTCCACCATCAAGCTTGTGTGCCAGACTTAACAAGAGAATAGGCACTCCTGATTTCACGCCCAAATGTTGCTTTTTCCAAGACCACTGGGGCCCGCCACGCCCCGCATCCTGTGCGCATAAAAAAAACGGAGACCCTAGCAGGCACAGACACAAGGGGCTGGACGTCGAGAGGAGCAGAGGAGCAGAAGAGCACACTGACAGACAGCAGCAGATGCCAGCAGGCCATCAAGGGTGGGATGACCTGCAATTCGGCTGGGGCCAGTTGGAGGACAATCCGGCTGCTGGGTGACCAGACTCCAGGGGGAGACCACTTTCCTACACCATCCCCTTTCTGGCCTCCCCATCCTCCATCTCACTGAGAGCTACTTCCACCACTCAATAAAACCTTGCGCCTATCCTCCAAGCCCACGTGCGATGCGATTTTTCTGGTACACTAGGGTAGGAGCCTGGGAAACAGAACGCTGTCTGTCCTAGCGATAAGGCAGAGCTAACTAACAAGCCGCCTTGTCATGGCAAAACTGAAAGAGCACACTGTAACACAAGGCCCACTGTGGCTTCCGGAACTGTAAACCTTCAACCCTCCACGCGCTGTGGGGATGGAGCCCAAAACGCTCCCCACGACCTGCCCGTCTGCACGCTGCCCATAAGGGTTGGAGCAGCAGGGCGCCAAAGAAGTAAGCCACACCCTTTTCACAAGTCCTGTGAGGCGGATAAGGCAACTCCTCCCATTTCAATACCTGCACCTGGGCCTAAGGATCTGGGAAAGGGAAGAGAAACACTGGCTCTTTTATTCTTTTGTCTCTTCCACCGCCTCTCTTTCTGCACTGGTGGCTCCGCCAAAGTTGGGGTGAGATGATAAGGAATTCATGTAAAGAAGTAAAGTTCTCTATATGACTGCTGCTCTGTTAATTCAAACGTCAGTAATAGCTCGATTGCAGGTATTTATATGTTACTGTCTTCAGGCTTTTCTATTTACATTTTTGGAGGCCACAAGAAAACTTAAAAAGTTACACTTCACAGACCCCTGATGTGGACAGAGATTATTCATGGGAGCTGGACTCGAGATTCCGTCCTCCACAACTCCTGAGAATGTCACCTCGAGGTTTGAGAAGGGTCTGTATGGCAGCCTCTTGGAGAACTCTGACTTACCTATAAGGATGGGAGACTATTAACTGATTAGCTGCAGAACCGTTCAAGCTTATCTGAATGTATCTTCAATGTGTTGCATAGAAAAGTATACTTTCTGTTTACAAAGAGCATTGATATCCAAGTGAAAATTACTTTCTGCATCACATAAATGAAATGCTTTTGCCCCCTTTGTTTTCTATATCGTGTTCCCATATCTTCCCGTCTGAAGGAAGCTAAGCTATGGTTTTTGTGTGAGCCCAGAATAATAGAGAAAAATTTTATTTGCTGTGAGATTAAAGTTTGAGACAGGGGTGAACAGAACCTTATTATACCTGAGAGTAAGTAGCAGCCACCAAAATAAGACTAATCATATAAATAAAATTAAAGGCTCCGGGATTCCTAGAGATCATTGAAGGGTAGATGTGAGAAATTTGGCGGAGCCTGACTGAACATACTAGTGGAATAAAAATAAAGCCATTTCTTATTTTTGCCCCATTAAAGCCGACCCACTCAATGCATCAGTTATGTATGTGAGTCATTTGGGTTTCTTATCAAAATTGCCTCTTTATAGCCTCCTTACATTTTTCTTCTAGGTTTCCTGTATTTTTTGACTCCTCTGTCAGCCAAGTATTATAAGACTCATCCAGGCGGTAAGAGCTTCACTATTCACTTCCCATACTCAAATATATTAACTCAGCTTCTATTTCTTTCATTATATTACTGCTGATTTTCTAGAACAGATTCTTCAGTATACATCTACTGAGAATTTCTGATGCATTTGATGCTGATTTTTAAAATGCTTTCTTCTTCTGTCTTATAGACATTATTTTGTCTGGTTTTCCCCCAGTCCTTTGTATTCACTTTATGGGCTTTGACCCTTGAACATTTTTTATTACAAAGAATTGTAAACTAGTCAATTGTGCTTTACTTTTTAGCAGACTTTATTGTGTATATTTAGGGTATTCAACATGTTAAAGGATCCACATAGATAGTAAAGAGATTAGTGAAGCTAACTAACATATCCATCATCTCACTATTGTGCCAATTTTTCTGTACTTTCTCTTCTGTTGTTTTAATTTACACAGCTGATTGAAAATTCCATCAATATGCTAATGACTCCCTAATGACTCCGGCCTGGTGTTTCTCTTCTCCCTGACCGCATCCTACATTTCTACCGCATTTATGTCCTCATACCTGCTGGATGTCATGTCTGTCTGTCTCAGTTACCTTAAGCTCATAACGCTCAAAATAAAATTGAATATCTAGTATCATAAATCTGTTAGCTTTCATATACGTACAACTTACAATAATGGCAAAAAGTTATCCTAAGTACACAGACCTGCAGTCTATTTTATAATTTTTCACCTCCCCACACTTTCAATTAATTATCAATCCCTCTGGGAAGATTTTCCTAAATTGTTCTTCCCCTTCTTTACTCTCATATCATGTTGCATATACATTTATTTTAATGACTGCATTGGAGTTTGCCCATTTATATGTTTGTTTCTTTCATTAAAATGTACGCTTATCCAGAACAGGAAATCTTAGGCACTTCGGTAGGATATTACCTAACATAGAGTCTGCAACCAAATGGTAAATGTCCATACATATTTTCTGCTTTGAACTGACTTTCAGTACCCTCTTGTGAAAGAGTTTTCTTTCCTTTCTCACAATAGGATTTCAGTGTGTCTAAATGTTTATGTAAAATATTTTGTAAATAAGAATATGATGTGCAAATATTAGCTGTCACTAACCGTCTCAATTCCTTTGTGGAATGCGACACAATATAAATAAACAACAAACACATAAATCACTAAATAATTTATGAATGCATTTTCTTTACTCTTTAGTCATATGTGATGCCAATTTTTATTAAATTATTGAGTCAATTAGGAAAATATTATTTCACATAAAATATACAATAAAAGTACAAAAACACTTCAATGAATTTCCATAAAAATAAATTTCACAGGTTCTTTCTCTTTCCATTCTTGCTACATAATGTACCATTTTCTTTCTTTGGCATGAACAGAAGACTTATACCTTGCAAACAAGCTTATTTGCCCTTGCTGTGCACTGAGTTTCTGTAACCAGTTTTTCACCTCTGTTTCCTACACAATGTATGAATTTGTTGTTTACACCTCATGCTGCTCCTCAGAATGTATTAACTTTCTTTCCAGTTACAATCAGGCTTCTGCATCCTCTTGATCTTTACTCTCCTTAATCACTTTGCAGCATGTAGGATTGTTGATCACTTCCTTGTGGACATATTTCTTTCTCATTTAAATACCATTCTACTCCAACTGCTTTCTCCGTCTCACTTTCTCTTCATAATAGAGAAAGCAATACATTTCCATTTTGTTGCTAGTCAACAAACACATACTCAATATCTCCTGTGAGTCAACATTTTGCAAATGATAACATGAAGACTGTTACCAAGGCATTTTGTGGGGAAGACAAATCCATAAGAAATACAAAAATTGAGTTATTTATGGCAGTGAGATCACAGTGAAGAAACTCAGAGACAGATATTCTGAACAAATGAGGGTTAATATGACTATTTAATCAAAATAACATTAAAGGAAGAATTGCATATGATACACCAATGAATTTCTCTTTAAAATATTTATTTTTGTATAAGGCAATGAGAAATAAATTCAGCTATGAATCACTGATAGAAAATCAGAAAACATAAATCAATAATAAACAAGTCTACATTCACAAATAATATTGCTTTAGAAATGTCTACGCTAATTTCTCACTGTCTGTAATTAATATTTCCTTTAATAATCAATTCACTTTGGCGACAAACTATGTGGTATTTATGTAATATTTTTTAAGATCTGATACACCGTACACCTAATTTAAGTGCAGTACTGTGTTATAGCCCAAAGCTTTTATCATTGCTTTTGCGATATTTCAGACTGATAGGATGTCTCCTGTCACTCAGAATGATCTTGCACAGTCTTGTTTTGAGTAGTTACGCATATGAAAAATAATCCTTTGTGACACTTTTTCTCCAATTTAAAGCCGCAATTTCTTTTATATCTGCCTGTTTCATTGATAACTGTCATTGGTGAAAGGGAATTGTCTGTATCCCAACATAGATGAAAGTGAATAGTGTTGCAGATTAACTGTGAATATAACCTAGCTAGAGAAATTATATCAATTTGAGAAATAATGTTTCTAGACAAAAGACTAATACCAAAGAGGTGAAACACACAGTTTATGAAACAATGTAGTATTTTGTCCCTTTAACAAAATCAAGGCTAACTTAATTTATTCCTCTTTCCATCTTTTTCTCTTCTCTTCTTTTCATTTTTGCATTGTATTGACTAATCTTCATTTCAGTTTATTCATGTATAAAGCTGGGACACCAATCATACTTACCTCACATGATTGCTGAGAGGCTTAAATATGGGATGTTCACAATACTGACTAACACACAGTAACTGCTGTTTATGTGCTGTCATGTTATTTCATTATATCTTTTTCAATTTCTTATGGGCCATTTGAATACTCTGTACCTTTCAAACCGTGTGATACTTACACTTTGAGTCTGGGACTATGATTCTGTCTTTTACAGTGTGTGTGATAGGTAAAATTGCTCCCAAAGCTGCCTATGCCCTACTGGCTGAAAGCTGTGAATATGCTACCTCACGCAACAAACATGACACAGATATGACTAAGGTTAAGGACCTTAAAATCGGGAGAGTATCCTGGAGTGTAAGGGTGAATTCTATCTACTCACATGAGCTCTTAAAACAGAATACTCTCTTTCTGGAACCAGGTGTGATGCAGCAGAAGGAAAAAGAGAGATATTTTTACAAAGACAACTCAGTGGCTGACATCACCACTAGTAATGAATGCCAGAGGCAATAGGCTTTGAGAAAGACAGAGAAAGACAGGCAGAGAGCCAGAGCAAGAGCCAGAGTGAGAGTGAGGAACAGCGATGGCATAGAAGAAGGAGGAGGAAAGGAGGAAGAGATATATAAAAACTAGTTAGAAAATAAAAAATCTAGAGAAACACCATTTAAAAGAGCAGCAAAAATCTAAAATATTTAAGAATAAAGCTACCAAAAATTACGGAAAACATGATTAAAAGAAAATTGAAATTACATGATTTAAACAAAGTAGATTTCCATCTGAAGCAAAACAAACCAAAAAACAATGCAATAGCAGTAAGTTCGATGGCTTTCAAAGACAAGGCCATTCTGAGAAAAAAAATATGTACATCAGTGGAGGAAAATTTTTACTAGATATCAAGACTATATGATAAAACACACTAATTAGAATCAAGCGATTGTGTAGGATTCTAAAAATAGACTAATGTAATGATATAAAGAATCAGAAAGATAACAGTATACATATATTAGACTTCAATTTGGTAGCAGAAGCATTAAATAATCAGGAAAAGACTATTTAATGTATTTTTTCCAAAAGATAAATTGAACAAATACGAAAAAAAAAAAAATGATAGCAGCAAGAGACAGCCAAAAGCCTAGGAAGATAGGGAAGTGTTCCTGGAGGATTTCCAACCTGCCCCACAAGTGTTTACACAAGATGTTTTGTGCACATAAGGGAACCTGCACAGCAGGCTTGTCTGGGCATGCCCAAAGTGGACTGGGGGCCCACATGCACTGGGGGAATGGGGTAGAGCCACCAGTAATTTGGTCCTTATGCAGGGGAGGATCCTGGCCTTTTAAACTCGTAGGTGGTGGCCCTGGTATTCAGTTTGTGAGGTGGAAACCTGCATGCAGGACCCCTCTCTTTGTTGAGAGCTTTCCTTTCCCTTAATAAATTCTGTCCTCCTCACCCTTCAATGTGTCTATGTGCCTAATTTTTCCTGGTTATGAGATAATAACCTGGATTTAGGTGAACTAAGGAGCAAAAATCCTGCATCAAAATTCGATATCAAATTGTTCAATATGGTACAAACATGAAAATTAAATAATTTAATATTTAAAGAAAAAGCTAATAGAAAATCTTTTTACTTTTTCTTTTCTTTTCTTTTTTTTTTTTTTTTTTTGAGATGGATTCTCCCTCTATCTCCCAGGCTGGAGTGCAGTGACATGATCTTGGCTCACTGCAAGCTCTGCCTCCCGGATTCATGCCATTCTCCTGCCTCAGCCTCCCAAGTAGCTGGGACTACAGGCACCTGCCACCACGCCCGACTAATTTTTTGTATTGTTAGTATAGATGATGTTTCACTGTGTTAGCCAGGATGGTCTCTATCTCTTGACTTTGTGATCCACCTGCCTCGGCCTCCCAAAGTGCTGGAATTACAGGCGTGAGCCACTGTGCTTGGCCCTTTCTACCTTGACAAATGAAAGTATGTGTTTAAAAAAAGCAGAAAGCAAGTATCTTAAAGAACTAATCAATTTTAACATATTCAAAATATAATTTCATAAAACAAAAGCCGTACTAAATGCTTAAAGAAGAAAAAGACAAATGGATTAGTATCAAAATGGGTATAAAAATATGGCCAAACTATAATGAATATTAATTTATAAAAAAATAAAAGAGCATAACCCATAATCAAAGAAAGATATCCTCATGATCAAAGAATGGACTGGTTTAGAGAAAAAAAGAGAAATCCCCAATGCACATGTATCAACATGGATGTTTTTGCAAAATATTATAAGAAATGGTAATAGCAAGTTCGTAAGAGACAGGATAATATGACAGAACTCATGTGTATTAAATACTTATTCATCAAACTTACAGTTTATTATGCAAGATAAATAAGTTCTGGATGTCCGTTATACAGTGTAATAATGCCTATAGCTAAAAGTACTGTATTGTACACTTGACATTTTTTAGTAGAGTAGATCTTAGGTTTTGTTCTTATAATAAATAAATAATAAAAGAAGCAGCAGGAAACTTTAAGAGGTGATGGATATATCTATACCCTTGGTGTGTGGTCATGGTTTCACAGCTGTATACTTATTCTCAAATGTATCAAGTTGTATACTCTAAATGACTATAACCTTTTACATGTCAATTAAACTTTGATAAAATTCTTATGGATATGCATATATTCAATATGTAAAAATATACACTGGAACAGTATGCACATTTTATTTTTCTGAAGTATCTTTAGGAAAATAGAACCAGAAAAAGTATACATATATATATATATATAAAATAAATTTTGAGTGATGTATACAACTTGTGTCTATAATAACAGCCTCTTTACTTTTTATATTTTAACAAAAGTAAAATCGGTGCAGGACAATCTATCGGTCTTTTCTTCTTTTTACAGCACTATAGTCTCATTAAAAAACACCACAACCCACTTCAATTTTCACTATAAATTGTGGAAAAGTCTGTAATTTAAAAGTTTGACTTGATTTTTGTGAAAATATTTGTATTCTGAATTCACTTAAAATTAACTATTCCTGTTAACCACTGAAAATGTAACATAAACTGAAATTTGCATTTAAAATATTTAATGTATTATTCAGTGGAATTCTGCTTTTCGTTTATAAAGGTACAAGAGGCAATAGAAGCTTTATTTTATTCTCAAATAAAAATCTGAAAATTATTCTAATTTTGAGAACTTTTAAGTAATTGACTGACTCATTCATGTGTTCACCATGGCTGTACACATATATTGATCTGAGCAGAGTGCTAAGCTTCGGACATCAAACAGTGTTTAGGAAAGTACTATCATGATTTCTAGACTGTTTAATGTGTTTGGAATATTTTCTTTCCATCTTATGTAGACATAAGAAATGATTTTTCTAACTAATGTTAAATATCTGCTTGAGAAAGACCAGGAAAATTTTTACTCTGCAAAGTGACAGGGATTGAAAAGAGATATGTAAGTAACTGTACGACAGTTGAAGAGGTTGGCAGGTTTATTGAATAAATACATATCTGTTGATTTTAAAATCATCATTATTTTGTCATTGTTAAGTACACCATAAAATGCCATCAAAATGACCTCCTTACTGAGGTTTAATGAAATGATATATGTAAGTGATCACATCTGTTCATTATAAAAATTGATACATTTATATTTTTAGAGTAATAAAAGTTTTAAATGGTAAAATTCCCAACTGTTTTATTCTTTTATTCATAATAACCAGAATCCTGACTCCTATAGCAGACAAAATTTTAAAAATGTAATGTGTGTGTGTAATTATAAAATATAAGAATCATGTTTAAAACAATTATAATCATTTTTTCTTGACAATGAAAAGTCTTAATCACTCATTTTGACAACAAAATGATAGGTTCTTTTTATAGTTGACTCAGATGTTCTAAGAACTTAAGGAATTGCAGTTAAATTACTTACACTTAAATATCATGTATAAAGAATAGATCTGTTCAGATATTTTTATCAACTTTGCAAATGGAGTTCTAATGCTTATTTGTAAACATTTACGTATGTCAGTTTTAAATCTGACTTGAACAGAAGTACTATTTACAAATCAAATATTTTTAAAATTTTCAGTTGATGTAAAATAGACTTCTCTTTAAAAATGACCTTATATTTTTGCTATGTACTACTACCAATAGATGATTTTTAACTTGCTATATTTTTTCTGTTTATAGACTCATACTTCTAATACTATAAAAACATTACAGACTTCATTAAATTATCTAGTACTATTTCTTGATTACATATTTTAATATCCATGTAAACTTCAGTGTCAAGCGAGCATTTTTATATAGGTTGAATTTTGTTTTTTGGCGAAGAAGAAACATATTTTGTGGGCAATGGACACCCAGAGACCACAGAATTCATGTCATGTATTTTAATATGTGTATTTGAAAAATTTTGACTATGTTCTAGAAAATCTTAAAGATTTGTGTTTTGCTATTCTTCAAATGTGTAGATGTGGCTGAGATGAATACATTTTTTCCAAAGTAAATTTATATTTTTGTCACCAAATTAAGTACATTCTCATTCAATGAATACTGACAACATGAATTATATGATGTGGTAGTCTAAAATATTTAGAAATAAAAGTGTTCTTTGCATTGAGCCAATGAAAAGATATCCCATTATTTGCTCATTTTTAGAATTATCATCTTTTTATTTGTTCATTGTTTCCTTATTTTTATGAAACATTTTATAATGATGTCTGTATTAAAATTATTTTTCTGCAAAAAGTTTATATTATGATTAGTCTCTGAAAACAGCAAACATCCATAAGCAAAATTTGTTTCTATTGGAAATAATAAATCACATTTTAAAAAGAGATGGTCAGAGAGATAGGATATTCACAATATAACTTAATTATGTATTTACTCATAATCTAAACAACGTATTATTTCCTTGTGTTTCAAACATATTTTCCTTTTAAAGTAGACAAAAATGGGTATCTATTACTGTCATGATTTCAGTATTTAGACAATTTTTATGACAACCTGCGACTCTTCATCACACAGGATGCATTTCTATGGAAGGTGTAATATATTTCGTGTTGTATGATAGTATAGTACTCAATGATGTAGTTTTGTGCTGTTTTATACTTTGATAAGAGGAGCGTACCTACTTGTCTTAATACTTTTGGATTTTTTTTCCTGATATACATGGCATATGATAGTGTGGTCTGATTATTTTGTTTACTTTCTGAGTTTTAGTTTATTAGTCATATATATTTTCTCATTTATATAATATATAATCCGTCATACACAATTTTAATATAATTATTTCCCAGCTCCCAGATTAAAATCTATTCATGTGAAAAAGCATTTTCTAATTAATAGAGCCAGATGTTTCAATATTTATCTTCCACCAAATGGCATACTGCTTCTCACGAAAAGTCACGTGTATGTGTGTGTGTGTGTGTGTGTGTGTGTGTGTCTGTATGTGTGTGTGTGTGTGTGTGTGTGTGTCTGTCTTCCCCATGCTTGGTAAATTTACAATCTTCTCAATTGTGAAGCACATAGCCACCTCATAAATGATTCACAGGGTGCCCAGAGGTATAGTTAAAGAGGACAAACTGATGTTATGAATACGTGTTTGCATAAAGCTCTATTAATAATACATTAGTTCCCTCTTGTAGAGCTCAGGATATAGTGCCTCTGTCCAATAATGGTGAGCATGAAACTAGGCAATTATTTATTATGAAAATGTGTCTGCCAGCACTTCCTTTCACTCTTTGTAATAATTGTCTCAGAAGAATAATGATGAAAGTACAAGAAGGCATTTAAAATAAATGTTGTACTATAATATTATTAAAAAGCAGATAATCTTTATTAATTTATATTTCAGTAAATTGTCCTTATTTCTTAATCTTTGCTGGTGGAATACTACTAGAAATTTACACATTGTGCTAAAAATATGCTAGCAAAGGTGTAACAAGGAAGAAAATGTTACAATTATCCTTCCATTTAGCAAACTTCTTATAGCTTGATGACTTTCTAACATGTTTGAGAAGCATTTTTGTATGTACCTTCTATATAGATATAGATAACAGCTATACTAATACTTGTAAAGTGTTATATTTGAGGAAATTTGAGGAAATGTTATACACATTTTCCTCAAATTTGAATTATTTTTACCTAGTCCATCATGAAAATAAAAAGTCCCTAAGAAAAACAAATCCTCTGATTAAAGCAAGTGTCTTAAACATATTTCATTTATACCCACAATGTCCGCAAATTACTAAAATGACCATAATGAGGTTTTTAAAAGTATTGCCGACAAGAACAAAAGCAAAGATGAGGAAAAATTGGAAATATATATTGGGATTCAGAAGGAAGATAAATGATAATTGGCTTATTTGAACCAAAAGTTCCGAAATCAAGACAAAATGAAAATCAATTTATATCATAAAATTCCAAAACACTAAGGAAGATGTGGCTGTGAAGATTTCATAAAGAATGAAAATGAAAAGATTATGTGGCAGTATTTTAAAGAGGCTAATGGATCTGTTTTACAAATATGAATTTTCTCTAAACCCCTGAAAGAAGCATGGAGGTTATACCCTGCAAAGGATAAAAGGGAAGATCTCCTGACGTCAGGTAAAATAGGGCACTCAGGTGTCACAGAGAAGAACAGATATTGAGTATGTAATTTTGAAATGTAAAGACCACAACCTACTTTCTTCATATGCTAGAGAAAACATTGGTAACTAGGAGGTTTAAAATTAATGTAGGATACTGGAAGTTTTCCCTTTAAATGTAATGAACCCAAGAGAAAATTCATAAAGATAATCTTACTGAGTGTTTGTGTGTTAGGGGAATAGAAAATGGTCTTTTTGGATCAGTTTCTTAATTTTCTATCACTAAATACAAGTAACAGCTAAGGCTCACCACATATTTATGAAAATATCTAAAATCGAAAGCAGAAGTAAAAAAAAATAAGTACAAATTAAACAAAACAGAGATAAGGCTAGAAAAATAACACATTAAAAATTACTGTTAATATTCTTAGCCTCTTAAATACATGTGATAAAAGAATGCTGTAATACATCACACACCGGGGCCTATCATGGTGGGGGGGAGGGATTGCATTGGGAGTTATACCTGATGTAAATGACGAGTTGATGGGTGCTGACGAGTTGATGGGTGCAGCACAGCAACATGGCACAAGTATACATATGTAACAAACCTGCACGTTGTGCACACGTACCCTAGAACTTAAAGTATAATAATAATAAATAAATAAATAAATAAATAAACAAAACAAAACAACAAAAAATAATAATTTCAAAATAATTGCCACACCAGTCTCCTGTGGTCAAGATTTAAAAAAAAAAAAAGTACTTACTTATTATTAAAAAATGAAAATTGAATATATGATAATAGAAATTTTAAATTCAGTAGAAATATTGGAAAATAAAGATGCTTTCAAAAGTCTGCACAACTCATTTTGTAACATGAAATTACAAATATTTCATTTTCTAATAACACTTTTTGTGCCCACATACATTATTGATAAATAAATACTATTACAGTTACAGTTATGTTTTATATTATTTTTATTCACAATTAGACTAATTATAAACATAAAATGTAACAAGTCACATAAAAGGTCACATTTTATTCTGGAAATAATCTTGGACTAGTATGATTCTGTCTTGCTAACTTACTTTGTATTTAATTATATTGTTACAAACCAATATTTGATAGGTAATATTCCAGTTTGGGACACAGCCAAAACAATGTAAAAAATATGTGAATTTTATTACTCCATTCTCACACTGCTATGAAGAACTGCTTAAGATTGGGTAATTTACAAAGAAAAGAGGTTTAATTGGCTTAGTTCTGTGGGCTGTATAGGAAACATGACTAGGAGCCCTCAGGAAACTTACAGTCTTCGCAGAAGGTGAAAGCGACACAAGCACCTTATTCACATGGTGGCAGAAGAGAGAACACAAAGAGGGGAGTGCCACACACTTTTAAACTATTAGATCTTGTGAGAACTTACTCACTATCATGAGAACAGCAAGAAGGAAATCTGCTCCCTTTGATCCAATCACCTCCTACCAGGCCCCTCCTCCAATTCAACATGAGATTTGGGAAGGGACAAAAATCCAAACCATTTCACGACAATATAATGGAAGTACAGATTTAGGTGAGTATTATAAAGGAAATATACCAGCATTATGTTTCTTCTTCATGTAGTTTTCAAGGAACTCTTGGAGGGGGTGACATTTAGCTGCAGATTCAGACGATGAGAAGAAATTGTTTTGCAAGATAGTGGTGGAATGTTTTTCATGATTGAGGTATAAATGATGCAAAAGCTCCAAGGTGGGAAAAAGCTCAATGTGAAATAGGACTTCAAGGACCTGTATGATTAGATTGCTATGAAAAAGTATCATGAGATACGAAGGAAAAGCTCAATAGGGATGAGATCACACAGATTCTTATAAGCCATGACATGGAGTTTAGGTTTCCTTTTAAGTGAAAAAAAATTCACTGGAGACTTTGTGAGGAAATATTTTTATTTTATTTGTTTTTAAAATCATCCTTGTTTTAATCAGTTAGGGCTTCTATAACAAAATACCATAGACTAAATGACATACACAACAGGTTTTATGTCTCTGGTTCTGAAGGTTGGGAAATCCAGGATCATGATGCCAGCAGATTCAATTCCTACTGATGCCTCTCTTCCCAGCTAGCAGATGGCTGCTTTCTTGCTGTGTTCTCATAGGTGGATAGAAACAGCAAGTTGTTTGATCTGTTTTTCCGAAGGGTACTAATTCTCACTTTTATGAACTCATCTAAACCTTATTGTTGCCCAAAGACCTCACCTCCAACCACCATCTGTTTGGGAGTTAAAACTTCAACATCCTGATTTTTGGGGAACACAATTTAGTTCCTAAGAGTCAATTTGTATGCTTAATAGAGAAGTGATTGTGAAAACAGCAGAAAGTAAGCAGGTAAAAGTTATATTTTCCTCAGATGAGAATTAATAGTTGCTTGGATATTTTTTGATTGAGTAGGAGAAGAGAAAGTGATTGATTAAAAATGTAATCTGAGAGTACAACAGAGAGATTTCTAACTGCCTGTGTGACTGTCGGACAAGGTAATTCTTTGATCTCTTTGGAATTCATTTGGTTATGGTATTATAATGATTATTGTAATGAAAGGTTTTGTTAAAAAGTTGCTAATTTCATAATCCAGTTGATTATAAAAATCTATATTATCATGCAATTCTTAAAATAATATAGATTTCTATATATTTAAATTAAATTTTTCCTTCAAGATTTTAATCTGGTCCCAATGACACATTCAGGGATGATAGATAGCTATTACCTGGTACATCTGTTTCACTTGTAAAAATATTGCATCTGAACACGTCTATACTGGTTAGTAAATACTCACTGCCCCAATCCCTAGAGTGTTCACTCTTCTCAGTCAGAACCTTTGGACTTGCTTGTGATCCAATAATTAGAGAATTAAGCCCTGGCATAATAAAGGGCATTCAAAAGCCTGTTCTCATTTTATGGTTTAGTACTTGTGTTCACTCAGAATGGAAAATACCCAGTCACATATTTTGCATATCACACAAATCAATTTTATTTAATTTTTCACCAGCTAAACTTTTCTGGCTAGACCCATTACATCTTTTGGAACCATTTTCTCAATTTCTAAAAAAATACTATAATAGAATTTTGTATTGTGATTCAATAAATATGCAGATAAATTTATGGAGACAAAATCGTTACAAAAGTGCAAATTTTATGTCAACAACACAGTTCCTTCATATATTCAAATTCCTTCTCAGGTCTCAAAATAAACTTTTATAATTTTATTGATGTTAGATTCTGCACATTCCTCAATTTTCTAATGGTTTTTATTTGCTTGTGCTTTATACTTATAACATTAAATTATTTTTTTAAATGATTATCAGTTTTCTTCCTTTTTTCCTATACTTATATCTCTTGTGTGTATATTGCATACGTCGTTGTTTTTGCCAAGAATTTTATGATATCCTCTAAGCAGATGAGTGATTGCTCTTCTGTACTTCCTTCAAATCAAATATGACTAGGTGACTGGCTTTGAAGAATATCTATATATGCCATTTCCAGGTAGGATGTCTAATAGCCAGATATTAATTAGTTGGGTTTCTTACTTGCTGACCCAGTCATCTGTAAATAACATGTAGAGGTGATTGCTACATTAGCCTGGGTACCTGAATGATTACAATGTCATACATTCAGAGAAATCATTGGGCTTACAATCTAAGACATTCACATTTTTAAAAAACACTAACTTTTGTTTTCTTAAATCCTTAAGATATGACATTATTTATTCTTTGTTGTGTTTTCTTAACTTTTGAAAATAACAAGGGTTCCAGAGTAGATTTAAATTTTCATTGTGGGTGCCTTAATTGAAAAACACAACATAATCTTAGATCTTGCATACATTCATTATGCTACATGTCTATAATAATTTCTACAAAATATGCTAACTGTGGTTAATATTAATCCCTACTTTCAGTTCAGAGAGAATTGTCCTTTTTGTAATGTTTTCTATAAGGAAATATATATAAATTATTCTACTAAGAAAAAAATGATAAGTAATTTTTGCCTATATATGTGTATGTACTTATGACATGCTTTATACTTATGACATTAAATTATTTTCTTTGTAAATGATTGTATGCATACATATATATTTCTTTTTTAAAGATATATATTAAAGATGTGTATGCATACACATCTTTATGCATTTAATATATATTAAAGATATATATTAAAGATATAAAGATACGTATGCATACATGTATATTTCTTTTTTAAAAATAGTGCTTCTAAGAAGACATACGAGTGGCCACTAAACATAAGAAAAAAATGCTGAGCATCACCAATCATCAGAGACATGCAAATCAAAACTATGAGATACCATCTCACACCAGTCAGATGGCTATTTATTAAAAACTCAAAAAACAACATGCTGGTGAGGCCGTGGAGAAAAGGGAATGCTTGTACACTGTAGGTGGGAAAGTAAATTAGTCCAGCTACTGCAGAAAGCAGTCTGGAGATTTCTCAAAGAACTTAAAACAGAGCTACCGTTTGGCCCAGCGATCTCATTATTTGGTATATACTCAAAATAAAATAAATCATTCTACAAAAAAGATACATGCACTTTCATGTTCATCGCTGCTCTATTCACAATAGCATAGACATGGAATTTACACAGGTGCCCATCAATGGTAGACTGAATAAAGAAAATGTGGTACATGTTCACCATTGAATACTACACAGCCACAGAAAAAGAATACAATCAGGTTCTTTGCAGCAGAGTGAATGCAGTTAGAGGTCGTATCCTAAGTGAGTTAACACAGAAACAGAAAACAAAATACTGCATGTTCTCATTTACAAGCGGTAGCTAAACATTGAGCACATATGCACATAAAGATGGGAACAATAGATAATGTGGAATACTAGAGGGTGAAGGGAGGAGGTGTGAATTTAAAAACTACCTATTGGATACTATGCTCTCTACCAAAGTGACAGGATCCATATTCCAAACCTCAGCATCTTGAAATATTCTCATGTAAAAATTCTGCACATGTGCCCCCTGTATTTAAAATAAAAGTTGAAATTAAAAATAATAGTGTTTAAATTAGACAAAACGAATGCAAACTATATATATGGTTTAAATATACATATATAAATACATGTATATTTCTACTATATAATAAGTATTGACAGGAGAAAGTAATTTTTTAAAATTTACCTTTTTATTATCACATATGTAGTTTAGGAAAAAAATTTTTGACTGATGTTCTAACTGTAAATGCTGCTATGCATCTTACAGTTTCTATAATTTTGACGTAGTTAAATATTTTGTATACTTGTCATATGAAAGGATATAAAACTTGCCTTTGTTTAGAAAAGAAAAAAATTAATTTCATTTTCAGAGATAACAAAATGCTGACATAAGAGAGCTTTAAATGACTATATATATATGTGTATAGTAATCTGCTTATAGTTGAAAAAGTACAGTTATTATTTTGTGAGGCATCATTAACTTTAATGGTAGTTTTTCTACACATATCAAGTCTCTGCCCATTTATTGTACTGAAAATTCCTATTATAAAATTAGTATAAATAATTTCATGCACAGTGTTCCAGTTATCTTTTTATAAGAGCATATTTTACTTAAGTTTGAATGTCTAGGCAAGGAGACAATAACTGGGATGCCAAACATAAAGTCAGTCATCTTTATCAGGAACTGTTCTTTGGGCTGATCTTTAAGATTTAAGTCATGAACACGTTATTACATATATCCTGGCATACAAATCTGAAGACAAGTGATTTAGCCCTAGTCGAGTGGTTTTAACTCCTCTTACTGGAATTCTTTCTCAAAACAGGTATATAACATGGTGGTGTGCCTGTCGGCCAACTACTATAACTCCAAACCTAATTGACTTTGCCTCTAGATATTCAAGACCAAAATGTTCTTTACAAAACTCTCAGTTTGAGGTAGAAAATATATATCTTTTCCTTCCTAGGAGGTAAGTGAAATGGGCTTAGTAACTAAGTTTTTAAAATGTAATGTGCCAAATACAAGAATAAAGTAAAATTAGATGATCATATGGTAATGATGGATGAAATATGGTGATAATCATTTGCATGGCAAAATAGCTAAATAAAATACCTAAATCACAGGCACTGTGAAAAGTGAAGTAGTTAAATTGTAAGAAGGATAAAGGTCATTATCATTCATTTATATATATATAATAAACAATAAATATATATATATATATATATATATTTAAAAAATATCCAGAAAACATTCTTGTCACATGTTGGGAAGGTGCAAGAAAATGATTTTAAGAGTGACCATACATAACATGGATTATTACGGTCTCATTAAAATATATAAATGAGGGGCTGGGTGCGGTGGCTGACACCTATAATCCCAGCACTTTGGGAGGTCAAGGCAGGTGGAGAGGCCAGGAGTTCAAGGCCAGAGAGGAGCCTGGCCAACATGATGAAACCCCGTCTCTACTAAAAATACAAAATGTAGCTGCGCATAGTGGCGCATGCCTTTAATCCCACCTACTCAGGGGACTGAGGCAGAAGAATCACTTGAACCCAGGAGGCAGAGGTTACAGTGAGCCAAAATTGTGCCAGTGCACTCCAGCCTGGGCAATAGAGTAGACTCCTCAAAAAAAATATATATATATATATACACACACATACACACACACATCTATATACATATGTGTGTATATATACACACACACACATATATACATATATATATGTATGTATATATAAGGGCTGTCTTGACATTTTCAGCTTACAGGGCATTGGGAAAGGTATAATTCATCATTGTATTTATTCTGTCTTCTCTTTAATACTAAAAAGTCCCAAATTATTATTTTATGTGTTTCAGGGTTCTCAGTTGAAAAAGCTCATGGGACTGGATGCTGTTAAGAATGTGGTACAGTTCTCCACAATTCCCAGACATTCCATGCCACATTTTAATTCTAAATTTCTAGAAACGTAAATGTGAATGTCCAGGGTGAACCAGTGCATTGTAAGTGGAGGGCTGGGTCCAAACACAGGGATCTGACAGGAAGTCATCATTGTGTAAAAAGCAGACATTTCCACCAAAGAAATATTGGGCTCTCAAACAGATATTTGTGTCTTATTATGGCTACCTCTGCAATTTCACCTTGAATCATTGTCACCATATCCCACTATGCTACAGACATTTTGTCTCCCAGCCTCTTGACTATACCAAACTATGGTTTCAAATGTCAGCCCCTTTCACTTATTTCTCCTAACTGGCATGAGCCTCCCTTTACTTCTTGCAGCGTTTACCTTGGGAGTCTCCTCCGCTTGCATGCCAAGTTTTCACAGATAAATCACCCTGTTGAAACCAGCATTGTCTCCATCTGTAGTCTGTCAAAAAATTCTTTAACCATCTCTGCCAATAATTTATTGCAATCTATGATATCCTTTATTCTTTTTTGATTCTTTTTAAAAATTGGCCATTAGAATTTAACTTCCAGGAAGACAAAATCCTTTTTGTCCTCATAACTGTTACATCGCTAGTGAATAGCACAATAATCAACACATTTGTAAACAAATAAACTTAAACATTTCAATAGTAAAAGCAGATTTGAATTTATGATTCCTTATTTTTTCTCTGTCCATTTCACAATTTTAGAATATAAAGAATTATCAGTTATGCTGATCTATTAAGCATAATTGGTAAATACATATAAGTTATTTATGTAAAAAATGAGAAAAATCATATACTATTAGCATTATTTTGAGTTAATGCTGCTATCTGGAAATCTTCATGCTCCTATTGACACTAATTTTTAAATTTTTATACAACACCTGAGAAATATAGTAAGATGCTAAATGTGTATGGAGTGGAATCAAACTGTAGTTTAAATCCTAACTTGACACTTTCTATTTATGTTGCTTGATATTTCAGTGCCTCAGTTTCTGTAATATGAGGAGATAAAAATGGTAACTATAAAGTCGATTTTTATGACATTAAGTAAAAAATATAACATGCTTACAGCATCAAAAAGATATTGTCTATAATTATGTTTTCTTATTAAGATAAGAATCTTCACTAATCATTTATCTCTCTAAAAATGAAACACACAGAAAACTACTCATCTTCTTCTTGGTAAATTGGTCGGAAATGTTATAATCCAATGAGAGAATGTATTATATTTTATTGTAACAGATTCCAAAGCAACTGTGAAAATATTTGCACTGAAATTTGCGCCACACTTAATCTAAATCAATTGTAATTACTGTGGTCATTTATTTTGTAAATCATGGATTTTTTTCTGTAATACAATTTTAAATTTTAATTATCTTTTTCATCTGCTTTACAATAAACAATAAACTTTTCTTCAACTTGAACACACAAAAAATTACTGCTTTTTAACAGTATGTGATTATCTTTTTTATTTATGCCCACAGCCAAAATGACGAATTTGCTGTTTAAACTATATGACATATCTTCAACTGTTACTGGCAATAATTGTCATTCTACAGCAGAAGTCTCACTTTTATTTTTGCTAAAGGCAGAATATGTCTCTTTTATGTCTAAAACAGAGAGAATGGAAATAATTTTTCTATATAACCATTTGAATCCTGGGGAAAATATTTAAAAACTATGTTTAGGAATTCAGTGTCTCATTTTCTTAAATGTAAGTTTTATCTTAAATTTAAGTTTATTATAATAGTGGGATGTGAGATTCAAATGATTTGCTAACTTAAGAAAAATCATTTATGGTTTTACATACTTGGTGTTAAATTCTGTTTTTGAAAAAGGAATTCAGCAGATTTCACATTTTAAATAGATTATAAGGATCAAAAGAGATGTTAAATATACATAGATGAGAGCAGTGAACATAAAGATTAAAGCTTATTTTTTTGAGGTCCCAGAGGTGGTCCTTAACAGAACTACTACTTATTGAACCCAAGACTGTTGATTACCAATATTATAATTTCATTGCACTGGGTATGAGATTTATTACACCAAGTAAAAGATGTTTTTAAATTTGCAATTTTATTTTTGAGACTCTGTTTCAGCTGTGCTATTACACCTGCCATTTTCCTACAGATGCTTGAGACCATTATAGAGATAACATAAAGAAACTAAAAGTTTTTTAATTTATACAAAAATTTAAGGACATAAATCAAAATAATAATTTTATTTTGTTGTAAGCGTGAAAGTACTTAAAATACCTTGTTGAAATAAAACCAGATCATTACAAGATCATACATTTGAAGGATCGACTGACCCTCGTCTACCTTCTAGCCTTTTTTCTTTTTATTACCAAGTGGTAACAAATTACACATTTTATCCTTCACCAGCTCCCAAACAGAGCTCAGGCTGTATTAGTCCATTCTAACACTGCTATATAAACTACTTGAGACTGGGTTATGTATTAAGAAAAGAGGTTTAATTGACTCACAGTTCTGCAGGCTCTACAGGAAGCATGGCTCAAAGTCCTCAGGAATCTTACAATCATGGTGGAAGGCAAAGAAGAAGTAAACAGGTCTTCACACATTGGAGAAGGAGAGAGAGAGAAGGGGAAAGTGCAACACACTTTAAAACTATCAGATCTCCTAAGAACTTACTCACTATCATGAGAAAAGGAAGAGAAAAATCCGCCCCCATGATCCAATCACCTCCCACTAGATTCCTCCTCCAACACTGGGAATTACAAATCAACATGAGATTTGGATGGGGACACAGACCCAAACTATGTCATATACCTTTGAACATCAATCCTCCTCTCATGACTACCCATTTTTATTTTTCTTACTTTGATGATTCATTTCTAATTCTATATCCTGTATGAAAGCTTCCTTACTTCCCTAATTAAGTTGAAGCCTCTGTCTTCTAGCTCTCCATCACAGTTGTCACTAGGGCACTAAATAGGTCCCTAGACTCTGGATGGGGCAGGACCTATATATATCATATTCATTAATTTACTGTTAATAACTCCTTAGTGCAGTTGTTGACATGTGGTAAGCATTTAATCAACATAATATACTAAATACATTCAGCATATATTTTCACTATAATAATGTATCATAGCTGTAGATGGGTAGAGAGTTTAACTTGGAACGACCTGTGTCAGATATTCACATTAGTTGGGACTACTCAGTAAGGTTGTTTCATCTTCATGAGGTTCAGTTTTATACATTTTTTCAATAAAGGATGTAATGGTTAATAACACTTATCTGGCAATTTGTATGGAAGACTAAATAAACTAATATAAAAAGCATGCTTACATAAAGTCTGGTAGGTAGTAAGTACTCAGTAAGTATTTAATAAATGGTATTTGTTATTGTGCTTGTGATATAACATTATTATGTGTTTTTAAAATTATTTTTATTGGAGGATAAATTCCTGGATAACCAGAATATAACCACCTAATATATAATAAATATTCAATAAATATTTATTGCATTAATATTTACTGATTAAGTTTGTTCAAATATTAAAAAGTAAACTATAAAATGTATGGAAATAAATTATAAAACTATAAAAGGTGAAATGTATTAATTATAGAACTGTACTCATTTGCTCCATAGTGGTCTATTTTGTTAATGCTAGAAATTTGAATATACATTTAGTGAGGTAATATATGTAATATAGTTTGTCTCTGTGTTCTTATTCAAATCTCATCTCAAACTGTAATCCACATGTGTCAAGGGAGGGACCAGGTGGAGGTAATTGAGTCATAGAGTGGGTTCCCCCATGCTGTTCTCGTGATAGTAAGTTCTCATGAGTTCTGATGGTTTTACAGAGGGCTCTTTACCCTTTGCTCTGGCTCTCTCACCTGCCCCCAGGTAAGACATATCTGCTTTTCCTTACACCATGATTATAAGTTTCCTGATGCCTCTTCAGCCATGTGGAACTGTAAGTAATTAAACCTCTTTTCCTTATTTATCACCCTGTCTGTCTTGAGCAGTTGTTTATAGCAGTGTGAATATAGGCTAATACAATGTCTAACTATGACAACGTATTAAATAAATATTTTATGGGAATGTGTGAAAAAAATAAAAATTAAGCAGGGACTTGTGGTAATGAAACATAGGGATACTGATCAATTCTTCTTCACACAAAGTAAGTTTACATGTTGATGAAATTATTGAAAACAGAATTCAAGACAACAGAAAATAAGCAAAGTCAAGTAAAAATACATATTTAATCATTAATAAGGTTGTTTTATATCACGCAAGATTGTATTACCTTCTTTCTATTTCAATTTTCTTACTCTATTTTTCTTTCTACTGCTATTACCTGCTTCCAATTTATTACTAGGTCAAGTAATGAAAACACAGCTTTCCACTCTGGAGGTGATAGACTGAGTTAGAAGTAAGTAGCAGAATACTTGGAAAAATAAAGTGGATTATTTTCAGTAACAGAGCTTTAGAAGGACTGTACTCTTCACACATCACTTACTGGCTGCTAAAAAGTACATACATGAAAAGAACACTGGGAGTCCAGCAAAAAATTGAAAGAATGAGAAGCTTTGCAAAGTTTCTGGACCATCGTATGTGTTTCTCAACTTACACATAGCTCAGGCCTAAAGGCTTGAGGTATCAAGTATAAAATAGCCTTTCCAGAAATTACTTTTCAATATGCTATGAATATGCTTAGGAAGCCATGCAAAAGTGAAAACAAAGAAGAGAAAGAAAGAAGAAAGGAAGGAAGGAAGCAAGGAAAGAAGGAAGGAAGAAAGGAAGGAAGGATGTTCTTTCCATGTTTTCCCCTCCCTCCCTTCCTCTCTGTATCTTTTATGTTTTAAAACATAAAAGGTCTTTATAGCAGTGTGAATATGGACTAATATAATGTCTAACTATTACAACGTATTAAATAAATATTTTATTGGAGTGTGTGAAAAAAATAAAAACTAAGCAGAGACTTGTGGTAATGAAACATAGGGATACTGATCAATTCTTCTTCACACAAAGTAAGTATACATGTTTATGTTTTAAAACATAAAAGATACAGAGAGGAAGGGAGGGAGGAGAAAACGTGGGAAGAACATCAGAGACATCAGAGAATGAACACCATGAAAAAATTTTACTGTTTGATTAAAGAAAAGGTAATTGTCTACTTATAAAAGCAAAACAATAATGAAACCATAACAGGAAAACAAAACTGAAAAATCGTTTTGCAACCACAAAGTATACCATTTTTAAATGGTATAAAATCCAAGACATGGAAAGAAACAAGAATATATAAAGTTTATTAGTCCATTTTCACACTGCTACAAAGCCATACCTGAGACTGGGTAATTTATAAAGAGTTTTAATTGACTCACAGTACTGCATGGATGGGAAGGCTTCAGGAAACTTACAATCATAGCAGAAGGCAAAGGGGAAGCAAGGCATCTTCTTCTGAAGGTGACAGGAAGGAAAATGAACACAAGAGGAACTACTAATCACTTATAAAACGATCAGATCTTTTGAGAACTCATTCAATATCATGAGAACAGCATGGGGGAAACCGTCCCAGTTATCCAATTACCTACACCTGGTCTATCCATTGACACGTGGGTATTATGGGGATTATAATTCAAGATGAGTTTTGGGTGGTGACACAGCCTAACCATATCAAACATATATGCAGGGAAAAAGTCACTGGAAACTGACTCCAGGTGGGCACTGATGTTGAATTTTAGCTGACCGAGACTTCAGTGAAACTATGATAAATATGTTCAAATGAAAAAATAAAATATGTGGAAATAATTAAATGAAAATCTGTTAATAATGAGTGAAAAAGCAAAAACTCTCACCAGAGAAATATAAACCATAAAAAGTAACCAAATGGGAATTCTAAAGTTAAAACATAAAATAACTCAAATAGAAAAATTACCCAATGGGCCCAAGACCATATCAGAGATGGCAGAAGAAGAAATCAGTCAACTTCAGAATAAATTAATAAAAATTGTCCAGTGTAAGAACAAGGAGGAAGAAAAGATTAATCGAAGGAAAATAAACAGAATCTCAGAGAACTGTGGGATAATAGCAAACATTCACATGTCTGAGTAATGACAATCTAAGGAGAAAAGAAAGAAAACCAGGCAGAAAAGTATCTGTGTGAATAATGGCTATAAATTTTCAATTTGAGGAAAAATAATGGCTTACAGATACAAGAAGTACAGTAAATATCCAATAAAATATAACCACATGTGAACACAGCATAACAACATTGAGAAAGAGAAAATACGCGATGCAGAAAGAGAAAAGTGACTCTCTCTCTCTATATATATACACATATGTATATATATAAAACAATTAATGAAATAATAGCTGATTTCTCATCAGAAATAATAGCAGCCAGAAAATAGTAAAATATCATATTTAAATATTCAACTGGCCAGGTGCGGTGGCTCATGCCTGTAATCCCAGCACTTTGGGAGACTAAGGCAGGTGAATCACAAGGTCAGGAGATTGAGACCATCCTGGCTAAAATGGTGAAACCCCGTCTCTACTAAAAAATACACAAAATTAGCCAGGCTTGGTGGCAGGCACCTGTAGTCCCAGCTACTAGGGAGGCTGAGGCAGGAGAATGGCGTGAACCCGGGAGGTGGAGCTTGCAGTGAACCAAGATTGAGCCACTGCACTGCAGCCTGGGTGACAGAGCAAGACTCCGTCACCAAAAAAAAAAAAAAAAAATTATATACATATATATATATATATTCAATCATAAAAACCTGTCAACCAAAAATTATTTATTGAGTATAACTGCTGAAAAATGAAAGAAAAACAAAGATATTTCTAGACAAACCACCAGAGTTTATATTTCATAAGTTTATTTCAGTCTTAGAACTGTTTAAAGTAAAATAGAAGAAACAAATATGCCTAATGATATTGTCCCATTTCATGTAAAATATTTTGAAAAATGTAGGAGAAATAAATATTCCTAATGTTATTGTGCTTAATTTTACATAAAAATAAATGTAGTGTTCTGTGCTAAAATTGTTATAATTGCAATTTCATTAATTTATAGTATATATTTTATATATATTACATTCATTTAAATCCTGTTTTAGAAAACAAACATAAATAATTTTAAGCATATGCTAATAAGAAATATCCACAAGTTTCCTCCTTTTATCTAACACCCTTATCTTTGTAGATAAGGCAATTTTGTATTGTGTTTTTGAAATAATTTTATGTGAATAAAAAAGTTACACTTCCTTTTGCAAACATAACTTTATTAACCCTTTGTAGAAAATCAGATGAAATCTCAAAATTGTGTGATATGGTCTGGCACAAAACTCATTTTGAATTGTAGCTCCCACAATTCCCACATGTCATGGGAGGGACCCAGTGGGAGATAATTGAATCATGGAGGTGGTTCTTTCCTGTGCTGTTGTCATGATAGTGAATAACTCTCACAAGATATGATGGTTTTATAAAGGAGAGTTCCCCTGCACACGCCCTCTTGCCTGCTGCCATGAAAGATGTGAAGTTACTCCTCATTCATCTTCACCTGTAATTGAGAGGCCTCCCCAGCCATGTGAAACTGTGAGTCAATTAAAACTCTTTCCTTTATAAACTACCCAGCCTTGGGCATGTCTTTATTAAGAGTGTGAGAACAGACTAACACGTTGTGTTTTTAAGAAAGCACAATGTCATGTTTTGGGCTCAATTGTGTCCCCAAAATTTATTTGTCAAAGTTCAAACCCCTAGAATGTGACTGTACTTGTGGATAGGTAAATGAGGTAACATGAATGGGCATTTATAAATATGACTGATGTCTTTATAAGGGGAGATCAGGATATTGGCAACAGAGACCAAGGAATGGCCATGTGAAGGAGAAGGCTGCCGTCTGCAAGCCAAAAAGAACGCCTCAAAAAAAACCAAACTCGCCCACACCTTGATCTTGGACTTCTAGTCTTCATAACTGTACAAAAATAAGTTTCGTTATTTGAGCCACACAGTCTGTAATATTTGTTATGGCAGCCCTAGCAAACTAAGTTTATTTTTCTTCTGGTTAAAGCTAATTAGTTAACACAGATGGTCATCCTAAGTACAAGTGAATTTAGGATGATGTGTGACAAATGGTGCTGCTAAATCCTCTTACTAGGGCTAGTTATTACTCATTTTGAGAACATGTATATAATGATTTTAATTTAGTTGCCAATATAAAAAGATGAGATTTTCTGTCTTTGCAATTTCTTCATGGATTTTCTGTGATACACATCACACTGTAGTTTAATGTTCACTCAATAATAAAATTATGTTTCCTCTTTTTACCTTTGTGAGCACTTTTTCTGGGTTAAGAAGACATTGTGTTTCTTATTACATTTCCCCCAAAGAATCAAGAAGGATTACATGGTTACATTTGCTGTTAGAAGCTTTTGTGCCTCTTTTGTCACCAAGACATGCCTAGACTAGTCCATTATTCTCAAAAGGAAGATGACAAATAGGTGGAGAAGAATCTCTGTGGCCAGGTGCACCTGCAGAAATCATCTCTTTAGCCACCCCTATTCTCCCCCTAAAGCATGAATGAGCTTGGCTAAGATCAGCAGAATCCACAGGTGTTCCTAGCCTAGATCAGCTAACATTCAGTCAACCCATGATCATAAGAAATGCACACTGTTATATACTTATGAACTTTTGTGTTGTTTCTTTTACACTGTGGCAAAAGATAACAAAAGGAGGTAACCAATGAGGCAGGGTTCAAATACTATCTCTCTTCTTACTTATTGGCTATTTAATCCTCAGCAAGTTTCTTAAACTCTTGAGGTTCCTCATGCATGTCATATGCTTCATATTTCATTCAAGAGCATTAAATGAGAAGAGCATGCAGTTGTTACATACTAAGGACATAATGTGTGCCAAATGCAGCAGTAGTAAAATTATAAAAGTATTTCAGATACTATTCAGCGTATTTTTTTTTTGTCAAAGAACTTTCTTTTTTGTTTGTTTGTTTGCTTTTTCATTTATTTCATCATTTGTTTCATACACCTACTATGAAAGATATAGTTCCTACTGTATGTCAGGCTATGTCTCATGCACTGGGAATAAATCAATAAGTAAAATAACGCCAATATCTGTTCTTATGTAGCTTATAGTTTACATAAGAATAATATGAATTGTTGTAATAAAGATCATAGCTTCTAAGATTGATAAAACATCTAATTATAATGGGAAAATAGTAAGATCTTATTTTTTTGTCACTTGGAAGTATGTATTACAGTTTAGTAGAAGAGATAGATCACAAACGATAATATGAACATGCATAAACAATTGCAGCAAGTATTACAAAAATAACACTTTTATAAGTGATATAAAATTTTTAACAGTGAGATAGTCTAGGGTGAAATTATTAGAAATTTAACAAAGGAATGCTATTTGAATTAAACTAAGCATGGATAATTTCATACAGAGAAAATGGCCTTAGGGACTTTGCATATGCTAATGCTTAGGAATTCACATGGTATTCTCCTCTCTGGTTAGTTATCTCTTACTCTGTGACATAGAAAATGGCAAATACTACAGACAAGGTTGGAATAGGCTATTGTTTACTAGAAATTCTCAGTGTATATTTTTTAGTAGATACATCTGAACTATGGAAATGGCAAATACTTTTGCCCTGGTGTCCAAATTATTGAGTATATTATGTCAAGACATATGGCACCCAAAGAGCTAACTAAACTTTAGTGCTATGTATTTTGTTGTTGTTGTTGTTTTGAAAGGGAGAGTACAGGCAGGGGTAAGTCACTCTTTCCACATAGGTAACTGTGACTAAATACAACAAAAAGGAAACATAAAATCTGAAATCCCCGCTTCTTTTGAGGAAATCTATACAAGCAGGGTAGAATAGTCAAAAAAAAAAAAAAAAAAAAAAAAAAAGGCTGTATAGTTTAATAAGGTTCATTATGTGTGATTGAAGTATTTGAAAAAAATCCAAAATTGTGACGTAACCTAATAATATATTTTATCTTTAAATCTCTGAAAGGATTAAAAGTTTCTCTTCTGTGAGTTTCTCTAAATCATTATTTTACTAATTTGGTTCATATTGAAGTAGTTATAATTGGGCCATTCCCGAAGTTAATCACCTCATATAAAAATTCTTGTTTATGAAGAGCAGAGAAATGAGTTTGTAATTTAGAAGCATATATTTAAGATATCTAAGTCCTATTAAAAAGAGAACAATGAAATTGAAGCTATTAAAATTATGTTAAAAATGTAACTTTGTAAACAACATTAGATCTTTTTATTGAAGTTGCTTGCTTTGAACTGTATTATGGTTTCTGAGATGTGCTTTACCATTGCAAATTCAGAGATTATTTATATAATTCTTATCACATTTCAGACCTCACAAACCAGACAAAAAGTGTTACCCCTGCTATACATAGTAATCTTTAATCAATGGACTGGTATTCCAATTGCAAAATAATAAATCCTTTGCATCCTGGAACTACTATATGAGTGGTAAGAAGAAGCAGTATCCCAGATACTTCTTTGTTAATTGAGATCCGGTTTATTTAACTTTATCTTACTCTTCATTGTTCATATTTTTTTGAATAGGTTACTCTACTTTGTAGTCTCTAAACTCTAAATACATGGACCAGGACTTAAGAGAGTGATCAAAATCATGAGTTGACAAAGGAGTAGGACTAGAGTTGATGAAATACTGTTGATGGTGAAATTTTTCAATATTGATGCATTTATGCATGTATGCATACCATACATTAGAATAAAATGAAACATTACACTGATTCTATGTATTTATTCCAATATATGTCTAACAATTAGCATTTGAATACAAGTTGAGTATCCCTAATCTGAAATTCCAAACCTGAAATGTTCCAATATCTAGAACTTTGGGTGCTAATGTGATGCTCAAATAAAATGCTCATTGGAATATTTCAGATTGTGGATTTCCAATTAGGAATGCTGAAACAGAAAGTAAAATGCAAATATTCCAAAATCTTAAAAATCCAAAATTGGAAATATTTATGGTCCCAAGCATTTCAGATAAAGAATATTCAATCTGTATTATTTCTATAAGCACAAGAAAGAAGAAAAATAAATAACATCATTATGCTATTGTCAAAGCAAAAATTGCACATGGCAAAGTTAAACAGGCTAAAAAAAATTTATTCAAGTTATTGAAGTGGCCTCGTTGTCTGGGGTGATACCTGAGGTTCATTGTCTCATAGCCACAGAAAACTAGGACACAGACACACAAAGAGTAGGTTCAGAGCGAAAGATTAATAGGTGAAAGAAGGAAAATAGGTCCCTGCAGCAGAGAGAAGGATTCCAAACAGGTTTCCTGGTTCATGGAAAAAATGCAAGGGTTTATAGATTAGATTGAGGAGGCGGGGTTGATTTATATAGGACATGAAAGATTGGTTGGACCAGGTGTGTCATTTGCTTAAGGTGCAAAAAAATAATTAGGGCTAGGTGTACCATTTGCATAGGGCACAAAAAGCAAGCTGGCCGCGCCCTCTCGACCCCCACCCCCACCAGCAATCTTTTATTATGCAGAGTAGTTCTCTACCTGGCCGGTGCATGTTGCCTGTTCCTTTACTGTACACGTGGTAACAAAGGAAAGGGAAGATGGAGCCTCTATGTTGAACACGCCTGGCCCTCAGCCCTTTTCTATTGGCACAGCTGCCAGCATTTGCCCACGCAAGCTTCTAGTTTGCTTAACCATGTTGGCGGCTTAAATTTCAGGCTATGCTTTGTTTAAAAAGAAATAATCTGGGGGCTACTTTTTGTTAAAAGGAAGGCTTTGCCGAGGACTGTCTTACCCTCACTATCTGCCTAAATAATTTCTTTCTACCTCTGCGTCACTATAACACTTGGGTGAGAGACTAAACTCAACTTCTTCAAAATAAAAGGAAGAATAGTTTTTAAGCTCTGGGTGAACTAACAGGAAAGAACTGAAGAAATTACAGGGAAGGTTGATTAAGGGAATATGAGGGGCACATAGTTATTACTGAGTTTGCAAATGTTTTTGTCCCCATGAGGCCATTTATGTTTGCTAATCAATGCCCATTTAAGTTAGGCTTCTACTCTCCCCTAACACTGGGAGGTTGGGGTGATTCCTTCCTTAATAACAACACTTCGAAGCGATGGCTCCCAAATCTTTGAGAAAGTGCTGCGTTGTAAAACTGGCAAGAGGCTTTTAAAAAGATGTATCTCTTGGCCAAGCGTGGTGGCTCACGCCTGTCATCCCAGCACTTCGGGAGGCCGAGGCGGGCAGATCATGAGGACAGGATATTGAGACCATCCTGGCCAACATGGTGAAACTCTGTCTTTACTAAAAATACAAAAATTAGCTGGGCGTAGTGGCGTGCACCTGCAGTCCCAGCTACTCGGGAGGCGGAGGCAGGAGAATCACTTGAATCCGGGAGGCGGGGTTTGCAGTGAGCTGAGATCAGGCCACTGAACTCCAGTTCTGTCTCAAAAAACAAAAAACAAAAAACAAAAAACTGTATATCTTAAAGGGATAGAGTAAGAATTTGAAATTGTAAGTTTTCTAAAGTCAACGGACAATTGAAAGGGAAATCAGGGTCAACAGGTAAGAAAAATGTTGTCTTAAGTTTAGTTAAATTTAGGGAAACGTTAAGGCCCGTTTGATAACTATGTTTATGTGGTTTTATGAAGCTTAATAGATTAACTTTTTTTTTTTTGTACTAGGTTCAGAGCATCTACAACTCAAGAGGTTATGATATATTATGCTGAATTTCCTACTAAGTTAGTGACTATACATTTGCAAATTTCTCATGATCCCACACCTGAAAACAATATTCATTGCTCCAGGTTTTATTTGCCGTTATAAAAAACACTTACAGTTTTTCTTTCTTTTTTAAGATATTTATTTATTTATTTTCTTTCCACCTTTTTTTTGTGTGTACTTTAAGTGCTAGGGTACATGCGCACAATGTGCAGGTTTGTTACATATGTATACATGTGTCATGTTGGTGTGCTGCCTTAAATCTGTGCCATGGTGGTTTGTCGCACAAATCATCCCATCATCTAGGTATTAAGCTCAGCATCCATTAGCTATTCTTCCTGATGCTCTCCCTGCTCCCACCCTTCCGCCCTCCAACAGTCCCCAGTGTATGTTGTTCCCCTCCGTGCCCATGTGTTCTCTTCATTTAGCTTCCACCTATAAGTGAGAACATGCAATATTTGGTTTTCTGTTCCTATGTTAGTTTGCTGAGGATAATGGCTTCCAGCTCCATCCATGTTTCTGTAAAAGACATAATCTCTTTTTTTTTTTTTTTTTTTTTTTTGAGAAGGAGTCTCACTTTGTCGCCCAGGCTGGAGAGCAGTGGCTCCATCTCGGCTCACTGCAAGCTCCGCCTCCCGGGTTCACGCCATTCTCCTGCCTCAGCCTCCCAGTAGCTGGGACTACAGGCGCCCGCTACCACGCCCGGCTAATTTTTTGTATTTTTAGTAGAGATGGGCTTTCACCGTGTTAGCCAGGATGGTCTGGGTCTCCTGACCTCGTGATCCGCCTGCCTCGGCCTCCCAAAGTGCTGGGATTACAGGCGTGAGCCACCGCGCCCGGCCAAAAGACATAATCTCATTCCTTTTTATGGCAGGAGAGTATTCCATGGTGCATATGCAGCACATTTTCTTTATCCAGTCTGTAGTTGATGGGCATTTAGGTTGATTCCATGTCTTTGCTATTGTGAATAGTGCTGCAGTGAACATACGTGTCAATGTTAATAGAATAATTTCTATTCCTTTGGGTATATCCAGTAATGGGATTGTTGGGTCAAATTTTTTTTTTTTTTTTTTCTACCTCTAGGTCTTTGAGGAATTGCCACAGTGTCTTCCACAATGGTTGAACTAATTTACACTCCCGCCAACGGTGTAAAAGTTTTGCTTTTGCTCCACAACCTTGCCAGCATCTGTTGTTTTTTGACTTTTTGATAATAGCCATTCTGAATGATGTGAGATGGTAGCTCATTGTGGTTTTGATTTGCATTTCTCTAATGATCAGAGATGTTGAGCTCTTTTTCATGTTTGTTGGCTGCATATATGCCTTCTTTTGAGAAGTGTCTATTCATGTCCCTTGCCAACGTTTTAATGGGGTTGTTTGTTTTGTTTCTTGTACATTTGTTTAAGTTTCTTGTAGATGCTGGTAGTTAGACCTTTGTCAGATAGATAGATTGCAAAAATTTTCTCCCATTTGGTAGATTTTCTATTCACTCTGATGATTGTTTCTTTTGCTGTGCACAAGCTCTTTGGTTTAATAAGATCCACTTTGCTAATTTTTGCTTTTGTTGCAATTGCTTTTTGCATTTTTGTCATGAAATTTTTGCCTGTGCCTATGTCCTGAATTGTATTACCTAGATTTTTCTCCTAGGTTTTTTTATAGTTTTGGATTTTACATTTAAGTTTTTAAAATCTATCTTGAGTTGATTTTTGTATATAGTGTAAGTGGTCTAGTTTTAATTTTCTGAATATGACTAGTCAGTTCTCCCAGCATCATTTATTACACAAAGAATCCTTTCCCTATTGCTTGTTTTTGTCAGGTTTGTTGAAGATCAGATGGTTGTAGGTGTGTGGTCTTATTTCTGGGTCCTCTATTCTGTTCCATTGCTCTGTGTGCCTGTTTCTGTACCTGTACAATGCTGTTTTAGGTTTTAGTTACTGTAGCCTTATAGTATAGTTTGAAGTCAGGTAATGTGATGCCTATAGCTTTTTTTTTTTTTTTTTTTTTTTTTTGCTTAGGATTGTCTTGGTGACTATACAAGCATACAAGCTCTTTTTTGGTTCCATATGAATTTTAAAATAGTTTTCTTTTTCTAATTCTGTGAAGAATGTCAATGGTAGTTTAATGAGAATAGCATGGAATCTATAAATTGTTTTGGGCTGTATATGGCCATTTTCATGATGTCGATTCTTCCTATGCATGAAAATGGAATGATTTTCCATTTGTTTGTGTCATCTCTAATTTTTTGAGCAGTTGATTGTAGTTCTTCTTGAAGAGGTCCTAAAATATGAAATGTTTCATGAATTTTGCATCATCCTTGCACAGGTGACATGCTAATCTTCTCTATATTGTTCCAATTTTAGTATATATACTGCTGAAGTGAGCACTATACAAGATTTTCTACAAACAATGACACATATATAGGTAGTCACAAAATTCTATCTTGCATAGCCACATTTTCAAGATAATATTATTTCTTAATCATATGCTATCTTTTTCTACACCCAATGTATTTTATTTTAGTGAAAAATATTTTAAAAATGGGACTTGAAGGCTACAGTTGTAGGACACAATTGTATTTGTTTCTTAATTTTTCAGTATGATAGTTCTTATTTGTATGTGTTTATACAGTCATGAGCAGTATAACAATCATAGACCATATAAATGATGGTGGTCCCATAAGATTACAATAGAGCTAAAAAATTCCTATTACCTAGTGATGTCCTAGCCATCTTAATGTAATTGTGCAATGCATTACTCCCATATTTGTGGTGATGTTGGTGTAAACAATCCTACTACACTGCCAATTGTACAAAAGTATAGCTTGTACAATTACATACAATATATAGCATGTAATAATGTCATGAGATCCTTGGGGTGTTGCTTTTGCAGCCAGAAACCTCTGTGGCCAGTGGTGCCTTTGCCTGAGTTTTGCTAAGGCCTGTTTGGCTCATTTCATTCATTCATCCTGGCAGGCTGTGTTCAGCTCATCCTACTGGCCTGGATGCCACACCTGCCAAGGGTGAGACAGGCGTGGAGCAAGGAGGGGTTTGTGAGTGAGCAAGTGTGGGGTCCAGCCACTGTGCATAGCCAGGCATATTGGCTTCAATGGGGAGGGCCGCTCCAGGCACCAGCATAGGTATCAGTTCCCTGTAAGACTGTGTCTGGGCTGGGCATACCACAAGCAGCCTCCATGGCTGGCACTGGGGAACGTGGTGGCACCAAAAAGCTGGAAGATTCCAGAAATCACAGAGTCTCAAATAGGGTGTCACAACCCTGGGTCAGGGAACTACTAGGTCTGGGCTCCTCAAAGGGCCACAGCTCTTCTCTCCTTCTCTCTTCACTCCTTCTCATGACCTGCAACATGGCAAGCAAGGGGAGTGTTTCAGCCCTGTTTGTGTTATAGCTCTTTTAGCCCTGTCATTTACTGTGTCCCATTTCCAGGAAGAATGAGGTACACGAAAGAGTGTAGGGTGAGCAAGGCAAAGAGGTGCTTTATTGACAGAGCAGCTCAAAGGAGACCCACAGTGGGTAGTTCCTCTCCACAGGCAGGTCATCTCAATGAGTATCCACCTCTCAGCAGAGGGGAGATCCACAGTGGTTAGCTCCTTTTCACAGGCAGGTCCTCCCAACATCCCTTTAGCTCTGGGCAGACTAGGCAGAGAGGAGACCCACAGTGGGTAGGTCCTCTCCACAGGCAGGACGTCCTAACTTCTGTTCAGCTCTCAGCAGAGAGGGGTTTTATGGGCTTCAGAGGGGAGGAAGTGTGTGTGATTGGTCCATGAATAGCCATGGGTGGGCCTGGAAAAAGCACCATATGTTCTCACTCCAGTCCATGGAATTGGCAGCCTGTACCAGGCCTGAAGATGGGGCTTCACTGGGAAACCATCCCTTTCCACCCAGGAGCCTGTCAGCCTCTTGCTGCCATCAGCGTGCCATCCAGAGAGACCAGGCAGTTCAGGCCAAGGGATGCCTGCAGGTCCGTGCTGAGCCATCCTTAGTACCCCCCTCAGACTCTCTCCTGTGCTGTCAGGGCCCAAAGTCTGGAGGGGGCCAGGGCAGCAGAGAGCTGTCACATCAGCACCACCCTGAGCACAGGCACAACTGGATGGGTTGTGACAGTGTCTGAGCTGAGCCTCAACTTTGCTCCAAAATCAAAGTGGAGGACAGGAGTAAGGGGAGTCCAGGCAGCGGGGGCAGGCCCTTCTGAGCCTGCAGGGGTGGGGGACTGCCCAGAAAGCACAGGGATGCCCAGATCTGCAGCTATGGCTGGGCAGCTGCATCTGCACCCAGGAGCGCAAGGCACCCACCCCTCCAACTTGGAAGCAGGCAAAGTTTCTCCCTGTTCCCAGCTCTTGCTGGCTCTGTGGAGCACACAGCCCTGGCCACGCCTCCTTCACTGCAGCCAGTGTCATGGGAGTGTCCATGCAGATGGGCCGCTGCTTCCATCAATACTGAAAATAATTGACTATGTTACTAGTTTATGTATTTACTATATTATACTTTTCATCATCATTTTTAAGTGTATGCTTTCTACCTATAAAAAAGTTTACTGTAAAAATAGTTTGCTGTGTTATGTTGGCAGCAGCCGCATACATCTCATTTATGGTGTAACTTGATTGCTTCATTTTCTCTTGTGCTTGGTTTAATCTTGTGTTGTTTTGTTCATCATGATCCACAGGCATACAAAATCCACGTGTAATGTTGTCAATAGGTGAGTGTTGTCAATAAGTGATTGGGTAACAAAATTAAAAGTGATTAGGGACTACAAAAGTGGAAAGTCAGGGGTGGTTATTGCTCATCAGTCTCATCTTGTCATAGCTTCAATCATGAAGAACAAGAACAAAGTGATAGAAGGTGTTTAAGAATCTGCTTGATCAGGTCAGGAGTTCTAGAGCAGCCTGACCAACATGGTGAAACCCCTTCTCTACTAAAAGGACAAAAATTAGCCAGGCATGGTGGTGCATGCCTGTAATCTCAGCTACTCAGGAGTCTGAGGCAGGAGAATTGCTTGAACCTGGGAGGCGGAGGTTGCAGCGAGCAGAGATCCAGCCACTGCACTCCAGCCTGGACAACAGGGCAAGACTTTGTCTCAAAAAAGAAAAAAAACAAAAAAACAAAAAAACAAAAAACCAGAATCTGCTTGATTGTAGGCAAAGAAGCTTACAAAACTTTGAGAATGATTTAGATTAGATATGGAGAAACTTCTCATGACCTGGATTTAAAAGCAGACACAGAAGTGTATGCTTTTCAGTATTGTGACAATCACAGCCAATGCAAAAAGTTTGTTTGCAACATTGAAATAAAAGATTGAACCTATTTCACAGGTTCTAGCTTGGATGCAAGCTTACTTATGTGTATTCTTTCAAATTTTATTATTAGTATCTTATTTATTTGAGATAGGTTCTCACTCTGTCCTCCAGGCTGGATTACAGTGTCACACACATGACTCCCTGCAGCCTTGAGCTCCTGGGACCAAGTGATCCTCCCACCTCAGGCTCCCAATATTCTTGATTCTGGTTTTTTTGGATTTCTCTTGCTATCTCTCCAGCTAACAATGTAGTTGAAAATAATTGTTAATATATATCTTATGAAGCATGTTCAAATATAAGGTAAGTGTTATCCTAGAACTTATCTTCAGATATCTGGTCTATCATATTTTCAGAAACTGATAACTTGTTTTTATGTAAAACAGTGTTCTATTTTACTAGGACCAGAATATTTCACTCACTCAATTATATTTCTGGTCCTAAGAACCAATTAATGGAATCAAAACTGATTTGGAAACATAAATTGATTTATGAATCTGATTTATGCCATGCCAATTCGGATTTCTTAAATATGGAGTCTGTGGATTTTCTTCTCCTTCAAATAATATAGATTATTCTAGCTGTTCATGTTAGAAAGCCCTAAGTAATCTAATATATTAAAATATTTTATTGTGTTATATTCCACCCCTAGATAACACAAAAAGTGTAACTAGGAGATAGTAAAACTATGGTATTTCCACTAGTTAATGAAAATTATTGGCATAAAGGTCTTTTCTAGGTTAATGTTTTATCTCTAACATTTAACTCAGAACAAATCCAAATTCAGAGCTAAGCTTTTATTTTTAGAGCAAAATATCTTTTTAAAAATGTACTACATTACTTTTCCCAACTTTAAAATATACCTTTTTGAAAGAATGTTATAGAGGAGCTCTTAAACATAATGATACCAAAAAGTGGCAAATACCTTGTAATGCAAACAAAATAACAAATTTGATCTATCATTCAATCAAGTTAAATGTTTTCTCTATGCAAATATTATCAAATTTTAATTATTTAAAGAGATAATCAAAATATGCAGTCAAGATGTAGGAGAAATGTATTATTGAGGTGTGTTAGGCAGTTAGTTAATAAAAAAAAATCATATATTATCTGAATAATGTGATTTGGAGATTTTTTTTTTTTTTTTTTTTTTTGAGTCGGAGTCTCGCTCTGTGGCCCAGGCTGGAGTGCAGTGGCCGGATCTCAGCTCACTGCAAGCTCCGCCTCCCAGGTTCACGCCATTCTCCTGCCTCAGCCTCCCGAGTAGCTGGGACTACAGGCGCCTGCCACCTCGCCCGGCTAGTTTTTTGTATTTTTTAGGAGAGACGGGGTTTCACCGTGTTAGTCAGGATGGTCTCGATCTCCTGACCTCGTGATCCGCCTGTCTCGGCCTCCCAAAGTGCTGGGATTACAGGCTTGAGCCACCGCGTCCGGCGATTTGGGGATTTTTAAAGTTTTTTTTAAAAATTGCAATTTGTGGGGTTTTGGTATTATTCTCAACAGCTTTAACAAAAATCCTTTCACCTTTTTCCATTTCCAAATTGTGTTTCAGCTACTTTAATAGCATAATTAATTGGCAAACTTGAGTATAGCTGTGACTTTTGAGTAAACAAGGTCACAAATTTGTATTCTAGTACAGTACTTTTGTCTTTGTACTTTTAATGGAACAAATTAATGATATTCCTTTGGATCAATGTATTGTAATCATTTCTGTAATACTGTAAATTTTTGAGTACTCAAGATTTAATAGTAAATTCATTAATCTTACATAATTGACTCATTTGCATAAATATCTATTTTGTATAACAATTATCCTTACAAACTGCACTGTTTAAAGTGGAAACTCATGCTCAAGTTTTCTGTACTACGTAGAGACACTAGTACATTTCCATACAGTATTTATGAAGATTGACTGCATGTTCAACTTGACTGGGCCACAGGGTGCCCAGATATTTGGTCAAACATTTTTTCTGGGTATTTTGAAAAGGATGTGTTTGGGTGAGATTTATATTTAAATTAGTAGACTGAGTAAAGCAGATTGCCTTCCATAATGCAGGTGGACCTCATCCAATCAGTTGAAGTTCTGAATAAAACAAAACTGCCGTCCCTCCCCTGAGTGAGAGATAATTTTTCCTGTTGATGGTGTTTCAACTGGAACATCGGCTTCTTTTCCTGCCTTCACACTTGAACTAAAACATTGGCTCTCCCCGGGTCTTGAACTTGCCAGGCTTCAGATTAGATCTATACTTTTAGGTCTCTTGGTTCTCAGACCTTTAGATTCTGACTGGAACTAAACTATAGCTCCTCTAGATCTCTAGCTAACTGATTCACACTGCAGGATTTGGTACTTGCCAGACTTTATAATTGTGTGTGCCAGTTGCTTATAATAAATCTCTCTATACATATGTGTGTATGTGTGTGTATTCTATTGGTTCTTTTTCTCTGGAGAACACTGACTAATACAAAGTTATAAATATTTCAATTGGAAAAAAAATAGGTAAGTGACTTCATTATATATATTCGTTTTGGTGGGGGGAAAAAGATGTCATCACAAACAACTGAAGGCAAATTTTTTTGACTGTAATTCAAGATAAGGGAAAAATTTTTAAATGTTTTCTTTACATGGTGTGTTTTTTCCTTGAAAGAGTTTCTGTTAATGACATATATTAAAAACTAATATATATTTCTACATTTATATTGTACATTTAATAAAATGTACAAATAAACCACTAACTTCAGATAATACATTATCTCATAATCTTTTATGCATTTAACTTATGAAAGCATTAGATTTTGCATTGTTTTGCTGAAATACAGACATTTTGACTTTATTGGGTCATTTTCATAATTTTTTGATAACTGTATAATTAAGCAAAGGCATATTCCAAAGTGTAGCTCTTTATATTATGTAAAATATATTAAAAAAAGCTAAGTCGTTTAAAAGAGAGTAAAAAAGAGTAAAACTATGAATGAAGCTTTTATACATATGCTTGTTATAAATATACTACAAAATATAAATAAAAAAATAAGAGCACTTATGAAGAAATTAAAATTTAAGCAGATATTACTGAAAACATACTTGAGGAGTTTACATTAAAATGTTTACAAAAAGCAAACAATGCAAATGGTTACTCATTTTTAAAATGCTTTTTAAGTACTTTTTTTTAAAAAACTGGGACTATAAGTTAATCAGACAACACACAGTCCACATTTCTAGATACACAATTTAAAAAATGATTTTTCATTATGTGAAATCAAACAAATATACTATACTACATTTGAAAAGCTTTTACAATCTTTCAGCTATTTTTCAGGCTTAACAAGACATCTCCACTGCCTAATTTGTTTGGAGTAAATATGTCAGCTAAAAAATTGAATACTTTCCTTCAAATCAGTTCTGTACTATCTGCAGATTATTATACATTCCTAAAACAATAACATTTTGAAATGCATGTAAATATTAAACTTCTTGAAACGATCTTCAAAGTGCTAATTCTTGTCCTGACCTAGGCGATCCTATTTTTCACCCACTGTGTTTGATTTTCTATATTGACAATTTCCAGGTTTACTTAGTGAAGAAAACTTCAGTTCTCTTTTCCTTATACACTTGATATTCATGCGATATCACCTGAATATTAATCTGTTCCTTCGTAACTAAAATATATAGCTACCATCATTCTGATTTGTTCTGAGGAAAGTACAGGCTATAAATAGGATGATTAAGATGATTTGATTTTCAGTAAAGCTCTCTTCTTCCCTTGTATACTTGGATGTATTTCTTGCCATTCTGTTGCGTGAGCTTTGATTTCTTTTTCATCATGTTTTTCATCAAAATCTCTGCTACTAGCATCATCATTTTTATTTTGGGAACATCTCTTCTTTTTCTGTTTTTTTTTTTTTTTTTTTTTTTTTTTTTTTTTCGTTTTCAAAATCACTGTCATTACTGTCATTGCCTGACACTTTTACTTCATCTTTGTTTACTGCAGTTTCACTCTCAGTAACCCCATCTGCCTGATTCTGTAGATCCTATTTCACTGGAACAATGGCATGAGGGCTTATAATTTTTTTTTATTTTTTTATTTAGCAGTTTTCTTAGATACTTAGGATTCTATTTCCAACCTCTTCTTTGATTTGTTCTTGTCGGTATCAACTTGTCTATGTTATTCTGGTTATTTCTCTGCAGTGCAGGTAAGTTGCTCTTTCTCAAATGTCTGCCATTGCCTACCTTGAAAATTTAACCAATTCTGCATTGAGGAGTCTTCTGTGATACTATCTTCTTTCTCTACCATTTGCAATTTTTGGCTTACAATCGCATAAGAAAGTTTCTCAAGTATAGTTATACATATTCATATTTCTCATCTTCAAGGTCAATAGATTGGGATGATATGATTGTTTAGATTTCTATAAATTCTGTATAGTTGCAATGTCATAATTTATTATTACAGTCCATTTCAACCACCCTCTTCAACAACAGTGAGTGGCAAAATGTCGATTGAAGAGCTGAAGCTACATGAGCAATCTCATAGCACAGCTTCATAAAGTTTCTAAGGATACCAAGTTTGAAACAAAAGGTTTGCTCCTCAACTTTGGTTCATTTTTATTTTGGGGGGAGATTATATAATTTTTTTCCCGAGGTACTACATGACATTATCTTAACATAAATTGTTGATGTTTTTCAAGCATCTAAGAATTTTAATCACAGCCATATGAGACAGTTATAGAATTCTATTCTTCAAACTGGGTAGCTAATAGGGGCTTCATTGTTAAAGTTAATCATCTCTTATCAGCTATAGTATTAGAATATTATCATTTAGTATGCTAAGTAGATTGTTGTTATTTTGGGGCTCAAATTCAGCTAAACTTAAGAACAAAATATTACATCCTTACATTTTGATTTCGATGAACAAATTATATACAAATCTGTCTTATGGACATTAGGATCTGGTCTCCTCTTTAGCACATTGATACAACCAAGAACACGGACAAACTGAATAGATAGCCATAAATTTAAACATACATTGACTAAAAACTAAAAATTATGTCTTTCTTATTGACTTTCAAAACTATCAAAGCACTGCTAAAGTTTATGGCTTGAGGACTTGCTATATCGTCAAATTATTTTTGTTCTCAGGACTGTTCATCAGTTAAAGTAGTGTTAGCTTTGGCTGTCCTCATGAATATCATTTTATTTCATTGTTTTCTTGGATAGTATTTTGTAACAGCCATTATAATTTTTAAAAACTTTCTTTTACAGTTCTTTCTTTAAGCTAAAGCTTAAAATGTCATAAGACCATCTTCTTGATATTATTTGTAATCTTTGTATGTAAGAAATGAAATCAGAAACTCTGGAAGTACACCTTATTTTTTATCTTTAGAAATATTTTGGTAATGATGCCACACAGATCTTACCTACATTTTCTAATATTCTTTAGCTGGATTTTCTCAGTCTTCCGGTCAGGGTGTCTGACGGTGGCATGTCTGGACATGAACCTCACGAAGGAGGTGAAGAAGTCGTTCCTCCTGACATTGTATTGGAACTGCTTCCCCACCATGGCACCCTCCTTTTCTTTCTCATTCTTTCCCTTCTTCCTGCATGATCCTGTGCACTGCTGCAGCTGCTCCCAGGATGCCAACCCTGTGGGATGTACCGCTGACTGCGTGGTGCTGCTGTTGACATTTCTAGCTCACCTATTTCTCTTTTCATTTTATCTTTTATTTTAGGTTCAGGGGTACAAGTGCAGGTTTGTTATATGGGTAAACTTGTGTCACAGGGGTTTGTTGTACAGATTATTTTGTCACCCAGCCTAGTACTGGGTGTACTAAGCCTAGTACCCAATAATTATTTTTTGATCCTCTCCCTCCACCCATCCTTTACCCTCAAGTAGGCCCTAGTGTCTGTTTTCCCCTCCATGTGTCCATGTCTTCTCATCATTTAGCTCCCACTTGTAAGTAGCTAAATAGTAGCTCACCTATTTCTAACATTCAGCGCAGGACCTTATTGTAAACGTTCTGTTTGTGCCACAGCAGTGTTTCTCAAAATGTCCAAAGTAAGTATCTTTGTCTCCTCTGATGCTCCCCAAATATGCAGATTTCAAGAAATCAGATCAACTGGATCTGATCACTTAGAGTTGGGTCTACAATGTAAAAGTTTAATAAGACTTTCATAAAAAGCATGAGGAATGTTGTACTTGTGAGTGAAAACGTACTATGATCTGTTAAACTGAACGTAGTATGTTTTTGCGTTTAATGAGCAATGTGAGGCAGTTAAGCTGTTGAAAAGAGAGGGGAAGGTGAACTTAAGGCACAGAACAGAAAAGTGCTGCACTATTGTCTAAGTAATTTAGTTATGCACCTATTCAACAAATGTTTATCAAGTCCCTATTATATTTTAGACTCAGCTCAAGGACCCAAGTATATTACCGTATGTGCTAGTGAATAAAATGAAAAGAATATTCTTCGTGGAACATGGAGTGAGCCTGAGGGGTGAGAAGATTAAGCAAAGAATTTTACAATTTCCTTCAAGTAGTTTGGTAAGTTGCACAGCAACATTTCTATCTATCTGTCATCTATCTATCTATCTATCTATCTATCTATCTATCTATCTATCTATCTAATTGTTTTTACCTGAGTATAAACTTCTGCTCCAAAACAAGAGAACTAGCCAATATCTAAGGGTTGCTGCTCACACCATCATTTCCCAAGGGAAACAGCAACACTGAAAACTGAAGTTTTTAGCTAGAATGACTCAGTCGTTTTTCTAGGAGATGTCTGAAGTATAACTCTAATGCTGTTTACAAAACTGAGATCACTATGTGTTGCTCTTAACCCAGGAACAGCAATAAAACACACAACACCAGTCAGGAGTTTAACCTGCCTGGGTGACTGTGAGAGCCCACCAATACAACAGGTCAAGGGCAAATGAACAAACATGGCTTTTTTATTGTTCAGTGCTCCATTATGTATACATTTAAAATATTTTTAGTTGTATTGAGGTACTGTTGATGTACAATAAAGTGTACAGTTTTACAATGATGTCTGTGTGAAACCACCATCACAATCAAAAATTTCCATCAATCCCAAATGTTTCCTCATGTTTCTTTGAAACTCATCTTCCCTTCATTACATCTCTAGATACCTGTATATATACACACACATACATATATATATATACACACACACACACACACACATATAATCTAAATGTCACTATATACTAGTTTGCATTTTCAAATATTTAATGCAAATGGAATCACACAGCCTGGCTTTCAAAAAAAGTGCAGCATAATGATTGTGAGAATTGTCCATGTTGTATGTATCAATAGTTTATTTATTTTATTGTGGTGAAAAAAGCACCATGAAAATATGGGTTTCTCAGTTCCACACAACATAAAATATAGCTTTTAACAAAGCTTTGGGGGGACATTATTGCTAACTGTGAGAACAACGTTATACAGCAGAAGTCTAGAACTTCCTCAGTTTACATAACTGAATAGTTTCTATTGCTATGTACTATTTTTTCTTCTAAAGTTTCTAATATTCCATTAAAATGTATCTTTAACTCCAGAAGATTAATTTGGGACTTTTAAGTTTTGATCTTTTGCTTTTGCCGTCTTCACACTAATGCTTTCCTTCACCTTCCTAAACAGATATAGTACACGTTTAATAGCTCTCTTAATTTTTTGGCTACTACCTCTATAATTTCCATCATTTTTGAATCTATTTCCAATAATTGATTTTCTTACCGTGAGTTAAATATACTTACGTTTTTGCATGTCTGCTAATTTTTTTATCAGATGCCAAACATTATGTCTGCATGATTGAATGCTGAATACTCAGTATACTTTTTATTATTATCGAACTTTGTTGTGGAATTTGGTTATGTGACTAGGAAATGCTTGATCCTTAGAGGTTTGTTATTAAGTTTTGCAGATACAACAAAGTCCAGGGCTACTTCCGTGCCACTACTAAGGCAATATCCTTCTCAGAACTTCACTTGATGCTTCTAGTATAGGAGATATTTCTACTTTTATAAGTACCTGAATTATTTGCAGGTCTTCTTGAGCTCTGAGGATTTCTCTACGTGCTACTTTTTAGTGGTTGTTTCCCTGGCTCTGTTTCTTTTCATCCATGACCTATTCACTATTCAGCTAAAGACTTGAGAGGAACTCTCTTTGGATTTCCAGAGTTCTCTCTGCAGTCGTCTCCCCTTTGGTACTCTAGCATGCGATCTCTGGATGTCTGAGCTTATTGAGCTCTGAACTTCGTGTTCTCAACTCTGGGGAACCTCTGGCCTTTTCTAGTGTTTCTACTCTGCAGCAGTGTTACTGCTGCCTGTAATCTCTCTGTAATCGGTTAACTCAGCCAATTCTGTGGTTCATCCCAGGTACTTCCATTCTCTCAAGAGTAAGTGTCCTGTATTATCTATTGTCCACTATGTGAAAACTCTTGTTTCGCATGTTTTGTCTAGTTTGTTGGTTACTTTAAGGTGAGGTGATAAATATGCTCTATTTTACTACATCATGGAGAGAGGTAGAATTCTCAACATTATGTTTGAAAATGAATTTGTTAAAATTTCTCCTCTATTTGTTTAGTGAAATAGACTTTGCAAGAAAGAAAGCATTTCACACATATGTTCCTACTTCAAAAAATTTAAACTCAGAGATTTTAGTAATGGCTAAATTTATTAAAACATCAGTTTATATTCATCAGTTAAATTTCACAAGATTTATCAGCAAATCCAGTCAAATATCTGTTTCGACAGATGATAATACACAAACGACAGTTATATATAACATAAATGAATTTCATAATGTTGAACCAAAAAGCTAGATACAAAAGAATTTATATTGTGTGAGTCCTTGTGTGCAAGTATCAAAAAACTGCAAGAGTAATCCATGGTATTAGAAGGTATAATCACAGTTAATTTGTACACACACAAAAAATGTGATGATCATACAATAAGAAACTTCTTGGGCGCTGGTAATGTGTTTCTCAATACCTTGTAAATATTTTCTCCAGTTATTTTTAGTGTGCATGGATTTGTTATATTTTAGTTGTATGAGAAATTTTCATTTGTAGCTAGTAAAATTTATACATTTTATATTTTTTCTCTGTTAGCATTGAATTCTTCTAAAATATTTTAGATCCAATTTTTTTTATAATTGTATTTAAATATTTGCTCTATCATAGCAAAAGTCTATGCTCCAACAACATATGTTTTGAAAACAGGAGTGAGATATCCTTTCTATTATAGGTTTTATTTTCCTCTGAAAAGCAGCTACTTGGTTCAAAACCATTTTTTATATCTTAATTTTATAGACAGATTCTTGCTTTCTTGCCCAGACTGGAATGCCTCAGTCTACCTATTCAGATGCTTATCTCCTATGGAAACACCTTCAAAAACATACCCAGAAATAATGTTTACCAGCTATCTGGGCATCCCTTACCCCAGTCAAGTTGACATATAAAGTTAACCATCATAGTGATAAATTAAATGCTTCTGGAACATTTTATGTTGTGTAAACATACAGATATATATGAGATGATACTATATACATGCAGTATGGGGATGTGTATATACAGATCTGCATATGTATTATATAGACAAACATACAGATACTTTCTCTCTCTCTATATATATGTAGTATTGCCTCATGTGTTATGCTAGTTATGAGGTATGCTAGTTTCCCAATTTTTTAAATAGTTATATTGTACTCCTTGTCTATTTTATTGTATTAGATGACTTTCAGGAAGGATGGTATGTTACTGTGTTAGTTTTACCTAGATATCTAATCAGTTTAAATGAAATTGATTTTACAAAATTATCTTCATTGCTTATAAACACATTTACTTATGAAAAACCAAAATCAACTTTTAAAAGGTTTTTTTTTTTTAATCAAAAAATTGTCCACAAAAGGATGTAAATCCAGGAGATAAAAGAAGAAAATGTACAAAGAATCCCAGTGTGTTCTTGAAGGTACAATATGATTTTTTTTTTTTTAATCGAAAGGCCCTAATTCAAGTTTTGTGAAGTGTTACATGAGGCTTTAGCTGTGTGATTCCTGATAAAGTCAGTGATCCTCATGGACTATAATGGGAGTCACACAGCTACAACCCCAGGAATCCCTTTGCACATTCAGTTATGTCTATAAAACTGTTTAGGCAATTTAGATATTATTTTGCTTCAGTAAGAAGAAATAATTTAGTGTTTTAAAAAGCTTTTAGTCTCCATCAAAAAATACAGACTGAAACAGTTTAATATAATTTTAAAGAAAGAAATGATCAACATAATTAATAGTTGTGAATATGTTTTGGCACTACTTAATTTCATATCGTAATAAAATGAAGAAATGTAGTTCAATGACATGAACATTTCAATGAGAATGCAGCATCTACCATGAATACCTGGTCTGGTGACTCCAGAGTCAAAGTACTTTTGGAACTTTATTATTTTCATCATTTGTCATCTTTTCAATGCAAATAACAGTGATCATAAAACAATGGTGCATTCCCTTAGAAAATTTAGAGGAGAAAAAGAGAAAAAATAAATCCTTTGTTTAAAATTTATTCATTTATCAATACAAAATTGGGCAAGTTCAGTATCTAATTTATCAAATATCTTTTACTCCTTTTCAATTTTACTCTATTTCTTTCTTTTTATTTTCTCACAACACACACGTATGCTCACACCCGAGCACCTATGCACACACATGAATGAGTCTGAAGATGCACAAAAACTTTTATTTCTATATATTTTGACAGCTAAGAGGGCTTTTCTAAAGCCAGATTGCTCAAAAGGGAATCTATCCCATACCAGATAGATTCCTAAGTAGGTATCAATACCTAAGTAGGTATCAATAACAGTCTTACCTCTGTGTATCTCAATTTTTTCTAATCTGTAAAATAGGAAAACTAATAGATGTATATTGTAGCATTATCACGAAGAATATATGTGTTAATGTGTGGAACAGAGCTTTTACATATTATAAGATCTCTAAATAAAAGCTAATAAATTTAGATTATTTACATCCACATTTCAACTAAACATTTTACATTATGCATACTTTGCCTAAGGGAAGTGGTAAGGTATTTAAAAATTTGTACATTTATCATGAATATCAAATATTGTGCTTGACATTATATTGTGCATTCTATAAGTGTGCTATAAATTTGTATATATTAATATGCTTATTTTGACAGAAGAGGAAACAAGTGCACAGTAGTTAAGTGTGTTATTGAAGGTCATGAACTTAGTTACCAGTAGAGCTGTAAATCAGACTTTGATTTTCTGGCAGCATATTAATTAATTCATGCCAAAACAATTTTGTGTATGTTGGATAAGTGCTGTACAATAGCTCTGAACAAAGGTAACAAGGTCCCTTCTCTGACTCTTCTCATGTTGTAGCAAGAAGTGAGAAAAAACAAATACGTTAAGAATTTTAACAATGATAATTTTCCAAAGAAAATAAAATGAGATAATTTAGAAGAAATAAATAGATAACGAAGGGTTATTTTAGATTAGAGGTATCAGAAAAAAATGCCGTTAGCAGAGTTAACGTCTGAAGTGAGAAGTTAATGATGAGAGGGGCTTCCCAGTTGATCTAGTGGTGGGAGTGCAGGGTCAGGTTTTAAGGCAATGAGAACTGTAAGAATAAAGGCCTCGGTGAGAGAAAAGTGAGATTAAGGATGCCAGCTTGAGTGACTGAGTGAATATTAGAAAAGATTATTGGGGGCCCGGTGGAGTGGCTCAGGCTGATAATTCCAGTACTTTAGGAGGCTGAAGTGGAAGGATTGCTTCAACCCAGGAGTTCAAGACCAATCTGAGCAATATAGGGAGACTCATCTTTACAGGAAATTAAAAAAAAAAAAAAAAAAAAGATTATTGGGAAGGGAAAGAAAATGATTAGGAATTGAATCAACTATAATAAGTTGATTTTGGACAAGTTAAGTATGCAATATCTGAATAAATTATTAAAATGGAAACATTGGATTGGGAATTGAAATATACGTGTGATGCTTGTGATGTATGATGTTAATTTCATTGATGGCACTGAATGAGGGAACTCATACAAAGAAGTGTAGGTGGAGAAATGAAGAGGGCACTGGGTCAAGCTTTAGGGTACTCTAAATTTTAACAATAATTTAAAAAAATGATCCAGCAAAATACATAGAGATGAGGCACTTGGATCCAGACAGAAAACAGATCATATTGTCATAATAGCTAAATTAAACTTTGTTTTTCTCAAAGAGATCAGAGATATCATGCCTACCAGATGCAGTTAAATGGTCAAGGATGATGAACATAGAAAATAGTTTACAACATGGATTTTAGTGGAATGATGTGGTAAGAGGTCTGATTTCTCTGGATTACAGGAGGACAAGGAAGTAGGAAATGAGAGGGTGTTGTTTGGGACAACTCTTCCAATAGATATTCTAGAACAGAGACCTGCTTTAGTGGCAAGTAAAGAAAGGTTATACATTAAATGTAAAAACGTATTAGTAAAAGTAATAGGCCATGTTAGCTAATAAAGATGATCAAATAGAGAAAGTTAATTTGATGATGCAGACAAAGACAGTAAGTGGAAGAGCAAAATATTTAAAACGATGAGAATATATCAAATCTTGGACACAAAGAGAGGAGTGAGCCTTAGATTAGTTCAGCAACGTATTATTCACTTGGAGAGGAGGAAAAAAAGAGAGTAATAGTCTAGTTACAGTTCTTAGTCTCATCTAGGTTGTTTTCTAACACCAACCACCAATTATCTGAGACAGCAAGTAGGTGCCCTATGAATTATTAATAGTTGAATCCTGACAGTCTATAATTGGAGTTAGAATCAGACTCCGCAAGTCAAGGGCTCAGTATCTGAAGAGTACCCTCACTTCAGAGGTCAATCACAAGTCCAGATCATTTATACTTCTGACTGTCTAGCTTTAAAATAAGGGTTCTCACCACCTCCTCCTCAGCTTCCATAATTTGCTAGAATAGTTCACAAAAATCAGAATAACACTTTCCTTACATTTACTGGTTTATTATGAAAGATATTATAAAAGATACAGATGCACAGCCAGATGAAAAGTATATAGAGTGAAGGTCTGGAAGGATCCCAGTGTGAGAACTTCTGTCCCTTTGAGTTGAAGTGCACCACCTTTCTAGAACATGGATGCATTCACTAACTCAGAAGCGCATCAAAGCTTGCTGTCCAATAATTTTTGCGGAGTGTCATCTGCTGTCCACATTCCTTCCCAGAATTGGGAGGTGGGTCAAAAACTTTCAGTCTTCTCTTCAATTGGTCTTTCTGGTGCCCAGCCCCATTTGGGGTTTATCAATGGGCCTCACACTAAGTCACCTCAATGACAAAAATTCAGGTATGATCAAAATGGAATCCTTAGACACAACAAAAGACATTTCTATTACTCAGGAAATTTCCAGGGTTTCGGGTGCTCAGGGACAGGAACCAGAGGCAAAGACCAAATATATTTCTTATTAATACGATAGCTGACATTTTTGCACTATGGGATTACAGAAAAAAACACTTAATTATATCCCTGTTCTTAAGAGTAAAGTGAGTTTGGTGGGTTAGATGTTGATGCGGGTAAGAGAATGTACAAAATATTTGTTTAGCCAACTAAGAAAGTAAACATACTCATTGAAGTGAAGCAGAATTCTGTAAAATGTCAAGTGCATGAGCTAAATTGAAGTATCAGATAATCAGTATTACTTGAATCAGGGATGAAGATAATGCTAAAAATTTCAAGTAATTGGTCATTAAAGGGGCTCAAAAAAATTAGAACGAGATCTAAGACATCGGGGACAACTTCTTAGGTCTCGTCTATGCATCAGACATGTGCTGTCTGGCCCAGAATAACAAACTGAGTCTCTAATTATGTCTGCAAATCATTTCACACAGAAAGCAGAATTTTAGCAAATGAAACGCATGCATTTTATATTTCAGACAATTGTGTAAGTTATGATATTATTCAGAAAGCTCCATTTCAGAGATTTTGGGGTTTATTTAGTATAAGAAATCCTTTGGAGAGGGAACATTTTGGTAAGTTTATTCAATAGATAATGATCTTTTCTCCTAACAAATATTTAACTGGAAGTCCAGTTCCAAGGGCCTGGGTCTGTACCTATTTCTCTTCCTTTTCCCTCAGAGTGGTTCCACCACCCTCCCAAAAGGAGCAAGACAAACATAGACCAACTGTTTTAACTCCTGATTTTTCAGTGCTCATCTTCAAAAACTTAGTGGTTTTTAAATGAGAGAAGTCATTATGATTTTGCTGTTGTTTGTTTGTTGTATAAGAGGAGTAGGGTTAATGGACTTGAAGCTTTGAAAAGGTTTAGAAAATATTAGAATGGGGATAACAGAAAAAAATGCTAAGGAGGTAGTGGTCTAGCAGTGGAGTGATGAAAGATAAAAATGGTATAGTTATTGGTAACAAAAATTTAAGATATGAAAGTGGAAGGTAGAAGTAAAACACAGAAGAATACTGTAGGAGGTTAGTGAAAATTGAGAATCTGATTGAAGAGAAAGATATATATTTTCTTCAGTTAAAACTTAACTACTATAGAGAAGTTAAAATGACATGTGTTCACATTGAACTCTTGTGAAATATTTTGTGAGTTAAGTGTCTGAAAAGTATTGTGTTCAGTGTTATTATTCTAAAGGCATAGACCTTTTAGGGCTGAACCATGTTTTTTGCTAATGAAATCTACCTTTTAATGTTTATTCATAAGGTCCTAATGAATTGTCAAGTGCAATCCATCAAAACAAATTGAGATACATTTGCAGAACATTGTGCAGAATCTGACCTTCACCTAAATTTTACCTAGCTAAATCTTCTGTATACTCCTTTGAAATTTCCATCATTAAGCCAAACGTGTTTCCCAATTGGCTTGGATGTCATGGACAAACATAATGTAAGGAATTGAATAAGTTTATATTATATATTTAATAATCAACCCTCTTCTATTCAACAGCCAACTCTGGCAGTCCTAGAATTATTAATAATTAATAGTGGGGATAATATTATTTGCTCCCCATATAACTAGAAGATTTTCTCCCTTTTAATCAAGTGAAAAACAAATTAGATTAGAATTTGTGCATGACACATACATGCATTTCATACCTGTGACATAACCACACCATCAAAAGGATAGAAAAGATTACGGGGCTACATGTTATAATTGGTGAAATCTTCCAATAGCCAAAAAAGTTACACCAGGCCCATTGAGTTAATAATAAAAATATATCAATTAAGTTCTATGACAAATAACCTATTGAACTTAAGAACAGCTTAAGTAATTCTAGTAAAGCACAAATTATTTTGACCAGTAAAGCATTCTAGATACTAGTTTAAGTAGATTGGCATTATTTGCAGATTAAAGTATGTGATAATAAATTAGGCGATTCAAGAGTTTATCAAAAATGTCCTGTTTTCCCCCAGTGCTGAATTAACCTGTAAAGTATAAACTGCATGTTTACTTGCTTCACCTGTAAATATTCACTATTAAGTGCTGTACTAGTTATTGATAAGGTATCATAGGAAAAGAAAAATGATTAAGACAGTAACTATTAGTATATTTATATTTACATAATTTGCAATATCTTGGGAAGAGAGACAAGTATAATATTAGCAATAGATCATATCACAGACTTTAATTGAAAAAAAAAGTCATGGTGAAAACTCAGATCACAGCAACATCAACATTTAGCGTGTAGAAGAACTATTTATTTTAGAAAATGGTACCTGTATGTAAGATTAAACTTTGTTAGCAAAATTCCCTGAGCCAGTCAAAACATGGAGGGAGTTGTACAGTCATGTGCAGCATAGTGATAGACCACATATACAATGTGGTCCCATCAGATTATAATGGAGCTGAAAAATTCGTATTGCTTAGTGACATAAAAGCCATCATATAGTCCATCTGAAATAGATTACTCACATGTTTTGTAATGATGCTGGTGTACACACACCTACTGGGCTACCAGAGGTGTCAAAGTATTATAAATACAATTATACAAAATATGCAATAGTTGATAATGATAATAAATGATTATGTTAATGGTTTGTGTATTTACCATAGTTTTTATCATTATTTTACAGTGTACTCCTCTATTTATTAAAAAAAAAAAGTAACTGTAAAACTAGGCAGATTCTTCAGGAGGTATTCCAGAAGACATTGCAGCTCCATGCATGTTACTGACCTAAAGGCCTTCCATTTGGAAAAGATGTGGAGGTGGAAGACAGTAATATTGATGTCCTAACCCTGTGTACGCCTAGGCTAATGCATGTGGTTTTGTCTTAGGTTTCTGCAAAAAAAGTTTAAAAAGTAAAAATAAAGAATAAAAAATATTAGAAATAGAAAAAAAAAGCTTATAGAATAAGGATATAAAAGGAAATATTTTGTATAACTGTAAAAAGTGTTTGTGTTTATAGCTAAGAGCTATTACGGGAGTCAAAAATTAAAAAATAAAATAAAAATGTTTAGTACTTTGGAAGGCCAAGGTGGGCGGATTTCCTGAGCTCAGGATTTCAAGACAAGCCTGGGCAACATGGTGAAACCCGTCTCTACTAAAATACAAAAAAAACTGGCCGGGCATGGCAGTGTGCACCTGTAATCCCAGATACTCAGGAGGCTGAGGCAGAAATGCTTGAACCGAGGAGGCAGAGGTTGCAGCGAGCCTAGATTGCACCACTGCACTCCAGCCTGGGCGACAGAGCGAGACTACATCTCCAAAAAAATAAAAATAAATAAAAATGTTTTTTCATGTTTAAATTTTTAAGCCAAAACATTACATTTTCAATGAAGAAAAATTTATTTTTAAACTATTTAGAGTAGCTTTAGTGGATAGTGTTCATAAAGTCAACAGTAGTGCCCAGTTATATCCAAGGACTTCACATTCACTCACCACTCACTCATTGACTCACCCAGAGCAACTTCCAGTCGTGCAAGCTCCATTCATGGTAAGTTTCCTATACAGATGTACCTTTTAAAAAAAACTTTTATGTCATATTTTTACCATAACTTCCCTATGTTTAGATACACAAATACCATTGTGCTATAGTTGTAATGGTTTGTATCTTTGTGCAATACAACACTGTGTACATTTGTTATTGGTATTCAGTACTGTAACATGTCCTACATGTTTGTAGCCTAGGAGAATAGGCTAAACTCTATAGCCTAGGTTTGTAGTACCATATACCATGTAAACTTGTATAAGTCCACCCTCTGTTGTTCACACAGTGAGGAAATTGCCTAAGGATACGTTTCTCAGAACATATCCCTTAACATTGTTAGGCAATGCATGATTTATTTCAGGTTGCGACAATGTGAATAGATTTCCAGAGTCTACATGAAATGTTTAGGGTGGTAATATTAAAAAGGTGGGTTGGGTCCACAATTTCAAGCATTATGAAATATGCTCATTAAATTGTTTTATATCAATTTTAAATATCAGCACAAGTCATAGAGAAATAAGATGCCTACTGAAAATTGTAGAATTTTGTAAGTAGTCCAAATAATGATTCCTTCTTTTCTGGATATAATAAGTTATTTATTTTATAAATGATATTATAAAAGTAAATTATACCTTAAAACATTTAATTAAATATTCAAAAATGTTCTTCTCCTTAATGAAACAATAAGATTTTGGAAAAACAGAATTCTACCATTTTTATAGTTAACACCATTAGGAAAAATAAAATGTGACTAGCAATTGCAACAAGGTAAGGTACTAAGGGTGCAAGGCAAAGTAAAAGAGGGAATTGTTCAAATGTAGAAATAATGCTTCCTCATAGAAAATCAAATGTTACATTTTTTCAATAAATAGAATATATTACTCTAATATAAAATAATTATATTCTTTGATTCAAATATCAGAAATAAGAATATTAAATCCTTAAGTTTAGAAGTTGAAGGGAAAATTGATCCAGTAATTGATCATCCTTTTGACACTGAAAGAAATAGAATTTTAAGGAAATATTAATTCATTAAAGGATTCAGATTCTGAAAGGTATTGGTAACTGTTTAAAATAAAGTGACTATCTATGAAACAGTTCCAGTGCTAGGTTGGCAAGGAAAGGAAGAATTCAATAGAGCAAGATTTATCACCAGAATGAGGAAGATCATTGACAGGAGAGCAATGGAAATATAATTGTGTTAGATGGTGTAATAATAAAAACGTAATAAAAAGGTCAAAGGCTTATAGGCTCATAAAACATTTTGAAAGGTGAACAATTCATATTCTATTAGCCAGACAAGAAAAAAAATATATATGATAAAGCTACTTTTCCCCAAAGTTTAGGAAAATGTTCTTTGCTAACCCATGCAAAGCTTAAGAGATTTGTACCCTAGAACATTATCCTGCAAACGTATTTCTTCTCTGATAGAAATAAAGGCAACATTGTTTACCAATAGATGTTGATAAAATGTAAGAAAGTAATAGCCTACTATAATATTGTATTATAATTTTTTTCTGTATTTTTCATGCATTATCTTGACTACAATGGTGGTTAGCAAATATTTTCTTTTGTTTTATTACTAGCAGTAAAGAATTTTAGTCCTGGGGCAATTTCACACGGAAATTTATTATAAAGGTAACTCCTATATTTAGCTAAATAATTTTAGATATTTAAGATCAATACTAACAGTAGCATAGAAAGACTATGCACAGTGATGCAACAGGAAAAAGTATATTTGGCTTCCCCACTGTCACGTACACACACACACATATAACATTACATGTTTGTCATATATACTTTATTTTGTGTTTTATATATTATATTTCATGCATTCAAACTGACAGAATATTTTATAATGTCCAATCAGAACTAATCTTATATCATTAAATCATACATATATGTGTAATAAAATGTGCTATACATATATGTGTAAGAATAATAAACTCCTAGAAAGCAATAATACAAAAAATAAATAAAAAGTGAGAACTGGGGAAAAAAAGTCATGAAAAGAAGTTCATAGAAGAGGAATACCAATTGCCTCTTTCTAAGAAGAAAGGTTAAACCTCTTTGATGATAAGTTACATGAACATCAAAATTTCTTTGCAAGTAAGATTTTAGATACTGTCCTTGGGCATAAATTCAGTCTGACAACACCAAATATTGGAAGAGATATGGATCAGTAGGATTATTTGGTCATTGTGAAGGGATAAGAAGTACTGAACACTTTAAAAACAATGGTGCTGTTTTTCAAATTGGGCACATCTATACCAAAGGACAATAATGTTTAAAACTTTGATCTGTTGGTGGTAGTTTAAAAACTAAATATCTGAAAACAATCAAAGTGTCTGTTGATAGGAAAAATGTATACAGAAGTATATTCACACAATGGCATATATTATAGTAGGTACAATTGTGCAATGATATGAAAGAATCCTAGTAACTTAACTGTGAGTTGCCAAAAAGAAAGTCCGAAAGTAATAACATGATATTTTATAATGTTCAATCAAAACTAATGCTATATCATTAAATCATACATATATGGGTAATAAAAATATAAAAAATTAAATAGGAAAGAAATCATGGTGTCCTCAAACAGGAAAACCTCTGTGGAGATGGTAGATTGAAGAGTTAGGGAGAAAACCATGAATAGACACAAGAAGCAGGTCATTTCATTGTTGTTTGGTTGCAAGTCAGTTTATTCATGTGAATCATGCTATAATAAGTTCTTAATTGAATCATTTGTTTACTTTTTAAAATAACAAAAGGACATATATAGAAAAAAATAAGCTTGATACAATTCAGTGCATCAGGAACAAAAACAATCACCAGAATAAAATCTGTGACATAAATTCATATTTTATGTATAATTAGTAGGTAAATAAATAGTGAATAGAAGAGTCAAATTTGTCAACAATATTTTTAAGTTGTTTTAGTCTATAAAAGTAAAATGTATGAGTAGGCCTCCAAGGGTTATGGCTCCACTTTTCTGTAAATCAAATTCCTGAAACTTTCTTAACCCCTCATTCTGCATATAGAAAATCGACATAATGATGTCAATTTGCATAGTTATTTGGGGATATTAATTGCAGTTATATGTGTGAAAAAACATGGGGAAGGATATTTCCTCAATAAATATTAACATTAAAACTCCTAGTGGTGACAGACTTTCCCCTCTGCTAATATTATCTGGCGATGTTCCATATTAAAATCAGATGTTTTGGATTTGCAACAAACACTATCTACTATTTAAGCTCATCTTTCTGATCATGTCCTCAGAAGAAAACCACAAACAGCCCAGTTGTTTGTAGCGGGTATCATACCACATGTAGTGTTGTGGAATTTCTTATTTCTTACTCAACATTAATGTTACAAATATTCACCTAAATTGTTGTATGTCTCTTTAGTCCATTCCATTTTTATTGCTATATTATCAATCATTGTATTAATATATGTTTTCAGTTTCCTGTCAGTAGGAATTATGTTTCCAAGCTTTTTAATATTAATAACATTCTTACCATAATAACAATGTCTTGTTAATATCTTCTGTTCATTATGTACAAAACATTCTCTTGAGTGTTTACCTCGAAGAATGAAGGCCAGAAGGTATACAGAGGTATCATATAATGTAACTTTTCTGCAATTTGGTTCTGTCCATTTTGACTCCTACCAGACATGTGTAATAGATACTATTAATTTACATTCTTTCCCTTGTGTGTTTTTCTCATATTTCTTATGTAGCAAATTGAATATGATTTAAGATAGCATTGCATTATAGTCTTTATTTGTATTTTCTTGATTAATAGTAAAGTTGAACCTTTTTTTAAAAATCTATTAGTTATAGCTGTTTCATCTCTGAAATTCCTGTTCATTTTTTTCTACCAATTTTTCCATTGGATATGTATGCTTTCAAATTGGGTTTACAGGAGTTATGAATATTACTTCTTTGTTGGTTATAGATGTTATGAATACATTCTCCTAGCTATTGTCTTATAGTTTTAAGGTGTCATTTTATCAAACAAAGTTTTAAATTTTAATGTAGCTAAGTGTGTCAATCTTTGTGTCTTGTCTAAGCAGTTACTTCTTTCTTGATAAACAAATGCACCTGTATATTCTTAAATTTGCTAAGTTTACACGTGATATATAAAACAGCTATAGTTAATTTTTCACATGCAATTAGGTACAGATCTAATTTTACATTTTTCATGTGTTTTAATAGATGGTGCACGATTTATATTCCAGTTATTCTAGAGTCTTTGTTTTGCTCAGTGGTCTTCCAGGATATCTTTTATAGCAAAGTTTCATGTACATAGGGTCTGTTTCTGGGCTTTCTACAGTTTTTACGTTGTATTTTTATTATACCTTAATTCTAGGATACATGTGCAGAAAATGCAGATTTGTTACAGAGGTATACATGGTGGTTTGCTGCACCCATCAACCTGTCATCTACATTAGGTATTTCTCCTAATGCTATTCCTCCCTTAACCCCCACCCCCTGACAGACCCCAGTATGTGATGTTCCCCTCCCAGTCCATTTGTTCTCATTGTTCAACTCCTACTTATGAGGGAGAATATGTGGTGTTTGGTTTTCTGTTTCTGTGTTACTTTGAGAATGATGGTTTCCAGCCTCATCCATGTCCCTTCAAAGGACATGAACTCATTCTTTGTTATGGCTGCATAGTATTCTGCTGATATTTTCCCTTCAGCTTATTTTACTACTCCCCATCCCGTTTATTCCTTTCATTCGTTTTTCTGTATTTCTATAATACTACATCAATTTTTTCATAAAGTGTTGTTAATTTTAACTTTTTTCATAATTAATTAAAAACTGTATTCAATAGTATGATCATTTTAAATATTGTATGCTTGTCTACCAGTTGATATTAAAATTAAATACAACCGTAATATTTATATTATTATATCAAATTTGTCCCCTGCGCAGAAGCAAAACTATGATGGTATCTATTTCATTTCATATTTTTTTCTGAATAATATTATTGTTTCTCTATATCTTGCATGATTTTAATGTAGACAGCTTCAAAGTCTAAGAGACACTGGTAAATATTTTTAATGCCGTTCCCCCTCAACAATTATCTTCCTCCAGAAAACTCTATCCATCTCCTTGCATCTCAATGGATGAGTCTTTGGGCTTCATGCACTTTTATCTTGTTATGGTGATCTGTTCTGTTTCTTGTTTTTGTTAGATTTGGGTTCATCAAGGGCTCTGTGAACTTGAAAGTGGCTTTGCGAACTGCAAGATTTACTTTGCACAGCATTACCTGAAAGCAAAAATATAATATGCTTATATACCATGGTATATGCTATGTCTACCAACCCATCCATAATAGCATTCTTAAGCCTCATCTCTAAGTTGCTTTAAGTTATTCAGAAAAAAAAAAAATCCTTCAATTTGTATCTCAAAGAATGGGAGTGGAGAGAGGATAGAGTGCTTAGCTGCTAAGCACTTAAGTTTAGATACACAATAGGTAGGTGAGATAATTAATTATCTGGATATAGTAAGATAATTACGAGATTGAAATGTTATCTAGATTAGGAAGATACTATTTAAACCAGAACTTTATGGAGTAGTAAAAGCTTGGCAATACCTATAATGTTCAAAAGAGTAGATGTTCTTAGTCTTTTACAGTTGGTGGGTGCTAAACTTGAGCATCTAAATTTGTACTTGGAAAGACATTTGTATAGACCCTATGCAAATCATTTTTAAAATTTATTCAAATTATTCTTTTTAAGTTAATTTAATTTTTTTCAAATACTTGGAGGATTCACATTGAGTTAACCAACTATTGAGCAGATAGAGTGTAGGAATATCTTTCAGAAGATGTTAAAACATGTTTTGCTTTGTCAGGTAAAGGAAATTTTTGCCAAAGAATAACATTTTATTTATTTCTCAATTTCTTCAAAATTTTTAGCAAAAATTCTTAAAACAGGTGTCTATACAAGCTGTCTGTGATTTATTTCTTACCTTTTTTTAATCCCCAAATCCTCCATTTATCCTCCTCCTACAGCCACTCATATAAAGATGAGCAATGAGCTCAGCATGCCAAATTTAGTGGTCAATTCATAGACTAAACTTATGAGAATTGTTTAATATATTTGATCATCCTTCCTCCTTGAAACACAGGTTTACCAGGGCACCATATATTCCTATGGTTTTGTTTTGTTTTGTTTGTTTTTACTCATGTAGTCACTCTACCTTAGATTTGTTGATAGTTTCTTTCCATCACTCTAAACTCTACCATTTGGAGATCCTTCATGAAAGACAAGTCTCTAGTTGACTTTGGCCAACCCAGTTCTTCTTCCTTTCTCACTTGTAGTTCTCAAGAATAACTGTAGAATTTGCCTGGAATGCACAATTCTGAGATGAAGAGACACTAGCCTGAAAAGCCCCAAATCTGTTTTAGTGTCTCCTAGAGTAGGATGTCCTTTAATGCTATAGCCCAGTACATCATGTTGTCCCCTGGTATAAAACCCCAGGCAGATTATGCTTTTATCACATCTCAGCTGAGGTGCAAAGTGGGACATGTGCAGACAAAACTTCATCCACACTGGGTAGCTTTCTTAAGTCTTAGGGAATTGGCTTACCATAAACCCTAAGCTTCTGTTGTCCCTTGTTGCCTGTGAATTGAAAAGTTGCTTTGCTTAACTTGTTATGTCAGTGTTCTGTCTCATCAGCCTCACGCAGGTGGATTGACACTAGTGCCTGAAATTTAGAGAGGTGTTTGGAGTCCTGGTATTGACGCTGGCACATAGTAAAGGACTTCATATTGAGGGTTCATATTAAAGCCTGTGGTTTCTTTAAGAAATTTTAAATCTGATGTTAACAATGGTCATATTTCTATCTACACTCATGACTTCTGAAGTCTAGACTTGTACATCCCACGAACCTGCTATTTATGCAGCTTTTTCCCTCTCTGCAAAATCAATATTTTCCTTTCAGTTACTCAGACCCAAACTTTTGATTCTTCCTTGATTCTTTGTTTTTTCTCACAACTCACTTCAAGTTCTCAGCAAATTGTGTAATTACCACCATTGGAATACAAAATAAAGAGCAGAGATTTATTTTGAAGAATTGTTTCACATGACTGTTGGAGATGTCTGGAATTTTATTGTCTGGAGGCATAGTGGGGAGTTGATGTTGCAGTTTGAGTCCAAAGGCAGTTGGAAGCAGAATTTCTTCTTTCTCAGTCTCAGTCTGGGCGCTCCTCAGTCTTTTTCTCTTAAGGCCTCCATCTTATTGGATGAGTCCCACCCACATTATGGGAATGTAATGAGCTTTACTCAAAGCCTACTGATTTAAATGTTAACATCATGTAAAAATACACTCCCAGGTGGCATATAGACTTATACTTGATCAAATATCTAGATACCGTGGCCTAGTCAAAGTTGAAATATAAAGTTAACATCACATGAAGAAGGAAAGTTCATCTGCCTTTATTGAATGTCCAAATTTCAACTAGTTAGTACTACAATGGTCTGGATATGCACCCATGGATTATCAGACCCATTAATGGGAACACTAGAGGTGCTGTCACCTCTTTCCTCTCTGAAAACCATTTCACATAAACATCACGTTTATCTGGAACACTGAGCATGATAATTTCAGACACAGCACAGGACTTGACTTGAAGGCAGCATAGGTTGAATATTTTTCAAGCTGAGGGTCATTGCCTTTCCCAGAAACAAATTAAGAAAATGAAATATACAGATTTGGATTTCGAAAGATAAACTCAGTGCTCTTTTCTATTCGCCTGCTCCATTGTTCTAGCCTTAATACAAAGATAGATATTTTAAAGATGATTCCAGTTTACAAACCCTTAAGTGTTAGGTTTGGGTAACAGAATGTAAACAGCTGTCATTATGAGAGAAATGGTTAAGTCTCTTAAAGGTGATCTCTTTACATTTTTTGTCTTTTCTTAGTCACATGTTTTACTAATATCTTGGGAAACTCCTCTCTGTACCTCCTCCCAACACACACACACACACACACACACACACACACACACACACAAACACACGTGTACATTCAGACTTGGTGGAAAATAGATGTATATCATACTTTCATTAGGTTTGTAGGAAAGACTTTGCCTTTCCTTCCTTATTTTCTTAGTTATTATACATTGAATTTATCTTCAGTGGTGGCAGAATAAAATTCAGGAAACCCAGGTAAATGCCACCATTTCCATCACGATGCAGATAATTGATAGGAATTATTTATATGAAACAATTTAGTAATAAGCTATTGATGTAGAAGTTATGGGAAACACTTGGTAAGAAGAAAAAGTAGAAGCAAACGTGGAAGAATTATTTGGTTAATGAGAGGGAAAATGTAATATTTGCTTATAAGTTTCCTGCAAAGTTGAGATGAGCATAGAGGAATCCTTAAAAGCAGCAACTTGGGGAAGATATAGTGAGAAACCTAAACTGTTATCCTTTGTTCTAGGATACAATGGGTTGAATGATAAAACACATTACTCAAATTTCTTGAAGTTCTGGTTCAAGCTTATGGCTGCAAGCACAATAACTAAGTGTTAACTACGTTAATGAAATAAGTAGAGAAAGAATTTATGCATATTTCAATGGCTATAGACTATGTATATTTTTCTTTTTCTCATCATTGCTAATCTTTGAAACTGTAGTTCATATAATTTTAGTTTTAATTCTTTCTAGCTAATACCATAACCCTCCAGGTTCTTTCCTGTTCATAATTTTTATGATTAGTTTTGGTCTTTGACTTTATTAATGAACATTCTCGTATATCTAATCATATTAGCTACTTATTTAGCCTGTAAACCTCACCTAGGAGATTTGGAAAGATAACAAGTTGAAATTCACAGTTTCCCTTTGTGGTAATTTGTGTCTACTACAAATGCAGGGTCTACATGTTATTTAATTTGGATTTTATAATTATATACAGCATTATTTTGCTCTGAGAAGTCTCTTTTGGTTCATTTGCATCAATGTTTTAATTATTTTTCTACATAACAAGTTCCTTTAACTTTTGGTATATTAAAAACTAACAGTAAATTGAAAATTATCATAGCTAAGTTATAGGTTACAAAAATTAAATGGAAGTCACAAAAATAAGCCCAGAATTGTATGTCTAAGTTTTAAGAATACATAAAGTTGCTTAAAAGTCATCTTTGATATGTTTTCTAATTAATCTTCCATCATGACAAATTGCTTGTCAGTAATTTCTTGATTAGTTAATAACCCTCACCTTCATTGTATTTTGTGTGTCTGCAAAGCATTTTTTTGTATCCATCTCATCTAAAATTCACTAGCAAATATTCCACCTATTTATTCTTAATATTTAAATGTAAAGGAGAATTCACCAAAGCCAAGCAAAATTAATCTTAAGAAGGCAGCAATTAAATAATTAGAATTTTTTAAATTCTCAGTGTAAAATAAATCAAATCATATAGCAGTTTCCAAAAGTCATTTGATAAAGTTAATTCTTCACACTCTGCTATTAAAATAATATTCCGACTAATCAGTTCACCTAATATTGTTCATTATAATTCAGTCTATAATGTTTTTCTCTCAATAGTAAAAAATTAGAAGTTTCCTACTAAAATAAGAAATAAATAAGATATCTGCTAACACAACGTAATTTGAAATTTTTGCTGACTTTATATTAGTGCCATAAGTTGTAAAATGAAAATATAATTAAATTACTTGTATTGTCCCAAACTGAGGCTGTTTTTACATTCATTCTCTGTATGCTTTTTTCTGTTCATTTTGTATAATATTTATTGTCATGTTTATTAATCTTTTACAGGACAATGTCTAAATCTACAGTGTTTTGTTTGTTTTAATTTCAGATATTTTAGTCCTTATTACAAAAAGTTCCAGTTAGTTCTTTTCTATATTTTCTATTTCTCTCATCACTGTGTTCATGCATTTCTTTAAGTACCTGTTCACAGTAATAATGGCATTTTTAATTTCTTTGTCTGCATGTTCTTTCATGTAATTTACTTCTGAGTCTGTTTCTATTGACTATTTTTTTTATTATTACAGATGATATTATTTTTTGCTTCTAGGTATATCTAGTAATTCTTTAGTGTGATGATGGACATTGTATATTTTACATTGCTAAGTGTCTTGATTTTTTGTTTGTTTGTTTAAAGCAGGGATATTCAATCTTCTGGCTTCCCTAGACCACATTGATTGGAGGAAGACGAATTGTCTTGGGCCACACACTAAAACTGATGATAGCTGATAAGCCAAAAAAAAATTATTTAAAAAAATCACACAATGTTTTAAGAAAGTGTATGAATTTGTGTCAGGCGGCATTCAAAGCCGGCAGAGGTTGGACAAACTTGGTTTAAAGAGTACTGGTCTTTTATCTAGCAAGGAATTAAATATTGTACTTCTGTTTTATAAATTAAAGTCTTATCTTTAAAAGGTTTATTAGGGAGGGTCTAAGCTAGCTTTTACTCCAGAGATACTTCAGCCTCTGTACTAAGGTTTGACCTTTATTTGATCTCTAACAAATATCCTGATATTCTCTCTAGCTTGTCAGAACTTGCAAAACTATCAACAATTTGTGAATTCTTGGGATTAGTTAGCTCATAGCTCCCCACTGATGTTTGACTTAGTCTGTTGATTCTGTGTTCAAGCACATCTTCATACTCTACAAGGATTCAATTGTGACTGTATGCAAATTTCTGGGGCTGATTATTATTATTCATAGTTCCCTTTTCTCTGGGAAATTGCCTTGCAAATTCTGTAATTGGAAATCAATTTCAGTCTCATGCACTTAGTGAAAACTTTATGCTCTGCTTGGGGGTCTTCATCTCTACTAAGAATTCCATAATGTGCTTCCAGACAGAAGAAACAGTATCATAGGAATTACCTCATTACTTTCCCTCTCTCATGAGTCACAGTCCTATACTGGCTAGAGTTCAATGATGAAACCATTCTTTCATATATTTTGTCTAGTTTTCTCACTGTGTAAGGGGCTAATTTAATTTTGTAATAGCTAAAAGTTTTATAACAATTTGGGAGCAATTATGAATACCCAGAATATGTATATATGTAAATGTAAAAAAGTATACATACACACATGGACATACATATATACCTTAAATATTGTCACATTTCAAAAGATTGAAATTTTGCTACTTAAAGAACAGATTTTTGTGTACTTGAATTATGTAAAGTTAGAAGGATATATATGTAATCTAGTATCTAGCATGCATATTTAACAGCTTCGGCAGAAGCTGAGGTTAGTAATTAACTTTTGCGTCTTTATGGAGAAAATATTATAAAGGTCTAGATTCTATAATATTGTAAACTAGAGTACAGGGATTAAGTGTTGGTAATTTTTATAGTGCCTTCTGGGACTTTCAAACACTGGAGCAAGATATAGGAAGAAATCAGTAAACCTAGAATTGGAATTTTAAATTCAACTTATTTGTGATATATCTTGAGAAAAACAATCTCATAAACATATGAGTAAATATTAATAAATACAAATCAGTTTGATTCATCTTGATTCAACCAGGTCAACACTAAAACAACAGAACTAGGAGAATGGAATGTTATAACAGACTGTGGAATCATTGGCATCATTTTTTGACTAAGCAGGAAAAAAATCCATTAACAATTTAAAATAAAACGTAGAATTAGTCCTATTCTAAATTTAGAGAGAACTAGATTTCTATAATTTTTCATTGTTCTATTATAAAATTAATAAATTTATACTTCCTAATACATGTTGACTTAAGTTCAACTTACTTTACAATAAGGGAGAGTTTGTAATCCTGATAATGGCTATTGTAAAAAGCAATATAAAACCATATATTCAAGATTTGCTCAAACTATAGACTATTGATGTTGGAACTCAGAGAAAATAACTGTGATGTTATTGAAGCGCTATTATATTGTGCTCTAGAGAAGCAACTCATTTTTTCTTTTTTTTTCAAATAACACAGGAAGGACAGTGCCTTACTTTTTTCTTTTTTTTTCTTAATTTCCCCATCCTGACACCAGAGGAAAAAGAATTGAAGTAAATGAAAAATGGAGGAGTTTTATTTATTTCCTAAATGTTAGTGAAACAGGAGAAGGAAGTTCCCTTATCCCCCTCACGGGGCCTGCAACAGGGGTGTGGCTTGCTTCTTCGGTGCCCGCTGCTCAAACCTCTAGGGGGAGCATACACACATTCAGGTCTTGGGGAGCAGTGTCTAGGATTGAGTGCTTACAGCTCCCGAAGCCCCAGTGAGCGTGCTACAGTACGCCCTTTCAGCTGCGCCATCTGCAGGCGGTTTGTATTAATCACCTCAGTTAGATCCTCTGCCTTATGGCAAGGACAGAGGGCTTTCTGTATCCCGGGATCTTGCCCTAGTGTATCGGAAAAATCGGCTTACACGTGGGCTTGGATAATGAGTGCAAGATTGTATTGAGTAGTGGAAGTAGCTCTCAATGAGATGGATGAGGGGGCAGAAGGGTAATGAAGGGGAAGGTGGTCTTCTCCCGGAGTCAGGCCACCAAGCGGTCGGACTCTCTTCTGGCTGCCCCTTGCTGAATTCCCCTCGGTGTCCGCGTCGTCGATGGCCTGCCAGTGTCTGTTGGTGTCTGTCGGTGTGTTCTTCTGCTCCTCTAGATGCCCAACCACTTGTGTGTGTGCCTGCTAAGGTCTCTCAGGTTTATATGGGCACAAGATGGGGAACATAGCGGGCCTGGGTGGTCTTGGAAAATGCAACATTTGTACATGAAAACAGGAATGCCTGTTCTCATTTAGGTCTGTGGGCACAGGTCTGAGGGTGACGCCCTTGCCAGGGACACTAATCTTCTCTACCCAGCACTTCCCTTCTCCACTCCCATATCATTAGTCCTGTTCTGTTTAGGTAGGGCTTCAAAATGGCTCTACATATAGTGTCCATTAGTGATAATGTCCTAAACAAATGTTTATTGTTGACAATCAAACTGGTATGCAAAACAGTTAAATACCACTATATTCCTGGGTTCCTGAAAGAAAAACTCTTTCTAGAGAAATTCCACCCCCATTTCCCTCGGTCTCCTTATCCAGAGGGAATGTGACCTATCTTACATTATAGGCTACGTGTGTACAGCATTGCTGATATTTTACTGCATAATTTGCTCTGTTAACACAACCTAAGATCTTTCCCTTGTGGAAGAGTATTTATTCAGGTATACCTGCTCTGGATAAGTCAAAGATATCTAGGAGTGAAAATAATACATTATAAGGTCTTGATTTTCATGTAGCTGTTGGGGAAGAATTTTAGCCATATTTAATCAAGACTTATGATGGGAGGGAGACAGAGCAAGACAGTGGAATAGAAGACTCCACCATTCATCATCCTGGAAATGACACCAATTTAATAACTAACTACACAAAACAAAACACTTTCATAAGAACCAAAAATTAGGTGAGCCCTCATAGTACTTGGTTTTAACCATGTATTACTGAAAGAGGCACTGAAGAGATAGAAAAAACACAGTCCTGAATTGCAGATGCCACCCTCCCCCACGCCTGGATGGCAGCCTGGTTCAGGAAGCTCCTATGGGCACCAGGGGAGGGAGAACGTAACAATTGTGAGGCATTGAACCCCGTGCTGTCCTGTTAGAGCAGAAAAGAAAACCGGAGCAAACTCTGCTGACATCCACCGATGGGAGAAGCATTTAAACCAGGCCAGAGGGGAATTGCTAATCCCAGCGACTGGAACTTGCATTTGTGCAAACCTTGCCACCAAGTGCCAAAGTGCTCTGGATCTCTAAGTAAACTGGAAAGGGAGTCTAGGCCATAAAGACTGCAACTCTTAGGTTAGTCCTAGGCCTGAACTGGGCCCAGTGACAGTGGACTGGGGAGGTACATGACCTACTCAGACATGGCGAAGAGAGTGCAGGCATCACCCCTCCCCGCACCCCTGGCTACACAGTTTACATCTGCAAAAGACACCCCTTCCTTCTGCTTGAAGAGAGGAGAGAAAAGGGTGGAGAGAAGTTCATCTTGCATCTTGCATACCAGCTCAGTCAGAGCAGGACAGAGCACTGGTCAGACTTGGGAATCCCTCTTCCAGTCCCTAGCTCCTGGAAAACATTTCTAAGCACACTCTGGTCCAGAAGAAAATTCAATGCCTTGAAAGGAAGGACCCAGTCCTGGCAACATTTATCACCTTCTAACTGAAGAGCCCTTGGGTCCTGAACAACCAGCAATAATATGCAGGTATGACATTAAGGACCTTGGGTGAGCCTCAGAGACTTGCTGGCTTCAGGTGAGACTCAGCACATTACCAGCTGTGGTGGCTATGGGGCAAAACTCCTTCTGCTTTAAAAAAGCAAAGGGAAAAGTAAAGGGGACTTTGCCTTGGACCTTAGGTACCAGCATGGCTGCAGGGGGTTGGAAGTAGAGCACCAAATCGGCTCTTGCTGTCCCTGAATTAAGGACTTGACTCTTGTATGGCATCTTTGGCACTTGGCTGGGTCAGAGGTGGGCCCAATGTCTTGAAGGGTGAGTCCCAAGCAGGCACAATTCACCACATGCTGACTTAAGAGCCCTTGGGACTAAAGAGAACATTGGCAGCAGTTCAGCAGATCTCCTCATGGCTTGTGGTATAAATGGCTATGGGGTGATGCTCCTGTGCCTTTGAAAGGGAAGGAAGAATAGGAAGGACTGCATCTTGTGTGTGAGTGCCAGCTCAGTGGCAGTACAATAGAAAACTAGTAGATATCTAAGGTCTTTGACTCTAATCACTGACTCCCAGACAGCACCTCTGGCCCCAGCTGGGCCTGGGAGAACTTGCCACCTTGAAGGGAAGGACACAGGCCTGGCTACCATTGCCACCTGCTGATTAGAGAGCCCTAGGACTTTGAGTCAACATAGGCACTTGCTAGGGAGTGGTTACAGCGGGCCCAGGGCAGGATTCAGTGCTGTGCTAGCTTCAGGTCTCATCCAGCAGAGTTACAGTGATGATGTCTACAGGGGTGCTCGTGTCACTCCATTCCCAGCTTTACATGGCTCAGAAAAGGGAGAGAGACTGTTTGGGAGTAAGTTATGAAAGAACACAACACTCTCTGCTGGGTAATCAAGAGAACTCTCCAAGATCTTTCCCAAAATCATCAAGGCAGTAGCTCTGTAAGTCTTCAAGAATCACAACATTAGTGGGTTTTGGGTGCCACCTAAAACAGATACAGCTTAGATCACAACACCCAAGTCCTTTCAAATATTTGGATACCCTCTACAAGAAGGACGGGCACAAACAAGCCAAGCTGATGAAGACTACAATAAATATCAAACTCTTTAATGCCCAGACAATGAAGAACAACTACTAGGATCAACACCATTCAGGAAAGCATAACCACATGAAGTGAACTAAAGAAGGCACCAAGTGAACTAAAGAAGGCACCAAGTGCTAGTCCCAGGGAAACAGATGTGTGACCTTTAAGACAGATAATTCAAAATAGTCGTGGAGAGGAAACTCAAAGGTATTAAAGATAACACAGAAAATGGATTCAGAATGCTATCAGATAAATTTAACAAAGATATTGATATAATTAAAAATAATGCAATTCTGGAGCTGTAAAATGCAATTGGCATACTGAAGAATGCATGAGAGCCTACTAAAAGCAGAATAGATAAAGCAGAAGAAAATAATAGTTTGAAGACAGCCTATTTGAGAATACACAGTAAGAGGAGACAAAAGAAAAAAGTATAAAAAACCATGAAGCACATGTACAGGATCTAGAAATTCTCAAAAGGGCAAATCTAAAAGTTTTTGACCTTAAAGTGGAGGTAGAGAGAGATACGAGTAGAAAGTTTATTCAAAGCAATAATAAGAGAGAACTTCCCAAACCTAGAGAAAAATATCAACATTCAAATAGAAAAGGTTTAGAAGACTACCTCAAGACATTTAATAATCAAACTGCCAAAGATCAAGGATATAAAGAGAATCCTAAAAGCAGCAAAAGAAAAGAAACAAATGACATAAAATGGAGTTCAAATAAGTCTGGGAGCAGACTTTCAGTGGAAACCTAACAGCCAGAAGAGAGTGGCATGGCATATTTAAAGTGCTGATGGGAAAACACACACACACACACACACACACACACACACACACACACACACACACACTTACCCTAGAATAGTATATCCAGTGAAAATATTCCTCAGACATGAAGGAGTAATAGAGACTGGCCTAGACAAAGAGCTGATAAATTTCATCAAAACTAGACCTGTACTACAAGAAATGCTAAAGGGAATACTTCTATTAGTGTAAAAAAAAGAATGTTGATGAGCCTAAGTAATCACCTGAAGGTACAAAATAGTAAGTACACAGAAAATCCTAGAATATCATAACATTGTAATGTAACTGTCATACATAAACTACTTGTATGCTAAGTAGAAAGACTAAACAATGAACTAACCACAAATTAAAAACTGGAGAGACAAAATTGGCATGTAGAATTTTTATTAGTTTCCTTTTTCTTTGTCTATTTGTTTACACAAACACTGTTAAGTTCCTATCAGGTTAAAATAATGGCTTATAAGATAGTATTTGCAAGCCTCATGATAACCTCAAAGCAAAAAACATACAATGGTTATACAAAAAATATAAAGCACTGAACTAAGTAATAGCACCAGAGAAAATATCACCTTCACTAAAAGAAAACAGAAAGGAAAGAAAGAAGAAATAGAAGACCACGAAACAACCAGAAAAATAATAACAAAATGGCAGAAGTAACTTCTTAATTATCAGTAATAACATTAAATGTAAATGGACTAAACTCTCCAATCAAAATAAATAGGTTGGCTGATTGCATGGTAAAACAAGACCCACTGATCTCTTGCCTAGAAGAAAAAACATTTCAGTTATAAAAATCCGCATATAATGAAGATAAAAGGAAGGAAAACAGATGTTTCACACCTATATAAACCAAAAAAGAGCAGATGTTTCCATTCTTATATTAGACAAAATAGATTTCAAGTCAAAAGCTGTAAGAAGAGACAAGGAATGTCACTATATAATGAGAAAGGCATAAATTCATCAAGAGGATATAACTCTCTCTCTATATATATATACACACATACACACATATAGACGTCTGTGTGTGTATATATATGTGTGTGTGTATATATATAAAACACAAAATCACCCAGCTATATAAAGGAAATATTATTAGAGATAAAGACAGAGATAGATCCCAATACAGTAAGAGGTGGAGAATTTAACACCTGACTTTCAGCATTGAACAGATCTTCCAGCCAGAAAATCAACAAAGAAACTTCAGATTTATTCTGCACTGTAGACCAAATGGAACTAATCAGTATTTACAGAACATTGTACCCAAAGGCTGCAGAATACGCATTCTTTTCCTATTCACATAGCTCATTCTCAAGAATAGACTATATGTTTGCTTACAAAACAAGCTACAAAACATTAAAAATGGAAAAATATCAATCATCTTCTCTCACCACAATGGAATAAAACTAAAAATTAATAACCAGAGGAATTTTGGAAAGTATACAATTACATGAAAATTAAACAATATGCTTATGAATGATCAGCTGGTCAATGAAATAATTAGGAAGAAAATTGAAAAATTTATTGAAACAAATGATAATAAAAACACAACATACCAAAACCTATGGGATACAGTAAAGGCAGTACTAAAAGGGAAGTTTATAACTATAAGTGCCTACATCAGAAAGGAGGAAAAAAATCAAATACAAAAAAACTAATGATGCATCTTAAGGAACTGGAAAAGCAAAAGGAAATCAAATCCAAAATTAGTAGGAGAAAAATAATAAAGAGCAGAGCAAAATAAATAAATTTGAAATAAAGAAAATACAAAAGATAAATGGAACTAAAAGTTGGATTTTTAAAAAGTTGAACAAAATTGACAAACTTTTAGTCAGACTAATAAAAACAGAGAAAATATCCAAATAAAATCAGCTATGAAAAAGAAGACATTACAATTGATATTTCAGTAATTCAAAAAATTATTAATTGCTATTATAAGCAAGTATATGTCAATAAATTGGAAAATCTAGAAGAAAATGCCAGTTTCTTAGTTACATACAATCTACCAGGATAGAACCAGGAAGAAATCCAAAACCTGAACAGACCAACAACTAATGAGATGAAAGCCAAGATCAAAAGTCTCCCAGTAAAGAAAACTCCAGGAACCAGTGGATTTTCTGCTGAATTCTACCAAATATTTAAAGAATGGCTAATACCAATTTTACTCAAACTATTATGAAAAATAGAGGAAGGGTGATTATTTCCAAATTAATTTGACCAACTCTTTTGTCTTCCTTCCTTCCTTCCTTCCTTCCTTCCTTCCTTCCTTCCTTCCTTCCTTCCTTCTTTCCTCCCTCCCTCCCTCCCTCCCTCCCTCCCTCCCTCCCTCCCTCCCTCCTTCCCTCCTTCTTTCCTTTCTTCCTTCCTTCCACTGTTTTTGAGACAGAGTCTTGCTCTTGTCACCCAGCCTGGAGTGCAATGGATGTTGCAAGAAGTGGTAAAAGTGGACATCCACTTTCCTTGAGAACATTACCTTGCTCACACAAGGTCCCTCTAACTGCTCCCTGTACTTGAGCTGTAGTAGTGGGCACCACACTGGGTGTACACCAATTTTTTGAGTTTGTTTTGCTAAGGCATCTTCAACACTTGTGTCTTCACATCACTGAATTCCTTGCAGAAAATGCCCAGACACCAATGAACAACACCCAGATACCAAAGAACATTCACAATCATCAAGACCATCTAGGAAAATATGAATTCATCAAACAAACTAAATAAGGCAGTAGGGACGAATTCTGGAAAGAAAGAAATTTTAATTTTCAAACAGATAATTCCAAATAGCTGTTTTGAGGAAACTCAAATAAATTAAAAATAGCACAGAGAAGAAATTCAGTAATCTATCAGATAAATTTAACACAAAAATTGAAATATTTTTTAAAAGTCAAGCTGAAATTCTGGAGTAGATTAATGCCACTGGCATACTGAAGAATGCATTAGTCTCTTAATGGGAGAACTGATCTAGCAGAGGAAAGAATTAGTGACCCTGAAGACAGACTATCTAAAAATACACACTTGAAAGATACAAAACAAAAAAGAATAAAAGACAATGAATCATGCCTACAAGATCTAAAAAAAAGTTATCTGACTCAGAATAATATTCAAATTTATAAAGTCTCTCTGTATAGACTAATATATATAAATATATTAGATATATTTATATCTAATATAATATAACCAAAGCAACTCATAACCAAAGCAACATGGTGCTAGTACAAAAGTATACACATAGTCCAATGAGACAGAATAGAGAACCCAGAAATAAGGCCACATATATACAACCATATACAATATATGACAAAACTGAAAAAAAATAAGCAATGGGGCAATGCCTGCCTATTTAATACATGGTGTTGGGATAACTGGCTAGCCATTTGCAGAGGATGAAACTGGACCTCTCTCACCATGCACAAGAATTAACTGAAGATGGATTAAAGATTGAAATGTAAGACATAAAACTATAAAAATTCTAGAAGGAAACCTAGGAAATACCCTTATTAACCTTGGCTTGGCAAAGAATTTATGGCTAAGTCCTCAGTAGCATTGCAACAAAAACAAGAATTGACAATTGGGACCTAATTAAAATAAAAAGCTTCAGCATAGCAAAATAAATTACCAATATATTAAACAGACACCTACAGAATGGGAGAAAATATTTGCAAACTGTGCATCTGATAGAAGTCTAATACTGTCCAGAATCCACTAGGAACATAAATAAATCAAAAAGGAAAAAAAAGCGCAGATAATCCAATACAAAAATAGGAAAAGTACATGAACAGACACTTCTCAAAACAAGATGTACAAGTGGCCAAAAAACACAAACAAGCTCAACATCACTAATCATAAGATAAATCAAATAAAATCCACAGTAAGATACCGTCTCACATCAGTCAGAGTGGGAGTGATTAAAAAGTCAAAAAATAACAGATACTGGTGAAGCTGTGGAGAAAAAGGACCACTTATATACTCTTCGTGGGAATGCAAACTAATTCAGCCACTGTGGAAGGAACTTTGGAGATTTCTCAAAGAACTTAAAATAGAATTCTTATTAGAATCAACAATTCCACTATTGGGAATACACCCAAAGGAAAACAATTCTATCAAAAAGACACATGCACTCATATGTGTATCACAGTGGCATTTACAGTAGCAAAGACATAGAATGAACCTAAGTGCCCTTCAAAAGTGGATTGGATAAAGAAAATGTGATCCATATACACAGTGGAAAACCGTTCATCTATAAAAATGATAAAATCAAGTCCTTTACAGCAACTTGGATGGAGCTGGAGGATCCTAAGTGAATATACGCAAGAAGAGAAAACCAAATACCACATGTTCTTATTTATAAATGGGAGTGAAACACTGAATACACAAGCACATAAAGATGAGAACAGCAGACACTGAGGACTATTAGACAGAAGGAAGGAGAGGGGCATAGGCTGAAAATCATCTGTTGGTTACTATGCTCACTACTTGGGTGAAAGGATCGTTTGCACTACAAACCTCAGCATTATGCAACGTACCCATGTAGCAAACCTCCACATTTACCCTTTAATCTAGAGTAAAATGGAAATTATAAAAAATTATTAAACTCTATGTCCCTCTCTCTTTGCTCATCTCTGCATTCTACCAAATTTCTAAGCGCCTCATCCATTGAGGACTTTGATGCCAAACATGCCATAATCCATCATGCATGACATTAAATGTAATAGATCATAAATGATGTCTCAATTCTTTCACCTTTTTCATTCCCAAGCCCTATTTTTTTGCCATTTGGATATGTTTCATATGTATTTGCTTGCCCTGTATCTTTCGTATTTCAACATATTATCAGCTTTTGCCTGGACTTTCTTGGAAATTTCTATCTTGATTTGAAATTTGTTTTCCCCCAAGATATCTTCCAAATTACAGAGATAATATTTTCTGCATAAATCTATTTCTTGCTGAAGCTCCTTTAATTAATATCTCTTAGGAAAATGACTGAAAATGCTATTTAAAATGGTCTAAGAAGCATGCATATTCTCCTTCGTCTTTACCTATACAGTCTTGTATTTTTTTACCTTTCTTTATTCATTATCTGGACTCTAATACCACAATATCTTTCAGAACTTCGAATAAGCCATACTTGTATTTAATCACAGGTATTTTCCACATGCTACTCTCCATGCCTAGACTATATCCACCATTGTATTCTACATAGTTAGCTTCTATACATCCATCTCTCAACTCAATTTTCTAATCTTCAGAAGGGCTTCCTTAACCTCTAAACTATGTTGAGCTCTAGACTACTTAACACTGCTTGTAATTAAACAGTATATTGACTAGTAATGTCTTATTACTTTCTCCATATGGTAAGCTCTATGAGAGCAGAAGTTGTATTTGTTCTAGTTTACCATTTTGTGCCAAGTGCTAGCACATAAAAATGCTTAATTATTTTAAAATTAATTCATAAATGTTATGCTTTTGAGCTGCAGTTTTCTCATCTATGATGCATAAGTTATAGCTAACTCAAAGGTTTCCTATGACTACATTTATCCAAACTACCATACTACATAACATAAAGCAGCAGCTCAGAAATATGAGTCAATTTTCCTTTCTTTCCTTCTTAATATAATATCTCTCAGTAACAACATGCATATGATGAGAAAATACTGAAATGAAGATTTCATTTGAATTTATTTAAAATTGAATACACATTTATAGATACAGCCTTTTGAAGCAAGTGTTTATAATATTCTGCTATTTTGTATGCATATAGGAATTCTTGTTAATATTACTCTTTTGGAATCTTAACTTTTTAGGAAAAGAAAATAGCCTCAGTTGATTCTTTACAACACATGCTGCATTAAAAGTAAGATCAGAGAGATATTTTGGAACTTCATTCTGCCATAAAAATGAATAAACAACTCCAGTGTTTGAGATGTTAAAGCTATTAAAGAAATCTCTGAAGACCTCTTGATTTTATCATCATTCAACCTTTAGAGTTAACAAGAGATGTTCTTATCAAACTTCCATGAAGTTGAGAAAACATGTTTTCTACATGGTTTATTGTAATGTGAAAGCCACTATGTTGGAAAAGATAGCTTGCTGAAAATAAATTATTCTGCTTAAAATGTTAACTTTTCAATTCTGAGCTCATTTATACAAGATTACGTGAACAAATTTAATAGTATGAGATGAGAAAGTCACACTTAATGCAAAGGTGAGAATCATGGTAAAGCATGTGCAAATTTGATGTTGTACTTTGTCTTTCTTCTAATTGAAAAAGAAGAGAAAGTGGAGGAGGAAGAGAAAAGAAGAAATAGCTTCATTGACCAAATGACTTTTCTTCCTACCAACTTCTGCTGTTACACATTGATTTGTATTTAAATAATTTATTCAATCATCACATATTTATTGAGAATATACAACATGTCAAAAGCTATCCTAGGATTTAATAGTGGACAAGATGGACAAGATTCCTGATCATGGTTCTAATATTTTAGATCAGGGGGGTGCTTATGCTAAGCAATGCAGCTTCTAAGATGGCCCTTCCTGATATTTATGACACTGTAATATCCCCCTACAAATTAAGTAATTTCAATTTGACCACTAGAATATCTCAAAGTAGAGATGCTATTTCTATGATAATATTTATTTAGTTTTATACAAAGCCACCAAATGCCATTTTGCATTCCTAATAGCATTGAGTTAAAGTCCCAGTTTCATATTCTCACTATCATTTGATATTGCCAGTGTTTTGAATTTTTGCCACTCAGTCTAGGTTTTTATTTAATTTGTAATTCTCTGATGACAAATAATGTGAGCATCTTTTCAAACATTGATTAGTCATGCATATATCTTCTTTGATGAGGTGTCTTTGACATGCTTTGGTTCTGTGTCCCCACCCAAATCTTATCTGGAATTGTAATCCCCACATATTGAGGGAGGGAGGTGTTTGAATCATGGGGGCAGTTTCCACCATTCTGTTCTCATGATAGTGAGTGAGTTCTCATGAGATCTGATGGTTTTATAAGTGTTTGGAAGTTCCACTTTTGTGCTTTCTTTCTCCAGCTGCCTTGTAAAGAAGGTGCCTGCTTCTCCTTCTCCCATGATTGTAAGTTTCCTGAGGCCTCCCAGCCAGGCGGAACTGTGAGTCAACTAAATCTCTTTCCTTTATAAATACCCAGTCTCACGGAAGTTTGTTACAGCAGTGTGAAAACAAACTAATACAGTCTGTTAAGGTCTTTGTCTTGTTACGGTCTTTGTCCCATTTTTTAATCGAGGTGCTTGCTTTCTTATCATTGAGGATAAGAAATTTTTGTATATTTTGGAATGCAGTCCTTTATCAGATGTGTATTTTCAAATATTTTTTCCCAGTCTGTGGCTTGTCTTCTCATGATATTGACATTGTCTTTTGCAAAGCAGAATATTTAATTTAATGAAGTCCAGTTTATCAGTTAATTATTTTGTGGATTATTTCTTTGGTTTTATATATAAAACGTCTTTGCCATTCTCAAGGTCTCTTAGGGTTTGTCCTATGTTAGCTAATAAAAATTTTATAGTTTCTTATTTTTGTTTGTTTTCCATTTAGTTCTGTAGTCTGTTTTGAGTTAATTTTTGTGAAAGGTTTAAGGTCTGTGTCTTGATTTACTTTTCATTTAGCTGTCTAGTTGTTCCAGCATCATTTGTGAAAAAGACTATTTTTGCTCTTTTGCAGTGCCTTTGCTTCTTTGTCAGAAATCAGTTGACTTATTTATTTGGTTATATTCCTGGGCTTTCTGCTCCATATATATATATATATATATATATATATATATATTTGTCTCTTCTTTTGTCAATGCCACACTGTCTTTATTACCCTAACTGTACAGTAAGTCTTGAAATCAGTAGTGTCAATTCTCCAACTTTATTCTTCTCTTTCAAAATAGTATCGGCAATTTTGGCTCTTTTGTCCCTGCATATAAGCTTCAGAATCAGTTTATCAATTTTCACAAAATAACTTTCTGGGAATGGCACTGGGTCTATACATAAAGGTGGGAAAAACTGACATCATCATAATATTGAATCTATCCATGCTCATGAAATTTCTCCTCATTTAATTAGTTCTTTGGTTTATGTAATATGAAACTTATCTTTGTTTTCCTTGTGTAAATTTTATACATACTTTATTACATTATATCTCAGTATTTTGTTTTTGGGGATTTTAACATAAACCATAATGCATTTTAAGTTGTAAATTCTATTTGTTCATTGCTGGTATGTAGGAAAGTGCAATGTATATTTGTATATTAATATTTTAACCTGCAAAGTTATTATAATTATCAGTTTCAGAAAATTTTTGTCAGTTCTTTGTTTTTTTTTTATATAGTCTTGTAATCTGAAAACAAAATAGTTTTCTTTCTTCCCAATCTGTATACTGTTTGATTTCTTCTCTTGTCCTAGGAAATTAGCTAAGACTTCCAATATGATGTTGAAAGGAGTGATAAAAGAGGACATCCTTACTTTGATTTTAATCTTAAGGGAAAACACTCTAGTTTCCCACCATTAAGTTTAATGCTCCCTGTAGATTTCTGTAGATATTCCTTATCATGTTGACCAAGTTTTTCTCTATTCTAAGTTTACTAAGGGAAAACACTCTAGTTTCCCACCATTAAGTTTAATGCTCCCTGTAGGTTTTTGTAGATATTCCTTATCATGTTGACCAAGTTTTTCTCTATTCTAAATTTACTGACAGCTTTTGTTATGAATGGGCGTTGGGTTTTGTTAAACACTTTTTCTGCATCTATTGATGTGATCATATACTTTCTCATTTTTACCCTGTTGATGAAACAGTTAGTTGATTTTCAAATATTGAGTCTGTATTGCATACCTGGGATGAATCACACTTAGTTGTGGTATATATTTCTTTTTATACATGCTGGATTCAATTTATTAATATTTTGTTTAGATTTTTACATATGTGTTACAGGACTAGTTTTCTTGTAATGGTTTTGTCTGGTTTTGATACAAGGGTAATTCTGGACTCATAGAATGAATTAGGAAGTATTTCTTCTGCTGCTTCTGCTGAAAAATATTATAGAAAATTCGCACAATTTTTTCCTTAAATGTTTGGTAGAATTTACTCTGATTCATCTGGCCCTGGTACTTTCTGTTTTGGAAGGTTATTAATTATTGATTAAATTTCTTTAATAGATACAGGTCAATGCATATTGTCTATTTTAGTGTAAATTTTGAAATACTATATCCTTCAAGAAATTGACTTATTTCATCTAGGTTTGCAAATTTGCAGGCATAGCATTATTCTTAGTATTCCTTCTTTGTCCTTTTGATATCCCTGGAATGTGTAAAGATGTTCCCTCCTTCATTTCTGATATTAGCAAATTGTGAACTCCTATTTTTTCATAGTTAGTTTGACTGGAAGCCAATCAATTTTATTGATCTTTTTAAAGTACTCGCTTTTTATTTGGTTGATTGTCTCTTGATTTCCAGTTTTAAGTGTTAATTGATTTTTGTTCTAGTTCTTCTTATTTATTTTCTTCTGCACACGTTGTGTTGGATTTACCCTTTATTTTCTACTTTCCTACGTTGAAAATTTAAATTATTGATTTTATATCGTTTTGCTTTTCTAACACAGTGTATGCATTCATTGTGATAATTTGCCTTTAAGCACTGCTTTCTCTGCATACTACTAATTTTGATAAGTAGTGCTTTCAATTTTCACTTAGTTCATAATGTGTTTAATTAACACTTAGATTTCTTCTTCCATGTATACGTTATTTAGAAGTGTGTTGTTTAACCTTTATGCATTTTGAGATTTTCTGTTACTGATTTCCAGTGTAATTTTATTGTGGTATAAGAGAAGACATATGATTTATATTATTTTACATTTGTTATGATGTGTTTTATTGGCCAAATTGTTGCCTATCTTGGTGAATGTTCCGTGTCAACTTGAGAGGAAAATGTATATTCTCCTACTGTTGGATGTAGTTTATAATAAATGTCAATTATATCCAGTTGAGAGGCAGTGCTGTTGAGTTCAATTCTGTCTTTTCTGATTTTCTACCTGGTGGTTCTGTTGATTTCTGATAGAAAGATCAGAAATAGATAAATTTATTATCACAGTTGAAGTCTCTTTATAAGTGTGTGATGCCCTTTATTCTTTTGACTTTCCTTGCTTTGATGTCTGCTCTGTCTGAAATTAAGACACCTATTCCTATTTTCTTTCTATTAGGTTAGTATGGTATATTTATGTTCATCATTTCCTTTAAGCTGTATGTGTATTCATGTATTTTTAAAATTTTATTTTATATTTCAATCGCTTTAATGATACAAGTGGATTTCGGTTACATGGATGAATTTTTTAGATGGGTGAATGAATGAATTGTGAAGTATTGGCTTTGCGTGTACCCATCATGCAAACAGTGTACATTGTAACCAATAGGCAATCTTTCATCCCTTATCCCCTCTCACCTTCCCCTTTTCTGAGTCTTCAGTGTTCATTACACAGCTCTGTATGCTTTTGCATACCCACAGGTTAATTCCCACTTATAAGTGAGAACATGTAGTATTTGGTTTTCTGTTCCTGAGTTACTTCACTTAAGATGATGGCTTCCAGTTACATCCAAGTTGCTGCAAAATACATTGTTTTATTTTTGTGGCTGAGTAGTATTCCATAGTGTGTGTGTGTGTGTGTGTGTGTGTGTGTATACACACATATATATGTGTAAATATATATACATACACATGTATATATACGTGTATATATACATACACATACATATATAAACATATACACACGCACACGTAAACACACATACCATGGAATACCACATTTACTCTTATACATGAGCAATGTGATATATATGAGCAAACGTGATATTTACTCATATATAAGTAAATATATAACTATATTTATTCAACTTGTGCATGTGTGTGTGTACACACACAAACGCCATGAAATAAATACCACATGGTATGTCTGTCCACTTGGGAAAGTAAATACAGTAAATATAAATAAGTACTTTATCCACTCATTGGTAATGGGCACTGAGGTTGATTCCATGTCTTTGAAATTGTGAATTGTGCTATAATAAACATGCACACAGGTGTCTTATTTATTTATTTATTTTTTAGTAAAATGACTTCTTTTCCTTTGGGTAGATACCTAGTAGTGATGTTGCTGGATCAAAAGGTAGATCTGCTTTTAATTTTTTCAGAAATCTTTATGCTGTTTTCCATAAGGGTTGTACTAATTTACATTTCACTAACACTGTATAAGCATTTCTTTTCAACACATCTGCACCAGAATCTATTGTTTTTTTGCGTTTTCAATAATGGCCATTGTGGCTGGGCAAGGCAGTATCTCGTTGTCCTTTTAATGTGCATTTTCCTTATAATTAGTGTTGTTGAACATTTTTTCATGTTTGTTGGCCCTTTGTATAACTTCCTTTGGAAAATATCTAATCATGTCGTTTGCCCACTTTTTAACGAGATTATTTGGGGCTTTTTTAAAATTGATGATTTGAGTTCTTTGTGGATTTTTTATATTATTTCTCTGACAATGTATAGTTTGCAAATAATGTATTCAGTTCTACACTGTCTGTTTGCTCTCATGATAACTTATTCGGCTGTGCAGAAGCTTTGTAAGTTAAATGGGTCACATTTATTTATTTTTGTTTCTGTTACATTTGCTTTTAGGGTCTTAGTCATAAATTATTTGCTTAGGCCAATGTCCAGAAGAGTTTGTCCTAGATTTTCTTCCAGAATTTTTTTTAATCATTTTGGGTTTTTGATTTATGCTTTTAATCCATCTTCAGGTAATTTTTGTCTACGGTGAGAGAAAGGAATCACATTTAATTCTTCTACATGAGGCTATACAGTTTTCCCACCATCATTTATTGAATACTGTGTCCTTTCCACAGTGTATTTTTTGAATGCTTTGTCAAAGATCAGTTGACTTCCTTCTTTCTTTCCTTACTTACTTCTTCCTTCTTTCCTTCCTCCCTCCCTCTCTTCCTTCCTTTCTTCCCTCTTGTTCTTTCGTTCCTCCCTCCTTCTCTTCCTCCCTTCTTCCTTCTTTCCTTCCTTCATCCCTCTCTTCCTTCCTCCTTCCTTCCCTCCCTCTCTCCCTCCCTCCCTCCCTTCCTTCCCTCCATCCCTCCTTCCTTCCTTTTTAACCTCCTTCTTCCTTCTTTCCTTCCTCCCTTCCTTCCTTTATTCTTCCTTCCTCCCTTCTCCCCTATTCCTTCCTTCCTTCCTTCCTTTCTTCCTTCCCTCCTTCTTTCCTTACTCCTTCCTTCCTCCCTCCTTCCCGCCCTCCCTCCCTTTCTTCCTCCCTTCCTTTCTTCATTTCTTCATTCCTTCATTCCTTCTTCCCTCCTTCTTCCTTCTTTCCTTCCTCCCTTCCTTCCTTCCATTTTTCTTCCTTCTTCCCTCTTTTTTCCTTCCTTTTTTCCTTACTTCCTCCCTTCCTCCCTCCTCCTCCCTCCCTCCCTCCCTCCCTTCTTTCCTTTCTTCCTTCCTTCCTTCCTTCCTTCCTTCATTCTTTCTTTATTCCTTCATTCCTCCCTCCCTCCCTCCCTCCCTCCCTCCCTCCCTTCCTTCCTTCCTTTCTTCCTCTGTTCCTCTCTTCCTTTTTGTGATGCATATTTTCTCTGGTGGCATACTCTCATTTCTTGCTTTTTATTTTTTATGTATCCATTGTATGTTCTTTGATTTGAGGTCCCAGAATGCTTGCAAATAATATTTCATGACCCAGTATTTTGAACTGATGAGAATGTAACACTGATTGCTTAAACAGATAAGCAGTCTAACACAAAAAATTAATAAAAACTCTGAAATTTAATTTTTCCCTCTGCTTTTTAACTTGTTGTTTCTATTTAAATTTTATTGTCCTGTCTTATGTCTTTAAAAGTTGTCGTTATTTTTGGGAAGTTTATATTTTCACCTTTCTGCTTAAGATAAGGGTAGTTTACACACCACAATAACAGACTTATAATATTATGTGTTTCTCTATGTACCTAATTATGACCAGTGAGTTTTGTGCCTTCAGATGACTTCTTATTGCTCATTAATAGCCTTTTCTTTGGATTGAAGAATGTTCTTTGGAATTTCTTGTAGGACAGGTGTAGTGTTGATGAAATTATTCAGCTTTTGTTTGCCAGGAAAGTGTTTATTTCTTTCCATGTTTGAAGGACATTTTCGCCAGATATTTTATTTTAGTGTAAACGTTTTCTTTTATCCTTCAGCACTTTAAATACGCCATGACACTCTCCCTTGGCCAGTAAAGTTTCCACTGAAAAGTCTACTGCTATATGTAATGGGGCACCACTAAATATTATTCATCATTTTTCTCTTGCTTTTAGCATACTGTCTTTATTCTTTCAATTTTTGGTTTTGATTATTAAATGCCTTGAGGTAGTCTTCTTTGGGTTATATCTGCTTTGTGCTAAATAACCATCTTATACTTGAATATTGATATCTTTTTCTAAGTTTTGGAAGTTCTCTATTATTCTCCTTTTGAATAAACTCTCTCTCTCCCTTTTCTTTTTGGACAATATCTATTATGAGTCTGCAAAGTCTAATATTATCTATATTAATCTAATATATGGGGACTAATATATCTCTTTTATCTATCTATTTCCTAATATCATATTAGTCTAATATCTATTATCTATTATGAGTCTGCAAAATCAAAAGCAAGTTAGTTACTTCCTAGATACAATGAGGGAATAGGCATTGGGCAAATATACCCACTCCAAATGGGAGAAAGTGGCCAAAACAAAGAAAGCACAGTCCCCGTGCAATTTTGCAATCCAATAGGGCAGTCATTAAACATGAAATTTGCAAAATAATCTCCTTTGACTCCAGGTCTCACATCCTGGTCATGCTGATGCAAGAGGTGGACTCCCATCACCTTGGGCAGCCCTGTTCCTGTGGCTTTGCAGGGTATAGCCTCCCTCCTGGCTGCTTTCATGGCTGGCGTTGAGGGGCTGCAGCTTTTCCAGGTGCATGGTGCAAGCTAGCAGTGGATCTACTATTCTGGGGTCTGGAGGACGGTGGCCCTCTTCTCACAGCTTCACCAGGCAATGTCCCAGTGGGGACTCTGTGTGGGGGCTCCAAACCACATTTCGCTTCTCAACTGTCATAGCAGAGGTTTGCCATGTGGGCCCTGCCCCTGCAGCAGATTTCTGCCTGGACATCCAGGTGTTTCCATGCATCCTCTGAAATCTAGGCAGAGGTTCCCAAACCTCAATCTTGTCTTCTGCACACTAGCAGGACCAGCGCCCCATGGGAGCTGCCAGGGCTTAGGGATTGCACTTTCCGAAGCAATGGCCTGAGCTGTACCTTGGCCCCTTTAGCCATGGCTGGAGCTGAAGTAGCAGGGACACAGGACACCATGTTCCAAGGCTGCACAGAGCGGGGAGCACCTGGCTTTGGCCCAGGAAACAATTTTTCCCTCCTGGGCCTCTGGGCCTGTGATATGAGAGGCTGCCATAGAGGTCTCTGACATGTCCTGGAGACATTTTCCTCATTGTCTTGGTGATCAACATCTGGTGCCTCATTACCTATGCAAATTTCTGCAGCTGGCTTGAATTTCTCCCCAGAAGATGAGTGTTTATTTTTTTATTTCATCATCAGGCTGCAAATTCTTCAAATTTTTATGCTCTGTTTCCTCTTGAACACTTCGCTGCTTATAAATTTCTTCTGGCAGATATCCTCAATCATGTGTCTCAAGTTGAAAGATCCACAGACCTCTAGGACAGGGGCAAATTGCTGCCAGTCTTTTTGCTAATGCAGTTCTTAACAAGTTTCTCATCTCCATCTGAGACTACCTCAGCATTGACTGTATTGTCCATATCACTATCAGCATTTTGATCAAAGCCGTTCAACAAGTCTCTAGGAAGTTCCAGACTTTCTCACATTTCCTATCTTCTGAGCCCTTCAGATGGTTCCAGCCTCTGCCAGTTACCCAATTCCAAAATGGCTTCCACATTTCTGGGTATCTTTATAGCAACAGTACTCTCTCTGGTACCAATTTACTGTATTGGTCTGATTTCACCCAGCTATAAAGACATATCCAAGACTGGGTTATTTATAAAGGATAGAGCTCTAATTGACTCACAGTTCAGCATGGCTGTAGAGGCCTCTGGAAACTTACAATCACAGAAGAAGGGAAAGCCAACACTTCCTTCCTCACATGGTGGCAGCAAGGAGAAGATCGAGAACTGAGCAAAGGGGAAAGCCCCTTATATAATCATCATATCTCATGAGAACTTACTATCACAGGAATAGCATGGGGGAAACTGCCCCCATTTTTCAATGACCTCCAGCCAAGTCCCTCCCATGACATGAGGGGATTATGGGCACTACAGCTCAAGATGAGATTGCGGGGAGGGGGGACACATCCAAACAATATCATTTATTGATTGTATTAATATTTTGGCCTTTTATAAAATGACATTATCATTAGACATTTAGTATGAAAAGGCAACAACTTTCAACAAAAGCATTGTTTTACAGAGAACATAAATGAATTCATCTTGTTTTTATATTCAGCAGCATATTATGCTTTAATACTTACAAAGAAATTACTCCTATCCCTGGCATTAATCAAAATGAAAATTCATTTATAATATTTTTAAAATAGGAAAAATGCATTTTCAGCTATAATTGAAACTGTAACTTGCTTAATTTTTTAAACTTCTGTTCTTCATATCCACATTTGGAAAATTCTTCCCTTCTTTATTTCTCTACATCCCCATAATTGTATCATCTTTTTCTCTGTGTATAGTTCACAAGTATTGAATCGTAATAAGGATTATAACAAGTATCTGTGAGAAATACCTGCATTATTTTTATCTTGTCACTCTCAAATGAATCATCCAAATAATTACAAGAAGAATTTAACCAAATATTTGAATATATTTTTCTATTTAATGAATGACAGAAAATCTTCAATAACACTTTTGTTATTTTAGTATTCTATCTGCTTAAATTATATTACATGCATTAGTAATATCAAAATTTTTGAGTGGTTCAAAAAAATAACTCACTACTCTTTTCTTCCTGTTTGGCTTTACTTACACCATGTTCTCCACCACCATTGAACAGCTCTCCAAAATATTACTTTTGCCTAATTAAAGTCAAACTCAGTTACGATTTCCTTCTGGTAGTGAGGTAGTCTTTATCTCCCATCAAAAAAAATATATTGCTTAGATATTCTTCAATCACCACTGGAATTCTGTGTGGAAAATTGTAGTATTTCATTCATATCACATGTTTATAGTCAAATCAAATATCTGTATTAAGTTAAGAGTATCATAAAGTTGCATTTATAATTCCCTATCTACCCCTAATTCCTTGACAGTATGTATGAAGCATTCTTATTTGGTAGAGACTGGGGGACTAATTATATGGCTCTCCTTTGTTTGGGGAGAAGTTGTGAGAAATTGGGCCTTTGAGGAAGAGCAGTGCCTCAAGAACAATTAAGGAATTTGAGGAAAATTACTGTCCACAGGAGCCAATTAAGTATACGAGCAGTGTAGTGGCCTGAATATTATGCCACCCCTAAAAGACACATGCGTGACATAATCCTCAGAATCTGTAAATGTGACCTCATTTGGAGAAAGAGTCTTTATAGATGTAATTAATAATATAAAGATGATTATTGATTATCTAGGTGGGCCTAAATCCAATGACAATGCCCCAATAAGGGACAAAGAGAGGGGAGACATCACACACAGGGAAGAAGGCCAAGTGAGGATGACGATACATACTGATGTTATGCAGCTGAAAGCTATGAAGACCTCAAGCCACTAGAAGCTGGAAGAAGCAAGGAAGAATTCTTGTAGAGCCTTCTCAGAGAGCAGGACCCTGACCACACCCTGATTTCAGAGTTATGGCCCCCACAAATGGGCGACAATAAATTTCCATTGTTCTCAGCCACTTAGTTTGTGGTAATTTGTTACAGCAGAGCTAGGAAACTAGTATAAATTGTACAGTTAGATTTTATTTTGTGAAGATCATAATGGCAGATTTTAAAGGACCATAAATGTAGCCAGTGATCAAGATGGCCCTAATATTTTTCTAAGCTGACTAAATTTTAGTCAAAGCTTCCTTCTGACTCTAGGCCCCTGACCTTCCTTCTCTTAGCAGTTACTTTAAAAAACATGTAATTGTAAATTATGTCTTTGTCACTTGGAGATATAAGTCTTTTAATAAGTTTATTGTCAATTTTAAAACCCCTGTCTTTCTCAAGAACCTAGGATCCATATCTTTGAAATGTAAATATTCAGGAAAATAATGCCCTCCTCTCCCTCAACACCTTTATCCCTTTATCTTCCCTTTTTCTCTCAGTTTCTGTATGAGGGTAAGAGCCTAACTTTGGTGGGTGGTTATAGGTGTCTTGCTCCAATTTAAGAAACTATCTCCTTTTATAAAGATGTGAGAAGATTAGTTTTTTCTTTTGATAAAGCCAATCAGCAAACTCAGTATGCTAGCACCCTCCAGTACTTTTTCACTAACTCAATCAGTCTTTAAAATACCTATTTCCCATTTTTTCAGCAGAATTGAGTTCCACCTGAATTCTGTTATCTCTCCCCTGTTGCTAAAGTATTGAATAAAGTCTTCCTTGCCTGTTTAACATTGTTAGGTGCAATATTTGCTTTGAAACGAAGAACAGTAGTACTTTTGTTATTACCATATCTGACCACAAACACTTTAAGGATATTAATTGTGGGAATTCAGAGTTAAAGTCCTGTCCTTAAAGACAAAAAATCCAAATCAATCATTGGGACTTAAGTGAAATATAAAAACCCTGATATCACCTGTAAGAAAACTCATTATTTAAAATAGATCAAATCAGAGATAGAAATAAAGATAACAAAGCAAGCTATGGCATCTGGAGAACACAGATAGGAAACAGTTAATATAGCTATAGGAGCGTAGACTTGACAAGTACCTGTGTTCTGTCTTGTGGCAGATAGTGGAAGCTCAGAGACTGATAGAAAAAATGATGTGATTTGAAATTTGGACTGGATTTGCAGCAATAAACATACTCACTCTCCATGCTTACATGATGTTCACTGTAAACTGATCTCAGTTCAAGTGGAGCTCTGCCTTCATTTATGGCCAAGAAGGCAGTTGAGAATGTCTCCTGTCATAAAGTCTTACCTTGCTCAAATTAAAAATCTCAAAAGGTATCACTCTCATATGCATGCTCTGCTTTTCCTGTGGCATTTATTATACTGTAAAATTGATTCTGAATAGAAATTTTTAATTATAAAATTTGGGCTAAGGATGGTGGGAGGAACCTAAATGCAAAATTAGTTTTTTTAATGAGAAATCAAAGATGTCGTAAACAACGCAGAAGGATTATATTTTGAAAATATTAACCAATGTTTGCTTTTCATTTATTTCTTTTCTTTTGGAAAGGAAAAAAATTCATTAATTACTAGAGATTTAATTAGCTAAGAATTGTTTTTATGACCTTAGGAAGCAGAGTGCAAGAGAAATTCAGAAAGTAAATAAAACCACTGCTTATGGAAACAGAGTTGGTGAATAGATCATAGTTTTAGATTGTCTAGTGTTTAAATGAGATGCTCCTAGATTAAACACACCCCAGATTTGGCGAGGAGAAGCTTGAGAGACTACTATGAAAACTTTTCAGCAGGGCCTGTATAAGGGGCTATTCTGTGTTTATATATACGTAGTATATATGCATATATATAGTATATCTGTATATATGATATTGTATATACACAGTATATAAGTATATACATATATACTACTCATATATACTATACATACATAGTGTACTGTATATGTGATAGTATATGTATAGAATACACTACTATATACAGCACAGTATACATATTCTATATATACAGTGTATATATACTGTATGTAGTATAGTATATATAATACTGTAACATACTGTATGTAGTGTAGTATATATACTATATAGTACAGATATTTTATGTAGTATACAGTGTACAGATAGCATATATAGTATAGTATATT